>NC_052623.1:129499155-130124155 GCF_016161935.1 Mauremys reevesii | reverse complement strand
GTGCTCCTGCTGTACGGGAAGACTTTGGCAAACCAATAAAGTGCCTGAAACCAGTATGGCTTATTGTTAAAGGTGCGGGGCGGGGGGGAGTTTTGGGGTGCCATGGAAAGGGCAGCTTGACCCTGCGTCCTTCCTGATAAGAATTGTCTTGAAGTTGCAGATACATGCATTTTAAAAGAGCAGGATGTGCCTCAGGAATGTCTATTGGGGTCTCAAGGCTGCAAACTCTGGAAAAACCCACACCCGGTTAATCAATAATCAGAAGGAGCCTCTTGCTTTCCCATTGGAACAGCTTGCTTCACAAGATTTCTTTAAGGGATATGTCATTCTATTACTAATGTACACATAAGGGGGAAAAGCTTGAGATAGTTGGACTCATTTGGGGATTCTATTTGGATTCTCCCTCTGGATACATCTTGTGGTCCCCACTGGCAGATGGAAGATTTGGCCACCAGAAGCCTGCCGCTGTTTCACTCGAGAGCCACACTCAGCTTTGGTAATTATCAAGGGTTGGGGGTGTTTTACTAATCTGTTGCAGACATGTGCAAGTGTTTGAGACTAAGTAAAGTTTAGCTTTAAGTGAAAACACTCTTGTATTCTCCTGTTTGTGCCAGCCATCTATCGGTTGGATGGCCATGTGGCCCCTGATTTATTTCCTGACACCACTTTGCATAGAGTAAAAGTTACCAAGAGCTTTGGGTTGAAAGAACCCCAGGTAACTCTGCTGCCGCCAGGGGACCTGGCTAAGCATGCTGTGTCCAAGGGCACCAAGGCTTTTATTAAGTACACCAGCAGTTAGTAATAGGTCCCACAGTCTTCCCTCTTGAATCATCTTGTGTACACCCTCTCTGTAATTTGGTGGACCTGTGAAAATGGACTAAGGTAAAATAAATTTAGGGACAGTTGTACTAATAATCAAAAACCAATGAATGTTACAAAGTCCTACCTGGCCATCAGTAGAGTGGTCAACTGTATAATGATCTGAAACACATTTTAATGCCTTTATGTAGCTTTGATGCCAAAATGATCACAGACCTCTTTCAAATGCACAGGTATGCTAAAACATTCTCCTTCTAGTTCAACAGTAAGGACAGCTGCTGAGACCATTCTGTAGTGCAAGACAGCACCACACTAATGAGGGGCTATGAATTTTGGCTACCAGTCAGCCTACTGGTCAATAATATTACCCTGGGGCGGGGGCTACTGGAGATGTACTGGTTCCATCAGTCTTGCAGGACAGAACATTAACAATGATCCGTTTCCCTCACAGGAAACATACTTGCCAACTTCAAACAGGAAGGGGTGATGGTGAGTTTATGACAAATGTGAAATCTCCATACCCAGTTCAAACAACTGATACAGAGGATGTATAAATTGAGCAAGAAACCACTTAGTAGTAGGTAGTGTTATGGCTATCATGATAAATATGAGATTGTGAAGTAATCCAGAAGAGTTGTCATTTACATGGGAGTTGAAGTCAACTAGAATAATCTTACTGGCATATTTGTCATCTAGGCAAATCTGCATTTATTCACTATTAATTTTTCTTAATGAATATTGGGGTAGGAAAGGTTTGAGTTTTCTAATTATAGGACAAGCTTAATTTGGATGCAGATTTTTTACACTTCCCATCTTATTAACCTCAACCCTGATCACCTTTCTGGATGTGGTAGGATAATTTACACTCATTCACTTGTTTAATTTGGGCCACTGACACAACAGCTGCTAACTATGATAGTACATACCTTGTGCTGAATTGGCTAGGGATGTTGTTAAACACTGCCTGTATTTAAACTCTTATTCCTGTATATTCCCTTCCATCACAAAAATGTGCATGAGCTGAATGCCTACCGGTTTGGAATCTGCTGCTACTGGATCAGCATATATATGGACCCACAGCTTCTCTCATGACCCATCTTCTCCTTTTGACTATTCTATGCAGGTCTGCAGTGGAGATTCTTATAAAAGCAGTAGGAGATGCACAGAGCTTATACAGGACTTGGATGGGATAGAAGGTTCTCCACTGGCCATCCAAAAGATGGGTGAATTTCACTCTGCAAGCACAAAGATTGAATTTTACTGAAGGATAGCATTTGTGCTACTAAAAATTGCTTTCCTTTTAGAGTAGCTATATACTGAACACAATAAATTACACTAATTTAATGAAGGAAGAACCATAACTGTACAGAACATTTGCAACTAATATTGAACGTTCACAGTAGAATAAACACAGGAACTAAACACCTTGTTCAAAGACTTTGAAAAATGAATGGCAAGGCAATTAATAAAGGCTAATTTGTTGTTAAGTTAGAAGAACACTTTCAGATGCAGTGTTTGTGCAGGCAACTATTCCTGTTGAGAGATTGATTGGGATGTTTCCATCGAGTGTGTAATGAGAAAACATTGACATTTGCAGTTCAGTTGTTTGGGAAGTGAAAGCAGTAGAGCTACAAGAAACTGAATTTTTGAAACTGTTTTCTTTGGTTGGTTTATCAGCTCCATTATTGAGACCCATGGTTGAGATTTTCACAGGGTCTGTGTTGATGCCACGTATGATAAAAAGCTTCGTTTTAGGGACTGATGTCTGGTTTTACTTCAAGTAGCCAGCATCAACAGTAACTTAAAACTGATCTGGCTCTGCTTTGTATATGAGTGTAGATGAGATCTGCTTATTTTCTTAATAGACCTGTTTTTCTCCAAAGATTTACTGTTCCTTGACACTATGTGTGTGTTTATGTGAGTGTTTAAGTGTACATTTTATTATGCACACATACATATGCATGTGTGTATAAAATACTCACTCTCTCACACACACATAAACACAGGCATTATATATAAAATATACACTCAAACACGTCAAGGAAAAGTATATCTTTGGAGCAATATGGGTTTATTAAGAAAAGAAGCAGATCTCATCTATACTCTTACACAAAGCAGAATCAGATCAATTTAAGTAATCCTTGATGCTGGCTGCTTGAAATAAAACCAGACATCAATAACTGAAATAAAGCTTCTTTATTTATAAAATGGGAATTTTAGTTAAAATGTAAGAGAAATGTTTCTTGATTTTAAGCAGAGAGAGACATGTTGCCTTTTTTGACCAGTCTTTCCATCTGTTCTTCCAGTTCAATCCTATACCATTGCAATAGAGAAAGTGATAATGCATACAATAGACCAGATGTTGTGCTCCCCCACAGCTGGTTCATACTTCTTCAATTAAATAAAAGGGCTCTAAACTCTATACAAACCGCCCCATGGAATATCTCCAACATGCAATGATTGACATTGTGCTCTATGTGTCCCAAGTCACAGCCCCCAGTGAGGGGAGTATGATAGAGTCTAAGAAAAAGGAGGTGTGTATTGCTCTCCAGCTATTCTTGTATGTAGATCAGGTCCTATAGGGCAGTTTTATCAGAACAGAAATTAGAGCAGTCCTGAAGCTTCTTTAACACACACCTCAGCCCATGTAGGACCACATATCGAGGTAGTTTTCAAGCCACATTTGCTTCCCACCCTCAGTTCCTCTGCTGAGTATAGCTCAGGTGGTATGCTTCTCAGTGAGAGGATCAGCTATGTCTTTTTTACTAATTCTTGATAGAAGTCACCCCAGTGCAAAGGGTCTGTGCAAGGCCTTCAAAATGACTTAAACCAGGGCTGGATTAAGGCAAATGCACTTTAGGCCCCTGCATGGATCCCCAGCTCCTGGAGTCACTGGATGACTTCAGAATCTCAGCTTTTTTTTTTTTTTAAATGTTTCCCCAAGCTATGTTTCCCCTAATCATGGTTATGAAGAAAAACTTGAAGATGTGCCCCAGGTGTCGCTGATGCCACAAATGTCTGCCTAGGTGAACAGAGAACTTGGAATAATAGCTCTGAGGGGGCTGAACTGCCCCATACTTCTTTTTGGGTTGTTAGTCCTGCTGTATTAGGGGCCCATCAACACTATCCCAAGAGCCTCAGTGTGTAGGGGTGGGACTCTTTCTGCCACCACCCCATTGTGTTTCAGTAGGGATGTTGTCAGAAGGGGCCCATACAGAGGCTAAACACTTCCCTTGCTGGATAGATCTCAGACTGCCGGATGACAGGGAACAGCAGTCTGTGGGAGCCCAGACTGCTCAAAGAACTGTGGTAGTGAACCCCACAGGAATCAAACCGACTGCTCTTGGGTACGTAGTCCTGCTACTATTACCGTTAGATGTTTGGGAGGGGAGGTTAATGAGGAGGCATGGCCATGATATGTTGGCACAGCCAAGGGGGGCTATACCTTGAACAGTGGATTGCCTTTAATCCAGGCCTGATTTAAGACTCACTAGCATTCTGTTCTAAGTGGTGCGAGGGCCTTGGGTGTAATCTCTGAACTGAGATGAATCTTCCTCTCTTTGAGAGTCCAGTGTATTTATTCCCATGAGAATCATTCCTCGTGGCACTTTTTCAAAGCCATTTATCTTTTTTTTTCTTCCATGTTGTTGCTTTCTCCAGTCTTGAGTTGAAAATAAAGAAAAAAAACCTGAAACTCATGAAAAAATAACATTCAGTATGCTTTACTAGTAGGTTTTTAAACTCCCTCTCATAATTTCACCTTAGAAAACCCTTTATACAAACTTTCTCTCATACAAGGATGATTTAGGAAAGCAATCTTATAGCACATTGTCTTTTTGCCAATGGAGTTCTGGGCTCAGAACCTTTCTAGGGACACCTTGAGAATCTCCAGAAAAGGTGCTTTTGTCACTGTGCCTCAATGGGTCACAGCTGAGAATACCAGATTCAGGACAAACTGCTGAGAAATGGGGCAGACCAACCCCAAGCTGGTGGTTATTCTTCCATAAGATATACCAAGCCAGTAACAAAAGAAAACTTCTGCCTGACCACACTGGTTAACAGGAAGTCAGAAATGTACTCTCCTTAGGTATCCCAGACCTTGTTTCACCAGTCAGACACTGGACTTAATGAGAGTGGATATTGAAAATCAATTTAATCAAACAAAGGTGTGACCCTATGCCCCATATTCTTCATAGAGATATTGTTATGATACAAATATGGCATAACTAAAATGTGTTACAGGCAAGATGGGTCATGTGAGATATCATTAGAAAGGTTATGATTTACTGAATACGATTATCTTATTTGTATACGTGTATCATTTCTGTATCTGAAGTTAGGAATATTAACTATGTAACAATTACAACTGTGTTTATACTTGGAGAACGCCCACCAGACAGTATTCAATTAGACTGGATGGGCCATTAGGAAGGAAAATAGGACTTTGAAGATACTAATCTTGCTCTTTCCTGATAAGTTTCCTGAGATGCTGCTTTGACACTGCAGGGTGAGGTGATCATGTCACTTGATACTGGACACCATTTTGGACTTCTAGTGTTTTTCGATTAAGAGAGAGTGGGGGTCAAACAAAGGATTCCTACCATATGCAAATCCTATTTAAGGCTGGGGAGTGAGTTAATGAGTGTTCTTCTCCACTGCCTCCCCACCCAAGAAGGAAGACTGCCGAAAACACCTGAAGAAACAAAGGAAATAAGCTTGGGGGTTGGGGGGGGGGAGGAGCTGAGCCTAGGTGAGAAAGGTCAGTCTGTGAAAGGAATACCTGGAAATGTAAGCTGCAAGCAGTTCAGTTTACCTTGAAGAAACTCTGCAACCTGCATAAAACAAATTTAGGGTGAGAATTTGCTACTATTAACCAGTTAATTTAGTGTTTTAAGCTTAGTTTGCGTTTTGTTTTATTTACTCAGTAATCTGCTTTGATCTGTTTGCTATCCCTTATAATCACTTAAAATTTATCCTTTGTAGTTAATAAACTTGCTTTGTTTTCTAAAACCCAGTTTGTGCAATTCATAACCGGGGACTGGGGGAGGGGCGGCGGGAGCGCAAAAAGCTGTGCATATCTTCCTCCACATTGAGGAACGGAACGAATTTCATGAGCTTATGCTGTACAGTTTTCTGTGCAGTGCAAGACAATACAATTTTGGGTCTACTCTCCAGAAGGTGTGCACTTGAGTGCTGGGCAATTTCCTAGTTGAATTGCCCAGCACTCAAATATTTGGTAGAGCTAATTGCAGATTCTGTGTGATTCTACAGCTAGGTGTGTCCCTGCCTGTGTGTGTGCTGGAGAAAGCTAGAGAGCCTGGCTCAGCAAAACAGTGTAAGGGAGCCCAGGCTGGTGGAGCAGGTGGGCTCAGTGAAACCCCAGTACATCAGGTGGCACCCTGGCGGGGGTGTCTAACCCATCACAAAAGAGTTCTTCTAATCCCAAGAGATCAGCCACATAGCCAGGTCAATATATAACTCAGGTCTTACCCAATAATTATGCTGTTGCCAATCCTTTAATAGCTAATAGCTAAAGGTTTATTTATAAGAGAAAAGAAGGAGGAGACAGTTAAAATGATCAAAGGAATCGTATACATACAATAATTGTAGAGTTCTTGTATCAGGTTTGAAGCAGTGATGGAATAAACTACTAACTTGTAAAGTCTCTGGTAACTTCCAAAAGATTGGAAGGTCCTCAGGCCATTGGTTGGAATGCTTCTTTTAGTGTAAGTTCATAGTCAAGAGATCAGAGCAGAAAAGAGGCAAAATGGAGATGCTTCCAGGGGTTTTTATACCTTTTCTCATGTGGAGGGACTGTTCTCAGTCTTAGTTTGTGGAAAATTACAGGCACAAGATGGAGTCCTGGGTCCCATGAGCAAGTCACATGGCCCTGAATGCTTTGATGAGTCACAGAAGCAGCCATTATCTATACTCTAGCTAAAACCTTCACAAGAAGGCCCATCAGACAGGGACACACTTCTTTTATGGCCTATTGTGCAAGCTTAATTGTGTCCTTTAATGGGCCATCAACTTGAACTATTCATTCACAATGTGCTGGCTAGATTGGATGTAAACACCATGTGGGTGTTACTCTATGAACAAACACATTTGAAATACTGGTACATAGTCAATATTCATAACTTTAGATACAAACAGGATAATCATATCTGATAGACTGTAACTTTTCCATTGATACCTTACATGACATACTTTGTACAAGATGTGTTGCAATTGTATAACAGTTGTGGCAACAATGATATACATGGTCATATTTTAATCATACAACAACACAGCTTTAAAATAAAGAATCAAACAGCATGCTATTCCACGTGTGTTAATACATTTTAATCAGCCTTTTTACTGATATAAAGAAGCATACCAGCTTTCTGACAGAAACTGTCACTTTTGTTTCTATCATTTGTTTTTCACAGATGCACTTGCTATTGTATATGGAAATATTTTAATATGTGTACCTAATGTCTGTATGATCTCTAATGTAAAAGTCTAACAATCTCAATGTAAATCAATATAGTAGATGTCTTCTTTTAATGCTTCATTGCACAAGTACATGGCCAGATCCTGCAAACTCTTAGGGCTTGGCTACACTTACAATTTGCGCAGCAGCAGTGAAAAAACACACTCTGCAGCTGCTGCAAATTGCGGGCCTTCTAAGCCAGCCAGTGTAATCAAAGCCCCAGCGCTGCGCTCGCTCCCCCGCGCTCCCCATTCCCCTCCTGAGGCTGGAGCTGGAGCTGGGAGGAGTTTCTCCCAGCGCTGGGCGCTGACGCGCTTGGCGCTTTCAGCGCGCAAAGCCAGCCGGCGCCAGGCTGCGCGCAGCTGTTTTGAAGTGGTCTTATGACTAATTTTTGCTCCCACAAGTAGCCTTATTGGTTTAGAAGGCACTACTCACATGGGTAAGAAACTGTAGGATCAAATCCAAACTTGGTTTATTTTTTCCCTTTTAAAATACTGCAAGTATGTGTTTTATCTTGTGTTCAGCAACTCAGCATCTGACTATTGAAATTTACAGCAGTGCAGTAGATTTTGTCCTTCCTTCCATATCTTCTTATTCAGCTCATTATCACTTTATGTCTGCAGAATGATCACTGGAAAACAGTGACTGTTTTATCAATATGAACTAATTTTTTAAAAGAGTCCATAGATATTTGGTATCATAGTTCAGTTATTTTTAAGCTTCTCGAGCCCATAAATCCCTCTTACCAATGTCTTCCAAAACATATTTGGCCACCTATGAAATTATTTAAATACACATACTTTCCCATTTCTCCCTCCTCTTGTTACTGTCATTGCAGGAGATGAGGCTGGGGTTTATATGGGGCTGGACTGATAGATGCAAAATGCTTTAGCTGAAGAGCAAAAGCACCCAAATCATCCAAGCGGCTGATGGGAAAATGAGACAAGTCAGCACCTGGACAATGAGACGGTAACCTATTACAGAATGAGTATTTTAACAGGAAGCACACACGATGTACTGAATAACACTAAGTACACACTGTACTAACCTTGGGAAAATCTCTTAGCCAAGCACCTTTATGTGGAACATCACCGTACCCTAGATAATTGCCCCTTTGGAGAATTTTCCATTCAGATCTGACCATGAGACTGACTCCTTGTCATCTCATTTCTCCACAAACATGAGGCTTCAGTAGGCATTGTAGTTGTGGTTTAAGCAACAGAAACACATTTTGTTGTATCTTTCTACCTGTTTAGTTGTCTCACCTGTGAAAATAGTTTATCAGTATCTTACATTGCCTGGTCCTAATGCACCCCTTACTCATATTTCTAATGACCCCTTATCAGCTGGAGAACAAAATGGCAGACTATCCCTCACGATCAACAATATTATTCAACTCCCTTATTTTTCAATTCCTACATTTTTTTTTTACTTTAATGATTGACTTTAGTCTCCAAATTTGGCACATCTCTTCTAAGGACAATTGGATATGATATGCAGTGTAATAGGTTCAGTAAAATCTTTACTACCTTTTGTAGAATAAACATTTAGAAAGATTCCCTTTATGAAAATGACCAGTGACAGCTTTTTCATTCATTTGGGTTCCCCTAGCTATACAACCACAGTCCTCACACATTCCAAAATTCACACACATAAACCTTGTGATAATATTTCAGACATAAGCTACTTTTGAAACGTCAGAATTAACACATACAGCCAGATTCTGACACCCTTGTTCAGACGGTAGCATTGTACCCCACAAGTTGAATTTGGTGCCTCTCAACATAAATAAAGGCATCAGAAGCTGGCCCATAAAGCTCTAAATCACAACCTGATTGCAAAGATTAGCCACTGGAAAAGCTGAGATCTGTCAATTACTTCTATTTTCTGATGCTACCTGCCTATTCCCCTGTCCAGCTACAGATTCTCTGCACACACTTCTGGTAAGCCAGGGAAGCAGGATAGACAGCAGGAACTTTCCAGTTGGGTAAGTAGACCATGGAACATGAAAAGAGGATGTGAAGTGGGGAAGAAACAGTGAGTGGGACTTTATTGGGCCATATGTGCTTGATCGGGGTTTTGAGGATACTGCAGGGGTGGCCTTGGATGTTCAAGAGGAATGTTGGGGGCAGTAGCTGAAAGAACTTGGAGACTGGGGCATGAGCAGGAATGTATGAAGCCTGGGATGAAGAAGGTTGTGTGTGAGAAAAGCAGGACTTCTGGGAGCAGGACTCAATCCCTCTCTGCCGAGGGACTTATACGGCAACTTCTTAGTGCACTGAAGCTTGGCTTTTGTCTGGAGATTCTGCTCTTTTGGCACTGTTACCTTTGCTCTCCATGAACGAGGGAAGTCATTCCTTTGTGCTGTGCATAACAGTGCTGGGTCTTTTCCAGTCCAAAAGTCTATGATTGTGTATGTTACTCAGCCCAGTTTGCATAGAATTTAGCAAGTGAAATGGAGATGTGTTATTGTCCTTTTTCCATTGCATCATCTTTAAGCATCAACATTAGAACATCTACAGTTTCAATTATTTTTTCCCATAAAACTGCCAGCTAGGAACAAAAGAATTACAAATTACACCGCTAGTAAATCAAATCCATTTGCTTCACAATTTCATTTGGAAAGCAAATGTAATCTGTAGTCCAATGAAAGCTATGTTAGTCTGGTCTAAATTCAGTTTGGACAGAAAAAAAGGCAAGAACAGCTATAAGGATTCATTTTATTAATCAGATTAGTCACAATTACTTCTGTAAAGCTTTTATGTCTGTGTTGAGCAAAGGTTATTGAAGCAATCAACATGCAATTGATACATTTGGGGCTGGCAGCACTAATATTATTGTGGGATGTTTTTTTTTAAAATGATGGCTGTTTAATATGAGGCAGATTATGTCTGACCCTCGTGTGTGAAAGAATAGAGAGAGTGCAAGGAGCTGGAGTAAACTACCATTGCAGTGCTTCCCTGTGGTCTCCTTGGCCTGGGACTGGCTCCTTCTAACATCTCAGTAGTAGAGCTGTGTGAATAGTCAAATTTGCAGTTCAGTGGTTTTTCCAAAAAATCAAAATATTTTTTAAACAATTTTTTTTTGGAAATTCTTGGTGAACTGAAAAAATCAGGAAAAAAATCATTTGGAGTCAAACAAAATGTTTCATAGATTCATAGACTTTAAGACCAGAAGGAACTGTCATGATAATCTACTCTGACCTCCTGATGTAGTCTCATCTCATTCATCTCCAATCTTCCTAAAACCCATGTCATTCATCAGCTGCCATCTGCAGTGTCTCCTCATTCTCTTCCATATCATAGATAAGCTTCTTTATCTTGCCATCAGGGCCTTGATTTCACAGCTGTTAAGGCCTGAAGGGACCATAAATCATCTAGTTTGGCCTCCTGTATATCTCTACATTTCACCCAGATACTCCTATGTTGAGCCCAAGGACTTCAGTTAGACCAAAGTGTTTCATCAATGCCTAAGTATCCTGCAATGGCAGGGAATTGATTAGGTGAGATATATCCAGATGATACCAGCAGGTGATTCACACATCATGCTGGAGAGGAAGGTGAAAAAATGCTAAAATCCCTGCCAATCTGATCTAGTGGAAAGTTCTTTCCCAAACCCAAATCTGGCAATTAATTTAACCCTGAGCAAGTGAGCAGGACACACCAGCCAAGCATCTAAGAAAGAGGATTCCCTGTGACACCTCAGAGCACTTGTCCACACCATCTGACATCACATCTCCAGCTATGATCCCCATTCTCTGATGCTTCAGAGGAAGGTGAACCTTATCCTCCCCTTCCCAACCCCAGAATATATCTGATTGATCGTGCATGGGAGCAGGGGAGTTCCTTCCTGACCCCTAGAGGCAACCAACTGAAGACCTGAAGCACAAGATTTGGTTATAGCAATTGTCTTAATACAGAGGTGTAAGTGTTATGAGCATGTTGAGAGCATGTTGAGAGCAATGCAAGCAATCCTGTTCTCCCCATACACCATGAAGGAATTAATAGATACAGACTGCAAGGCCAGCAGGGAGTATCATGACCATCTACCCCAAGTCTTGTATGCACAGGCTACAGAATTCCTCCCAGAAGCTAGATTATAGCATACCTTTTAGAAAGATATGCTTAACTCTCGATTATCAAAGGGGCAGCCGTGTTAGTCTGTATCCACAAAAACAACGAGGAGTCTGGTGGCACGTTAAAGACTAACAGATTTATTTGGGCATAAGCTTTCGTGGGTAAAAAAACCACTTCTTCAGATGTATGTGTTGTTTTTTTTAACCCATGAAAGCTTATGCCCAAATAAATCTGTTAGTCTTTAAGGTGCCACCGGACTCTTCATTGTTTTCATGCTTAATTCTGATCCTCTTTATCTGCTTTTATTGCATTGTCCCTCTCATCCCTTATGTGCCTTTAATGATGCCTCATTTGTCTGTTTCTCCCACAATCCAGCCTTTTCTATCCTTTCTTTTGTGCTTCCCCCTAGAAGTACAGAGAGACAGTCATTTCATTTATCTATTCTTAAAACATTTAAATGCACATGGATTTTTTTGTTCTTTTTTTTCTCCATCATGCTGAGAACTTGTTTTTGTTCAGTAACCAGTTAACATTATTTGCAGCTCATCTTAATCTAAGCAGATAATAATAATACCAATTCCATGCTTCAAACTATTGTTGTCAGAGCGGTACCGGTGTGGTGCTCTGCTGTCTCCTTGTTGATATCACTCGGCTGCGTGTGTGAGTCCCTCTGTGTGCTGCCCCAGCTCTGCAGAAGCTGACACAGCAGCAGACCGACGAGCCCATCCCATGACCACAGAGTCCAGTAAGATGCAAAGCCACATCGGGCTAGGTTTATTTACCTCACGACACCAGTTCCTTTTCCTAGGTTTCTCTTAGCAAATTCAGGCATACTACTGAGAGAAAGTGCCTTGGGAGGACACCGGCTGGACTTTCCACTTTTTCACGGCCTACAAAGACACACCTCACAGGCCCCAGGATGCATTACATACACAACAAACACACACACACCACCTGACGTATTGAGGTACTCCCCTCAACGTACAAACAACAAACTGCAACGTGCTAAGGCACCGCACCTTACACCTGTTGGTTCGAACAACAACAAAATCACAATATTTTTCATTTTTGCCTTTTTTTTTTTGGCATGGGTGTCATCTGGATATTATCTATGTTTATTATCTATGGATGGTGTGTTCTAGTATAGTGTGTTCTAGGTGCTTGTGCAGCATCAGCCGTCTTCGTGAGCTTCTTTGAGCAGGGGCTGGGCTTCCTCTCTTTCTCAGCCTTTTTAGTTTATTTTAGCTTTACTTTATACTAGTAAACAGGGCCAGGCCTACTTTATCCTTTATCTCCTCCCAGCCTGCACTTACTACATTCCCCGCTTTTTTCTTTTTGTGTTTTTTTTTTTTTTTTTTTTCCCATAAGTTAAATGTAACCAAAGCAAAAAAAAGATAACCCAGTGGTACACTGTTATGTACTTACCACCATTTACCATCCATACATACATGCCTTTACATCTGTCTGTTTAGTCCTATCATTCTTGCATTTGTTTTTTAGGCAGATTATATTTTATTTTATTTTTTCATTATTTTATTCATATGTTGGGCCTGTTGGGCCTATTAGGGGGTTCAGAGTAGTAGGGGGACAGAGACCATCATGAGTTTAAGTATACAAATGTGAATGTATGAGAAATATAATGTGAATATATAAAAATAAAGGAGTAAAATGTAAAATATAATTAATATATTATAATATATATATATATATATATATATAATATATATATATATAGTATATATATATGTATATATATATATATATGTATATATAACATATAATATGTATGTATATTATGTGTACATTTAACATTTGCTTTGTTTTTATTTTTGTACTGTTACCCACACCCTTTATACAGACAGACACAGTGACTATCTCTCTTTACATTAGTACACAGTAATGATAGTAGTAAATACTGTATGTCTTATTATTATATAAGTGGTATAGAGGGATTATGATAGTGTGTCCCTATATTATATGAAAAGTAACTACACAATGTATATGTATATATAAATATACTAAATTATAACTATAACATACTATTTGTATTTACATTATAGGTTATCCTAGCATATGGGTTTCATATTATAGGTTATCTTTCCTTTGGTTGTCAGTTGGGCAGGAAGGTTGGTGGGGTGGATATCTCCTCTTCCATCTGTTTCTTGTGGGATGTTGTTTCATCTTGGATTCAATTGGCTCCAGATAACCTTATAAACAGTTGCTGTGTCTGGATTTAATATTGGTAATAAGACATTGACAAATTTCTGGATTGAATATGTGTACTAGAACAATTGTGTGGTGTATTACACTGACCCAACTTATTATCAGTATTTGAACAGACTTATACTTAGTAGTTGTTATAGTTACTTTTTTACAAAATTTGTTTTACTCAGTGTTGTTAGTTTCTTTACCAATCACGGTGGGTTGCTCTGCTGTTGTTGTCTCCTGTGTGTGCTGTGTGGTGTGTCTGTGTGAGTCCCTCCACTGCAGCAGCTGACACTGCAGATGACCATGCCAGCCCCCCGAGACCACAGACAGCAGAGACATCCCCAATGACCACAGACAGAGTTAGATGCAAAAAGTACCATCATTGCACAAGGTTGGCACTTTACACAATTACAGTTTCACTAGCCTACTAGGTTTTCGCTTAGGACCCAGCACGGCATACTAAGGACTCTCCTAAAAGCACCGAGACACCTCCCCGGGGATTCCACCCACCTACGGCACCGACAACAACAACCCCATACACACCTACACCGATACACCACAGTTACAACATTACACCACACACCTGACATATTGACTGGCACGTTAAGTACAAACTTGTTACAGTTGTCACATTACAAAACAACTCTTACCATCATTTTACCCTTTACTGTTCTATCTGTGTCTTTGCCTATCTTTTGTATATCTCATTTGCATTTTCAGTCCTGTGTGTTTATATGCTATGTTTTATGTTGTCATAGTGTGTCAGCCCTTCTTGTGTTGCAGCTAGGCTGTAGCTCTGCAGCCTAGCTGCTGCCTTTATCATACAGCAAATTACCTCAGTTCTTTTCAGCAACTTTGCTTCAGGCCTGGCCCTCTTTTATTTTAGCCTCAGCTTAGCCTTAGGCCTGTTTTATGCTTTTTGTTTTTTTCATAACCTTCCTGCATTATTTTTTAAGGGAAATTTTTATGGTTATAAAGTAAATTATTCATTCTTTTAAAATCTGTGTATACCTTAAGATAACCCAGTGGATACATCTTGTGTCTGTCCATACTGTTTATAGTCATATCTATCATCTATGCACTTACCATCTGTTTATTATTATTATTTATTATTTATTAGTTTATTTTTTAGGCCTTATTGTTTTATTATTTTAGTCATTATAGTTTACTGGGGGCCTAGCCTTTCTACCATAAAAAGTAGTGTAAGTTGTAGGGCCTAAATGTAAATTGATTGAAATAATAAAGGATAAATTATTAAATATAAATATATATAATATATAATTATATTATAATATAATAGATATATATTATATATATATATATATAATATATATATTATATATAGCATATATATTATATATGTATATATGCAATATATAATATGTATTGTGTGTTAGTATGACACCACTATATATAGTTTTTTATTGTTATTTTTTACAGATTTGTACTCACATACTTTGGTTATATTTTTTTGAATATTATACACACACATTAGTAGTAACTGGGATGTATTATATAGAGTAGTGTTTATTAGTATAAATATGAATGACTAGTATGTATATAGTGATAGGTTGTGATAGTGTGTCCCACAGTGTATATGATAAATATAATATAATTATATAGTTATATAGTTATAATATATATATATATATATATATATATACATATGGACAGTGGTGGTCTCACTTAGGTGTCACATATTAATAGAAATGTGTCAACTGGGTGTCACCTCTGGTCCATTTTGTTGATGAAGTCATCTGTTTCTATCTTCTCTGTCTCATTTGGTTGATGTTTCTTTCTGTAATCTGTTATGGATTGGATATCAAGATGACATTTATTGTGTTGTGATTATTTATGAATTGGTACTATGACACTGATAAGCATTGCTTGATAACAATGTTGACTGTTGAATAGGATTTTGTTTACTTAGTTTGGAGTTACTGTACCAACTAGTTTTATTGTAAATTTATTTATTTGTTGTTGTTTACATTTCTTGTACTTATTATGCTCATGGTTTGTTGATGTCACTTTCGGTCCACCAGTGTTGTTGCCAGCTCGTGTGCTCTGCCCAGTGCTGTGTCTCTTGACACAGCCCACAACGCTGACCCAGATGAGAGTCCAGTGTGCACTGCCAGCAGACCCGGCACACAAGAAATTGTACACCCTGTAACCACCACGGAGATTCAGGGCATACTACGAGACACAATTGCAGCTAGGTGTTGCCTAGTTCCCACAATTCACACACCTGAGGTTGGAGGCTCTAATTCACGGGAGGGCTCAGAAAGTACCACGAGAGGATGAGTTACACATCACACCCGACTTCCAATCACACCACACCACCAGTAACAAAACACTCACAACCCAACGCACCCGACACACACCACACTACAACTACGTTAAACACCACAAACATCTACCACTCGATAAAAAACTCACACACGACACCTACCCCACCCTTTTCATTCTGTCACAATTTATCAGTCTTTTGTACTCTATATCTCTCATCATGTTTTAGGTTTCTGTCATTTTTATTATCTTTTTATGTTGTTGATTATGTGATACTGGCAGCTGTTCAGGTGCTGTGTTGCCTGCCAGCTCTATTAGCTCTGTTTATGTAGTACTTTTGTTGAGGCTATGTTTTATTCACTGCTTTTTGCTTTCACTTAGCAGGCTTACTTTTATAACTTCTTTATAAACTATTTCCTCTGAAATCAAGCGGTTTGTTTTTCCCCCATAAAGTTTCTATAAAATATTAATCCTGAAGAGGAGTTCAATGTTTGAATAGTCATGATATATTAATATGAAAACTATGTGCTGTAAACATGTTGCTTTGCATAATACATCATTGCATAAGCAGATTTTTATAAAATGAATTTAAGGATTGAGCCAGGAATAGTTTTAGTAAAAACTACCAGTTAAAATGCACATATGGTGTGCTTAAATATAGATTTCTGCTTCAGAACAACAGTTGTGAGATGCAATTCATTTGAAAGCCAAATGTGTTATTTTGCTTCTAAGATGATTAAGCCCCAGATCACTTTGAATGCTTGCTCAGGTGTTCAAGGCTGTAAGTTTATTTATCAGACACAGAATGACCTTTACAGATATGTATTCTATGCGGGAAAACTGAAAACTGAATGGCTACACAACAGCACTTTCTCTAAAGATTATTGAATGGATGCGGAGAAAAATAGACTGTACCTTAAACATCCCTTCAATCCTTATAATCAAGATGCATATATTAGACCATTCTATATAAAACAAATCAAAGTTGACTTTGTTTCCAACCAGCCTCCTCCCTGTGAACTGCAGTTGGTCAGACAGCATTTGCTTTATGAAATAAATATGAGTAAGGAAACATTCACACTTTTACTATTGTGACAAAACTTCTGGGTACGGCAAGGTTTTGTTGAAAGGTTCCACGCAGCAAGTGGAAGCTTAACAAATAGACGTGGGCCAGCTTTTGAAAGGTGTTTAGGCACTTTTAAAAGTGGGATTTTCAAAAGCACCTGTTTGCCTAACTCCCATTGAAATGAATGAGTTTTAGGTGTCTAGATACCTTTGAAAATCCCACTAGGTGCCTAAATACTTTTAAAAATCTAGCCTATAGTGTACAATTATTAGAACAACAATTTTGTCTACTTTTTTAGGACTCCTAAAAAAGAAAAGATAATTCTCACAATAATTGAATGTTAAAGATATTGTGTTTTGTCAACTCATTGAATTTCTATCACTGAGTTAATTCTGCCATTTTAAAAATGCTATATTATAATGCAACTCTTTGTCCCATAAGCACCAATGTAAATAATATAGTAATATATTATGACACCTCTGATCCTGCAGACACATATCACCTAACTTTTTTCACATCAGTAGGTCAATTGAGGTGAAGGGGACTACATATGTGGGTAAATGTAAGCAGTTTGGGTGAGATCCATGAAGATACTTAGGCACCTAAACACAAGACCAGAGCCGGATTAACTTTTTGTGAGCCCAGCGCCAAACATATTTGTGGCCCCACCCTGGGGAATGATTGTAGAAGGGGCCAGGGGTAAAAGCACAGTGGGGCAGGAGCTAGGGTTGGTCTCTGGAGCAAGGAAGGGGTCACAGGTAAACTGCAAGCACAGCAGGGCTGGGGAGGGTGTAAATAGGATCCCCCCCTACCCCTGCCCACATAAAGCGGGTACCTGCCTAGTTCTAGCCCATTCTCTTTGTCTCTCTCTGCACTGAGCTGCCACTCCTCCCACAGCAGCAGGACAGGTTCTCTTCCAGCCAGGGTGTTGAGAGTGGGAGCAGTGAAGTTAATGTGGTTACTCTTATAACTGGACATTTAGTTTCCAGTCAGCACTGCAAACCGGACACTCAGGTCCCATTTTCTACTGGAGTTTATAGTCTAAAACTGGCAACAGGGCTGTCAGAAAAGCCTGAGGGGGGGAGAGGGGCAAGCAATCATTTTTAAAAGTAAGAGGGCTAAGCCTTAAGCGGGGGGGAGGGGGACAAGTGTTGGGTGGGCTAGGAAGTGGAGCGGAGCTAGTGAGCTAGCTGCTGCACTGCCCAGGTAGGTTGGACACTGTGGGGATCAGCTGACACAGTATCCAGGGTATTTTGCACCCTAGGCAAAACTTCCACCTTGCGCCCCTTCCCCCCCCTCCTCCCGGAGCATCGCTTATTATAAGTTTTCAAAAATGAACACAGTGGAGTCACATCTTATGCAGAGGTTAGGTTCTAATGTCAGCGCGTAAGAGGAAAATCGCACATAGTGAAAATTACCATAAACTACAGTATACACTAGAACAGGGGTCCTTAACCTGTCAAACGTATGCCAAAGGTGGCACATGAGCTGCTGCCGGCCTGGGGTTCCGTTGACTCAGCTGCCAGCTGGGGTCCCAGCCAGCGACTCCGCTCAGCCTCCTGCTGTTCACCCAGGCTGGCAGGAGGCTGAGCGGGGCCAGTGGCCGAGACCCTGACTGGCAAGGGGCCGGCAGCCGGAACCCCAGATCGTCAGTGGGCTGAGCAGGGCCAGCGGCCTGGACCCTGGCTGGAAGGAGCCGGCCCACTGCTGGGCCTGCTCAGCCCATTGCCAGCTGAGTGAACAAAACCCCAGGCCAGCTGCAGGCTCAGCGGCAGCCGGTACCCACAGCCTGCCATTAAAAAAAAAAAAAGGCTCGCGTGCCACCTTTGGCATGCGTGCCGTAGGTTGAGGACCCCTGTTTTAGTATATACTGTGTATACTGTACTTTATGGTAATTTTCACTATATGCGATTTTCCTCTTACGCGGTGACTTTAGAACCTAACCCCCGTGTAAGATGTGACTCCACTGTAGTGTAAAAATTTTTTTGGGGGCACCGCTTTTTGGCACCCCCAAATCTTGGCGCCCTAGGCGGTCACCTAGTTCGCCTAGTGGTTACACTGGCCCTAACAGGATCCCCAGCCCAGGTGATGTGACAGCCAGTGGTGGATTTAGAGTTACTGGGCCCCCCCCAGCCCTGTGCTCAGCTTCATTTTTGGGGCTCCTCCTTGGGACCCAGCCAAGAAAAAGACCATTCTCTCTTATCTCCCCCGCCCCCGTTTTTCATTCTTTTTTTTCTTCATCCTCCTCCTATAAGTAATAAGAAGTAAATGAAAATAAAGTGAGGTACCTTGATTATTCTTGTCGTCTAACTTATTTTTCCACAGACCACTTGAAAATCATGGAGGGTCTCGACGGACCACTTAATGATCTTTCCAAATATTGTAAAAAAATGTTCGGATGCGGGGTCTGGCCAGGAGCTAGGGCGAGGAAAGGGGCTCAGGGTTGGGGCAGGAGGTTGGGGTGTGGAGCGCTTACGTGGGGCAGCTTCTGTTTGGTTCTCAGGATGGGGGTGGGGATGTGTGTGGGGGTGCAGGTTTCACAGCGATGCAGGGGTCAGGGTGTGAGGGGAGTGCAGAGGCCAGGACAGGGGGCTGGATGTGTTTGAGGGGGTGCAGGGGACTGGGTGTGTGTGGGGTACAGGAGTCAGGGCAGGGGCCTCGGGGTATGTGAGAGGGGTGCAGGAGTCTGGAGGTGCATGAGGGGGTACAGCGGTCAGGATGGGCAGGGGGTTCAGGGTGTGGGCTGGGGTTGTGAGGGTGCTCCCGCAGGGTGCTGGACGAGGTATGCCCCTATTCCAGCCCCTTCCCCAAGGCCTCACCCCCGCCTCTTCTCCTCCTCCTCCCTGGAGCTGCAAGGGTGCTGAGGCTCCCTCCTCCTCCCCCGTTCCTGCCCGCAAGCAGCTGATCCAGCTGATCGACAGCAGGGAGGGGGGAGGGAACATAGCATGCTGGGGAAAGAGGTGGGGGAGGAGCCACGTTGCTGCTGTCAGAGGCTGCCACGGAGCCACAGCAGCTGGCAGCATCAAGCTTCTCTGACCCCACAAGAGAGAGCAGGGGGGTGAAGAAGAGCGGGCCGGTGCCCCTTTTGACCTTGGGCCTGGCACAGTGGCACCATTATAAATCCGGTATTGCCCAAGACATAAGTGCCTAAATCCCAGTTTGGGCTCTCCTGAGATCCACAAAACTCCTGTCAAATCCTGTAGGTGCCTAAACTCACTCAGTGCCTATGTTTCTGCCTCTGCCTCTGTGCACTGCTGCCTTCCCCTAGGCAACCAGAAGTCTATCTCCCATCTAGGCCCCAGAGCAATTCTTGAACTAAGGGAAGACAGTCATCTTGTGCATGGGGCCCAGTCTTGTAGGCAGTCTCTTAGTATGCCTATAGGATTGGGTCCCTTTACAAATCAGTGTGGGGAAGGTAGTACCGCCAAACATTTTCATAACTTGGAACCTAATGTTTGGGACAACACCTGGGATGTGGGAGACACTGATCCAATTCCCCCCCCCCCCCCCGCTTGCTGTGGAGAACGGATTTGAACAAAAGTCTCCCACTTCTCAGAAGAGTATGCTAACTACTGAGCTATGGGATATTCCGCATCTTGTTGAAGATGCTCCACTGTAAATAAATAATGATTAGAGCAGAGGGACTAAGCCCAGGTATTGCCATCTCCCAGATGAGTGCCCTAACCATTGGACTATACAGACTCTATCTCTCTTCCTCCCCTATCCAACAATTAGGGATAAATAGTCACTGGGCCAGAGAGAGAAAGAACGTGTACCTACAAGTAAAAATGGCTCCATAATCCTGTGGTTAGGGCACCCAGCTGAGAGGTGGAAGATCCTGGGTCCAGTCACCATAATCCCATCACTGTTTCATTCTTTATACACAGAGAAACAGATTCAACAGGAGAGATGGAGAAAGACCCACCTCAGAATATCCCATAGTTCAGTGGTTAGAGCCCTCTTCTGCAAAGTAGGAGAATCTCTTCTCTTCCTTCCTCAGAGGAAATTGAATCTGCATCTCTCTGGGCTCCACCCGATATATAGGTGGCAAAAAATTTTCCCCTGGTTCCCCCAGTTCATGAATGCTCTGGGGCTTAGACAGGAGATAGGTGTCTGAACACCTAGAGGGAGGCTACAGTGTGCGTGCTCTGCAGTGGAGCCAAAACTGGGATTTAGGCACTCATGTCTTTTCAAGTTCAGTAATGAAGGATTGAATTTGCAATGGAGGCAAACATAATGTAGCTTTCTATTGATTTTGGGAACTCTGATTTGGCTGTATACTACAGTTAGTATTTGTTGTTATTTTTGTTAGTGGATTTGAACAAAGTTAACAGCCATATTTTTAAAAAATGGTGCGGGAGAAATGTGGTGATTATGCAATAGGTTTAGTTAGATTAATATTAAGTGATTTGACATAAAGCCCTTTTATTTTGATCATGTTTAGCTTAACAATCAATTAGAAAGCAAGCCCTGGCAATAGAATATGGTCTTAGAAAAATCAAGAACTCTACCATCTTCTATTTTAAAGATAAGATGAAAAGTTGGAACAGTCAAGACACATTACCATTACTAACCTTTAGCAGCGGAAAATCCAAAAATAGTCAGTGGCTATTTAGCTAGGATGAAAGGGGTCATTAAGATCTGAGTTCAATTTATGTTAGAAAACCACTGCACAATAAAGGCCTTATTGCTGATAAAAGGCTTCACTTGTATGTAATCGTAAGTGGATATATTGATAGCCAAACTGGAGCCTGCACAGATTATTGCTTATCCAAAATGAAAACCTGACCACAAATGATCTATATCCAGAGGAATGTGCAGCTCTGAAGGTCATAATTTAGAAATTAACAGAATTTTTCCCAAGACTTGAGACAATATTTTGTTTGGGTAGGTAGGATTGTGTGTGGGAGACACACAAAGTCTTAGCAGCCACTATACAAGTGTATTTTTTATATATGGGAAACCTTGAACATTAAATGGAATATAAAGACATATATTTATGACAATCCTAATAGATTAACTGTATTCTGTCCCTGGAATTTGATTCCATGGCTCTTGATATCAGAAGTAAGTCAAGAGAGACAGTCATTTATTTACCTATTTTACTGTCTTACCTTAAAAATGTGGCCTGGGTTAAAGGAAAAGCAGGGAGTAACCTCAGTTTTCCCTGGTAGGTGGTACCCATAAATTAGAGATGGATGGTTGCTCTTGATCACCTCTGGTGTTCCACAAGGCTCTGTTCTTGTTCACATCCTGTTTAACACCAATGTGAACCCATTGGCGGAAATCATGTGACACAATGGACCCACTAAGGCAAGGTGGGGATAGAGGCTTGGGGGGTCCCCTGGTTGGGAAGACCCAGATTGTAGGTTGCTGCGGTGAGCAGAACCCCTGGACAAGGGCACCGAGGTCCAAGAGGGACACAAGGGGCCAGTGGCAGGCGAGACATCAGCTGGCAGAGGGCTATCTGGGCTAGAAGAGCTAATTCCCTGGACAGCCAGCAGGAGGTGCCGCGCTGGTGAGTCGTCATCCCACCACACCACTCAAGATGAAGTATTGTGATGCCTAGAAGATGTCAGCCAGCTGATTCTGGCAAAGTTAGGGATCATCTATAAATTATAGGGGGCGATAGCATTTATCCCTGTATGTAGGTTGCTTAGCACTTTCCGTTATAAAATATTCTTGTGACATTCTCTCTGAGAATCTGTCATGCCTTCATTATTTCCAGCAGACTGCTAATGTTTTTTTCAGAAGAAAAAAAACACAGGCTGCAGAGGTGCTTGTTCTTTGTCTGCAGAGATATGGACTGGTAGAAATAATCATATCCATTCTCCACTTGTCTTCCTCGGGAAAATTTGGGAAGCTGTGAAAATTTCAAAGTGCCTGAGTGCCATTGCCATCACAGCAGCAGCAGTAACAACTGTACATGGTATTAGAAATATTTGGGAACTTCCAAAGCAGCTATAGGAGGGGAAAAGACCTTGATAGAGATACAGGCCACCAAGACTTGTGACATGGCCCTAGTGGTTCAAGCTCTGCTGTTGGAATTCCCACAACTTCTAGGGGAAAGAGAGAGAGAGGGAGGGAGGGAAGGACTATGCTGGGCTTCCTCAGTCCCCCAGACCAGGACCTGAAGCCACTGGTCCATCCCACTCTGAGATAAGAACTTTCTCCCACGACTGGCTAATGTGGTTAGCCCTATAGTTCAAATAGTAGCATTCTGTGTTAGAGGTGAAGGGTTCAATGTAAACTAATGATCCATGATGGTGATTGTGAGAGGTTGCTACAGATGCACATACTAGAATTTCTTTTTGCTTTTTGTAATTTAAAATACTGTAGAAAAATACACACACACACACACAACTGTGTTGAAAAAATATAATTAATTTTCAGACAGAACTGTCTCAGGGATTAGACCAACACTGTGGAATGAACTCTGCTAGGAACATCATACAACCATCACCACTAGAGCTGGTCAGAAAATTTCTGCCATGGCATTTTTTTCATCAGAAAATGCCAATTCATCAGATGCAAACTATTTTAAAGAAACATGATAATTCTGAAGAAACTTCATTTTGAGGAAAAAAACTGAAACAAATTAGTTTGATAAGGTTGAAACATTCTGTTTTGACATTTTTTGGATTAGAATGTTTTTATTTTTAATTTTAAAACAAATTGTTTTATTTTAAATAAAAAAAATTAAATGTCAAAATTAGAACTAAACATTTCATTGTTATTGAAACAAAATGTTTCCATCAACACAAAATTATTTTATTAGTATTTTGTTTCAGGGGAAATTTTGAACTTCTTGGGGACTTCCCCCCCCCCCCAATTTGGAACACTTGTTTTTTTTCAAAATCATGGAATTTCCCATGAAACAGAAAATCCGGTTCTTGCACACCTCTACTTACCACATTCCACTCTAAGTGTAGGACTGGAAGGGACCTTGATAGGTTATCTAGTCTAATTCTCTGCATTGAGGCAGGACTAAATATTTGCTTGACCATCCCTGACAGGTGTTTGTCTAACCTGTTCTTAAAAATCTCCAGTGATGGAGAATTCACAACCTCCCTAGGTTATTTGTTCGAGTGGTTAACTACCCTGACAGTTACAAAGTTTTTCCTGATGTCTAACTTAAATCTGCCTTGCTGTAATTTAAGCACATTACTTTTTTTGTTCTGTCTTCAGTGGTTAAGGAGAACAATTTATCACTCTCCTCCTTATACTTCATATTTTGACCTTTCTTTATCTAACACGTCCATGTAGCATCAGGTGTTTTTATACATATTTACAAAAATCCAAACCAAAACTCCACTGCATACAAATCTACTCCTTTGGAAATTATGAGCGAATAAGCACATGGCAGATATTAGTCACATTGCTTAATGATCAACTGGAAAGTTTACAGATATAACTGTGGTATAACAACCAATATAGAATAGCTGCAAAGTCAAAAACTCAGAAGTTAGGAAATGCCAGATTTACAGTTGCTTGAGCTACTGTAATTGGGACTGTTTTTTCCCCTAAGCATTATGAAACAACCTATAATTACATGATCACATTGAGTTTTGGGGTTTTTTTTCCTCCAGGAACCATGCCTCATTTCTTCACCTTCCAGGGCTTGACTTTGCAACCTAAAAAAAAGTTATTTTAATATAGTTTTATATTTACAGCTGTCAGAAATTTTCCATCAGAATGGTTTTGGATGAAAAATGACATTTAAAAAAAAATCAAAATTTTCCATGGGAACATTTCAGTTTTGCTGAAATGTTTTCCTGACTGAAAATTGAAACATCTGCTATGATGCACCATGGTCTCCCCTCTGGTTGAATTAGTGTGTTATGGAAGTTGAAGCATAATGACTGTGCTTTTTTTGTATTTTGAGAATAATTAGAACTATGTGGGTGCTACAAGTAAGAAATAATAATTCATAAGTGTGCCAACACGTAGCTTATCACAGTGACCGGCCATAATGATGCTTATTTGCCACCAATGCACCACTTGTGTTGAATTAAAATGTGGTTTTGTCTCTGGTGGTCCCTGCAGGCTGTCTGTCTTTGTGTAACACTCAGCTTTCCAGCTGAGAAGTGGCTAGTCCAAACCTCTTCTGAGGTAACCAGATGTCGAGGTGCAATCCCAAATAATCAAGCTATCCTCTGAGCCCTGTCCTCAACCTTCTCCTGGAGTTACACTCCCAATCCCAGCTCTGGTATTGAGCACTGTCCTGCCCAATC
Organism: Mauremys reevesii; assembly: GCF_016161935.1. Taxonomy (NCBI): domain Eukaryota; kingdom Metazoa; phylum Chordata; order Testudines; family Geoemydidae; genus Mauremys; species Mauremys reevesii. The sequence goes on along the minus strand of NC_052623.1, from coordinate 130,098,991 downwards.
TAGGTCCTCCTGGGGTCTTTGGTCTCCAACAGCCTCTGGCACTTCAGCCCTTCACAGGAGCCAGCCTTCCATTCTGCTCCCTATCCTTGTTCTCCTGACTGAATTATCTCAGATAGCTGGGTGACTAAGGGAAGATAGCCAGCTTTATCTCTGGGGCCTTCTGTTGTATCGCTATTGATTAACTTTTGGGGACAAAAGAGGAACATTGTCTCTGCTGGGAACTTGCCATCAGATTTGGTAGGACTCTGGGCTCTTGGCAGTGTTTGTTGTGTTCTGAAATCTAGGCTTGGTTGCTGACAGTCTGAGCTACTTTGCTGACTGTCTGGACTAGGTTGCCCTGCAGCTAGGTGAGTTAGCACCTGCTTTCTAGCAAGGCTTTTTGAAGTAAGTACAGTTCAGTTTTTTATTGACTAGGGCACAGATTAGAGGTGGTTAAGTGATGATATGTTTACACTGTAAAGAAAAACCCACAGCACTGAGACACAGATCCTGTGTCAATTGACTTGGGCTCATGGGGTTTGGGTTGTGGGGCCAAAAAAAGAGCAATGTAGATGTTCCTGCTTGGGCTGGAGCTTGGGCTACAGACCCACCCCCTCACTAGGAAAAGACACCGTCAACAACAATGTGATCCACAAAAGCCAGCACACTAGGTAGCGCCCTACTTAAGCTAGCCAGTGGGAGATGCCTGTCACACTGTCTGGTGTGGCTCACCTCAGGGCTGTTACCTGCAGAATTTAGGCTTTTAACTTTTTTTGAGGGGAGGGGTCTGGGGTTTACTCGCCCTTTCTTGGTTTTGATTTTTTTATTACAATATGCTTTAAAGCCTTTACACACAGCTTTCAGTGCATTTTGACAGGAATTATCTCCCCGTGGGCACAGGCAGGGGCGGCTCTAGACATTTTGCCGCCCCAAGTACGGTGGCACGCCGCGGGGGGCGCTCTGCCGGTCGCCGGTCCCGCGGCTCCGGTGGACCTCCCGCAGACGTGCCTGCGGTACAGGCCCTGGTCTAGTACCCATTTTGCAAGGAGACTGGGCTTCTTTGCTAGTCCCCACCCCTCCTGGTACATTGCCTTAGGACGCCGGTATCCTGTTCTTTATTGTGTTAGGCTCGGTCGATTCAGTCCGAATGACCTAGGCTGCCCTCATTCTCCACCAATCTGCTATCCCAGAATTTAGGCTTTTACTCTCTACCCTTTCTAGGCCCGGAGTTCACTGGCCCTTTACAGTGTGGCATGACCTTTTCCTAATGACAGAGTCTTACCCAGTGGTACCTAAACTTTTATTTATTATCTATACACAACAAAGTACACACACCAAACTTGCAATTCCTAATACTTTATCCAATGGCCAGCCAGGATCTGCTCATGGTCATGCGAGGGGTAAGAGTTATTGCACTTGATTATAAACTGCACTATAGAGTTGTTATTAAAGAGTTATGTACACTTTACACACATTATATAGTACAACCACTATTGCTTTAGATTTTAACCTATTACATTTTTAAAACCTTTAAAATAACACGTTTTAACCCATTATATGAATCCCCCCATGTTTTACATTTATTTATTGCTTTATGCATTACGGCTTATTTTTACAACTTTGTTTTGCTAAATGGTTAGCACAAAGGGTTTTTTTAAGGTTTATTTAAATTTGTGACTTTTTTTGCGGGGAGGATTTCTTTGGCATCAGCTTATTTTTTGGTGTGACTGCTGGTGGGTGAATTCCTGAGGTGAGACTGCTTTCTCAGAACTGGAACATTTTGTATTTAGTGTGCTACCATTTGGTTTTAATTAGTCAGAGATGGGGTGAGAGGTGGGTCATCATAGCAACAGGCCAGACTGTCAGAAAACAGAGGAGATACCCCAAGTTTGTGATGTGTTCTATATTAGACTTCACCAAGCCAGTATCAAATGTGAACTCCTGGATCACTATACCAGTCTTACCATGGAGTCACAGACAGCCTCATTGTACTCTCCAGTCTATCTTGCCACCCAAACAAACTGGACTTGGTGATCAAAGGTCACCCACATCAAAAATCACATCACATTTAGCTTGCTTCCAGTCCCAAAAGACCAGTCACTTACCCCAGATCAATTGGTACTCTAGATCTTATACAAAAGATAACACTGGCAGCCAATTCTATAGCAAAAGCAGCAAAGAATCCTGTGGCACCTTATAGACTAACAGACGTTTTGGAGCATGAGCTTTCGTGGGTGAATACCCACTTCGTCGGATGCATGTGACATGTAATTTCTATAGCAAATTAACTAAAGGGTTTTTTAGCTAAGAAAAATAAATGTGAGGTTAAAACAGGGGAAATATATGAATAGGTGAGTCAGCGTTCATAATTCCAAATGGTGGCAGCAATATAATAAACTGCCAGTTTCCCAAAAGTCTTTTCAGGGTACCCAGATTGTCTCTAGCAACCTCTGCTTTGCATCTGGTACACTTCCCTGTAGAGTGCAAACAGTCCAGAGATGAAGGATCTTACTTTGAATCCATATTTATAGACCCTTTTCACGGAAAAGAAGATGACAGGGTGTGACTTGGTGCAAGGATGGGTCACACTGAGAATGCTCCAAGGAATAGGACAGAATCCCCCAAACTAATGGTTTATTCTATAGCTAGATTCACCAAGCCAGTAACAAATCAGGTTCTGTAATACCACGCTGGTTAACAAAAAGCAAACTACAGTCCCCTTTAAGCACTCCAGACCTTGGCCCCCATCTAGACAGCCAAATATAGTGAGGGGTTACTGAAAACCTTACTCACCAATCCCGAAGGACCAGACACTTATCTCCAGGTCAATATGAGTCTCAGATCTCTCCCAGTAAGATGCTGATGCCAGTCCTTTAGTAACTAAAACTAAAGGTTCAATAATAAAAAGAAAAAGAAGAGAATTGCAAATGGTTAAAAGATCAATATACAGACATATATGTTTAGAGTTCTTAAGTCGGTTTCGGCTGATGATTTGTAAAAGTCTTTCTGAAATCAGTTTAGAGGGTTATAATCCAATAGGAAGTCCAGGTGGAGAGTCTGTTCAAGTCTTTCCATGTGTTTTCCAGGTTATTCCAAATTATTATTTGGAAGATCTTACAATTTATACTTTTCCTGTTCAAAGTTTAAGTAGACTAGAGATGGCAGGATCAGGCCAGGAGCTTTCTTTTATAGCTGTCCAGCCAGCTGGAAAGCCTCTTGTCACAGAAGGACCTTCCCCCGAGGAAGAATAGGCAGTTCAGATTTTCTGTGCACCATTGCTTTGAAATTAGCACTTTCCTTTTAAAGTTCTCCATTTGCATTCCATAAGGCTTCTTTCTCGTTTGATGGGTTGTTTAGTTACAGAGGTATACATAATGTAAATGTTTGCTACTACATTACAATGAGATACAGTTAAGTGAAAACAATGCAGGTAACATCCCATTAGTTTACATGCAGTGGAAACACCAAATACACTCATACATTTAACAATCACTTTGATCTATACTAATACACAAGTAATTTGGCCTGGGGCTTTGGCATGAGCTGGCACCTGGTCTGCCAGCATCACAATGCTGACCAGATGGGTGTGCTCAACACCCCCGCCCCCCAGCCCTTTCTCTCAGAGAAAGGTGCCTAAGTCCAGGCTGCAGGGAGATACCTATGTCAATTAGGCAATCCATGAACAGGAACCCAATGCCCGGACTCAGGCAGCTTAGGTGACTGAGCTGCTTTGAGGAAATGAGTTAGGCCCTGCCTCCAGGCAAAACAACCGGCAGAGGTGCCCTCCTTATAATTTTTAGCCCAGTGTTGGAGCACTCACCTGGGATTTTGAATGGGAGTCTATCTAGCAGGCAGTCTCTGAGCACACCTACCAGATTGGGTCCTGCAGACGATCTAGCTGGCATTTCTTTCCCCAGTTCATGAATCGCTCTGGGACTTAGGCAGAGGATGAGTGTCCAGATGCCTAGAAGGAAGCAGAAAAGCACATGTCCAGAGACAGAAACATAGGCACCTAGGGAATTTACTCTGAGAAACTTTGGTGCCAAGTGAGTTTAGGCACCTATTAGTTTGGCAGGAGTTATGTGGATCACAGTGGAGCCAAAATTAGGAATTAGGTATGTAAATCTAAGACTTAGGAACCTAAGTCTGGGGTTTCAATGCCTAAGTATCTTTCCACCCTTAGTCCTCACCATAGCACATCACTATTCTGAGGCAGTGTGCCTGCAAATAGTCAAGTCAGGTTGTAGCCTTGTGGTCCGTCAGGCATTCTCATTATTCCTCGACACTCAGCTAGGCAAAAGCACTAAAATTTAGCTGCAGCTGGCCAGCCAAATACAGTATGACTTATGTAATATTTTACTGAGCTAAACCCTGCTAAATTTACTCACATGAGTATATAGTTGTATCAGTGTCAATGGACCTACTCTGATAAATAAAGCAAACAGTAAATGATTCACCATTAAAATTTGATTCTGGTACAAATTTTGATCCACTAAAAATACTAAACAAGCCTGAAGATGACATCATGGGTTCTCTGAAAGTGAATAGGTGCTGCGGAGTAACATTTGAATCCTGAACTTGTAGCTCTAACTCGTATGTACTCTCTCTGAAGTCAATAATACAGAGTCTGAGCTCCAAGATTGGGCTCATTCTGACCAGTGCTCATCCCATTTCATTTCCAGCATCTTTAGGGATAGATCATAAGCAACAACCCTTTCTGGAGGACACCATCTTTGCCTTCATTTGCACAGGGAGTATATTATGCACAGGCTACCTAAATGCAAAGGATGATGACAGGGATATTTTAGAGACAGTATAGATCTGTTTTCTTTTTACATTAATGCACTTGGGGATGTTTTCTTTTTCTGAATGTGTATTACTTTTTTATCTGATCATATGACTAAATTGTCTTCAAGGTATTATTGAAATGTTGCAGTGACCTTCACAGACAATTATGTTGTATTGTTGTATCCTTTACAACAGTGTAGAAGTGCTGACATTTAAAAAACAGATATAAAATCCTACTAGTGTCAAAACAAGCAAAGTAAGTGCTATACAAAATATACTTGGGGGGGATGAAAACAGTGAGAGATTGGAGAGTACGATGGCAAATAATATGTAACTTACATAAACAGTCTAAAAAGTTTTTGTTATACAGTAATGGGCAATGAATCCATCTGGTCACTTATTCTTTACTCATCAGCATTGTATCTCAGTGACTAACTTGTATAGTCTTCTGAAGGCAATTGCCATGGATATCCCATTGAAGACTAAGGCTTCACACTTACCAGGAATTAAAAGTGTGGGTCTCACAGAAGACATGCCTATTAGAACCTATAGTAAACATATTTCTATATCGCTCTGATGCCACAGTATACTGCTTCAACAAGATGATTGGTCATGCACCTTTACAACACCTATGATTTCAGAAGGACCAGCAGCACTCAGTAAAACCTGCACATTTTCTGTCTACTTTTCAGTCAGGAAAATGGTTTTCTTTTAATCATTTTTTCCCTTTCATCATAATATAGAAAGTGATAACAAGAGTCAGGAAAGGGAAACAACAAAAGTTGAAGCTTTGCTTGTCAGAAAGCATGAGTCAAGAAAAGAGGACAGGAAACAAAAAGAGAACAGACAAGTTTCTTCATAGCAATTATGAGTGAAGGTATTTAAAAAAAAAACCCTGAGTATATAGAATGACAGCCTTGATTAATCTTATTTTTGGGAACACAGGGAAATGCTACTTTTGATGAGCATCCTCATTATTATGATATTACTTCCAAATATTCCTGACACATTTCTCATCTTTCTCATTATTAATAGGCAGTGATGGAATTAGGAACATTAAAGTAGGTGCTGTATAAAACACATCTTGGTTCAATAGCTTCAGTTAACCAATGACCCATGTTTCTTGTGAATTGCTTGAACATAAGTAAGGGCACCAGAATGTGGTTTCTATCAAATATGTGCTGGTTGCAGCATATTCACAGGTCATTCAGATGCATCCAGCACAGAAAAAAAAAAGCATACACAGAAAGAATGGAGTTTGATTCTTAATGCTGTAAATCCCCCATCCTCTTGAGCTCATTTTGGGCAGAGGTTGAGTGGAGGTGAAGGGACCCTTCCCATCGCTCAGAACAGAATTGACACCCTCTAATATTACTGGGAGATACAGTTTCTCTGGGCTGAGCAATACTTGCAGGCCTTGCAGTTATTGTGATTTCCATCCCCACATTACGATGGTGCCTTTACAGACAGAAATATATTTGTAGGTATTCTATGGATGAATCTGAGGGCTTTTTGTGAATAAAAATGAATCTTTTGACATATGGCTTTTTACAAAGATACTCTGGCAGCGAGAAAGGAGAAAAAATTAACAAACATGGCTGTTCCCTGCTGCAAACAACTGGTTGCTGTAGTAACATAGGCATAGTTCAAGGAAAGAAAACATGCATGAGACATCTAATATCTTGAACAGAATCTCTATATCAAGCAAAGGAAGCATGGGCACTATCTGTTACTGATGTAACATAAAATGTAACATAAAAAAGGTTTAAAATGAAGCAGAGTCAGAAATAAAAAGATCACTAAGTTTAAGTTCCACTAGAATTGCTCTGTGAAGAAGGTACATGGCAATGTTTTCAAGTATGCTCTGTTTGAAATTTCCTCATTTGTTCTTATTTGACTTATGTGCTACAATCAATTAACCACTTTTCCTTAGCTATACTAAAATTTGGAGTAATTTCCTTTCTCCATATCAGTGCTATGTTATTTCCTAAATATTTCCATGGACTAAAATTTTCAAATTTTGTTATTGTAGAGATAGGTACCAACTCCATGGGTGCTCCAGGGCTGGCACCCACGGAAAAAAATTAGCAGATGCTTAGTACCTACTGCCAGCCAAGTTCCCCTCCGTCCCGCACAGAGCCTCCCGCCCACTGGTGGCCCCGCCGATCAGCCCCTCCTCCTCCCTCCCAGAACCTCCCACCCGCCACAGATCAGCTGTTCTGTGGTACCGAGGTGCTGGAAGGGAGGGAGAGAAGCAGAGATGGGGAGTGCCCAGGGGAGGGTGGGAAGAGATGGGGCAGGGGTGGACCGGGAAGAAACAGAGTGGGAGTGGGGCCTTGGAGGAAGGAGTGGAGTGGAGGCGGGGGCTGGGAATGAGTGGGGGTTGAGCACCCCCAGGGAAAGTTGGAAGCCGATGCCTGTGATTGTAGATCTTCATAGTATTAATATTTCAAAGAACTACTTAAACCATGTGACATAAAGAGAACATACTACAGTGAATTCTTTCCCAGGTGTCTGGCTGGTGGGTCTTGCCCATATGCTCATTGTTCAACTGATCACCATATTTGGGGTTGGGAAAGTTGGATTAGCAGAGACTGTGAGAGGTTTTCATCTTCCTCTGCAGCATGAGGCACAGGTCACTTGCTGGTATGAACTAGAGTAAATGGTGTATGCTTTGTAACTGGAAGTCTTTAAAACATGAATTGAAGACTTCAGTAACTCAGCCAGAGGTTAGGGGTCTATTACAGGAGTGGGTGGGTGAGGTTCTGTGGTCTGCAATGTGCAGGAGGTCAGAGTAGGTGATCACGATGGTCCCTTCTGGCCCTAAAATCTTTGAGTCTAAGTTCCTTTTTCGCAATTTAGTATTATTATTTAAAATCACAATGAATGGTTGCTCTCAACGCACAGGGAGAAAACATAATTAAGTTAACCAGAAAAAAAGATGAAAAAGTAACAAACAATAAATCATTAAGTATAATTCAGCCAAAGCGAAACACAAACATTGTTCAGCGGAAGACAGACAAAAACTAGGTTCTAAAATTGTGATCAAAAGAAAAGCAATTAGCAGCCAATGACAGCAATTTGACTGCCAACAATGAGTGGTAGCAATCACAGGAGAAGCCTTCAAGGTTGACTATAAGAGATCTTATATATTCATTAGCACCAAGACTCGGGTGTCTGACAGGTATTTTCTAATTTGACCTATCCTCTTTCATTATACTCTAGTGGGCTATACATGGGTAAGGTAGAGATAAAGCTTTCAATGAAAAACAGAAAAGAAAAATTGTATAATTAGCTAGATTGTTTTGTGTTTAACTTTATTTTGAATATCGTGTGGTGGGGGGGAACCATGCTATCAAATACAGCTTTAATTTTTATAATATCTAAATATATGCTCTACATCAGAGATCGGTAATCTTTGGCCCGCAGCCCTCCAGGGTAAGCCCCCTGGTGGGCCGGACAAGTTTGTTTATCTGCCGTGTCTGCAGGTTCATCCGATCGCAGCTCCCACTTGCCAGTCCAGACTAATGGGGGCCTGTGGGAAGTGGCGGCCAGCATATCCCTTTGCCCGCGCCACTTCCCACAGCCCCCATTGGCCTGGAGCAGCGAACTGCGGCCAGTGGGAGCTGCGATCGGCCGAACCTGCGGATGTGGCAGGTAAACAAACCAGCCTGGCCCTCCGGGGGGCTTATTCGGGTGGGCCGCATGCCAAAGGTTGCCGATCCCTGCTCTACATGTTTAAATAATGCAGTTACTAAATTGAAATATAGCAGATATACTTCCTAATTTCTATTTCTAATTGAAATTGAAATGAGGGGGTATTAATTAATCCTCTCAAACACTTTTGCAGTCTTCCTTCTTCCCCTAAGATTCCTATTCTACCCTGGCACAAGACTTGTGGAGTAGGGCACATAGAGAAGATGTTATGCCACTTTTCCTTCCTATTGATCCTCAGGGCAGCTGAAGGCTGGCTCAACCCTAGGGTAACCAGGTGTCCAGTTTTGGACTGGAACACTGGGTCCAAAAGGGATCTGGGCAGCTCTGATCAGAACTGCTGATAGGGCCGTTGAATGTCCAGTTCGCGCGGTGTTGCTGCAGAGCTGGCAGGCTCTCTGCTAGCCACTGCACCGCACACCATGCGGCTACCGGGTCGGGAAGCAGCCAGCATGTCCAGCTCCTAGCCTTAGAGGCTGTCTGGGGTGTGTGTGTGTGTGGGGGGGGTCTGTGTGCTGCCCCCCACCCTCCACCCTGACTTCAGGTGCAGCTCCCATTGGCTGGGTCAGGGCAGGGGAGGAACTAGCACCACTCAAGCACTCCATAGGCGGCTCTTGAGGGGTCATGTGGCATGCGCCTTCCCCACTGTTGCCCGGCCCTGTTCTCCTTGCATGGCTGGGCTTGAGCTGTGGTGTGTGCCCTGAGGTGAACCACGGTCTGTTGCCCCATCACCAGCACCCAGAAGTTTGGAGACATGTGTATCCCCATTTCCGAGTGCTGGGAATGGGGCTGCATCCCCATCCCCCTCACTGCTTCCTTCCCTGTCCCACCCCCGACACCCCCATCATTGCATCCCTCCCTGTCCCAACCCTCCACCCCCATCCCCCTCACTACATCCCTCCCCGTCCCAACCCCCACCCCTCCAGCCCACTCTCCTCCCTTTCCGGCTGAGTGTCTCTGTTAAGGCAAGTGTGTGCGTGTATGCATTGTATGTGTGTAAGAGACTGTGTGTCTTTGTGTAGCGAGGTGCATGTATTGCTGCATGTGTGTATACATGTGTGAATAAAATTTTCAGCCTAACTCTTTGACTTTTATTCATTTTGCTGACTTGCACACTGTAACAATGCTGTTCTGGTGGGACCCAACTGAGAGTGCCAATTCAGGACAAATTGCTTAAAACAGGGCAGTCACAGCCCAAGGCTGGGGTTTTTCTACCTCTAAGGCAAACCAAATCAGCCAGACCAAAAGGACTTTGGTTTCACCCCACTGGCTAACCACAAGTCATACAAGCAATTCCCTTAGACACTCTAGTTTCCCAATATCACCACCAGTGCCACTCATTATGGGGACAAATGGTTATGAAAACCAATACCCCAGTAAAAGAAAAAAGATTCTCCTGATCCCAAAGGACCAAGCCCCAGACCCAGGTCAATATACAAATCAGATCTTACTGACAAATCATGCTGTTGCCAATCCTTTAGAATCTAAAATCTAAAGGTTTATTTATAAAAGGAAAAAGATAGAGATGAGAGCTAGAATTGGTTAAATGGAATCAATTACATACAGTAATGGCAAATTCCTTGGTTCAGGCTTGTCGCAGTGATGAAATAAACTGTAGGTTTAAATCAAGTCTCTGGAGTACAGTACATCCACAGCTGGGATGGGTCATTCAGTCCTTTGTGTAGAGCTTCCTTGTAGCAAAATTCCTCCAGAGGTAAGAAGCAGGATTGAAGACAAGATGGAGATGAGGCATCAGCCTTTTACAGTCTTTTCCAGCTGTAAAAACACCTCTTTGTTCTTACCGTGGAAAATTACAGCAAAATGGAGTCTGGAGTCACATGGGCAAGTCTCTGCATACTTTACTGAGTTACAAGGCGTATCTGCCTTCTCTCAATGGGTCAATTGTATAGCTGATGGTCCTTAATGGGCCATCAAGTGGGCTAGGCAGAGCTAACACCAACTTGTCTGGGATGTCTCCCAGAAGCATAGCATAAGTTTGAAATACAGACAGTATAGAGCCAATACTTATAACTTTAAATGCAAAAATGATCCTTGCACATAGACAGCATAATTATAACCAGCCAACCATAACCTGGTCTTAGACACCTCATTTGACCCCCTTTATACAAGATTTGGTGCCACTACAGGACTTTGGTTGCAACCATGTTCTATATGGTCCCAGATTATGTCAGTAATGTCACACACACACACACAAAATTATGACATAAAATGTGTGTATTCATTTTGTAACACATTTTTAAAAGAGATGGGATCTCTAAAAGAAATGTATTATTTCTTAAAAAGTTAATGTTGTTAACTAGTAATTGCAGAAGAGCCAATGTATCATACATTTCTCCCCACCTTTGTCTAGATACATTAGAAACTCTTTGTTGCAGACTCTCTTTTTATGTGTATGTCCAGCACCTATCACCCTGGAGCCCTTATCTTAGTTGGGGTCTCTAGGCACTAAGCAACAATTGTAATAATAAATAATGTGGAAGTATGTGTGTTAGTGCATGCTAGATGTGTACATATGAATACACGTGTATTTGCATGTAGGTGTGGGAGTCAGTTTCTACAGATTTATTTATATAGGTGTCTGGAGAGGTGCATTTCTGTGGTTGTGCTCTATGGATTTGTATTTGGGCTTCAGAAGTGGGCCTTTAATGGACCCATTGCAGCTGTGATAATGTGTGGTCCTAATTCCACACATAAAATTACAATAACTTTAGTGAACAAAAAACATGGAGCTGGTTATGAAAAATGGGAAGAGGGGAGGGAAAGAATCATGAAAACCTTTGTGAAGGAGGGATGGAGTGAGTGGGGGTGGGGTAGGAGTAGGGCCTCAGGAAATGAGCGGGGCAAGGGTGTTGAGTTTAATGGAATTAGAAAGTTGGCAACCCTACACAACTCATACGCACTTTAAGGCTGCCTCAGAGCTGTTGTAAATTATGCCATCTGATGATAGCCCCCAAAAGGTTTTTACACTAATCCCACTTCACCAGAGTACAAGGGGTTCCTTTCTGACTTCATCAGATGCTCTTCTCTGGTGGGGCCAGGAGTGAGTGGCACAGAAAGAGTTATGCTAACTTTATATCACCTGAGGTCTCCCCTGTGCAAAGAGAATCTCCAGCTGACTGTTTAAACCAGCTTTCCATCCCATTTGTGCTGCCAAAGTAGTGCAAAGGAAACAAAGCAGGGCTGACAATCTGGTCCAAAACCTCCTTGCAAAAACTCAAACTATAGGCTGAATGCTGCAGCCAAACCCTTCACACAGAATTTCTACTGACTACCTCCAAAGGGAACATGGCATACAGACTGACTACAGCCTCAATATTCTCTATTTAAAGACTATATCAAGCTCTGGTTCTGTAGCCCCTAATTTTGATGATCCCGCCCAACCAGCCTACAATGCTTGAGGACTGGGGATGGCTCTGATTATTACATCCAGCTGCCCAATACTGCAAAAGACAAATGCTCAGGGATGAATACATAGCCATTGAAAAAATGAATGATATTATTCTCTTATCATACTGGGCCTTTTATGAGGATATTCTGTAACACAAACTTCAAATGTTAGTCTCAGACATACGGGATGGGGTCCTTCACCTGTGAAGGGTGGCTGCTATGGTTTGTTTCTTTCAGAAGTGTGAAAGATCACTGAAGTATGGCAATCATATTTTTCCACTAAGAGAAAGAAATGCCATCATCCTTCATGGGTGAAATAATCAATGATGCTGTTCGTTCCAGACAATATGGAAGTGTTTAATTTTTCAGTGTATGCTTTTAGAAAAGGAAAATCAAGTTGGCATGGGCAAGGGTTATTAAACTCACCCTCAGAATCCCATCCTATTACATAAGTGACAAATTCACACTCTTTATTTTCAGAACATCACTATCTTGGTTCAATAAACAGTGACATTTTGGGCTTGCACTTTAGGATATAGACCTAGAGATGAAATCCTAAAACACTATGTTAAAACAAATTTCCTTTATTTATCCTGACTTCTTAGGGCCCCGTTGATGTAATTGTTTGAGTGTGACACAACTGTTGTTTTCTTACGGGATAATTAACCTCGTTGGGCTCGTGCAGAACAATCCCTCTGCTACAGGGCTTGTGATCACTGCAAGAGTTAGCTCAAGTTTCTCCACTCAAGCTAGCCTAGCCTAGACTGAGCGCAAGATTGAGAGTATCCAAAATGAAACAACACTTGAGCTACACAGAGTGTTTGGATTAGCCCCTGATGAGTTCTAATTAGAGCTGCTGAGTCCCCACTTCATTAATAGCACCAACCTTCAGCAGCACTCAAACTTCAGCCCAGCCCCTGGGGAGTGTAAAATACTACTTAACTCGAGCTAGAAATTTGTGTGTGGGGATAGGCATTGACTTGAGGCAAAACTTGAGTTATACCTTGAGTTAGCAGTGCTGTTAAGATAAACCCATAGGCCTCCTCACTCTGTTCTGCCATCTTTCCTCCCATTTATGTTATTTCTTGAGCAAAATCACCACCGTCCATTTAATCAGATCTTTCATTATGCTCAAAAGCTGCAGACACTTTGCTTCTTGTTTTGATATGCCTTTTTTTTCCTGAACGCTGTTGTGTTTATATTGATCTTAAAGGCCTAAATAGTTTGTGTTTATAAACTTTTTCACTGTCCAACATTAAACAATAACGGACAGGTCAGGGATTATTTTTAAACAGAGCCCTTGATTTTACTAGGTTGCTTGGCAAACACCCCAAAGTATTCATTCAAATTGAAAGTTTACTGATTAAACTCAAGAAAGAGCAAGACATTAAGACAAGCATTTATATTGAAATTGTGGTTGAGTGGTTATGCAAAACAAGCTTAGTCAGACTTTATCAAAGGCTTTCTCCTTTTTGAGTCAAAGTATGGCTCTTATTTTCAGAACCATCTTTCTTTGATAAAAAGGAAAAGATTATTTTTTCTCTCAGTCCTGATGTGAAGGGCGTTAATTTATCCTGATAGATAAGATAGATCAAGATAGAAAAGATGTGTGAAATATGGCATTTGTTGATGGTTTTTGGAGCACTGAACCTCTGATTAGTTATGACTGGATACGTTGGCTGGCAAGTCAGCCATGACATCTGTTTCTTGGAATCTGGTTAGTTACTATCTGTTCAGGTATGTCCACTTGCTGGATCCTTTTTCCTTAAAAAAGGCAGATTTGGATGAATGTAGTATAATGGACTTCATGACTTCATGAAAAACCAAGAGAGTGAGGGAAGAGAGGAGGAAAGAAACACTGGGACAGAAAATAACACAACAAGGAAAGGGAATACAATACAGGATCTTATGTGCCTCACTGGTGGATTGAGGACTGGATGTCAAAGATAATGTGATGACTTTCAGCACTCATAAGTGAAAATACAATTCCTTAACAAGAACAAGGCCAGCCGGCCTTCCTTTTAAAAATAAAATCTTTTAGATGAGTCAAGATGAGTTTCAGTGCTGGCAGGTTGGGGAATGATTTTCTCCCCAAAGTCTGTATTTAAGAACCCCAAAAAGGAATCAAAGTGGGTTGCATATTTTATCTTCATTATTTTGTCCACCAATGAAACCCACTTCTGTAAGACCAAAGTTGGCATAGGTAAAACTTTGTTCCCACATTTTCTTGTTTACCAAGTATGATCTCACCACAGTCCTTGACTTATATCAGTAGGGCATTTTGTTTGGACTAATACAATTTCTCTGTCTGGTTTTCTTGCACAGTCATCTTCATAAACACCTTGTTACAATAACCATGAAAAATAGGTCATCACGTACTTTTTACAACGAAGCACAGGGTAACTTTGTAGGTCCAATAATTACAACACCACCAATAAGTTCATTCTAAATTGAATCAATCTTACAGTCTACAAAGTTTAATGTGATCTTTCATCCACACAGTGGATATGACTTTGCTAATAAGACTTCAGTGCTTCTTGGTTTTGGCTATGCTATATTTAGCCCATTTGTCTTTTTGTAAGCGCTCTATATTTGGCAAAGCAACATGCTGTCCCTTGGCTTTTAAAATACATTTATCATCATAGATGGGCCCAAACTAGAACACCAAATCCTATCACTCCTGAAATTTAAGGAAGTTCAGATTCAATTCTAAATGTCAAAGGTCAGGACTATTTCTGCTTAGCAGCCTTCCAAGGTGTGTAGCTGGGATTAATAGAGATGGAAATGGATCCAGACATGATGACTTGATAAGTCCTGGTGTGTGGAGCTGGGCACTGGCATACAGTTGTAGGTGGCACAGAAGACTTTGTGTTGTGTGTTTGAAGATTTGCTGCTGTCCACTGTTTAACACCCCCCCCCCCAAAACCCACTCCCGCTTAGTGGCTCTGTTTTGGCAATTTGAGTGGAGCAGTGGTACATTGTTCAAGGATGCACACCTGAAGCAACCAGGAGGTTCTCCTGATTTAATCTGACATCCAGAGGAAACAGCTGTCAGTCTGATGTATAATAGAAAAGCCATCTCAGTAGCTGTTTAAAATAATAATAAAAGAAGGAAGTGTACACTACTTCCCTCTGCTAGGGAATGGTGGCCTTGTGTCTGGCACTTCTTATGTAGCAGAGAAGAGGACCCCCCAGTGTAACTAATTGTCTTGGCTAGAAGTGGTATATGAAGGAAGGTGGACTTGGGCCCTTTAAACTCAGCTTTCTTCCTTGCTTTGTGTCACTAGTGGGAGTGATAGGTAGGAAATACTTATTTCAAGCTGACCTATAACCAGCTATTTTGTTAGCATGCTGTTTGGAGTGTACTGATTTCTATGCACTTACAGCCAGGGGCGGCTCTAGGCACCAGCAAACCAAGCTGGTGCCTAGGGCGGCCAAATGTAGGGGGCGGCAGGCTGGGCCGGTGGACCTGCCGCAGTCATGCCTGCGGGAGGTCCACCGGAGCCGCGGACGACCGGACCTGCCGCAGGCATGACTGCGGAGGGGGCGCTCGTCCCGCGGCTCGGCTGGACCTCCCGCAGGCATGACTGCGGCAGCTCAACCGGAGCCGCCGGACCCGCGAACTGTCCGCAGCCGTGCCCGCGGGAGGTCCGCTCGTCCCGGGGCTCCGGTGGACCTGCCGCAGGAGCTCAACCGGAGCCGCGGGAAGAGGGGACCCGCCGCGGGACCGGGGAAGGGCGGCGCAGCACACCGCGCTGCCTGGGGCAGCCTACTTTCTAGAGCCGCCCCTGCTTACAGCCATCAATTTTCCATTTCTGATGTCACTTAAATTATATGCACAGGCACATATTTTGCACAAAACTTGTTGTCTCCAGAGCTATTCTCTGAGGGTGCTCTGGGCTTCCTGGTACAGCATCCACAGTATCTCTAGAGATAAATTGGAAAAAAATTGCAGTGAAGCAAGAGAAAGGAGCTTTTGAGATAGCTGGAGAAGTGGCAAGAAAGGCTCAACTTCTAGCAAAGGAGTAGAGGTAATTCTGAGCAAAGACTGAGTCCAGAACTAACTGAGTTAGAGTGTGAGTGGAGTCAAATGAAGAGGGGAAGAAATTGCAAAACTGCTCTCAGATCCAATATGTGTAATTACATATAATATTTGTAATTTCATATACATAATCTAAAAAATGTCTTCATCCAATAGATTGCTAAAAATGCTACTTGCTCTATTCTGGAAAAAATTGACACACTCACTTCAAAACAATACAGAACACCACCTGTTCAAAATTATAACACTAGCTAGTAGAAAATGTATCACCTTAATGTGGCTCACAGGAGGAAGTCTTATAATTTAAGATGTGGCTAAACAAGACAAAACAAATAGCAAACCTAGAACAAAGAACAACTTAAATTTGAACAATCCCAAGTGCAGTTTGAGGAATGTGGGCATTAGCAAACCTATTATTCACAAAATATAAAAAGAAAAATAAAAAACCAAAAAACAGCCAGACCCAAACTAAAATGGCAACATAAAAATTAATATGGCTTTTCAGGGGAATGTGACTTAATCACATCAAAATATATTCAAAACTTAATGATGCCTCACCATGCTCTGCAAATGACTAGGCCTATGATTAAAGTAATAATATCCATCAATATATGTTGATATCCTTGTCCTATTTGCTGTTTAAATTATACAGCTGTATCAATTAAAATATATTCTCTGTGCCTTCCCATTACTATCCCTTTGGATCATAAATAAATGCATGTGATACATACACCATACATACAAATGAAATATGTATGACCTTTTCTTTTTTTTCTTTTTTTTTTAGAATAAATGCCGTTATACAGTGATGTGCTGGGTATTGGCACAGAATGAGTCTGTAGGACAATCTACAAGATTGCGTTGGTCCCTAACTCTTCCTGCAGTAGAGAAATGCAGTGGAGGGTTTTAAGTATTCCCCTCCCCCAACACTAGCTTATTTTAATAAAATTTCAGTATTTGATGGGCACACTGAAACATGGCATGAAATTTTAACCACATCACATTGCATGTAAAAGCCTCTCTGTGTGTAAGCTCAAAAGCTTGTCTCTTTCAGCAAGAGAAGTTGGTTCAATAAAAGATATTACCTCACCCACCTTGTCTCTCCAAATTCACATGTGAAAAAGCTGAGTTGGCCAAAACCTTATAATCAATCTGATCTTGAAGTAATCTGCAAAGCACAGAGCAAGGAATAGAGATGTAAGAATGGCTTGATGGAAATACAGAAAACCATAGAATGAGAGGGACCACCACATCATTGGGTAGCAGTGAAGAGAATAGTCTGTTTTTTTGGGGTGGGAATCATTTAAGTGTTTTATATGGGCACAGTAACTAGCAAAATGGAGGCCCATTACTTGATTTAGGGCTCCAGATGCCATTTCACTACAAATAATAATAATAATAATAAGCATGGGTGAGAGAGATTACATTGGATCCATCTCACAACCACCAGTTAAGTCAATGAGACCTGTGCTTTGAGAATGTGAAGTGCTATAAAAGTGCTAAGCAATCTGAATGTCACCAATTGGGCACCCACAATTAGGGGACACTTTTGACAATTCTGGCTGAATATGTTTATTGTCTCACTTGCACACACACCCTGCAAAATGTGGAACATACCACCTATTCACAAAGGTATGTTGTGAAGATACATTGGTTAGTGGTTGTGAAGCGCTCAGATGATATGGGTGAGAGCGCCCAGGGCCGTCTCCAGACCCCAGCACGCCAAGCGCGTGGTTGGGGCGGCATGCCATGAGGGGGCACTCTGCAGGTCGCCGGGAGGGCGGCAGGTGGCTCCGGCGGACCTCCCGCAGGCATGCCTGTGGAGGGTCCGCTGGTCCCGCGGCTTCAGTGGAGCATCCGCAGGCGTGCCTGCGGGAGGTCCACTGGAGCCGCGGGACCACCGGACCTTCCACAGACACGTCTGCGGGAGGTCCAGCGGACCCGCGGGACTGGTGACCGGCAGAGCGCCCCCCGCGGCGTGCCGCCGTGCTTGGGGCGGCGAAATCGCTAGAGCCGCCCCTGAGAACGCCACATACGAGCCTAGGAGGAAATTAATAATTTTGCAAGATTTGAAAGTTGTGTAGTAAATAAGATCTAGGGCTTCACAAGGGATGAGGATAACAAGAAATACTGAGTAACCATCTATGCACTAGGTGAGGCAGGGAGTGTTTGGAAAAACGGAAATGGCAACCTTAATTCTGGCATTTCTTGATTTTTTTAGTGCGTGACTTTGCAACATAAATGTTCTTTTAATATAACTATTTTGTTTGTTTGTTTTGTTTAAATGAAATATAGATCTAATTTCTAGACCTCTTGTTTGAGAAGAAAACCAGCATCTTCCTGGGTCTGCAAACAGCTGAAAGCAATAGCTCGAAGATGTGTGAAGAGACACCTTTTATAGTGGAAGGGCTAGCCATCAGCCAAGAGTAGTGCAACTATTGGTCATGGTGTATTGCCAGATCACAAAAGGACCAACAGAGGAATGTGGGGAGGGAGAAAGGGGTCCCTCTGCTTTTCCACTCAACACCCCTGCAATTCCTGCACTCAGAAGAAATATTTGCCCATGCATTTGTTCTATCGGGGAGAATAAGAGAACTTCTCAGATACCTTCTGCAACCTCAGTCAGGCCAAGTGGTCTAGGGCTACAGAGCACTAGGGCTGACTGGCTTCTAGAGCTTCGCTTTACAATGCAATAGAGCCTGTAACTGATTAACATGCCTGTGGGAGATTTAAGGCTTCCAGCTTCCATATAGATAGTGTCAGTGCTATTACTCACAGTTTTATGTCTGCTCCAAATGGGTCTAGAGCTTTAATCAGACATGGGCTATGTTAATCTTTGCTGGCACAAGGTGGTACAAATATCACTTCTCTGTGACTCTAAGGTCTGCTTCTGACCTTTCCTTGGGGATTACATAATTAAATGACAGCTTTCTCCCAGGACTCTGGAAGTCCTGTTGATGGAGACTGTAGTGAGAACACACAGGTTCAGCACATGTCCAGGCCAGCTTGACCATTCCCACTTGCAGAAGAACTTTGCTTACTTTTTAAATGCATTACAGTGGGCAGGTAAGTGGACTGGAAGGATGTAACATCATCCATAGGCCCAGGTGGACTTCCCACTATTGGAAAGTCAGCATAAACCAGGGTTAAACATGGCACAGAGAGCAAAAGAGCAATTTTCAATCACCATTTTTGACCTCTAAGTAGTCATTGTCCAGAAAAATCACATTTGAGGAGTATTTCTTTAGATTTTTTTTTCTCCCAGCACTACCAGAATAATGAGACTGACACACAGACTTCTTTCATTTGAGTCATTACTTGGGTGCCATCCTTGAGGCAAAACATTCAATCCAAACCTCATTTACAAAAAAAATCACACAAAGAATAGCAGTTTCAAAAGTTTTCCTGTTAAGCAAAAACTGGAAGCAAAAATACCTGTACCCCAGCATTGCCATGAAACACTTCACCCTGCAACCAGCATAGTATTCGGTAGGCTACATCCCCCAATGAAAACCATTTAAAATACACAAATACAGTGCAAGTCTTACAGCACCTATGTGCAAAATAGATATCTACTCTAGACATCCAAGCAAAGCACTAACCTTATATATTTTCATGCAGAAATAATAGGTACCTCCACACGAGGCCCATAATATAGACTTACAAATTAGGCACATGTGGTTTCATGTAACAAACTTTATTTACATCATTGTTTGTCCTTCTCTTTACTCTGTGTTTAATACTGGCAGTCTACATATAGTTTCTGATAGTAATAATCAGTAATAGGATATGAGAAATGAGGGGAAATATTTTGCATCCTGTTTTTTTCTTGCATTCTGTTGGCTAAGCTCTTTGGAATCTGCAGCATCTGCTATGTACTTTTTCAACACTTTGGAGCAAGGTTCTGTATAGAGCACACAAACAAAAATATAATATGAAATGCATTTATTTTCATATAATGCTAATATAATTCACTGGTTTTGTCTATGCTAGATGTTCACAAAGAAATGGTTAGGAAGCATTATTTAGACTGGATAGCTCAAATGAGAGTCATGGTAGATTTTAAAAAGTGTAAGTATAACCAATATGGCTAGAAGTATGGGTGAAATACTCACTATACTTGTCAGAACCCCTAGAAACCCTATCCATAGCCAGATCTGTGAAAGCAAACACACCATACAATGTAAAGTGAGCTGCCTGTTTCACTTGCACTGATAAACCTGTTTTTATTTCCCACTTATTTGTGTCCCTCACCCAACAAATCATGGAACTGAGCCCTTCATTTCAAGTTATTTGGCACCAGGTGAGGGAAGGGGAGGAAGAAAGAGTTCTGTAATTATCATACTTGAGCAAAATGAACGCTGTCCATAATCATAGAATCTTAGAAGATTAGGGTTGGAAGACACCTCAGGAGGCCATCTAGTCCAACCCACTGCTCAAAGCAGGACCAACCCCAACTAAATCATACCAGCCAGGGCTTTGTCAAGCCTGAACTTAACAAAATCCTCAAGCTCATACATCCAACTTTGCAATTTATATTGTTTAGTGAAAAAAAATCATTCTTTATATACCATCTTCCACCCCAAAATGCTTTATGGTTGTGTATGTGTAGGAGTCAGTGAATCCGATACGAATAGTGAAGCTGGAAGTGAGTTCTACAATTCATTCCAAACCTACACAACTAAAATCTTTATACCATGCTACTGTGTATTCTGTACATTTTACAGAAAAGCTATTTCAGAATGCTTTAGAGAACTTTTAAATATGTTATTGGTATGATTCTGTAAAGCAAGGCTGTCTTAGGCCTGGTCTACACTAGGACTTTAATTCGAATTTAGCAGCGTTAATTCGAACTAACCGCTCAACCGTCCACACCAGGAAGCCATATAATTCGAACTAGAGGGCTCTTTAGTTCGAATTTGGTACTCCACCCCGACAGGTGGAGTAACGCTAAATTCGACATGGCTAGCTCGAATTAGGCTAGGTGTGGATGCAAATCGAACTTAGTATCTCCGGGAGCTATCCCACAGTGCACCACTCTGTTGACGCTCTGGACAGCAGTCCGAGCTTGGATTCTCTGACCAGCCACACTGGAAATGACCTGGGAAAATTTGAATTCATTTTCCTGTCTGGGCACTTTGAATCTGACGTCCTGGCTGGACATCGGGGCGAGCTCCGCAGCACCTGCAACGATGCAGAGCTCTCCAGCAGAGGAGTTCATGTAATCTGTGAATAGAAAGAGGGACCCAGCATAGACTGACTGGGAACTCTTCGATCTGATAGGTGTGTGGGGCGAGGAGTCTGTGCTTTCGGAGCTGCGCTCCAAAACAGGGAATGCGAAGACCTACAAGAAGGTCTCCAAAGCCATGAGAGACAGAGGATACAGGCGGGATGCAACGCAGCGCCGCATGAAAATCAAGGACCCCAGACAAGGCTACCAAAAAATCAAAGCGGCAAACGGACGCTACAGAGCCTGCCACCACTGCCCCACCAGTGACCGTGGACTCTGACGATGGGACAGTGTCGACGGCCAGTTCCTCGGTGATGTTCGCGGATGGGGAAGATGAGGAAGGGTTTGTGGAGGACGAGGCAGGCGAGAGCGCTTACAACGCTGGTTTCCCCGACAGCCAGGATCTATTCATCACCGTCACGGAGATCCCCCAACAACCCTCCCCGGCCATTAACCCGGACCCTGAATCAGGGGAAGGAGCAGTCGGTAAGTGCTTTAACCATGTTAACTTTTATTCTTAATATAACAGGAATCTTAACTGTGTGAAAAGGAAGTCTCTCTAGATATGGGGAGAGAACATAAATCATCCTCGGAGATCTCCACGAAGCTCTCCTTGCGTTAATCGAAAAGCATCAGCAGGAGGTTCCTGGGGAGAGCTGCCTTATTGGGTGCTCCGTGGTAGCACAGTTTTCCGTGCAAGGCTTTCATGAGGTACTCAGGGAGCACTGCCTCCCCGAGCACGGCTGCATCGGGCCCTGGTTCGTGCTAGCTTTCACGCAGCATGCGCTCTCTATCTCCTTCAGTGACCCTCCTCAGGGTGATCTCGCTCGGAGACTCCTGCATCTAATTAGGGTAATTACTGTAATTTTACGCCTGGTCCAAAGTATTTTTAAAAAATCTACGGACAGACGGCATAGCACAGACTCAGCATGCAGCTGCATGACGAGCATAACGGAAAGCCAAAGAATATAATGGACGCTCATGGAGGGAGGGGGGAATGAGGACGCAAGGTATCCCACAGTTCCTGCTGTCTCCGAAAAGTATTTGCATTCTTGGATGATCTCCAAATGCTTCTAGGGTCAAACACAGTGTCTGCGGTGGGTCAGGGCATAGTTCGGCAATTTGCGCACACACCCCACCCACCACCAGAAGTGAAAACAATCCTCTGTTGACTCTTTTACATGTCACCCTATCTTTACTGAATGCTGCAGATAGACGCGATGGTGCAGCACTCAACACCAACATCCTTGCTCCCCCCATGCTATGGACGGCTGATGGTACAAAAAGATGGGTATCCGTCCTCATCATCAGCCTATTGGCACATGGGGCAGTGCAAAAGGGCTGGTAACCCATGCGACTAGCATCAGTAAGGTCGATCAAGGCGCCTGTCCCTAATTTTGATGGCATGGTGGTATATGGTGCTGGGTAACTGTCCCTCATCATTGCAACAGGGGGCTGCTCCCATCCCCATCCCCCCAATCCTTGTAAGTAAGTAATTTTTTTGCCCCTGGAGCAGAGATGATGATGTGGCCATCCTCCATCACTTCCCAATGTCCTGCCTACTATCATTGCAGCTTTCCTTCTTTCCACTTATTTCTCACACACACAACACTGTGTGTTATTTATTATTTTTTCTTTATTTTTTCCACACAACAAGTGGGGAGGGAGGAAGGCTGGGGTAGTAAAGGAAGGAAACGAAATGAACAAACAGGTGGTGTTGTTGCAGCCTGCCCCTGTGAATAGCATTATACATAATTTATTTAGCAGAGGATGCAGAGCAGCTGTGCTCTCTGCTGTGCTCTCTATACAGGTCTCTCTAGTACACTAGCATAATCTAGGCAGGACTGATTCTAGGATTGACTCAGGGAGTCATTCCCAATTTTTGCTTTTGTGCCCCTGGCTGCTCGGCCAGGGGCACTTATGACAGCAGCAAATGGTGCAGTGCAAAAGGACAGGTAACCATGTCCATCTTATTACCATCTTATTACCAATTTATGGTATGGTAGATGGTACAATATGGCTGGTAACCATCTCTGCTGTCATGCAAAAGCAAAAGCATGCTGCTGTGTAGCGCTGCTGGCCCGCCTCTGTCAGCGGCATCTAGTACACATACGGTGACATACACAAAAGGCAAAACAGTGTCCATGGTTGCCACGCTATGGCGTATGCCAGGGCAATTCTGGGAAAACGGGCTTGAAATGATTGTCTGCCGTTGCTTTCCCAGAGGAAGGAATGACTGGCAACATTTACCCAGAATCCACCGCGAAAATGATTTGTGCCCCAGCAGGCACAGGGGTCTCAACCCAGAATTCACAGAGACAGCCTAGACTCAGTTAATTGTTCGAAAAAATGTATCTTTGCAAGGAATTCACTCCCTGTTTCCCATCTCTCACTGTCTCCAGACCTGCCACAGCATCCCCCTGGCAGAGGCTGGCAAAGATTAGGCGGCGAAAGAAAAAGACAAGGGACAAGATGTTCGAGGAAGGTATGGGCTGCTACCTAGCAGAGGCGGACCAGCAGAGCCAGTGGAGGGAGACCGTCTCTCTGTGCCAGCGCTCACACAGCGAACGGGAGGAGAGGTGGCGTGAGGAAGACAAGCAGGCGACTGAAACGCTGCTTGGACTAGTGAGGGAGCAAACGGACACGCTCAGGCGCCTTGTGGATGTTCTGCAGGACCGCAGGAGGACAGAGACACCCTGCAGTGTATCTGCAACCGCACTCCCCTGCCACAAAGTCCCATACCCCCCTCACCGAAAATAATCAGGAGGAGGGGCGGACGGGGACGTGAATACTGTCACTACACCACAGCACAGTGCTCAAGTACCCAAAAGCTCTCATATCCTACATTTGCCGAAGTCCTTCACTTCCAGACTCACAGTAGTCCCAATCCCAGTCCCATCCCCTAACTGTCTACTTAATTAATAAAAATGCTTTGCTGTTAATTACTGTTTCCGTTATGTTTTTTCAAAGAAGACTGTGTTTGAATGGGGGCGTGGGAAGGGGTGGTTAATTGCATAGGACAGTCACCTTTCTCAGGGTACAGACACGGGGGCAGGATCAGCAGCGGGTCACACACACGGTGCAGTCAGTAGGCACCCTGGTCGGTTTTTGGAGGTGGTTTCCAGGATCTGTGTGGGCGGGGGAGATGTGACTTTGCAGCGGGGGAGTGCGGTTACAGATCTTATTCAGCGGTCCTTGTCCTGGACCGCTGAGTCACGCAGCTGAGGAATCTGTATCCGTCCTCCTCCACCACAAGGTCACATATCCGCCCGCACACAGAATTCCATAAAGAGGGATGGCAGACTCCGTTGAAAGAAGCATTCCGGCACTGCGGACTGCTCTAGGAGCAGGAGCCTGTCATTCCTTGAGTTTAGAGGCGGTCTTTACATCACCGCACACCCTACCCAGCACAGCCTGCGTCCCAGTTTCAACCCTTTCACGAAAAGTCATGAATAAAGAAACCTTTGTTAAGTAATAATGGGACATGTATTTTATTTTTACATGTGTGCTGGAAGTGGGGGTAACGGGGTGAACAGGGTATGTAATCGAAGAGGAGAGTCAACAGTAACTGGGTAAAGAAACAGGGGTAGGTTCAGCTTCTCTGTAAAGAAACTGAACAGTCACAGGTCACGCTGCTCGCTGCTCGTTGGTATTTGAAGAGTTCCTTGTCGCTGTCCCAGGCGCCTGTATAGGGCTTCATGAGCAAGTACATTAGCGGGCAGGCTGGGTCCCCGAGGATGACTATAGGCATCTGCACATCCACAACAGTTATTTCGTGGTCCGGGAAGAAACTACCTTCCTGCAGGCGTCTGAGCAGCCCACAGTTCCTGAAAACACACGCATCATGAACCTTGCCCGGCCACCCGACGTTGATGTTTGTAAAACGTCCCCTATGGTCCCCCAGTGCTTGCAGCACCATTGAAAAGTAGCCCAATTTCTCAGCAGCTGACTGTGGAAGAGGTGGACGATAAAGTGCGAGGAGGAGAAACGGCGATGATCGCAGCGGGTTCCATGCTTGCAGTGCTGTGGCGTCCGCGCTGTCACTGACCAGAAAAGTGCACAAACAGATTGCCCGCAGGCGCTTTCAAGGAGGGAGGGAGGGAGGTTGTGATTGACGGTTCAATGACGACACTTACCCAAAACCACCCTCGACACATTTCTCCCCCCAGCAGGCATTGGGGGCTCTACCCAGCATTCCAATGGGCAGCGGGGACTGCGGGAACTGTGGGATAGCTTCCCACAGTGCACCGCTTCCAAAGTCGACGCTGGCCCCGTGAATGTGAACTCAGAAATTCGAATTAGTGTATTTAGTATGGATACACAAATTCGACTTCATAAGGTCGAATCCACAAATTCAAACTAAGTTGATTCGAAATAGTCTTGTAGTGTAGACAAGGCCTTAGTACCATAAGTCCAACTTTATAGTCCTCAGTGGAAGAGAAAATATATAAAATATAAGATAGATTTTCTGTGCATAATATCATTTTCAGGGCTTATATCTCAGGATGTTTCATGGGTAGAAAAAAGTCCTGTGCATGCTATTGGATAGGATGATCATGAAATCCTGGTCCCGCTGACGTCAGTGGTAAAACTCTCTTTGTTTTTAGTGGGGCAGGATTACACTCCCAGTTTGTGTGTGCATGTTCATGCGCGCGCACACGCACACACACACACACTTCAAAAATTAAACTTAAACATCTTGGCAAGAGTAGTGATGTGCACTGCAGTTAAACTAGTTTGCAGGAAAATATGGCATCGTTTCCAGGCAAGTCTATCTCCTCATCAAGCCATATTTATCAAAGTATAGGATAATAAATGACTTCCTCTCTAGGAGATACTATTAATAGTAACAAAACAGTGAAATTCACAATAGTAATTGATTATATTATGCATTAGTGAATCTAAACAGGCAAAATGCTTTCACACATTATTTAAAACCTTTGAAAATGTGTTTGTGAAATACAGCCAGAAAGCATGATTAATTGAGCAATTATAAATGCACATATTGAGGATTTTTCTTCATTCTTTATGTTATGTGAATGTACATTTTCCTTTGAAATACTATATTGTGGGGAAATTAGTTTCTCGGTCACATTCCCATAAGGAATACAGAGAAATTTATAAAAACATTGTCTATTAACCTATATATATCTATGTGATACTGTATACAGCCAGCCAACAGGCACAAATACAGATCAGTGTCCAGATATCAAATGCTGCAAAGTTTAGTGGTGTTCAGATCTAAGGTTTTGGTTCAATCTATTATAAAAACTAAAAATATGATCTGGTTTGGATTTTTAATACCTCTAGAGACCAGGAATGGTTTGGTTTAGACCAATATCTATTATTACATCCACCTACAAATAGCCCCTGTCTACTCTTACTAATTTTGGATAGAAAGCATCAAATATGATTGTAACTCTAAGGACAGGTAATTGGTGTGAAAATCAAGTTTAGTTTTGGAACAGTGTTAAGTATGTGAAAGTTTTCTAAGATGCACAGCCTCAATAATTTTTATCTTAAATGGTCTCATAAATCTGGGAGTTGTGCTCACTTTTGGTTTTATAAACTTAGTTTTATTGAAATCTGAATACAGCATAAACCAGAATGGTACAATAGAGAAAGAATTCATGCCAGAGTTATTTTATAATCCTTTCATAAAATGAGAAATATGTAAGAACTTATATGAACAAGATTTCCTTATTTAACATGTAATTATTTAACATCTTTAATTTCAATATAGGTTGCTGAAATCATGGTTAGTAACTTCATATAATCAAGAAACATTTTATTTCTCTTACACAAAATTCTAGGACCCTCTGAATAAGCACAGTATTGTCCATGTGCCTGTCCATATAACTGAAGAGGCAGATTATAAAACATTTTTGCCCCTGGGAGCAAACAATATTTGTTATCAAGATTTTAATGAGTATTCCCGTCTCAAAATTGTTTCCCATAGATATGTGACTATTGTTCAGGACTGAATAATTGAAGTTGGAAAAGTGAAAGGAATACAGAATAATTTTCATGAATTAGATTGAATCTGAAGTTTAGAAAGTTGAAATATCTTTTTCCCTCCCAGCAAACAGGTCATATATATAAATTAAGCAAACATGACAAGGAAATCAATACTAAAGGTTTCTTCTTTTGTTGGTGACCTTTTTCACCAAACAATTGCTTTAGGCAGAGACATAAAAGAAGACAGAGATGGAATTAATTATAGCATGCTGTGAGATTGCAGCATTTTGCCTAAACTCTGAAAATTTGTGGGAGGAGTTGCAAGCCCTTCGGCGGACAGGATTAGAATTCACAATGACCTTGACAATTAGAAATGCTAGGTCTCATAATAAAGGGTAGTTAGATGGGATCAAGTTGTTCATGGAGCTGAGTGCTATTTTTTTCTCTAGGTAATCCTTTAATTTAAATATTTTTCCCCTTTTCAACCATTTCAAGCCTAATTTTGTCTAAGGCCTGGTCTACACTAGGACTTTAATTCGAATTTAGCAGCGTTAATTTGAATTAACCGTGCACCCGTCCACACCAGGAAGCCATTTAATTCGACATAGAGGGCTCTTTAGTTCGAATTCTGTACTCCTCCCCGACGAGGGGAGTAGCGCTAAATTTGACATGGCTATGTCGAATTAGGCTAGCTGTGGATGCAAATCGAATTTAGTAGCTCCGGGAGCTATCCCACAGTGCACCACTCTGTTGACACTCTGGATAGCAGTCCGAGCTTCGATGTTCTGACCAGCCACACAGGAAAAGCCCCGGGAAAATTTGAATTCCTTTTCCTGTCCAGACAGTTTGAATCTCATTTCGTGGTTGGACATCGGGGCGAGCTCAGCAGCACCGGCAGCAATGCAGAGCTCTCCAGCAGAGGAGTTCATGTAATCTCTGAATAGAAAGAGGGACCCAGCATAGACTGACCGGGAACTCTTGGATCTGATCGGTGTGTGGGGCGAGGAGTCTGTGCTTTCAGAGCTGCGCTCCAAAAAATGGAATGCAAAGACCTATGAGAAGGTCTCCAAAGCCATGAGAGACAGAGGATACAGCCGGGATGCAACGCAGCGCCGCATGAAAATCAAGGACCCCAGACAAGGCTACCAAAAAATCAAAGCGGCAAACGGACGCTACGGAGCCTGCCACCACTGCCCCACCAGTGACCGTGGACTCTGACGATGGGACAGTGTCGACGGCCAGTTCCTCGGCGATGTTCGCGGACGGGGAAGATGAGGAAGGGTTTGTGGAGGACGAGGCAGGCGACAGCGCTTACAACACTGGTTTCCCCGACAGCCAGAATCTCTTCATCACCCTCATGGAGATCCCCTACCAACCCTCCCCGGCCGTTAACCCAGACCCTGAATCAGGGGAAGGAGCAGTCAGTAAGTGCTTTAAACATGTAAACTTTTATTCTTAATATTACAGGAATCTGAAGTATGTGAAAAGGAGGTCTCTCTATATATGGGGATAGAACAGAAATCATCCTGGGAGATCTTCACGAAGCTCTCCAGGAGGGAATCGAAAAGCCTCCGCAGGAGGTTCCTGGGGAGAGCTGCCTTATTGGGTGCTCCGTGGTAGCACACTTTTCCTCGCCAGGCTTTCATGAGGTACTCAGGGAGCATTGCCTCCCCGAGCACGGCTGCATAGGCCCCTGGTTTGTGCTGGCTTTCACGCAGCATGCGCTCTCTATCTCCTTCAGTGACCATCTTCAGGGTGATCTTGCTCGGAGACTCCTGCATCTAATTAGGGGAATTACTGTAATGTTACGCCTGGTCCAAAGTATTTTTAAAAAATCTCCAGACAGACGGCGTAGCAGAGACTCAGCTCGCGGCTGTGTGACAAGCGTAACGGAAAGCCAAAGAATCAAATGGATGCTCATGGAGGGAGGGGGGACTGAGGACGCAAGGTATCCCACAGTTCCTGCTGTCTCCGAAAAGCATTTGCATTCTTGGCTGAGCTCCAAATGCTTCTAGGGTCAAACACAGTGTCCGCGGTGGGTCAGGGCATAGCGCGGCAATTTACGCACCCCACCCACCCACCCGCAGAAGTGAAAACAATCCTCTGTTGACTCTTTTACATGTCACCCTATCTTTACTGAATGCTGCAGATAGATGCGATGCTGCAGCACTCAACACCAATATCCTTGCTCCCCCCCCCACCGCCATGGGTGGCTGACGGTACAATATGACTGATATCCATTGTCATCATCAGCCTATTGGCACATGGGGCAGTGCAAAAGGACTGGTAACCATGCCGACTAGCATCAGTGAGGTCGATCAAGGGCGCCTGCTCCTAATTTTTCCTGGTAGGTGGTGCAGTATGGCTGGTAACCGTCCTCATCATAGCAACAGGGGCTGAGCTCCATCAGCCCCCACCCTTCATGTGTAAAGAAAAGATTCAATTGCCCCTGGACTAGCAGAGGGATGCTGGGCTCCTCTCCTCCACATTCCTTAATGTCCTGTCTGGACTATCATAGCAGCTGGAGGCTGCCTTCCACTCATTTCTCACTAACAAGTCACTGTGTCTTATTCCTGCATTCTTTATTACTTCATCACACAAGTGGGGGGACAATGCTATGGTAGCCCGGGAAGGCTGGGGGAAGAACGGAATGATCAGGTGGGGTTGTTGCAGGAGCACCCCCTGTGAATAGCATACAGCTCATAATTTATGCAGGATCTGAAACAGAGCAGCTGTGCTCTCTGGTTCTCTGATACAGTGGTTCTCTAGTACACTTGCCCATATTCTAGGCCGGACTGATTCTATTTTTAGATACCAAAAAGGAAGGATTGACTCAGGGAGTCATTCCCAATTTTGGCTTTTGCGCCCCTGGCTGATCTCAGCCAGGGGCACTTATGACAGCAGCAAATGGTGCAGTGCAAAAGGACTGGTAACCATGATCATCTTATTACCAATTTATGGTATGGTAGATGGTACAGTATGGCTAGTAACCATCTCTGCTGTCATGCAAAAGCAAAAGCATGCTGCTGTGTAGCGCTGCTGGACCGCCTCTGTCAGCGGCATCTAGTACACATACGGTGACAGGCACAAAAGGCAAAACAGGCTCCATGGTTGCCATGCTGTGGCATCTGCCAGGGAAATCCAGGGAAAACGGGCTCGAAATGATTGTCTGCCGTTGCTTTCCCTGAGGAAGGGATGACTGATGACATTTACCCAGAACCACCCGCGAAAATGGTTTTTGCCCCATCAGGCACTGGGATCTCAACCCAGAATTCACAGAGACAGACTAGACTGTGTTCATTGTTCGCAAAAATGTATCTTTGCAAGGAATTCACTCCCTTTTTCCCATCACACAGCTTCGACTGTCTCCAGACCTGCCACAGCATCCCCCTCACAGAGGCTGGCAAAGATTAGGCGGTGAAAGAAAAAGACATGGGACGAGATGTTCACTGAACTTATGGGGTGCTCCCGAGACGAGGCAGACCAGCAGAGCCAGTGGAGGGAGACCCTCTCTCTGTACCAGCGCTCACACAGCGAACGGGAGGAGAGGTGGCGTGAGGAAGACAAGCAGGCGACTCAAACGCTGCTTGGACTAATGAGGGAGCAAATGGACACGCTTCGGCACCTTGTGCATGTTCTGCAGGACTGCAGGCAGGAGGACAGAGCCCCCCTGTAGTGTATCTGCAACCACCCTCCCCCGCCACAAAGTCCCATACCCCCCTCACCCAAAATAACCAGAAGGAGGGGCGCCAGGGGCCGTGAAAACTGTCACTGCACCCCAGCAGAGTGCTCAAGTACCCAAAAGCTCTCATACCCTAAATTTTGAGAAGTCCTTTCCTTCCCGCCTCACCCAAGCCCCCATCCCAGTTTCATCCCCTAACGGTCTAGTTGATAATAAAAAAATACTTTTCTGTTAATTATTGTTTCCGTCATGTTCTTTTAGAGGAGACTGTGTTTGAAGGGGGGGAAGGGGGTTGGTAATTGGACAGGACAATCACCTTTACCAGGGTACAGACACGGGGACAGGATCAGCAGCAGATCACACACACAGTGCAGTCAGTAGGCACCCTGGTCAGTATGGGAGGTGGTTTGCAGGTTCTGTGTGGGTGGGGGGGTACGTGACTTTATAGCGGGGGAGAGGGGTTACAGATCTCATGCAACGGTCCCTGTCCTGGACCACAGAGCCACGCAGCAGAGGAATCTGTATCCATCCTCCCCCGCCAAAAGGCCACATAGCCCCCGCACACAGAGTCCCAAAAAGGAGGGATGGCAGGCTCCGTTGAAACATCCAGTCCGGCAATGCAGACCGCTCTGGGAGCAGGAGCCTGTCATTCCTCGAGTTTACAGGCGGTCTTTACATCACTGCACACCCTACCCAGCACAGTCCGTGTCCCAGTTTCAACCCTGTAACGCAAAGTCATCAATAAAGAAACCTTTGTAAAGTTACAGTGGAACATGTCTTTTATTTTTAAACGTGTGTTGGAAGTGGGGGAAGCGGGGTGGACGGGGTATGTAACTGCAGATGCTAGTCAACAGTAACTTGGTAAAGAAACAGGGGCAGGTTCAGCTTCTCTGTAAAGAAACTGAACAGTCACAGGTCACGCTGCTCGCTGCTCGCTGGTACTTGAAGAGTTCCTTGTCGCTGTGCAAGGCGCCTGCATAGGGCTTCACGAGCCAGGGCATTAGCGGGTAGGCTGGGTCCCCGACGATCACTATAGGCATCTGCACATCCCCAAGAGTTATTTTGTGGTACAAGAAGAAACTACCTTCCTGCAGGCGTCTAAACAGAGCAGAGTTCCTGAAAACATGCGCGTTATGAACTTTGCCTGGCCACCCAACGTTGATGTTGGTAAAACGTCCCCCATGGTCCACCAGTGCTCGCAGCACCATTGAAAAGTAGCCCTATTTCTCAGCAGCTGACTGTGGAAGAGGTGGACGATAAGGTGCGAGGAGTTGACAACGGCCATAACTGCAGCGGGCTCCGTGCTCGCAGTGCTGTGGCGCCCGCGCTGTCACTGAGCAGAAAAGTGCATGAACAGATTGCCCGCAGGCGCTTTCGGGGAGGGAGGGAGGGCGTGATTGACGGTTCAATGATGACAGTTACCCAAAACCACCCTCGACACATTTTTCCCCCAGCATGCATTGGGGGAAATCCCAGAATTCCAATGGGCAGCAGGGAGTGCGGGAACTGTGGGATAGCTTCCCACAGTGCACCGCTTCCAAAGTCGACGCTGGCCCCGTTACAGTGGACTCACACAGTCGAATTAGTGTATTTAGTGTGGATACACAAATTCGACTTCATAAGGTCGATTCCACAAATTTGACTTAAGTTGATTCGAAATTGTCTTGTAGTGTAGACATACCCTAATACAGTATTCCCCCGGGTGAGATGCAACACATGGGGAAGGTTAATGGGTGATTACACTCTAAGTCTCTACACAGAGCAATATTTAATAATGGGCTCTTTAATCTAGCAGAGAAAGATGCAACATGATCCAATGGCTGGAAGTTGAAGCTAGACACATTCAGATGGGATATAAAGGCCTAAATTGTTTGACAGTGACAGTAATTAACCATTAGAACAATTTACCAAGTGTCACGGTGGATTCTCCAACACTGAGAATTTTTAAATCAAAATTGGATGGTTTTGTTTCTAAAAGATGTGCTCTTGGAATTATTTTGTGAAGTTTTATGAGCTGTGTTATACAAGAGGTGAGATTAGATGATCAGAATGGCCTCTTCTGGTCTTGGAAGCTATAGGAGTTTCTCCTCATATTAGTCTAAATCTCACTTGCTGCAGATTAAGCCCATTACTTCTTTTCCAACTTTCAGTGGATATGGAGAGCAACTGATCTCTGTCCTCAGCCCTAAATATATTTGAACACAGTTATCAAGTCCCCAGTCAGTTCTTTTTCTATAAGACTAAACATACCCAGTTTTAACCTTTCCTCATAGGTCAGGTTTTGTAAACTTTTTCTTTTTCATTTTTTGTTGCTTTCCTCTGGACTCTACAATTTGTCCACATCTAGCTGGGCCTCACCAGTGCCAAGTACAGTGGGACAATTATATCCCATGTCTGACATAGGACATGCCTGTTAATAAAACTCCAGAACAATATTAGTAGTTTTTTGCAACAGCATCACTTTGTTGGCTGATATTCAATCTGTAATCCAGACCTTTTTCTGTAACTAGAAATTTATAGTGACTAGAAATTTATATCCCATAGTGTATTTGTGCATCTGATTTTTCATTCCCAAGGGTAATACTTTGTACTCTTCTAAATTGAATTTCATCTTGTTTTAGACTAATTTTCCAGTTTATCAAAGTCTTTTTGAATTCTAATGCTGTCCTTCATAGTGCTTGTGACCTCTTCCTTGTGACCATAATACAATAGCATTCAACATCCCTGTGGTGGGAAGAACATCTCAACTGCCTAACACTGTGGCCTTTAATTTCAAAAGGGGGAACTATACAAAAATGAGGGGGTTAGTTAGACAAAAGTTAAAAGGTACAGTGACTAAAGTGAAATCCCTGCAAGTTGCGTGGGCCCTTTTTAAAGACACCATAATAGAGGCCCAACTTCAATGTATACCCCAAATTAAGAAAAACAGTAAAAGAACTAAAAAGAGCCACCTGGCTTAACAACCATGTAAAAGAAGCAGTGAGAGATAAAAAGACTTCCTTTAAAAAGTGGAAGTCAAATCTTAGTGAGGCAAATAGAAAGGAGCACAAACACTGCCAACTTAAGTGCAAGAGTGTAATAAGAAAAGCCAAAGAGGAGTTTGAAGAACAGCTAGCCAAAAACTCCAAAGGTAATAACAAAATGTTTTTTAAGTACATCAGAAGCAGGAAGCCTGCTAAACAACCAGTGGGGCCCCTTGACGATGAAAATACAAAAGGAGCACTTAAAGATGATAAAGTCATTGCAGAGAAACTAAATGGATTCTTTGCTTCAGTCTTCACGGCTGAGGATGTTAGGAAGATTCCCAAACCTGATCTGGCTTTTGTAGGTGACAAATCTGAGGAACTGTCACAGATTGAAGTATCACTAGAGGAGGTTTTGGAATTAATTGATAAACTCAACATTAACAAGTCACCGGGACCAGATGGCATTCACCCAAGAGTTCTGAAAGAACTCAAATGTGAAGTTGCAGAACTATTAACTAAGGTTTGTAACCTGTCCTTTAAATCGGCTTCGGTACCCAATGACTGGAAGTTAGCTAATGTAACGCCAATATTTAAAAAGGGCTCTAGGGGTGATTCCGGCAATTACAGACCGGTAAGTCTAACGTCGGTACCGGGCAAAATAGTTGAAACAATAGTAAAGAATAAAATTGTCAGACACATAGAAAAACATAAACTCTTGAGCAATAGTCAACATGGTTTCTGTAAAGGGAAATCGTGTCTTACTAATCTATTAGAGTTCTTTGAAGGGGTCAACAAACATGTGGACAAGGGGGATCCGGTGGACAGAGTGTACTTAGATTTCCAGAAAGCCTTTGACAAGGTCCCTCACCAAAGGCTCTTACGTAAATTAAGCTGTCATGGGATAAAAGGAAAGGTCCTTTCATGGATTGAGAACTGGTTAAAGGACAGGGAACAAAGGGTAGGAATGAATGGTAAATTCTCAGAATGGAGAGGGGTAACTAGTGGTGTTCCCCAAGGGTCAGTCCTAGGACCAATCCTATTCAATTTATTCATAAATGATCTGGAGAAAGGGGTAAACAGTGAGGTGGCAAAGTTTGCAGATGATA
This sequence comes from Mauremys reevesii, assembly GCF_016161935.1. Taxonomy (NCBI): domain Eukaryota; kingdom Metazoa; phylum Chordata; order Testudines; family Geoemydidae; genus Mauremys; species Mauremys reevesii. The sequence continues at coordinate 130,064,118 of NC_052623.1, read as the reverse complement.
CTAAACTACTCAAGATAGTTAAGACCAAAGCAGATTGTGAAGAACTTCAAAAAGATCTCACAAAACTAAGTGATTGGGAAACAAAATGGCAAATGAAATTTAATGTGGATAAATGTAAAGTAATGCACGTTGGAAAAAATAACCCCAACTATACATACAATATGATGGGGGCTAATTTAGCTACAACGAGTCAGGAAAAAGATCTTGGAGTTATCGTGGATAGTTCTCTGAAGATGTCCACGCAGTGTGCAGAGGCGGTCAAAAAAGCAAACAGGATGTTAGGAATCATTAAAAAGGGGATAGAGAATAAGACTGAGAATATATTATTGCCCTTATATAAATCCATGGTACGCCCACATCTCGAATACTGTGTACAGATGTGGTCTCCTCACCTCAAAAAAGATATTCTAGCACTAGAAAAGGTTCAGAAAAGAGCAACTAAAATGATTAGGGGTTTAGAGAGGGTCTCATATGAGGAAAGATTAAAGAGGCTAGGACTCTTCAGTTTGGAAAAGAGAAGACTAAGGGGGGACATGATAGAGGTATATAAAATCATGAGTGATGTTGAGAAAGTGGATAAGGAAAAGTTATTTACTTATTCACATAATACAAGAACTAGGGGTCACCAAATGAAATTAATAGGCAGCAGGTTTAAAACAAATAAAAGGAAGTTCTTCTTCACGCAGCGCACAGTCAACTTGTGGAACTCCTTACCTGAGGAGGTTGTGAAGGCTAGGACTATAACAATGTTTAAAAGGGGACTGGATAAATTCATGGTGGGTAAGTCCATAAATGGCTATTAGCCAGGATGGGTAAGAATGGTGTCCCTAGCTTCTGTTCGTCAGAGGATGGAGATGGATGGCAGGAGAGAGATCACTTGATCATTGCCTGTTAGGTTCACTCCCTCTGGCGCACCTGGCATTGGCCACTGTCGGTAGACAGATACTGGGCTAGATGGACCTTTGGTCTGACCCGGTACGGCCTTTCTTATGTTCTTATATTCTTATGTTCTTATGTTCTTCCTGCTTGGTGCCATCCACAAATTTTATAAGCACATTCTCCAAATCATAAAGGAAAATTTACAAGTACCAGACTCAGGACAGACTCTTGTGGTACCCCACTAATTTGACAGCAACCCTTTGATAGCAACTTTGGGAATGGTCTTTCAACAAATTTTGCACCCACTTTACAGTAATTTAATCTAAACCACATTTCCCTAGTTTGCTTATGAGAATGTCACGTGGGACTGTATCAAAAGCCTTACTAAAATCAAGATATCACATCTACAGCTGAAGACAAGAGAAAGCTGAATGAGAAAAAGATGCCTTGAAGTTAGAGAAAAAGTTGGGATCTAGCAACAGAACCATAGAAGAGATGTGAGAATGTGGAGACAAAACTTTCAAAATGTAAAGCAGGGCCTTAGAAAATAAAAAAGAAAGGAAAGGAAAGGAAAAAGAAAAGCATTTATAAGGGGGAGGGGGCCCCTGATAATATTAATCCAAGATCGCAAGCTTTGGAGAACCAGTCAGAGGAGACATTTTACATGTTTTCAGATCTTTATCACACAAAATGTAAACTCAGATGTTAAGACATTATTGTATATTTTTGCAATTTAAAAACGTTGTAGATCTTTACTGAAGAGAGGAAATGTTTTAATTGTGACTAAAAAGCTGTCATATTCTTTAGACCAGGGTCGGCAACCTCTGGCACATGGCTCACCAGGGTAAGCACCCTGGTGGGCCGGGCCAATTTGTTTACCTGCCATGTCCGCAGGTTCGGCTGATCGCGACTCCCACTGGCAGCGGTTCGCTGCTCCAGGCCAATGGGAGCTGCGAGAAGCCGTGGCCAGCACATCCCTCGGTCCGCGCCACTTCCTTTTACTCTTAAACCTTCCCCTGGTGCATTTACTTTACTAACTGCTCTAAGGCTACATGCTGGCAGGCACTGCACGCACAATGGTTCTAGCAGGAAAGACCATTTTCAGCAGTGGCAGTGTGTTTTTTTAAAACATAGACATGTTACAGAGCAAGAGCTATGGATTGGTCGTTTAAGTGTGGCCTAGAGTTCAGAGGACATAGTATTCATGTTTGTGCAAGTACCTTGCACCCTTAGCCCGCAGTAGCCCAATCCATGGAATTTTCTTCTTCATTGCATGAATGATCTGCAGAGGGGTTGATAACAAAGAAGCATTTAGTTCATGGAAGTGACGGTGACCAAAATACAAGCAACATAGTAATTCTGGTTTTAGCCATTTGGGAGTGATGTCATGCTGTTTCAGAATTTGTTCCATCATTTGGTACGGATGCATGCGGCAAAGAAAATAACCATAATTTCTTTCAACTGCATTCTTTTCAAATAACTGATAAATAATTGATTAAACTACTGCTGGTAGAAACTCTATTTCTTACTGTTTATATATGTGAAACAGTAAGAAATCAAATTACTATGCATGATTTATAGGATTTTTTTATTAAAATGTTTTACTATGTTATAAAAGGTATCCCTTGGGTGATCCAGTGCATTATAATTTTTTTCTTTTACCAATGCATGATTTACATAAGCAGACAGCTGACAATAAAAAAAAGGACAAAACAAAGCTATGTTTGACATCCTTACCGTTGATGCAAGTTATGAAAAGATACTAATATAAAATGTATTTAATTGTAAATAATGGTTTAAACAATAAGTATGGAAAAGACAAGAACGACTTTTAGTTTTCTATTTTTTTTAATGTTATTATTATTTTTTGTCCATTGGAGCAGGGTTTGTGCCAGATGAAACTGTAAGCTGGTGATTTTAATTAAGATCTCCCAGCTGCTGTTTAAGATTTTCCATAAATTATGGATTAACATGAGAAATACTAAAAATGAGCAAGTCTCTAGTGGGCTACTTAAGACTTCGAAGGTATGCAAACAAAATTGCTAATTCCTTTTTTGTTTTTCCAGCCAGAGGTTCCTTAGTACCTTTAGCTGCTTGATATTCAGGCAATTTATACACCACTGTGGGCTTCAAATATATATTCTACCTGGGAGAGAGGACATTCATTTATGGATATGGATCTCTCTTTTCTTTTTTATGCTTTTCTTTTATTCTATGTACAGCAGCACCACTTGCTGTCCACACCGCTAAATAGCTTTAGAAAGTGACAGAATCAGGTCTGCTTTGGTCTTTGGAAGTTCACAGGCAAACAGGATATATATAGTGGACAAGTAAGAACTGAGGGACATATTTTAGTCCCTTTATTTCAGTCCTTTCCCCCCTGTGCTTTAGTTATAACTAAATCATTTTTTTAAGATAAAACTTTTTGTTGATATTGTTGTTGATTGTTGTTGTTCAATAGAGTTCCCATATTTTGAAGCAGATTTCACTAAACATCTCGGAACCTGCTACATTTAATAAGATCATATTGATGAGTAAAAGGGAGGAAGAAATAAAGAGTAAACCAGAGCAGCATTAAGTCTCTCTTCAGAGCAATTAACTAGCAACAAGTTCCCTAACCTTGCATATTCCATGCCTTTAACTGGTTGTGTTTGCACTAGAGGATTAAATCACATTCAGCATAATAAAGCAATGATTAGCTAGTGTGGGGAGGACGGAGATGTTAGATCATATTTTTTATTTCAAATATATAGAGTTTAAAGCCAAAAGGGACCATTAGATCAGCTAACTCATCAGCTAACATCCTGTATACCACAGGTCATTAAATTTCAAAGTTAACCCTCTAGCAAGCTCAATAACGTTTTTGACTAAAGCATAACTGGTATTGGCTAAAGCATACCTTCCAAAAAGGCATCCAGTCTTCAGCTGAAGACCTCAAGAAATGGAGCATCCACCACTTACCTTGGCTGTTTGTTCCAGTGGTTAATTACATTCACTGTTGAAAACTGTGCCTAATTTCTAATTAGAATGTTTCTGACTTCAGCTTCCAGCCATTGGTTCTTGTTATGCCTGTCTCCACTAGATTAAAGAGACTATTAGTAGCTGATATTTTCTCCCTGTGCAGATAATTATACACTGTAATCAAGCCACTCTCAATCTTCTTTTTGATAAACTAAACAGATTGAGCTCTTTAAATCTCACCGTAAGGCATTTTCCCAGCTCTTGAATAATTTTTGTGGATCTTTTCAGCACTCTTTCCAAATTTTCAACTTCCTTTTTAAAATGTAGACACCAGAACTGTATGCAGTATTTTAGTATCCATCTCGCTAGTGCCATACAGAGAAATCATCTTCCTACTCCTACTACTCCCTGTTGATACATCCAAGGATAGTATTAGCCCTTCTTTGCCAAAGCATCACACTTGCAGCTCATGTTGAGTTGTTTGTCCACTGTGACCCCTAAACCCTTTCCAGAGTAATTGCTGTCCAAGATACAGTCTCCCATTCTTTAGATATGGCCTGCAATCCTTGTTCTAGATGTATAGCTTTGCATTTGGCTGTATTAAAAACTCATTTTGTTTGAGTGGACCCAGCTAGAGATCCAGATCATTCTGTCTGACTGCTCTGTCCTAATTATCACTTACCTCTATGCCAATAATTGTGACATCTGCACATTTTACCAGTAGTGATTTCCTATTTACTGCCAGATCATTGATTAAAATGTTGAGTAGTGTTGGGCCTAATACCAAACCCTGCAGACCCCACTAGAAACACTACTATTCAATGACAGTTGTCAGTAGGGAACTATTTTCTTTAACATGTACTTTATTGATATTGTAATTTTGTTAAATCAGAAGCTTAAGTATATTGCATCTGCAGTTAACTTTATCAATTAAGTGTGTAAGAACATCGAAAAAATTTGATCAGGTTCATTAGATAAGACCTGTTTTCCACAAACTAGATCGGGGTCGGCAACCTCTGTCACGCGGCTCGCCAGAGTAAGTACCCTAGTGGGCCGGGCCGGTTTGTTTACCTGCTGCGTCCGCAGGTTCGGCCGATCACAGCTCCCACTGGCTGAGGTTCGCCATCCCAGGCCAATGGGGTGGTGGGAAGCACTGCGGGCCGAGGGATGTGCTGGCCGCGGATTCCCGCCTCCCGCATTGGCCTGGGACGGTGAACCGTGGCCAGTGGGAGCCGTGGTCCGCCGAACCTGCCGATGTGGAAGGTAAACAAACTAGCTCAGCCCGCCAGGGTGCTTACCCTGGCGAGCCGCGTGCCAGAGGTTGCCGACCCCTGAACTAGACTGACTGGCATTAATTGTATTCCTGACATTTAATTCTTTATCAGTTGAAACTTGTATCAGCTTCTCCATTACTTTTTCCGGGATTAATATCAGGCTATACAAGCTCTAGTTATCCAGGTCATCACACTTGCCTTTTGAATATTGGCAAAACATTAGCACATTTCCATTCTTCTGTGATTTCCCCAGTATTCTAAGATTTATCAAAAATTACCATGAGTAGGCTAGAGACCTTCGGTGTCCCTATCCTCTGTTTGCCAGAAGCTGGGAATGAGCGAGAGGGGATGGAACACTTGATGATTACCTGTTCTGTTCATTCTGTCTGGGGCACCTGGCATTGGCCACTGTCAGAAGACAGGATACTGGGCTAGATGGACCTTTGGTCTGACCCAGTAGGGCCATTCTTATGTTCTTTAGGACTCTTGGGTGCAAGTTTTCCAAGCCTGCTGATTTAAAAGTGTTTATTCCTACTAAATGTTTAACATCCTCAAATACTGACTGAAGAGGTATGGTGGTGAAGGGTAGACAGTTTGTTTTTTGCAGTGGAGGATGGGAGATCAGGAATGAGTATGCAGTAGAAACAGAGATGCAATTTGAGAGTAAGGGAAGAGGGAAACTGCCAAGTTTCCAGTATCTGGCTTTTCACCAGAGCATAGCAAATAGACACAAATGTGCTATTAAATATGAGTAATTCTTAGTATCTGTGTAGCACTTCTCATCTGCATTGCACTTCGCAATAAATAAATTAATCCTCAAAATAGTCCTGTTTGATAGGTTAACTATCCCTGTTTCACAGATGGGGTTCCAAGGCAAAACAGATTACAAGAATTGGCCATGGATATAGAGCAAGTCATCATTGAGCCAAGAAAAGCTTCTTTTGGCTTTAGAGGCCCATGATCTAATAAATATATAGAACTCACTCCATAGCAAACAGACTCGTAACTAAACTGGTCACTTCAGTGAACATCTACATGGCTTTCTATTTTAAGCTTTGTTATCCTTAACTTTTTATTTCTTAATCTTATATTTTTAGATTTCAACTGGATTAAGCCACTGTAGCTCCTCTTAAACATAGGACACTGGGTTGATGGGTATCAGCACCACAGGGACTAAAGCTTTAATGCACATGATTTGCATAATATTATAATTCAGAAACTAGAGTTAATTATTTTGGTGTATGCATATGAACTAAACTGGAATGCACATAAATTGCTGTGTTACTACTGGAAGCGCCTAAGAATTACAAATATAATGGTATTAGGAATGCTTTTGAAACATTAAGAGCACATTTGTTTGTGAACTCAGAACTTTTACAGACATTTCTGGTGCCTGAATCAAGAATCAATTACTGCACATGCCAAATCTAATATAGACAGACTATGTATGTGCACATGCACATACTGAAGCTAGTGTTAAATATGAAAATGAGTTTAAAATGTGAGAGTGAAACATTATCATTTGTGCTTTAGGGGGCTATATTTTGAATACATACATAAACTCTCAGCCTTTTAAGCATTTTTGCAATCTCTCTAAGATTAGGTTATGCCTGGAACTCTATATTATTAGCATTTTATAATTCCTGCACAGTTTGGGTACTTATGTTTGCAACCTAGTAAGCTTTTTTAAAGGTTTTAATTTTAACATTAAAGGTTGATATAGCTAAAGAGTATATTGGATCTCTGGAGAAGAAAGAATGGCTGTATAATACAGTAACCTCAGAAGTGCTGGCGTCTTCCGTGCTTATCTGCATTAAACCACTAAACTACTAAATTAGGATAATAGTAAGGGTCCCACTGAATCCTCCAAATTCAGAATTAAGACAGAAAAAGCAGCAAAGAGTCCTGTGGCACCTTATAGACTAACAGACGTATTGGAACATGAGCTTTCCTGGGTGAATACCCACTTTGTCGGATACATGCAGTGGAAATTTCCAGGAGCAGGTATATATATGCAAGCAAGAAGCAGGCTAGAGATAACGAGGTTAGTTCAGTCAGGGAGGATGAGGACCTCTTCTAGCAGTTGAGGTGTGAAAACCCAGGAAGGAGAAACTGCTTTTAGACTCATAGACTTTAAGGTCAGAAGAGACCAGTATTATCATCTAGTCTGACCTCCTGCACAATGCAGGCCACAGAATCTCACCCATCCACTTCAATAACAAACCCCTAACCTCTGTCTGAGTTATTGAAGTCCTCAAATTGTGGTCTGAAGATCTCAAGCTGCAGAGAATCCCCCAGCAAGTGACCCGTTCCCCACGCTGCAGAGGAAGGCGAAAAACCTCCAGAGCCTCCGCCCTGGAGGAAAATTCCTTCCCGACCCCAGATATGGCGATCAGTTAAACCCTGAGGATGTGGGCAAGACTCACCAGCCAGCACCCAGGAAAGAATTCTCTGTAGTAACTCTGATCCCAACCCATCTAACATCCCATCACAAACCACTGGGCATACTTACCTGCTGATAATCAAAGATCAATTGCCAAATTAATTGCCAAAAGTAGGCTCTCCCATCATACCATCCCCTCCATAAACTTATCAAGCACAGGGCTGGTCTACACTGGGGGGGATCGATCTAAGATACGCAACTTCAGCTACGTGAATAGCGTATGAAGTCAAAGTACCTTAGATCGAATTACTTACCGTCCTCACGTCACAGGATCGACGTCTGCGGCTCCCCATGTCGACTCCGCTACCGCCGTTCGCATTGGTGGAGTTCCGGAGTCGACAGGAGCGCGTTCGGGGATCGATATATCGCGTCTAGATGAGACGCGATATATCGATCCCCGAGAAATCGATTGCTACCCGCCGATACAGCTGGTAGTGAAGACGTACCCTTAGTCTTAAAGCCAGATATGTCTTTTTCCCCCACTACTCCCCTTGGAAGGCTGTTCCAGAACTTCACTCCTCTAATGGTTAGTAACCTTCATCTAATTGTAGTTGGCTAGCCTTTCACAGTCTTTGTTTAATCCTGAGCTGATGGTGTCAAATTTGCAGATGAACTGGAGCTCAGCAGTTTCTCTTTGAAGCCTGGTCCTGAAGTTTTTTTGCTGCAGGATGGCTACCTTTAAATCTGCTATTGTGTGTCCAGGGAGGTTGAAGTGTTCTCCTACAGGTTTTTGTATATTGCCATTCCTAATATCTGATTTGTGTCCATTTATCCTTTTCCATAGGGACTGTCTGGTTTGGCCAATGTACATAGCAGAGGGTCATTGCTGGCATAATATGGTGTATATTACATTGGTGGACGTGCAGGTGAATGAACCGGTGATGGTGTGGCTGATCTGGTTAGGTCCCATGATGTAAGACTGAAAAAGCTGAATTTGGAGTCTTGTATCTAGATGTTGGACAGCCTTCCCATTGTCTAATACCTAAGCACTACTACTTTTATAATGTGCTAAGGGAGAAGGTTTCACATTGTGCCTACCTCCTGGGAAATAAACCATAAGCCGTATTCTTTTGATCTCCCTTACTTTTGTATGTTTAAATTAGTCCTGTCATATAATTTAGGGTGCTGGGGGGAGTTGATTACTTCTGGCTTGTTTGTTTAATGATTTCTTTATTGGAAAAAAAGACAAAACCCTGAAGGCAGTGAGCTATTTCTATTGAGAATAAGTTGACGAATGACTGAAATCAATCATAGCCCAGGAGTTTAATTATTATACACATATAAATGACACACTGAAACTCTTCACACTACATTATTCAATCGTCTCCCTATTTTATTATATACTGTAACAGGAATAACATTCATGTTTTGTAGTATACTTCCATTAAGTGGAATTTGCCATTACCAAGTGCCTCAACATCATTTTAGCATTTAGCCAACCAGAAACGACATTTATTGCTGCCACTTGGAACTGTTGGGCTCCAATGTGGGGACCTGACTTGGCTTCCCTCTAAACTAAAATCTTAGTTTAGATCTAGTAAGCTGCCACCACTCAATCAGGAAATGTGGATTGAGACACAGTCCTTCCCCAAAATCCTAGGGGATTCCAAGAGCCCCAAATCCATGGAGTTCTTACACCCAGGAGAACAAACCATTCCCCCTGCTTCCTCCCCCCTTCCTTTTTCTCAGGAGAGACACCGGGATCTAACTACAGAGGGATACCTCCCCCTCATCTTTCCCTGAGAATCCACCCAAGGAAAGACCAAACAAGTCCTTAATAGAAAAGAATTTATTAAAGACTAAAAAGAAAATACAGAATCTCTATGAGCCCAAGCTGGACACTCATAGGGAATAACCTTATCAATCTCTGGAGAGAATCCCCTCTCCCCCTTTCTCAGTAAAAAGCAATATCAGCAACCAGGAATAAAGCATTTCCTTTAGCAAACACACAATTGCAAATGTAGAAAACAAATCATAAGACTAATTCACCTTTCTAATTAATACTCACTATTAATTAGTAGAACTACTCCAGGAGAACTTGGAGACATGACTGTCTCTCTTAGATTCAAAAAGAGTTCTGACCAAGAACACAGACAAAGGCTTCCCTCCACAGAGATTTGAAATTATCTCATCTCTGATTGGTCCTTTGGTCAGGTGGTCACCAGGTACTGCATGTTAACCCTTTACAGGTAAAACAGACTTTAACCCTTAACTATCTGTTTATGACACGCCCCCCAAATCGCCAACAGTGGGAACTACTGGTGGTGATTTCCTCCTAGAACTGTAAAATAAACAGATAAACAAAACACATGCACTATTACATATACTACTAAGTATGTAAACAACAAAATATTTGACATTGAAGAACACTTTGCATGCATTTGACCGGACATACTTGGCAACGTCCTTGCCCATTCCCTCCCAGTGGAAGGAATGTTTTTAACTTGTTTTTGCTTTGTTGACCCCAGAATGCCCACTGGGATGTCAGGGCCCAAGCTTAAGAGCTTGTCCCAGTACTTAGTTGGAACTACCACTGTCTTTGCGGATGCTGGCCTTCCTGGTGTCCACCAGAAAGAAGGTCCTTATATAAAAGTCCTTGTTTTACAACAAACTGGAATTGGGTAGAAGAGCTGAGAGGCGGTGGGTTGCTGCATGCCGCTGCCCAAGCTTTCTTAAGGCTGTCATCGGCTTCCTGCTGAGTCTGGAACTGTTTCCTTGAGGCGGGAGACACCAGTTCCTCTGGGAGCGATGTAGGTGATGAGGTTGTTTCCATTGACTGTGGACCGCTCTACGCTGGTGCACAAGGTGATATTTCAGGCTCTGGCTGAGCCTCTTGGGTAGAGTTGTCTGCTGCTTCTGCCAGTTCAGGCCCGTTGGCGCCCCCTGGCGGTGGAGTTGCAAGCGCTGGCGTCAGTGCTGGCGCTGGTTCTTCCGCTGGTTGCTCTTCCAGTTCCGGTCCTGGGACTGGATGTACTATGGCTGCTGTAGTTGTTGGCATGAGATCCGGTTCCACCACCTCTGTCTGGGTCTCTGGTAACACAGACAGGGTCCTGGTGGATGGCTCAGGAACAGGGATGGGAGTGCCTGCTTGTTTGGCCTGGCCGCGGGTGACCACTCCCCCCCTCTTGGCCAGCTGCACATGGTTGGCCAAGTCTTCCCCCAGTAGCATGGGGATGGAATAATTGTTATAGACAGCAAAAGTTCACTTTCCTGACCAGTCCTTGTACTGGTCTTCAGGGATGCTGTACCCATGGCAGGTTCTTTTAAAACTTTTCAAGAAGGCCTTAGTGTTCTCACCTGCCATGTAGGTGGGAAATTTCTTGGGATGGGGAACAGTGCCTTCTGGTGCTGGCCACACCCCTCTGCAGTCAGTGAATTTTATGTGTGGCTTGCTGGTGTTGCTTTTTGGTGCTGGCCACACCCCTCTGCAGTCAGTGAACTGGTTTCCCCAATTCCTAACCCTTTCTATTCCCGAAGAGACTGAATAGAAAAGAAACAAAAACTTTGTATTTGTGTAGCTGCTGTTTGCTGATATACTGAGAAGACCAAAAAAAAAACTGGTTTGTCCTGTTTCTAGCACTTGCTAAGTACCTCACAGTGGGGGTCCTTTCTAACAAGCCTCCTAGAAAAACTTGCACCTCTTTCCTAGCTGTTTTTAAGTGGACAGAAAGAAAAAAGAAAAGAAGAAGAAAAAAAATCCTTTTCTAACACAGCCCGTTAGAAAACCTTATTTTCCCCAGCTAAACCCAGCTGAAAATCTGTTTCCAAAAAAACAATCTTCCTCTCCTTCTGAGCTGTGGTACTAATAAGCCCAGCTGACCGGATGGTCCTACTTAGTACCTGCGAGAAAAGTCTAGTAAATCCTCTTAGGGATTTGTATTCCCTGGCTCCAGAGGATTTCAAAAGACACAGGGAAAAAAATCTGGCTGGAGGGTTTCTGTCTCCCCCCCCCAAACCTGTTCTTCCCGCTGGATGGGAATGTACTTTGACGAGCACTTCCCCCCACCTTAGGAATCCTGAGTGATACCTGATATCACAAAGGAAGGACACACCTCTAGGGAAGAGTTTTTCCTCAGCATAGCCAGCAGAGAAAAAAAACTCCTTCTAACCCTGAAAACTGCTTCTTCCTCAAGCTGCCTGTCCAAGCAACCCAAAAGAAAAACTGCGTCCAACAAAGCCTGCTGGAAACTCAATTCCCTCCAGCCAACCCGGCTGAAGATTTCTTCTAACAATACCAGTTAGAAACTGAATACTTGTAAACTCCCTCTTCCTCTCTCAGGTTGCTTTCCTGCTCTAGAAGAAGAGAATAGCCCCCTTCAGCGTAGCCCAGCTGAAAAAAACTCCTTGTAACAATGGGTTCGAAACTCCGCTGCCACCATGTCAAAGGTCTCACCCCCACTTGGAACTGTTGGGCTCCAATGTGGGGACCTGACTTGGCTTCCCTCTAAACTAAAATCTTAGTTTAGATCTAGTAAGCTGCCACCACTCAATCAGGAAATGTGGATTGAGACACAGTCCTTCCCCAAAATCCTAGGGGATTCCAAGAGCCCCAAATCCATGGAGTTCTTACACCCAGGAGAACAAACCATTCCCCCTGCTTCCTCCCCCCTTCCTTTTTCTCAGGAGAGACACCGGGATCTAACTACAGAGGGATACCTCCCCCTCATCTTTCCCTGAGAATCCACCCAAGGAAAGACCAAACAAGTCCTTAATAGAAAAGAATTTATTAAAGACTAAAAAGAAAATACAGAATCTCTATGAGCCCAAGCTGGACACTCATAGGGAATAACCTTATCAATCTCTGGAGAGAATCCCCCCTCCCCCTTTCTCAGTAAAAAGCAATATCAGCAACCAGGAATAAAGCATTTCCTTTAGCAAACACACAATTGCAAATGTAGAAAACAAATCATAAGACTAATTCACCTTTCTAATTAATACTCACTATTAATTAGTAGAACTACTCCAGGAGAACTTGGAGACATGACTGTCTCTCTTAGATTCAAAAAGAGTTCTGACCAAGAACACAGACAAAGGCTTCCCTCCACAGAGATTTGAAATTATCTCATCTCTGATTGGTCCTTTGGTCAGGTGGTCACCAGGTACTGCATGTTAACCCTTTACAGGTAAAACAGACTTTAACCCTTAACTATCTGTTTATGACACATATTCTTTTGAACTCCCTTACTTTTGTATGTTTAAATTAGTCCTGTCATATAATTTAGGGTGCTGGGGGGAGTTGATTACTTCTGGCTTGTTTGTTTAATGATTTCTTTATTGGAAAAAAAGACAAAACCCTGAAGGCAGTGAGCTATTTCTATTGAGAATAAGTTGACGAATGACTGAAATCAATCATAGCCCAGGAGTTTAATTATTATACACATATAAATGACACACTGAAACTCTTCACACTACATTATTCAATCATCTCCCTATTTTATTATATACTGTAACAGGAATAACATTCATGTTTTGTAGTATACTTCCATTAAGTGGAATTTGCCATTACCAAGTGCCTCAACATCATTTTAGCATTTAGCCAACCAGAAACGACATTTATTGCTGTGTATGTTGTATAACCTACCATGAACATTAGCCCTGCATTAATCTGTGTACAATAAATGTAGTGATTAAAGTGATGCAGGATAAAGAGAGGAGTCAGAGGGAATATTTACATAAATAATTCATTTTAAATGAGATGGTGTACGTCTGGTTGGGGTAGAGGTCTACCTTCTTAGGCCAGGGCAAGCACAACCAATCTGCCTGGCAGGGGGAGCATCACACTCCCTAAGGACTTGACCCAGACAGTGACAAGGTCTGGGCAGAGGGCATCCCAGAATGCATGGCAGAACTCCACAGTCAGCCCATCGATGGAGGTGGAGGTGGAGTCACAGCAGAAGAGCCAGACATGGACCTTTCCAACTTCCCACCACATCTGTGCCACAGGAAAGATGTGCATCTGCCTTCACCAGGCCAGCCAAAACTCTTAGAAGGATGCCACAAAGCCCACATTCTCCAACAAGCTGTTTCTGAAGTTCCAGTAGTCTGGCCTCACCCTCCCAGGTGTCAGTGAGGCCGTCATGGCTACCAGCTGTTGGTTGAATAATGGGGCCAGCCTGATGCTGGAGACGTGGGCCCACAAGATGTGAAATCAAGAGATATAAATGTGGTCCAATCAGGAGTGGCACAACTGAGTGTTCTCCAAGGGACATATATGTAGGTGGTGGAGTTATACAGTGGTGGTCATGCCAGACTTCCACCAGGGAGTGATGGTTGACAACCTCCTTGAGGACATCCACGGTGACTTAGCACTTCTTTGTCCCTAAACAGTCCTACGCATACAGGATAGTGTTAAAATCCATGCCCTGGACCAGGCACTCACAAGGATGCAAAGTGCCAAAGAAGACAGACGCCTGCTGATAGAAGCACACTCACCCAAGTCCCAGTATCAGGAAATAGATGTTAGCAAGTTGAGAATCAACCCCTCCACACAGGCTTGGACACACATCTGGCATCCCGGCAACCCCCAGCATCTCAGGCCATAGGTCTCAGGAGAACAGCATGGTCTCCTGTGACTTTAAGGACCCTTGTATTCACATCCTACACACTATTGCTTTGGTTTTCAACTTGTGGTCTGTGGACCCCTGGCAGTGTGCAGACTATATCTAAGATTTCCAAAGGGGTCCACACCTCCATTAATTTTTTTAGGGGTCCACAAATGTAAAAAAGGTTGAAAGCCACTGCAATAAATTTTGTACAACATATGCCATGTGAGGTATCATTTAAAAAACTAAGGCCTGGTCTACACTAGGACTTTAATTCGAATTTATCAGCGTTAATTCGAACTAACCGCTCAACCGTCCACACCAGGAAGCCATTTAATTCGAACTAGAGGGCTCTTTAGTTCGAATTTGGTACTCCACCCCGGCAGGTGGAGTAACGCTAAATTCGCACTTGCTAGCTCGAATTAGGCTTGGTGTGGATGCTAATCGAACTTAGCAGCTCCGGGAGCTATCCCACAGTGCACCACTCTGTTGACGCTCTGGACAGCAGTCCGAGCTTGGATTCTCTGGCCAGCCACACAGGAAATGACCCGCGAAAATTTGAATTCATTTTCCTGTCTGGGCGGTTTGAATCTGACGTTCTGGTTGCACATCGGGGCGAGCTCCGCAGCACCTGCAACGATGCAGAGCTCTCCAGCAGAGGAGTCCGGGCAATCCCAGACTAGAAAGAGGTCCCCAGCATGGACTGACCGGGAAGTCCAGGATCTGATCGCTGTGTGGGGCGAGGAGTCTGTGCTCTCGGAGCTGCGCTCCAACAAGCGGAACGCGAAGACCTTCGAGAAGGTCTCTAAAGCCATGAAAGACAAAGGATACAGCCGGGATGCGATGCAGTGCCGCGTGAAAGTGAAGGACCTAAGACAAGGGTATCAAAAAGTCAGAGCGGCAAACGGACGCTCCGGAGCCCAGCCCCAGACATGCCGCTTCTACGAGGCACTGCATGCCATTCTAGGTGGGTCTGCCACCAGTGCCCCACCAGTGACGGTGGACTCCGAGGACGGAATAGTGTGCGGGACAGTTCCCCTCCCTGTTCGCCCGATGGGGAAGATGAGGAAGGGTCTTTAGAGGACGGCGCAGGCGACATCGAACCCACTCCCGCTTTCCCTGACAGCCAGGATCTCTTCATCACCCTCACAGAGATCCCCTACCAACCGTCCCACCCGTTAACCAGGACTCGGAATCAGGGGAAGGATCAGGCGGTAAGTGCTACAAACAGGGAAACATTTATTTTTTTAAGAAACAGGGATTTATATAAAAAATAGAAATACTATATAAACATTTTTAAATATGAAACTAAACAAACAGCAGGTCTACACAAACAGCAATGGAGCAATAGTCCTCTGGGGATATTTCAAAAAAGCTCTCAGAGAGCAGCTGGAAAAGCCTCAGCAAGAGGTTTCTTGGGAGAGGTGCTTTATTGGGTGCTCCGTTGAAGCACACTCTTCCGCCATGCCATCCTCAGGTAGAGGGGACCATCGCCTCTACGAGCATGGCAGCGTAGGGTCCTGGTCTGTGCAGGGCTTCTATTAACATCCGCTCTCTCTGTGTGCGCCTGACACGCCTCAGGGTGATGTCGTTGTGGAAGTGCTGCATCTAATTAGTGGAATTAGTGTACTGTTACTATTGTGCATGGTAGACTTTTACTTTGCATAAGAATGACCCTCGCTTAACAGAGTTTTACTTTGCATAAGAATGACCCTCGCTTAACAGAGTTTTACTTTGCATAAGAATGACCCTCGCTTAACAGCCACTTGTGGCAGGCCTCAGAGGAAAAGCATACAGGGGTCTTTCACGTTCACTGGCGGGAGATGCCGCATAACGCTCATCTTTTCTGCTTTGCACATTGCCTCCAGCAGGAGAGCACAGCTAAGCACTAACTGATAAGCACTCTGTACTGTAAGGCTTACCAGGACTTTGTGCAAGAGGGATGCAGCTGTCTCTCCTCGCTTGTGCGCTCTCCAGTGCAATGGCGCCGCCAATGAGAGCGTATTCCGAAATCTCGGACTAGTTCTGAGATCTCCTGAGACTTGGTTCCCTCTTTGGTCTTGTTCACTGAAACTGACTAGACTGTGTTTACTGTTGGCAAACATGTATGTGTTCAAGGAAATCACCTACTTTTTCACATCACACAGCTTCGGCTCCTTCCCGGACTGCCCCGCCATCCCCTCGCAGAGGCTGGCTCAGATTAGGCATGAAAGAAAAAGACAAGGGACGACATGTTCCAGGAACTGATGGCCAGCTCCAGAGCGGAGGCGGCAGAGCAGAGACAGTCGAGGAGAGCCTGTGTCAGCAGCATCGCACACACCTGGAGCGGGAGGATAGGTGGCGGCAGGAAGACCAGCAGGCGACTCAAGCGCTGCTTGGTCTAATGAGGAGCAAGCGGACACGCTCGGCGCCTTGTAGATGTTCTGCAAGACCGCAGTCAGGAGGAGAGAGCCCCCCTGCAGTGCATCTGCAACCGCCCTCCAACGCCAAGAAGTCCTGTCCCCCTCACCCAAAGTGACAAGACGGAGGCGGTAGGGGCCGTGAGAACTGTCCCTGCACCGCAGCACACCGATAATGTTAGAGACAACTGTCAGCTGTAAATTTGTACAAGCTCTTTCTTTACAGCATCAACCAGTCCCAACTCCAAGTTCAAACCCCCCACTGTGTATTACATTATTAAAAGCGGTTTGGTGTTACTGACTGTTTCCGTCACGTTTCTGGTGTCAGAAGACTTTCTGTTGTTCTGTGGGGGGGGGGGGGTAATTGTAATGTCACTGCATAGCCCACAGTGCCATGCTACAGACTTGGCTGCAGGGTCAACTGCAGGGCACACACAGACTGCAGTCACTAGGCACCAGGGACCGTCTGTGTGGTGTATGCTGACCCGGGTCTTTCCTTGAGGTGTATGCTTGTGCAGGGTCCTGGTGCCTGACATCCCGAATGTAAAGGCAGGCTTCCCTTCACATGCATTTGGACCGTAGTCACGATCCTCCCGGTGCCCGAGCCCCAAAAATAGACCTCATCCAGGGGCAGATACTCACCCTTCCCCACACCCCTCACCTTCCAACGCCCAAACCCACAGCCGTCATGGTAACCCCTATCCAAGGACGGCACCCCTCGCCCCTTCCTGCAAACCCACCCATCAGTGCACACCTTAACCAGCACAGAATGCTTCCATGTTTCAACGAATAAACAGAAATGAAAAGTCAACGAAAGATTTATTATTAATTACTAAAACATGTCCTTAGTTTTAAAACGTCCTTGGGAAGTGGGGAAAACTTGGTTTATGATCAGGCTCTCTTAAAATCAAGTGGACAGTCACAGGTTACCCTGCTCTGCGAGGAAACTCGCTTTCAAAGCCTCCCTGATGCATATCGCTTCCCGCTGGGATATTCTCTCAGCACGGGTGTCTGGCTGATCGTAAACAGCAGCCAGGCGATTTGCCTCAACCTCCCAAGCGGCCAAAAGGTCTCGCCCTTGCTCTCACAGAGATTGTGGAGCACACAGCAAGCAGCAATAACTACGGGGATATTCTTTTCGCTGATGTCCGAGCGAGTCAGTAAGGTCCGCCATCTCCCTTGAGGCGTCCGAAAGCACACTCCACCACCATTCTGCACTTGCTCAGCCGGTAGTTGAAGAGTTCCTTTTCAGTGTCCAAGGCGCCTGTATAGGGCTTCATGAGCCAGGGCATTAGCGGGTAGGCCGGGTCCCGAGGATCACTGTAGGCATCTGCACATCCCCAACTGTTATTTTGTGGTCCGGGAAGAAAGTGCCTGCCTGGGGCGTCTAAACAGACCAGAGTTCCTGAACACCGCAGCGCGTCATGAACCTTGCCCGCCCACCCGGCGTTGATGTTGGTAAACGTCCCCTATGGTCCACCACAGCTTGCAGCACCATTGAAAAGTAGCCCTTTCGGTTAATGTACTCGCTGGCCTGGTGGGCTGGTGCCAGGATAGGGATGTGAGTCCCATCTATAGCCCCACCGCAGTTTGGGAATCCCATCGCGGCGAAGCCATCTATGATGGCCTGGACATTTCCGACAGTCACTACCTTTGAGCAGTTGCTCAACGATTGCGTGGGCTACTTGAATGACAGCAATCCCCACGGTAGATTTGCCCACGCCAAAGTGGTTCGCTACTGACCGGTAGCTGTCTGGCGTGGCAAGTTTCCAGAGGGCTATGGCCACTCGCTTCTGCACAGTCAGGGCTGCTCGCATCCTTGTGTCCTGGCGCTTCAGGGCAGGGGACAGCAAGTCACACAGTTCAAGGAAAGTGTCCTTACGCATCCTGAAGTTTCGCAGCCACTCTGTGTCATCCCAGACCTGCAGCACTATGCGGTCCCACCAGTCTGTGCTTGTTTCCCGGGCCCAGAATCGCCGTTCCACACCATGAACTTGACCCATTGCCACCATGATCTCCACTGCCCGGCGTACCCTGCTTTGTGAGAGGTCTGCGCCACTCTCCTCACCGTGCTGCCGGCGCCTCCTCGCCCGGTTTCTCAGCATCTGACTGTGGAAGAGGTGGGCGATAACGTCGCGAGGAGTTGACAACGGCCATAAGTGCAGCGATGATCGCAGCGGGCTCCATGCTCGCAGTGCTGTGGCGTCCGCGCTGTAACCGACCAGAGAAGGGCGCGAACAGATTTCCCGCCGGCGCTTTCAAGGAAGAGAGGGAGGGCGGGATTGACGGTTCAATGACGACACATTTTCCCCCCAGCATGCATTGGGGTGAAATCCCACAATTCCAATGGGCAGCGGGGAGTGCGGGAACTGTGGGATAGCTTCCCACAGTGCACCGCTTCCAAAGTCGAAGCTGGCCCCGTGAATGTGGACTCAGAAGTTCGAATTTGTGTATTTAGTATGGATACACAAATTCGACTTATTAAGGTCGAATCCACAAATTCGACTTAAGTAGATTCGAAATAGTCCTGTAGTGTAGACAAGCCCTAATAAGGCACGGGTGAAATCATGGTGAAATGTATGGCACAACATTATATGTAAAGTTATGAAATTCCCTAGTATGATGTCATTAGCACATGTTCAAAACCACAGAGCCCTATCTAGGCAAAAGTTGTTAAACAGATCTGTCCTAAAGAAAGGAATGTGTATTTACCTCAATTTACTTATAAGTAGCAAAGAGGGTCCTTGACACAGCAGGAAGAGGAGATGGCAGAAGACACAGCAAAGTTTCATTTCTGCAGACACAGGTGAGAAGAGCCTGGAACCTTTTTCATCACTACACTCAATATTGCCTTTTGACTTCTAGAATGAACATTACTTTGAAGGGTAAACCTCAGAAGATTCCACTTCAAAGATTCACTGGACTATAAAAGAAAGGGGCAGAGAACACCAAAGACAACAAAGACACCAGCACTTTTGGATCCCTGGGAGAGATCCTGACCAACGACAGGGATAGTCAGGTTAATCTTGCTGGAGGACAGTGTGTGAGAAAGGCCATGTAACACAAATGCTTGAACCAAAACTTGCTAGATTAAGTTTTAAACTTTTTGATGCATATTTCCACTTTCATTTGCTTGTAACCATTTATAACTTCATCGCTTATATTTTAATTCACTTCACACAGTACCTCCCTGCCCGAAGGAGAGTACCTGGGCACTTGTGGAGACTCACCCTACAACTCTTGATGTTAAGGGAGACAAAGGTGTTGGATATCATTGGAGAGGGAGGTTGAAGACCCTCACAGACAGGAGTGCCACCCCTGCCCCCATGGAGTCACACAGCATCCCATCGTTGATGCTGAAGGTGACCACAGAATCGCAGAAGCTGCAGGCCTGCTAGTAGGCTGATGTCTGATGTCCCATGTCTGAAGGCGTGGCTGTAGTATCAGCAGCAGCTGCCACTGCAGAAAGGGTCTTGTGAGTAGGGCTCTTTCCCTTTTCCTTCTCCTGGCCCTTTCTGCTGACCAAGGGGGCTCCCTTGGCGGTGGTGGGAGTTTTGGCAGCAAAGTCACTGAGAGGGCCAGCTGCTGCTGTAGCCCCACTGTGCTCAAAGCTACAGGGAAGAGTGGTGGAGAAAGCCAAGGTAGGGCAACATCAGTGGCAGGGGGTCCCTCTCTCTCAGTTTGCCCCCTCAGTCTGTCAGTCTCAGACAAAGCCGCCAGAATGGAAGCCTCACCCATGGCTGAGTCTGGTTCTGCCATTGATGGCAAATGATGTAAACAGTAACCAGGGGGTAGCGGGGGAGGAATACAATTAAAGGAAAGGATGGGGGTCAGGACAGAGGCTAATTGCTCCTCCCCCCTGAGTTGCATGTGGAGGAGGAGGGTGTAAACAAACTGGAGATTGGGTGAAACCAGCTTCGCGGAACACTGGCTGCACTGGGAGTCAAGGGCAGATGAATTGTGATGGGGTTCTGTAAATGGGGTATCAAACAAAAATGGGGAGGGAAAACACAAGCATACAGATGTAGAGCTGCAGGGGGGCAAGTGGGGTCAGGAGGAAACAACCAGTAAGGGGAACAGGAGCAAACAGCAGTGGGTAGGGCTTGGGCAGGCTGGGGAAGGCAACTTCCAAAGACTGAGACGTTCTGGGTGGGGGAGGAGAGGCAAACAAACACTGAAGGGGAACGGGGTGGGACTTGGAGGACAGGCAAATAACAGCAATGGGGACCATGGGCACTGAAGGGGATGCAAGTAACAAACTGGGGGAGGGGAGGAAGCAGCAAATTGCAAGGGCAAGGAGGATTACCTGAGATTGGAGGGAATATAAACCAATTGGGGGTGGCTGGCAGGCAGGGGGAAGAGGAGGAGGAGGCCAACCAGACAACTGCAAATTGAGGGAAGGAGGGGGCAGGGAAAGGTCAAGTGCAAGGGGGAGATACATGTAGAGCGACCAGATGTCCCGATTTTATAGGGACAATATCTTATATAGGCTCCTATTACCCCCCACCCCGTGTCCCAGTTTTTCACACTTGCTGTCTGGTCACCCTAAATACATGCATCCACATGCACTTGTGATAAGAGTCTCTGCTGCTGAAGTCCAAGGGTGGGTGAAGGCAAGCAAGTAGAAACAGTCTGCAGCTGTTCTTCAGGAGCAGGAGCAACAGTGGGGGAGTGGATGGACTGGGCAAGGTCTCCATGCTGCTCTCCCCATATCCCAGCCACAGCAGGCATTGTTCAGCCCAGAGTAGCAGTTGCACAAGCAGCAGCAGCTCCAGCATCAGCAGATTCCTTCTTCTGCCACAGCCCCATCAGCAAGGGCAAGCCCTACCCAGAGATTCATACGTGAGGGGAATGAAGGAATAGGATGAATAAGAAAGTTGAATGCTGCCCAGCAGAACTGGATTCAAATCTGCCTCTGACACAGAGGTCCTACGTGATGCTAGGAAAATCACTTAAACCAAGTTTTTTTACAGGTGTTCACCAACTGTGCGTTTCCACTTGTTTGATGACTTACTTGATAGGCCGGGGGTGCTAATCACTCACAGCTGAAAATAATTAGGAGCAGTGCTTTGAACACATAAAGGGCTATGTACTCAGAAAAAAAGAGTCAGGTTTTGGGCACCTAAGATTAATGGATATTTTTGACAGTAATTTGTGCACCACCTGTAAAAGGCATAATATATACTTCTCTCATAGAGGTGATGTGAAAATAAATTGAATATTTGTGACACTCAGAGTCTATATTGATTAATACCACAGTAAAAGCCCATGAGAAATGTAATTCTTTATTCAGAGCAGGACTGGAATAGTGTGCAGTAAATAGGGGGTGGGGTTCCATATTGAGCAATGAGAAGACAAAGTATGGAATT
This sequence comes from Mauremys reevesii, assembly GCF_016161935.1. Taxonomy (NCBI): domain Eukaryota; kingdom Metazoa; phylum Chordata; order Testudines; family Geoemydidae; genus Mauremys; species Mauremys reevesii. The sequence goes on along the minus strand of NC_052623.1, from coordinate 130,042,251 downwards.
GGTGCTCATTAAGTGATCACTATCCCCATCTGTGCACTGAATGAGGCATGGTCCTATGGAAAAAATAGCATGTGATCATGTAATTAAAGGCTGCTAACTAATCCATATGCACAAAAAGGCCAAGTTAAGATTGCACAAGCAACCTTAAGTCCGGAATTTCCTAAGTAGACTGTGTGGCTTTGCAACCTTAATAATGTTCTTTTAATGTAGTGTTGTGTATGCACACACTAAATAGGTATTATTCATGCAACCATTAAAAGAGGGAAAGTCATGGACATTTTTCCTAATGCAATATGGAAGAGACAGCCATATTGTATGAAATCTTATCTACTCAAATTGGTTGGTTGTATAACAAAGAAACACATTGTATTATTATACTCATTCAAGAACAAAGATGTCACTCCACATACTGAGCTTGGGAAAACCCTTTATCACCATATCAAAAGAAAATATTCATTTATTTATATTTTACTGTGGTTAATAAAACACTCCAAGCCTGAAGAAATGCTAAATATCAAAACCACAGAGTTCTCTAACACAAAGGGAGAAAGAAGAACTAGGAACAATTCACATAGCTTTCAGTGAAAGCTGACAGACAGCAAGGAGAATTGGCCTTTTAAGATGAGGATGTTCATGGCTAAGCAACATTATAGTTACAACCTATTAAATGCAGCTGCTCAGTGATGATGGTTTAACTAAATAAACTGATTACAGTAGCATTTCAGGGCCTTGCCTTCATTAGCACTGCACAGTACTTTCTGAAAGGAAACATTTTTTATTCTGATAAAAGTTGAACTTTATTTTAGGTGCATTCTAACAAACCTGCATCAACAGCTGACCAACTATTGTGATTTAAAAGCTTCTCATTAAAGTTAGATAAAAATCCACATATGGCTGTGTGATGGTGGATTACTATTTGCTGAATACAAGGAATAGATAATCCACACAAGCTTGTTTAGACTAAGTTTGCAGCACTATTTAGGAGGCTGAATATTGATATGCGTTCTGCAAGACCAAAAGGCCAGGAATACAGTGTAATATTAATTTAAATGAAGAATTTCTCAGCACTTTCATTCAAGGTTTGTTGACTCTAACTAAGCATATATTTAAGAACATAAGAATTGGGGAAACAACATAATCATCAGTTTTGTGGTGACAGATTAAATACAGTTCATTTTGAAGAAGTTGGATTTCAAATGAGTAAACCAGGCCAAAATTCCTATAAAAAAAAAGAGAGAGAGAGAGATGCATATCTTGGTAAGGTGGGCACAAGAATACAATGTGTTTTTTAATACATCCAAATGTAAAAGTCATACCTCTAAGAGCAAGAGAATGTAGGTCATATGAGTCTATTAAAGAATAGGGGACTATCTTGGGAAGCAATGACTCTGAAGAGGACTGGGGTGGCGGGGAGAGGTTAACCAATATAACACTGCATTTCCCTTACTGTACTTGGTTGATTTCATTTTTACACTGTTGTTTTGGATAGTCCACCTCTTTATATTGAATGAACACCGACAATACCATCATGCATATCATGGTCATAAGGCATGGACTGCCCACAAGAAGCATGATGGGCCTAAGTGGTTTGACCAACATTGGTGGGGTTGTTCTAGTTCCACACTGAAAAAGTAGAATATGAAATGTGTTCATTCAAACTCAAATCTGAACCTGGTTTTGCCCACAGAGTGAGGAGAAAGGAAAGAAAAAGTGAAGCTACTTTGGAGTGGTTGGGTTTGTTGGCTTTGGTTCTTGATTTAATTTAACTTATTTAATTTAATCAGTAGTCATCTGATCTCACTCTATCCCCCATGACTCCGCACCATAATAAATATCACCACCACAAGAATACAATTTATAACTGCTATTTTAGCAACGCTTTAGAGGACATTACTTCGTAAAATGCAAGTGATAGGATGCAGGGGCACAAATTTGATCCCCCAGTGAACATGGAGTTAGCTTCTGAGCTTCCCCCTGCATCTGTGTTGGTGCTATGTGGCAAGACTATAAGAATGATTGTTTAGAAGCAAGGTGTGAGTAGCATAGAATGCTTTTATATTGAGCTCAACACATGGGAGTTGGAGGATGGTATTAATAAACTTAGAGTTTTCACGATAATTTATTGAATATAACCACAAAGCCAACTAATTTAACAAGTATAAGGGGCCAAGGTTTTCAAAAGTAACTGGAGATTTTGGGGGAGGAGCTTCCATTTTTGGTGCTTAAAAGTACCTGACCTTGAGGGTGGGTATTCAGAACTTTCTGAAAGTCCGGCCCCATTTAGGTCAAATTTGCCTCAGTTTTGGAGTGTCCAAAGTCACTAGTCACTTTTGAAAATTTTGGCCTATTCCTTTAGGAAAATAAACCTTGCTGCTATATTTTCTTCTGAGCTATCCCACCACCATACAATTCAGTGGTACAGCAGTTTAGTAAATAAACCCAAACCAAAACATTCTTGCAGCACCACATGTGGACACATGTTCAAAAGTGTATAACACAAATAATTGTCTAAAATTAACATGATTTACAATCTAAGCTGATTTGGATTCTACTCGCTCAATTAGAGAATGACCAGGTTTGTTTAATCAGGGGTTCAAGGCCCAAAACTATTTGGGGAACCATGAAATGGATGACACTAATATTTGAGTTATATTAAATAGACTTGTTTAACATTTCTCCTCCTGAACTAGAGCATGTAATTAAAGCCCAGATGGTCACCATGGAATATTTAGAAGCTGAGTTCTCTAGTCCCTCTTGAATTAAAGTTATAATAAGGGATGAGTCACAAAGTTCAGACCTGTATTTGATCATGCCCCACTAAAATCAATATGAGTTTTGCCATTAACTTCAACAGGAACAGGATTAGGGATCTGTTCTTTAAGTTGCTGCTCCCTGTAGTGTTCAGGAAAAGATAAATGAATGGCCCTGTAGTCCTGCTAAAGTCAGGTAATGCCCTCCATCTATTGGTGTGCTGCTATTTGGTTCCCTCGGCTGGCTATGAAATTTAACCTGCAAAATGGCACTTCAGTTAGCTTACAGTGAGAATTTTTGCTCTTGGGTTTCAACATACCCAGCAGTGAGAAAACGGATGAAAGATGATAAACAGTTCTATACTGCAATCAAGAATTATTTAAAAAAGCAAGTGAACAAAGAATCTCAAACTAGAGAAAAGAAAGTAAATTGCACAAAATAAACATGTTGAACCAAAAATAGTTAGAAAAAAATATTTGTAGAAATATTAAATTACATGAAAATTACTATCCTATAAAATTAAAGAAAAAAAGTAAACACACCTTCAGCTCCAAAGAACCAGGAAAGTAGGCATGTTCTGAACTTAAAAGACATATAATATTATTGTTATCACTGAGGGTGTGATGTTTGATACAATACATGTTGATAATGTCAGCTACGGGAAGATGAGGCTCTTTGGATTTCTTTGCCCCTTTGAACAACTACCATTGGCAAAACACATGCTTAATTTTGAGCACATGGATGATTCCATTGAAGTTTAATAGTTTGTTGATATATATATTTTTTATTTTCTGGAAATATAAATGTTAAAATGGAGTTAAGACGAGGGATGTAATTTAATGTATAGGACTATTGTAATTATCCAGAAACAACACAAACAAATATTACTCAAAATTAACACACCAGCTAGGGGGGGATAAGTAAGGAAAACAAAATACCAATATTTTCAGAGGTACCTTGCTCACCTGAATGAGTCACTCCCTGGTCTATAAACCAACTGTTAGATTCAGCTATGATCAATATTAAATATTCTAGTGGCATTTTATTTATGTCTGTGTGCTGCACAAGACAATTGTCTTATCTAGAGTGGCCATTTTATTTGCAATGAAAGATGTTACCTTCATCTTTTAGAAAGGATTATTAGCCTCTAACTAACTGTTGGGACCATTATCATGGAGTAATTAAATGCCAAGGTATGAAAAATTAGTGTGCTGCTAATCTATGTATATTTCATTTAACAAGGTGTTTTTGATGCATGGAAACATTTATGTGGAGACCTAAAAATGCCAACGTTCTATTAGGCTTTTTTGAAGTTTAAATAGGTCTATGTGAAGGTGGCTTTTCAAGCACATTCTTATGCAGGCTTGATGCAATTTATTTAAACAGCCCACAATACAGGGCCCAATGTTTTAAACTGAGTGTCTAAAATTGTCAACATTATGTGTTTCAAACACCAAAATAAGCATGATTTAGATGCTAAAGACATTATTAAATATCTAATCTTAGGTACCAACATTTAAAAATTGATCCTATGGAGTGGATAAGCGTTCCATAGCTCCCCTCTCCCGCCCCCATTCCTCAAAGTGTAGTGTGACTTGCTTATAAAGAAATCAGATATAGTGAACCTCCATTTACGGGTTAAACTTTTAAATCCTTAATCGAACAGGACTTCTATTGATTTCAGACAGAGTGTAAGAACTGAGTAAAAATTGAAGCCATGGTAACCAACACATACTTAATTTTGACACACGAATGATTCCATTTAAGTTTAATAGTTTATTTATTTATTTATTTAGGAAATATCAATGTTAAAATGGAGTTAAGACGAGGGATGTAATTTAAGGTAAAATATTTATAGGAATATTGTAATTATCCAAAAACAAAGTATTAGAACCCAGGCAATTCTGCATTAAGGTTAAATTTAAGAAATCCAAACACGATGCCATATGAAAATGCACGGTTGTGGCACCCAAACAGCCTTTACTCTGCCCTGAAGTGCAATACCCATAAGATTATGATTAATGTATTTTAGTGGTTTGGGTTCCATTAGATGTAATTGAATGTTAAAGTCATTTTTGTTTGCTGTGCTCCCCCTCATGGATATCTGGCTAGACTGTGATTAACAGGTTTTTAATTGGTTCATTAAATTGTTTTATTCAGTTGACATTTATGTATGTGCTGTGCAAGTTATCCATCTGTAATATATAAGCTTTAAGAGTGTGCTTGAAATACTTATTTATTACTCTGAGATAACATATTGTAGTATAAGTGCACAAATACAAGTTGTGATTTTTTTCTAAATGCTTTTGACTGGAGATTTTATACATTCGAATAACAAAAACTCACTCAGTTATCTCACTCCAGAGGTGCTGGTGCTTTCATTTCTTCATAATAAGCAAAAACAATTTGAGTTTGTGTAAACAGTAGTTCAGATTTATGATATGTTACTAAGTATTTCTTAAACACAAGATAGATTGCCTAAATTGATCAATAGCTCTTACAAAGTCACATAATAAGGAGATGAAATCTGAAGTTTAAATACACTGGAAATTAACTCTAGATAGCTTCATGCCTAGAAAATTAAGAAGGAGATAATTGCTGTTGAAGTGTTATTTTTATAATAAAATCTATTTGTTTTGTAAAAACAAACATTCATGTGGTATTTACTTGGCTTTTTGCATTTGTTATTTTAGAACTTTAGAAAGGCTGATAGCTCGTATTGCTTCATCACTTTTTAGAGATGAACAGATAATCTGACAGTGTCTTAGTTCTCAAGCAGCTCTGCAATATTCACTAGTTAGTGATAGATATTATGTCACAGATTCAGCTCCACTTAGTTACTTACAGACAATGATATTGGTCAATCTGAATAGGGCATCAGCAAAAAGTCTGTGCAGCACTAAATGCTCAAAACAGGGCTTAAATGGGACTTACTGTAATACTAGTTCTTATATAGCACTTTCCATAACAGGTTAGTATCATTATCCCCATTTTACAGATGGAGAAACAGAGGCATAGAGAAGAGAAGGTCGTTCCACAGCAGAGCTAGAACAGACACCAGGTCTCCTAACTCCCACACTGTTCTCTACTCACTAGGCAACTCTTCCCCTTAAGTTGTGTATGACCTCTAGCAGGGGACACTCACCTCTTGAGCACCTCCTTGCACTGCCTGCAATACTGCAACCTTTTCCCCACTCCTGGAGCTCCCTGTAGGTTGTTGACTTCACTTGGTGGGTCTGCAGTGGCTCAGCCTTTCAGCCAGGTCACACAATCAACATGAACAATTCCGGGTAACGAAAAGCCAACACAACTGTCTGTCTGAGCTCACCAGGAACTTCAGCCCCCACTCTGGGTTCTTTAAATTAAGTCCTAGATTAGGCTTCATCCCCTTCTCAGGCTTTACAACCAGGGCTGGTGCAACCCATTGAGTGACCTAGGCGGTCGCCTAGGGCACTAACATTTGGGGGGGGGGTGGCCGCCTTGGTTGTCGTCGGTATTTCGGGGGCGGGACCTTCCACCACCTAGTGCGCCAAAAAGGCTGGTGGCGCTCCTGTTTACAACACTTCACTGGTAGGGGAACCCAGGCCCACCCATTACTTCAGCTTCCAATCTAGGGACCCTATAAACAGCAACCACGTACCACTCACGTCAATTCATTGCTGCTACTTTACTGGGCCTCTTCTCACATGGCCCCTTTATCTTCACCCCTTATGTCAGAGTTAAAGTTCTCAGGTCCTCTCTCTCCCAACTTAAGAAACACTTATCCAGAACCAAACTCTGATTGTCCCTCAACCTCCTCTTGCAACAAAAAAGCTTCCTATTTCACCTCTCTGGTCCCAGCCAGAAACTGACCTGCTAAGGCCCTGCAGCTCCTTTTATATGAGCCTGCTGGTCTCTGATTGGCTGCTTCTGTGCAGCATCTCTAGGTAGGTCTGGAGGAGTCACCTTTACAACCCCTTTCCTGGGCTCTTCCAAAATCATTGCAGCTTTCAGGGGATCTGCAAAAGGACAGGGACATCTGAGGTTTTGAAGTTGCACAGTGCCTTCTAGTTGTCACTCCAAGTCTCATTATTCTTGATTACTCTAGGAAGATTGTTGTCTTCAGTCTTTGGTTTACAAGACCAATGCTTTTTAGATTAAGCTACTAGAATATTTTTGGTTTAGTATTTTGTTTTCAATTAGTCCACTCATTATTCATGAGTGCTAAGAGGATTGTGAAGTATAGGATAGAGGCTGCTTGGCCGATTATTATATTCATTATATTCAGTGCCTTGCCTTCATTATTAGAGCCCTGTGTGGATTCAAAAATGTGTATTCACATCTGACCCACGATTCACAAAAAATATCTGCAGATTTTCAAGGCTCTACAATGGGACCGGGGTAAGAGGTGGACAGGCAGCTGTGGGGAGCCATGGCAGACCCTCCACCTGCCCTGGACTGGGGGCCCGAGCAGCCCCCTGCCCAGTGTCCCTGTTTCCCAGATCTCTGCCCAGGGCAGGTGGAGGGTCCACACTATGGTTCCTCACAGCTGCCCGCCCAGCTGTCACCAGCAGAGCTTTGCGTGGATACAAAATTTGTATCCACACCCACGCTATCTGCAAAAATGGTCCACGGATATCCACATCCATGGATATAAAGCAGATACCTATGGATTTGCATTATATTCTGCATTTATTATATTCAGCAGTACTGCAAGGAACCTACAGGCCTGTATCCTGTCAGACATTGGCTTCTGCAATTAGCATAAGGTTTGAGGACTATGAACTTTGGCACAGATCAACAGTCCAATGGTAACCCCTAATTTTTGGAGAACTGGAAATAGAGCATATGGAGGGATTTTATCCAGAATGACATCAGCCAATCACAGAAACATGAGCTAACACCAGCTTTTGGAAAGTTTTGGAAAGAACATCCAACGGCATGATAGAGAGAGAGCTGTAGCCCTTGGTAGGTTCCAGAAGGATGGCCACTGGTGATAGTGATGGTGATGAAGCAGATAATGGATAACAAATACAAGTTGTTGTGCAAGGGATGGTGCGAATATGGATGTTTAGATGTACTTTCTGTATTATCTCTATCTACCTTCTTGAGTTGTAGTGTTTGTGCCTTTGCTAAATGTATTAATAAATTGTAAATATAGAAGAGTTCCTATAGTGTCAGTTTTGCAACCGTACACATTGGGGTTCCCAACTATATAGTAGTAATTGGCATTTTTTGACTGTTATACAATTATTTTATTTTAGAAATTTTATGGGAGATTCCAAATGTAATCACATTAGAGACTCCTTGTGTCATACCAGAAAAAAACAAATGCTTATGATAGATTATTTCAACAACACCAAGGAAAATTACTAGTGAAATAAGCATCTAGGATCTCCTTGATGCAGGTGTACTTTCCTTGGCTCACATTGCTGCTTGGGAAACTAAAAGATTTCCAATATGTCTGAATGATGTAAGCATGAATAAGATGCAGTGGACTTTCCACATTGTGACAATGTGCTCTACTCATCGTAGATATGGCGCCTGCTCCTGACCATTCTGGAGAATAGATCACCAAGTCAACACCTCTCCCCATAGTTGCAAGCTTTCCCCCTACCTCTCTCTTTGTCTGCAGCCCCTCTCTCACTCCAGGAGCTCCTGCAACTTCTAAACACTCTACCCTCTTCCCAGAGACTGACCAAAGCCTTTTCCAGTAGCCCCCTTCTGTTGCCAGATTCCTGGCTTAGATAGGCCTCACCTATTCCTGCACAGTGAGCTTCTTCTTCGAATTAGAGCTTTCCTCTCAGCCTTCAGCTATTCAGGTTAATTGTCCCATCTTGCCTCCATTAACCCCTTCAGGATGAATATGGGATGGACACCCCAATACACACATCAACACAGTCATGGCTTCTTTTTTATTTTCATCTTAAGAGATGTGCTGACCTGAGATCTGCCAAAGCCCATCTTCTTACCAGTTTTAATTTGGGACTCAGGACAAAACTTGCAGTTTAATAAGGACAGGAAAACTGGGTATTTGCACCTGCATGTCAGTGCTAGTTTTTTTCATCTTCATATGAAAAAATATTAAATTAACTATATGAGGAAAGTACAGTTTGGCAGCTTGTACTTATAATTACTATAAGTCTTCTGTCCAGCAAAGAATGTTGGCTTCCTCTACAGTATACAATGGAAAGGAATCTACTAAGCACAGAATCCATCTAGTCTTGGCAGGTTTGGCAGGTGTTACTCAGCCAAACCACAGTATCGAGATAAAAAAATCTTATTTAAATTAGGGCTGTCAAGCAATTAAAACAATTATTTTTGGTTAATTGCACGATTAAAAAAATAATTGCAATTCATTGCACTGTTAAACAACAATAGAATTCAATTTATTTTAAATAATTTTGGATGTTTACTACATTTTCAAATATATAAATTTCAATTACACACTGAATACAAAGTGTACAGTGCTCACTTTATATTTATTTTTTATTACAAATATTTGCACAGTAAAAAACAACGAAAAATATTTCTCAATACACCTAATACAATAGTATAGTGCAATCTCTTTATCTTGAAAGTTGAACTTACAAATGTAGAATTATGTACAAAAAACTGCATTCAGAACTAAAACAATGTAAAACTTTAGAGCCTACAAGTCCACTCAGTCCTGCTTCTTGGTCAGCCAACTGCTCAGACAAATAAGGTTGGTGACAATTTGCAGGAGATAATGCTGCCTGCTTCTTGTTTACAATGTCACCTGAAAGTGAGAATGGGTGTTCACATGACACTGTTGTAGCTGGTGTTGAAAGATATTTAGGTTCCAGATGTGCTAAAGTTTCATATGTCCCTTCATGCTTCAACCACCATTCCAGAGGACATGCGTCCATGCTGATTATGGGTTCTGCTTGATAACAATCCAAAGCAGTGCAGACTGATGCATATTCATCTTCATCATCTGAGTCAGATGTCACCAGCAGAAGGTTGATTTTCTTTTTTGGTGGGTTCAGGTTCTGTAGTTTCCACATCAGAGTGTTGCTCTTTTAAAACATCTAAAAGCATGCTCTTCACCTTGTCCCGCTCAGATTTTGGATGGCATTTCAGGTTCTTAAACCTTGGGTCTAGTGCTGTAGCTATTTTTAGAAATCTCACATCGGTACCTTCTTGGCATTTTGTCAAATCTGCTGTGAAAGTGTTCTTAAAATGAACATGGGTCATCATCTGAGACTGGTATAACATGAAATATATGCAGAATGTCAGTAAAACAGAACAGGAGACATATAATACTCCCCCCCCCAAGGAGTACAGTCACAAATTTAATTAACACATTATTTTTTAATGAGCATCATCAGCATGGAAGCATGTCCTCTAGAATGGTGGCCAAAGCATGAAGAGACATACGAATGTTTAGCATATCTGGCATGTAAATACTCTTGCAATGCCAGCTACAAAAGTGCCATGTGAATGTCTGTTCTCACTTTCAGGTGACATTGTAAATAAGAAGCAGGCAGCTGTATCTCCGGTCAATTTAAACAAACTTGTTTGTCTTAGCAATTGGCAGAATAAGAAGTAGGACTGAGTGGCCTTGTAGGCTCTAAAGCTTTACACTGTTTTGTTTTTGCATGTAAGTTATGTAACCAAAACAAATCTGCATTTGTAAGTTACACTTTCATGGTAAAGGGTTTGCACTACAGTACTTGTATTAGGTGAAGAGTATGATGCTGAAAATCAAATTTTTTTATTAGAAATTGAATCCACTTTCAAGGGATCAAATTTAGGACTGAATTATGCCTGTAAGGGGCAGCCTCACTTCAGAGGTAGTATAGAGTCACAATATCCCCTCGCAGCTATACTTCTTTAGAGACTGCAGCAAAGTCCCCACCCCTACTTCACACATCCACTCTGTAAGGGGAAGTAGCAAAACCAAGATCCTCCCTCCTTAACTCTGGCCTAAACAGAGACTGGGAATGGTTGGGTCATTACACTAATTGAATCTATTTCCCTATGTTAAGTTCTCCTCACACCTTCTATGGGCCATCTTAATTATCACTTCAAAAAGTTTTTTTTCCTCCTGCTGATGATAGCTCATCTCAATTGATTAGACTTTTCCTGTTGTTATGCATACTTCCACCTTTTCATGCTCTCTGTATGTATAAATATCTCCTGTCTGTGTGTTCCATTCTATGCATCTGAAGAAGTGAGCTGTAGCTCAAGAAAACTCATGCTAAAATAAATTTGTTAGTCTTTAAGGTGCCACAAATACTCCTGTTCCCTCCTTTAGGTGTCTTGTACCCTGGGTGCATGGTGAGAGAAATCTTTGTGCCCAGCTAGTGCTCAGGGATACAAGCAGGACACTCCTTGCCTCCAGGGCCGGCTCCAGACCCCAGCGCGACAAGCACGCACGTGGGGCGGCAGTTGTCGTCACGGGCGGCAGATCGGGCCGGCGGACCTGCCGCAGTCATGCCTGCGGGAAGTCCACCGGAGCCCCGGGACGACCGGACCTGCCGCAGGCATGACTGCGGACGGTTCGGTGGTCGCGCGCTCGGCTGGACCTCCCGCAGGCATGACTGCGGCAGCTCAACCGGAGCCGCCGGACCAGCCAACCGTCCACAGCTGCGGGAGGTCCAGCCGAGCCGCGCGACTAGCGGACCCTCACCAGTCAAGCCAGCGGGAGGTCCGGGGCTCCGGGGCGTCTCCCGCGCATGACTGCTTGGGGCGGCCGAATATGTAGAGCCGGCCCTGCTTGCCTCATCCTTCCCCAAACACCTATAGAGCAACAGGGCACAATGTGGCCCTTTGACTACAAATTCTGAGTAACTGATAGGATTGTTCCTGTTTATTTAGGAGAAAATCTCTGATTTATGAAGTGAAATGCTCCAAGTGCAGGAGACCCTATAGGGGAATGAGTGGAGCAAAACTGCCTAGTCCTTATGTTGTCTGGTTCCTGTGATGTGGCAGATGGTTCATTATTAAGAAAAGAGCAAAGGGTTTTGTTGTTGTTGTTGTTTTGTTGGGTTTTTTAAAGCCTAAAATGACTTCTTAGAGATCTAAAAAAAAAAAAAGCAATCAACAAAAGAAAAGTAAGTTCTCTATTGCCTTGTCTACACTAGCAAATTAAAAAAAAAGTGTGTGTTTCAATCAAATTAGCTCAGTCAAATCAATTTAACTTGACTGAAAACAAACCAACCTCCAAGTGTCTGTGTAGACACAGTTTAACATCTTTAAGAATGTTTGAGATGGTTGTGTCATGACCCAAGTGAAAAAAAACAACACCCTTTTTGCCTGTATTAAGACCCATGAGAGAGCAGTGTGTGTGTGTCTCCTCTGTTCATATGCTGCAGTAATGACGAGATTAATATTTGAAATTTAAAATGGTGCTCCATTCACTGGTACAAGGGTGAGCTCCCTCTCTACAGAAAGGGGATGATTTAGTTGCATCCATTGAGGAAAAGAGCACACTATCACCAGAATTAGTTTTAGCATCCTCAGAAGCTGCCCTGTGTGTGTAGTGTCATGCATGTGATAAATGTTAACATATCTACTTTCATTTATAGCCTCCAGGTATAGTTGAGCAAGAAAGGAATTATTCGCTATTGGGCACAGGAGAGGGCCATTCAATCTAACCTAAATATTAGCTATCATAACTTCTTTGGAGAGAGAGAGAGAGACCCCAAAACAGAGAATACATACGTCCAATTCTAATATAGATTTCCAGTACAATAGACAATGTTTCAAATCGAACAGACATATTCACATTTTTCCTATCTTTGCTGAAGCCGGTGCCACTAACTTTTGGAAGACAATTATTGCAGCTACATTTTGTAATTACCTTATGTAGAAAATAAAACTTTGAAAACATTGTCATTAGGTAAAACTTAGAACAGATAGTTAATTCTTGCCAGAACTTTCATTTTTCTCCTGCGTTAACCCCAGTTATTCAATGGCACAAACTTTCAGATAATTGTATTCCTTCATGAATCTAATTCAAATAAAACAATTCTCAAAGATTCCTTGTTATTTTTATTCCAAAATAATGAGCAGATCCCTTCCTCTTTTTAAAATGAAAAGTATCCTTCAGGTTACAGAAAAAAATTGTGATAGAGAAATAGAAAAAGTCATTGTTTGGGTTTTTTTTTTCATAACGGATATTAAAACCAGTTTTACAGAACCAAAATCTTCACAAATTACTCAAATCCTGGGTGAAATACAAGCCCCACTAAAGTCAATGACAAAATTGTCATTGATGGGACTAGTATTTCACTCTACAGAGTGAGATTTTGAGGTTAGTGGTGAACAGAAGAATATAATCTGTTTACTGAATAATTCATGTAACCTATCTTTGAGCCTTAATGTCTTTGGCCTTTCTAATAGCTTCTGTCAGTGATTCCACAGATAAAAGTAAAGCCTCAAAGGGACTCAAACAGGAATCTGTTTACATGATTTGCACATTAGTGGACTTAAGCACATACCTAAGGTTGAGACCAGACATAAGTGCTCTGCTGAAATAGAGCCCTGTCTATCTAACTAGATAAAAATGGTTAGATTCCAGTCCATGATGGCCTGATCTAGTTTCTACTGAAGTCAATGGGAGTCTTTGTGGCAGCATAACAAACACCATTTTCATGAATTGAAAATCCAGTTGTTTCACGTAGTCCTAGAAACTGGTGGTGGTATAAAAAGAGGATGTGGAATCTGGTTTTATTTTGCATTTTGGATTACTTTTAGTAATAATATTATATATTAATAGGTAAAATTCTTGCCTACTAGACAGAATACCATCACATGAGGAGGACAGTATATGCTGAATATCACCATGTTCAATGGTAGTTATGTCAGGCAACATGGTGTTTCTTCTCACATAAGATTTTGGTCCATAAAATGTAGCTCTGTACAAAAAGAAATTGAAATGATTTTTTCTATCATTTTTAATACATATGCAGTATACACAATCATGATTTAGCATTTCCATCTGCACTGTTGACGTTTTACCTGAATTGCAAATACAATTTTAAGTGTTGCTCTTTTCTCCTCGAACTGATTTGCAAGTAACCTCAGATATCATGTGTAGTGCTCCATTGAATTCACAGTCCATTTTGGCTAATTTCACCAACACGGGATTTTAAAAATCATGAATTTCATTATTTCAGCTATCTAAATCTGTAATTGTAGGGTCCTGACCCAAAAAATAATTGAGGGGGGGGGTCACAAGGTTATTGTAAGGGGGTTGCAGTACTGCTACTCTTACTTCTGCGCTGCTGCTGGCAGTGGTATTGCAGAAGTAAAGATGGCATAGTACGGTATTGACACGCTTACTTCTGCACTGCTGCTGCTGCCGCCACCCTCCGGCCACCCAGCTCTGAAAGCAACGCAGATGTAAGGGTGGCAATACTGTGACTCCCACCTAAAATAACCTTGTGACTGCCCTGCAACTCCCTTTTGGGTCAGGAACCCCAATTTGAGAAACGCTGGTCTCCCCCCCCCATGGAATCTGTATAATATAGAATAAAAGCTCACAAAAGTCCAGATTTCACTGGGAGAGACCAGATTTCACAGTCCCTGACATGTTTTTCATGGCCGTGAATTTGGTAGGGCCCTATTCATGTGGCAGGCAAATTCATATTATTGATTCATATGAAAGACCATAAATAGCACAATATTGTCACATTATTAGGATCTTTTAAATACAGGAAATAGATAGATTGAGAATTAATCATTTTACTGAATCCATTCAATTTTAGTTGCTTGCCTCTCTTAACCATCAATGGCTCCATGTCTAGTTGGCAGCCGGTTTCAAGTGGAGTGCCCCAAGGGTCAGTCCTGGGGCTGGTTTTGTTCAACGTTTTCATTAATGATCCGGAGGATGGCGTGGACTGCACTCTCAGCAAGTTTGCAGATGCCACTAAAATGGGAGAAGTGGTAGATATGCTGGAGGGTAGGTACAGGATACAGAGGGACCTAGACAAATTAGAGGATTGGGCCAAAAGAAACCTGATGAGGTTCAACAAGGACAGGTGCAGAGTCCTGCACTTAGGATGGAAAAATCCCATTCACTGTTACAAACTAGGGACCGAATGGCTAGGAAGCAGTTCTGCAGAAAAGGACCTAGGGGTTACAGTGGACGAGACACTGGATATGAGTCAACAGTGTGCCCTTGTTGCGAAGAAGGCTAACGGCATTTTGGGCTGTATAAGTAGGGGCATTGCCAGCAGATCGAGGGACGTGATCATTCCCCTCTATTCGACATTGGTGGGCCTCATCTGGAGTACTGTGTCCAGTTTTGGGCCCCACACTACAAGAAGGATGTGGAAAAATTGGAAAGAGTCCAGTGGAGGGCAACAAAAATGATTAGGGGGATGGAGCACATGACTTATGAAGAGAGGCTGAGGGAACTGGGATTGTTGAGTCTGCAGAAGAGAAGGATGAGGGGGGATTTGATAGCTGCTTTCAACTACCTGAAAGGGGGTTCCAAAGAGGATGGATCTAGATTGTTCTCAGTGGTACCTGATGACAGAACAAGGAGTAATGGTCTCAAGTTGCAGTGGAGGTGGTTTAGGTTGGATATTAGGAAAAACGTTTTCACTAGAAGGGTGGTGAAGCACTGGAATGGGTTACCTAGGGAGGTGGTGGAATCTCCTTCCTTAGAGGTTTTTAAAGTCAGGCTTGACAAAGTCCTGGCTGGGATGATTTAGTTGGGGATTGGTCCTGCTTTGAGCAGGGGGTTGGACTAGATGACCTCTTGAGGTCCCTTCCAATCCTGATATTCTATGATTCTATGATTAAAATTCAAATGCATCCTCTCCCCGAGCATGATCTAGCCCCCAGTCAAATCCATACAAAGAGCCCCATTGACTTCAAGAGGAGATGTAAAATAAGATATAAATCTTTTGGGAGTTGTTTCTGTGATAATGCCAAAATATTAGTCATAAAAATGACAGACACACAACTACATACATAGGAATTAATCCTGACATTCCACGTACAGACCTTCCATAGACCGTAGTGAGAGTTCTCTATAGGGAGCCATTGCTGGATTAGATTTTTATAAAGTAAATTAGGTTTTAAATTTGAACACAAAAGTTACTTGGACTCATATTCTTATCTCCCATATAGACTACGGGCCAGGTTCATAAAATTCTTGTAACTGAGGTTTATTTGTTTGTATCCCCTAGAAAATGAAAGTAGTTCTTCAGGCAGAACTGTCTGATAATCTCTTTTTGCTGTTAAAATACTGAAACTCCTCTTCCAAAATGGCAGTGTTTACCCAGGACCAGTTTGTGAAAATTCACAGTTTGGATCCATCCTGTGGATCTCAATAATACTGCTGCAAAATGTTTCGCTTACTGTGGAAATAATGACATTTCACTCTGTATGACTCTGTTCAGAAATGTTTGCAAGGATATAGTTTCAAAGATTCCTTTCTCCTGCATTTTTTTCTGCCTTCCACTTTCTGATTTATTTTTTCAATGGCAATAAAAGTGGAGCTGCACATCTCGCTGTATTTTTTTTAATAACAGCAATTTCTCATTGATCTTGGTCTATAGCAATAAACCTTTTTTCTTGTTTATACTCCCATAGAAGTACTGGCTGGGGACTGACTGACTAAGCAGCAGTTCTGCAGAAAAGGACCTGGGGATCACAGTGGACGAGAAGCTGGATATGAATCAGTAGTGTGCCCTTGTTGCCAAGAAGGCCAATGGCATATTAGGCTGTATTAGTAGGAGCATTGCCAGCAGATAGAGGGAAGTGATTATTCCCCTCTATTCAGCACTGGTGAGGCCATACCTGGTGTATTGCATCCAGTTTTGGTCCTCCCACTAGAGAAGGGATGTGGATAAATTGGAGAGAGTCCAGCAGAGGGCAACAAAAATTATTAGGGGGCTGGGGCACGTGACTTATGAAGAGAGGCTATGGGAACTGGGCTTATTTAGTCTGCAGAAGAGAAGAGTGAGGGGGGATTTGATAGCAGCCTTCAACTACCTGATGTGGGGTTCCAAAGAGGATGAAGCTAGGCTGTTCTCAGTGGTGGCAGATAGAACAAGAAGCAATGGTCTCAAGTTGCAGTGTGGGAGGTCTAGGTTGGATATTAGGAAACACTATTTCACTAGGAGAGTGGTGAAGTACTGGAATGGGTTACCTAGGGAGGTGGTAGAATCTCCACCCTTAGAAGTTTTTATGGCCCGTCTTGACAAAGCCCTGGCTGGGATAATTTAGTTGGGGATTGGTCCTGCTTTGAGCAGGGGATTGGACTCGATGGCCTCCTGAGGTCTCTTCCAACCCTATGATTCTATGATTCTAAGTCAATGGAAAAGCTCAGTGATTTTACCTGGTGCAGGCTCAGGACACTAGTGATCGCTGGAGTCAGTGATTACTGAGTTACCCCTGCCATGTGACCTAGCTATTGCTAGCAGCAGAGTCTGTAGTTGGTCAAAAAAATGGGGGGGGAGGCTCTGTGAACCTAACTAATTAATTACATATAAATACTGTTGCAGCAGGTAAACTCTGATGAGACCCATAGATATGGTAACAGCACAGTTAAGAATAATCTGGACTACTCTAGAACAGGAAGAATCTCAAAAGACAGCAACAAAGTGGTCACCATATAGATACAAAAAAGCAGTGAGGTCAGTTCCCTTCAGTCAGGCTGCTTCTCCAAGAGTGTCAGATGAATAGAGCTTCACCCCTGGAAGTGAAAGACAGCTGGGAAACAAAGCCTGTTTCTTTCTGTATCACATCTCTAAGAATAGATTCCGGGGCAGTGGACTATATACCTGAGTCTAGTTGCTCAGTAGAAGAGCAATATCCAAGCAACTATACCCTCCCTCTCTGGGACTGATCGGTATGTGCCTTTCTTAGATGCATGGCAGAACAACAATTAAATAGTGTAAATGGGTCATGCTTGCGGAGCAACTTCCTAATAATGCTTTCAAGCCTTCCGGACCATTTTGAATGAGAGTAGCTAAAGAAGCACCTAGAATCCTGGTGACTGTATTTAAAAGATCCTAATGTGACAATATTGTGTTATTTATGGTCTTTCATATGTCAATAAGAACATAGGAGAGACAGTCTCCCTCTTTCAGTATATGTATTGGGACTCAGCATGGCCTGCAGCAGCCCAGAGAATGCAACTGTAGGGAAAATTCTATTTAACGTAGGCTAGAGCATGCCCAATGTGGACAGAATCTTTGGGGAATTTAGTTGCAAGAAATCTACTGCCTATGTGCAAACTGATTTTTCAAAGGCTTGTAACTTGGCCACATGTGGATGCATTTTCCCTGACACAAACGACACTCCCTGCCAAATTTCACATCCCTGCTGCATAGCCTGGGGATGCTATAGCTTTTCAAAGAAAAGGTCACCAGTGTTTTTTAACATGGGGAAAACAACATATTGTTTTCCCTAGCCTCATTCTTGGAAATATCGGAACCACTTTAGCTAAATAAAACAAAACGAAACCAATCCACTCTCCCCCCAAAAAACAGCCAAAAAACACACACACACAAACAAACAAAACAAAACAAAACAAAAACCAGCAGCCTGAAACAGAGACCTAGCGTGGAAAATTTAAACTCAAACAGTTTATCAAAGTTATAAGAAACTGAAAACAAGATTTTATAATGAGTGTCAGGCAACCTTAACAATAGGTGGTTTACTAGTTCCACCAATAATGCCAAATATGTGTGTGTGCGTGCGCGCACACACACACATACACACACACACACACACACACACACACACAGCTTAGCAATTAATGAGAGCTACAGATAAATGTTTTTTATATAGAAATATGAATGTGGCAAATGCCTCTCTCCTATTTCATGGTGCTGTCAGGAGATGCTGCTACCAGTTATCGACACAAACTCTCAGGAATTAAATACCTCTCTGCACACTTAGGTCATCTGAGTTGAGGTCCCTCCCAACAAACTGCTCAGCTGCTCAACATCCCCCTGCACACCAGGGCGGCTTATCATGGTACCAACTCCTTCTTAGTCTTTAATATGTGGTTGTCTGGGCAACACTCATCCTTGGTAATTTGGACTGCTGTGTTTAGAGAAACAACTCACCTGTGATGGTTATAAAATGCTTCATGGGTTTTATAAGGAGTTATTTTCAAACCAGCCTCTTTCCTCTTACATGAAGTTTCAGACACACACACTACATACTTGAAATTGTTATATTTTAATTGCAGCTCCCTACGAGAAGTATAGTCTTTTTACAGAGTCTTGGTATAAAATGAGGAAAAGAGTAAATTTACTATGATTTTCTTAAAGCAATGCTTCAATGCTAAGTAGCCCTGTTATGGGTGGGGCCCAGGCAGGAAGACACACATTGTCCCCTTTCTCTGAAGCTTACCTTGAGGCTCTATCACCTTTTCTGCCAAGCCACTGCTCTGGCTGAAGAGTAGACTGAGGGCAGAGAGGTGCAGCATGTGTGCACAGTTGCCTTTTTATAGATGCCCTTGGATCTTTAATGTTTACCCTCCCCACTGGCTCCTTCTGTGGGGGAGGCAAACTCCATTCCCGCATAAAGTGGGAATGAACTTTATGAGGCTATAACTATAGATATTTCTTCTCTCTTGGCCTGCTCTCTTGAGATTTTTCCACATGCAATCCATAAACATTTTGTTCTGAATAATAAAGATTCTCCACATTGGTGCTTTTTTTTTTTAAACACACAAAGAGAGTCTCTCTGTAGGTATTTGATGCAATAGCTTTGCGTTTCATTGTTCTGGGAATAGGCAAATCCCATTCATTTCATTACATAGTTTAAAGTAAATACAAAGAAGGTATTCACCACTTAGCAATCTTGTATAATTGAATGCAGTAAGATACACCGAGGGGAGCCTAGACCTTTAGAAATGAATGAAATGATAGGGAGGATGTTTGCCCTGAATATATGATAAAATCTGGCTTGTGTGTGCAACGTTGTCAGACACTTTTATGTTGCAGCTCAAATGCCACTGTTGTTCACCCATGGCTATACTGATTTCTATATTTCTCTTTTCAGATAAGGAGGATGCAAGAGAAAACAAAATGATAGGCAACCAGTAACTAGGGCTTATTCTTCGAGCCCACAAATCAAAAAATGAACTTTAAGATGCTGAAATATTTTCATTTGTGAACAGCATAATATTTAGAGCTGAGCTGGAACTTTGATTATACAGGCAGTGACAGAGGCCATAACCATGAGCTGTTAATATAGTGCCTGATCCTGATCCTATTGGCACGAATAGCCAAACTCCTATTGACTTTAATGGGTGTAGGATTGGTCCCGGAAATGAATGTTTTGTAAGGAGGCACTTTAATCCATGCACTGACTGATTGTTAAGTGATACCATTTTCAAAAATTCAGATGCCGGTCACAGCAGGAAAAACACTTTTGTCTTTCCAAAGTTTACAGATTTTCTTTCTTTAGCTTTTGAGTGTAAATATTCACAAAAACTATGTAATACAAATTTCAAGGGATAAAGTTAATAAAATTATGCATAAACCTGAATAAATAATAGTTACTGTGGAAAATTGTCCTTTACCACATACTAATTCATTCTCTCTAGTGATTAGAAAGAGGAATCTTAAATTAAATATTAAAATATATAGGCTTTAAGTGCTTATATTATCCCTATAATTATATATACAGGTACTCTGAATCTACTAGGAAATAATATATGCTTGTCTTCAACTGGTAGAGACAGAGCGAAGACGGAACAAGACAAGGCCAACTAACCAAGCAGAACCAGACAAAACAAAACTAGATAATAAGTAACTTACATTATTTCTCTCTTTAATACTAAATAGCACTTGTAAAACATTAGACAAATATAATAATATTAATACTCTGAAATAATATTGAATAACAATGAATGTTGTATGAATCATACAAAATA
This sequence comes from Mauremys reevesii, assembly GCF_016161935.1. NCBI lineage: Eukaryota > Metazoa > Chordata > Testudines > Geoemydidae > Mauremys > Mauremys reevesii. Next base: position 130,021,640 of record NC_052623.1, on the reverse strand, counting down.
CACATCACTTGAAGGGCCCCAGACTTTGTCTGTGAACATGCACACAGAGATTCTATAGGTTGCCTTAATTTGCATTCAGTCAGTTTTTGGGTCATCACTTATTGCAACAGAAGTGTTTTCCATATGGCATATGTAAGACAATACAAATATAAGCCAAAGAGGTTTATGCTTTTTGAGTTTTCCTGAGGATTGCAAATGATCTATTTTGGGGGTTTTTCCATCCCAAATTAAGATATTAAATAAATGTTCTAAGTGAGCAGTTCCCAAACTGTGGTTTATTAAGCACTTCCTGGTCATCCACTAGGAGCTGGCTGGTTACATGGTCTTGTCTCGCCTCCTTGTTTCCAGGTCCTCTATTACACTAAAGTCATAAATAACACATTATATACTTGCCCAATATTACTTGTCCATATAAGAAATTTCTGTAATTGTGATAGAGTTGTTATGTAGTTGTGAATAGGAAGGGCAATAACCTGTGTGACCATGGGGAATGAAATGGTCAATGATATAGTCTCCCCATCAATGTGCGGTCCACACTATGGTCCACACATTTCAGGGCTTCTGTTCTGTTGAAAGTTGGGCTCTGAGATAGCTAATGATATTATTTCAAGAAAGCTCACCCTGTGGTCACATAATTATTGTCAATGATTTTGCCTCGCTGGGGCCCAATCCAGCAAAGGACATAAGCTCATGCTTAACTTTAAGCACATGCAGCATCTTATTGACTCCGGTGGGACTATGCATATGCTTAAAGTTAAGGATAAGCTTATGTCCTTTGATTGAGGTCTGTGAGAATTCTTCTATTTTCAATATCCAATGTTACATTTGAATTCGGTAGTAGTGATTATAAGGTTAAGATTATAAGACAGCGAACCGCAGCCATTGGGAGCTGCGGGGGACCATGCCTGCAGACGGACAATGTAAACAAACTGTCTTGTGGCCTGCCAGCAGATTACCCTGATGGTCCACGTGTGGCCTGTGGGCCGCAGGTTGCCAACCACTGCTTTAAAGTGTATGACTAAAAGATATTTGATAAACAGGTTTTCTCCAGATAAAGAAAAAAAAACCCCAACACCTCAAAGCAGGTGTGGCCCAAATTCAATGGGCTATTCATTTGCATCTGAGGTTGGAGCAGAAAGAAATAATTTGCATAGTATCAATTACCAGTGCGGGAAGAAACAGCATGGAGCCTTTCATCCAGACCTCAAGCCTCCTTTACTTAGCATGAATGAATGAACTTTATCTGGGGGTACCCTTCAGAAGAATACATTTCAAGGTTCACTTGAACTATAAAGAGAAGGGGAGCTATCCTTCACCTTAGGAGACAAAGAAACCAAGCAATTTGAACTCTGTGATGGGTCCTGGCCAAGCCGGCCAGTAAAAAGCTGGAAAGGGAACTGTAGGTTAGAGAAACCATCTTGAACAAAGACTGGATCTTGCTAGGTTAAGTTTTAGACTTTTAGATGTGTGTTTTCACTTTTATTTGCCATCTCTACCTCTATTCCTTTTATGTGGTATCACTTAATCCATGTTCTTCTGTTAATTAACTTGTTTTGTTTTCATTATAAATCACCAGTGCTGTGTAAGTTCAGTACAGTGTGTGCTTCTAGAAAGCTAACCGGTTGGAATGTTATACTGTCTCTGTAGAGGCAGCAAACCAAATATTTTTTTTCTGTGAGGGTCCAGTGAGAGGGACTGGTCCCAGGAGGAGGATGATTTTGGAAGGAATTCAGAGCTGGAAGGGTCAGACTTCCAGGAATCTCCAAGCTGGGGCAAGCCAGGATGAGACCTGTTGCCTGCTGGCAGGCTGTTGGGATCAGTGGTCTGAACCAAAGCGGCACAGTCACAATCACCAGAGTTACAAGGCAGATGTTGACTGAACCCCTTACTGGCCTAGGCGAACTCCAAAATATCACACCCGTATGGACTGGAACTGAAGAAAATGTTTGTAGGAACCACAATATAGTGAAGCCATCAATAATTACAAAAATCTAGTATTTAATTTATAAACTCAATCTACTCTAATTTTGTTTGGAATTTTTTAATACATCAAACTAGCAGTACATGTGTTACTGAATTACAGATAATGAGACAAGCTTCTGGTGCACTGAATTAATTATAAAGTCCACGGCAACATGATTAGAATAATTATGCATAAACTAAATTTTCTGTTTTCTTTTGATAACATGGATACTTACAAGAAGAGGACAAGGGATTCCACCAGATACTTCACTAGATGTCTAATACTGCAAATGTCTTTAAAGGGCTTAAGAGAGACAACATGGCTACAACGTGGCTACAACTACAATGCAAACAACTTTCAAAGGTTTGCTCAATAGTGCACAATCCTTGGACAAGTGAGAACATCTTTCAAAACGCCTAGTAAATAGGAAAATAGAATTGCATATAATGATCCTGATCCTGAAAGCTTATATACTATAGCCATAGAAAGCCCCACAATAGTTAGACCGTTTATACAAATCTCTTAATTCTGCAGAATTGGACTGGAATCCCTACTAGATCTTCAACATCTTTTTTGAGATTGGATGACCGGTACTGCCCACAATATTCCAAACATGTACTCACCATCAGGGACTGCGGAATGCCATTTTAAGTAGGAGTCATGGATTTGGGTACAACATTTAATTTTGTTGCTTCCATATGCATTGCTTTGTATTTATCAACATTGGATTTATTTGCCATCGAGTTTCCATTTACCTAGTTTGCAAAGGCTTCTGAAGTTCCTCACGGTTCTCTCTGGTCTTGACTAATTACTGTGTCTTAGTGTATATGTTTCACACTGATGTCTTAGGGTGGCCTCCTCCAGGGCACCCCATCATGGTCTGGGGTCACTCTGCAGGACGCCTGCCATCAATCTCCCACCTCTTCAGAACTCCCCAACTAAACTCCACACATATCAGTCTTGCAGGGCTTTATTTAGTCTCCAAAAACAACAAAACAAAATGCAAATAAGAACATTAGATAATGATTCTGCTGCTAGTATCTGCCCTGCATATATTTCCTCCAGGGCTATTGCCAGCCTCCTGTCCTGGGTAGTTCCTTTATTTCTCTACAGTTCCTCCAACTCTCTCAGTCCTCCTCTCCCCCCACCCACTTCCACTTTATTCTACTCATGATAGGGAATCAGATGATCCCAGCTCAGATGCGCTTCTGTAGTCAGTAGGGTTGGCTGATCCCAGTTCTCTAGCCCTTAAAGAGGCAAGCCTCCAATTTACAAATACCTAGAACAATGGGCACATAATCTTGGTTAGGGCCTCTAGATACTACTATAACACTAATAAATATATTTTTTAAACTATAGAGATCCATCTATTTGCAAGTAGTGCTATTATTGAACAGTTTACAGATTTTACTTTGTGGGTATAAAGAAACAAGGTACTTTTATAATTTGCTGGACTCTTGAATGCGAGTTAAACATACTGCTTACACATATAAGCTATAGCTTGGCTTGGTTAATATCTTAGGAACCAATTCAGCAAGGTACTTAAGCATATGCCTAACTTTAATCATGTGCGTATTCCCATTTAAGTTACTGAGTGTGATCCCATGATAAAAGTTAGGCATGAGCTCAAGTACTTTTCTGAATCTGAATTTAAAATTTCTGTTTTACAAAAAACATGTTACTCTCATTTTCTGGCCTTTCTCCTCTGCTAGCCCATCTCCCTGTCACTATCACAAGAAAATAGTGCCTTTCATTGTGCTGAATATCAAGATTTATTGACCCATGACTAGAGATAATGATCTTGAGGGGCAATAAATCATGATGCTCACAAAAATGTTAAGTCAATCCAGTAAAGTGATTGCTCAGGAGATCAATAAAACTCAGTTCTTTAATGGAGGAGTGTCCTAGAAAAGGTGGAGCAGAACTGTACACAGTATATTTGGGGATACTTTGGGACAGTCTCTTAAGACAAGAAGTTATCTAATAAATAAACTCTCATACTTGTTTCACTATATGTTTGCTACATATACCACGAATAGCTTCATTGTAATTGGAAATCTTTCCATTATAGATGATGTAGGCTTTTTCCCCCCTTTTAAAATAGCATGGGAGATGAGGAAAATTTACAGTTCTGAAAAAAAAAGCTATTGCTTAGCTCCTAAAAACTGATTAATATCATATCTCAGAAGTGATTAATATTATCCCTGAATTCAAGGGCAGCCAGTTGGGATGTGCTTTTCTGTATGAAGTGTGATTGGCTGGCATTGATCCAGACATCAGTATTGTTCACTATAAAGACTTGCATGGCTTCATATATATGTAGATTTTAAGGCAAGAGAGGACCATTAAATCAACTAATCTGACCTCCTTTATATCAGAAGCCAAAGAATTTCACTCAGTTACCTGTGCATTGAGCCAAAAACTTGTGTGTGACTAAAGCATATCTTCCAGACATGTATCCAGTTTTCACCCAAAGACTCCGTTAAGAGATGGAGAATCCACCACTTCCCTTGGTGGAATTGTTAATTGCCCTCACTGTTTAATAGGTGTGCCTTACTACTAATTTGAATTTGTCTGGCTTTGACTTCCAGCAATAACTTCTTGTTATATTGTTCTCTGATAGATTAAGGAGACCTTTGGTACCCAGTATTTTCTCTCCATTAAGGTACTTATAATCAAGTCACCTCTTAATCTTTTTGATAAGCTAAACAGACTGAACTCTATAAATCTATCCCTGTAAGGAATTTTCTCCAGCCCTTGCCTCATCTTTGTGGTTCTTTACTGCATCCTCCACAATTTTTCAACATACTTTTAAAAATGTGGTGCGTTTGTGCAACAGTACACCCTGTGACCAGGTGGAGCATTGCACCTATGTTTGCTTGGTCTAGTGGAGCTGCCAGTAAGTTCCTGGTGCCCACAGGGTCTCAAAACCCCCTTCTGTTCTTAAGACCCTCAGAGAATAGGTAGGGGAAACCAAGCCCTCCCACTCCAGTGGGTTTCAGCTAAACAGGCAGAATCAGGACTCACTGACTCTGGCCATGACCAGAACTCCTTCCAACCTCCTCTGGTTTCTGTAGGCTTTTCAGCCTGTTGGTTCAAAAGTCCCTTCTCTAGACTGCTTGCTCCTCTGGCAGCTGCCCCACCCCTCTGCTGTACATGAGTACAGTTCAGAGATCAGATTCATAGTAGAGATGGTGAGCTTAGTAGTTGCAAAGAGTTCTTTCAGAATTAGTCCATAGGTTATAGTCCAATGTTCATTTCCAGGGTTATCTAGGTGGGACTGGAGATCTCATTCTTACAACTCAAGCTTCCCGTGTCTAAAGCATCAAGCGGATCTGAGCAGGGGTGGCAGGTTTGTATAATTTTTGGTGATGCTCAGAACGGGTCCCACTCCTGCCCCCCCCCACACACACACCTGCCTAAGGCTCTGGGAGGGAGTTTGGGAGTGGGAGGGGGTTTGGGGTGCAGGCTCTGGGGGAGAATTTTGGGTGTGGGAGGGATGCGGGCTCTGGGACGGAGTTTGGGTACTGGGTGCGGGCTCTGGGCTGGGACAGAGGGTTGGGGTGCAGGAGGGGTTGCGGGTCATGGGGTTGGGCTGTGAATGAGGAGTTTGGGGTGCAGCAGACAGGCTTCCCTGAGGCTGGGGTGGAGGGCCAGAGAGGAGGACTCCCCCCAGCCCTCTCCCCGCCGGCAGCAGCGGGCTCCAGGAGAAGAAGGAGGGGGAGAGGAAGAGGAGGAGGAGGGGAGAGGAGGGGAGAGGGGGGTCCCCTCCCCAGACCCCCTGGCAGGACACTCACCCAAGTCCCCTCAGGCTGCTGCTCAGAAGGTCCAGCAAGGCTAAGCCCCCACTCGGAGTTGACTCAGAGTCTCCTCCCGGGGGTAGGGTGGGGGGCTACCATGTGCCTGTGCCTGTGCCTGCCAGGCTTTTCCCTTCTTTTTGACCACACATGACCCGACACCCGGTGATGGGTGTACCTACACCAAGACAGGGAGAAAGAATAAAAAACAGAAAGAAAACTCTAAAATTAAATCTGTTTTTTTAAATAATTTCAGATCATAACATTATGAAATATTCAATATATATTATTGCAGTTACTTTTTCATAATAATTGAAAATGTATTGTATGGTTAGTAAATGTTGTTATTACTGCATTAGATTTCTATGAATAAAAATGTATTTAAAGTGTTGTTATCAAGGTTTTATTTCTAGCCATTAGCACTGTACCTTTGATACACAAAGGAATTTACATCTGCAACTAAAGAAATTAATGGAATGAAGATTGTGTTGTCATTTAGGGCAAAATTGTGAGATCCTTACTCTATATTTATCTAATGCTTACTAAGGGTATATGTACACAACAGCAATTACAGGGCTGCAGCTGTGCTGTTGTAACAGCATAGTGTGGACGCTTCCTACAGCGACAAAATGGGTTTTTCTGTCAATATAATTAACCCACCTCTCTGAGAAGTGGTCGCTAAGTTGACAAAATAATTCTTCCATAGGCCTATCTGTGTCAACCTAACCTACAGTGGAGGTTAGGTTGACCTAGCTGTGTTGCACAGGGCATAACATTTCTCACAGTCCTAAGTGATATAGCTAGATGGATCTAATTGACTTCTGTGGGAGTTTGACTATGTAAGAAAAAGTGAGTTAAAACTGAATAAGGACCTCAAGAATTGGTACTTAATGGCAATGCCAATGGCCCAATCTCCAAATAACAAGGGACAAACAGTATGGCCCTGGCCCTTTCCATTCCCAAGCCCAAACATACACACACACACACACAGGGGCAGATCTAGGTATTTTGCCACCTCAAGCACGGCAGGCAGGCTGCCTTCCGCGGCTTGCCTGCGGGAGGTCCCCGGTCCCGCGGATTCGGCAGCACGCCTGCGGGAGGTCCACCGGAGCCGCGGGACCAGCAGATCCTCCGCAGGCATGTCTGCGGGAGGTCCACCGGAGCCACCTGCCACCCTCCCGCGGCACACCGCCCCAAGCGCGCGCTTGGCGCGCTGGGGTCTGGAGCCGGCCCTGGATGCAACAGCACTTGACTCGTGTCCTGGGAATCCATCAAAAGTATCCCACAATCCCATGGGCCAACTTCCTTTGTCCTCTCTATCCCAACAATCTCCAATCAATTCAGTTGAAAATGGAAGCTAACCCCCTTGGCATAGAGCAGCAGCTCAGTGAATCAGTGTTAACCTTTCCATTGTCTTCTGATCGCTAAGCTGCAAATACACCATCAAAGAGTGTTCGATGTTTGCAATGGAGACTGATCAGAACAAGCTTTTGCAAAGCATGCTGCCTCATGGTCACAGAAGCAGAGCAAAATTTTGGTGGATTTCCAGTGTGAGGCTAGCAAAAGCGCACATTAGCAAATACCAGGCATGGCCACGCGTATTAGCAGATAGCTAAAAACTGGCAACTTTGCAAATTTTCCTGACTGGCGAGCAGTGCAAGGAGCAAATTAAGAGACTGGAGAGCAAGTACCAAAAGAACAGGGACCAGAACTGGCCCTCTGGCAACTTGCTGACCTGTTGTCCATTTTATGAGGATTTTAACGGGGTATTGGGCACCACCCAGCTTGAAGCCAACCATGGTGCATGATGACCTAGTCATCTAGGATGGTTCCCTGCTGCCCCCTGAATCCAGCATGGAGACTGATGCAGGCCAGCTGCAGGCTCCAAGTGAAGACCATGAAGTGACTCTGTTGTTGCAGTCGGTCCCAGAGTATGATGTGGAATAGGATCAGCAGCAAATTCTGGGTCCATACTTGGAGGAGCTATTTGATTGCTCCCCTCCCTCCAGAACACCCCCTGGCAAACCCTGCAGCAAACCTGGGGAAGATAGAAGCTGCCCCAAGCCTGGTAAGTTTGTGACTCCAATTAAATTTAATTACTACAGTAATGGGAGGGATTTCTGCTCCAAGAACCATTGCAAATTTTATGAGACACCCCGTCAACCAGCGTGTATCTGCTAATGGTGGTTCATATCCCAGTGTGTTGGCATCACCCCTTTCTCCCACCATGAGGAGTTCAAAGTGGTGAGCAGGAAATGTAAACAACAAAGAACAGCTTTGAAGAGTATTATTACTGGAAAGGCATTGATTTTTGCTAGGGTCGTTCCTGTTTTCCTTAAAGTAATAATGGCTTTAAGTTTGCCACTCTGTAATCACTCAATGGTCTGTAGAACCAAATGGGAACAGTGACATTTCAATTATATGTAGTCCATGCAGTCCATGAGTGACAGAATCATTTCTCCCAAGTCTGACTGGGATGTCAACTTTTGTCCGGAAATGTGCCAGGGGCAGGGAGTGGAGTTTGGTGTGTTTGTGTGCAGCCATAACAGAGTCCTGTGTAAGCTAACACAGCATCCTGTGGATTCCCTCATGGATTCTGACTTTATCTGGGGTGCTGATCGCTGCAAACTTTTCCTGAAATAGGAACTCTGGATAGGTAGTCACGTTCCAGGGAATGATATATTTTCCAGGGCCACCTTGGTAGCTGACAAGTCCACTCCCCTGATAGATGTGCTGTTCAGTCACTATACATTTAAATACTTCAGCTGCATACACTGCATATTTCCCACCCGCAGCTTGAAATAGCATCTCTCTTTGCCAGTAGGGTACCAAAAGAACAGTTATGGCCTCCACAATGTGAAAGGCCTGAAATGATAGGAAAAGCCTTTTGTAGCAAGGCCACTTGCCCTCCCCTGCCTACAACTAACCCAAGTAGTTATGCAACTTTTATAAAACAGAAACAGCTTGTAATTTTAACTTTCCCATCATTGCTATAGTTCTATATCTTCAGACTGTGTCCAGAAAGACTCTATAGACTGATGGATCCTTTCACAATAAATTGTGCTTCAGTTTTGAAATATAATATTTTTTGTCTTTGAAATTCCACAAGAATTAATTCTGTGCTCTTCCATTAAGTTATTTTAGACAATAATCCATTTCTTGTCCTAGTTCAGGACCCTCAACCTCTACTGACTGTTGTACATCCACAACTTGACCCCCGGCCCAGTGTATCTTCCTGGAATGTTCCAAGTGGAAGAAGTTCCATGATGAAGTTATGGTCAAAATTCTTGAGAGGGCCAACAAGCAGGTCCAGTACCAGAGCAGAGGGACTTAAGGAGAAGGAGAAGGAGCATGCCAAGAGGTAGGAGGAAAAGCTGAGGCTCACCGCGCAGCTGGTGAACAGGATTTCAGTGAGGGAGAAGGCACTTGCAATGCAGTTCCTAGAACAGGAATGGTGACTAAGGGTAGGTCCATACTTACCCGCTGGGTCGACGCGGAGAGTTCGACTTCTCGGAGTTCGAACTATCGCATCTAATCTAGACGTGATAGTTCGAACTCCAGACGCGCTCCCGTCGACTCCAGAACTCCACCACCGCGAACGGCGGTGGCAGAGTCAATGGGGGAGCCGCAAAGTTCGATCCCGCGGCGTCTGGACAGGTAGGAAATTCGAACTAAGGTAGTTCGACTTCAGCTACGCTATTCGCGTAGCTGAAGTCGCGTACCTTAGTTCGACACCCCCCACCCCACCCCCCGTAGTGTAGACCAGGCCTAAGGGAGGAGGACTGAGCTCAACAGAGAGAACGGTTTGAGCAATTCATCTCCATCATGGCTGGAAGGTATCAGTTCCTGTTACTTCTTCTACACCATGACCTGATCTCTCCCCCCGCCTCCCCTCCGCCCAGCAATGTACCCTCAGTCCAGAAGTAATTGGGACAACTCCATGTCAGGGTGGCTCATGCAGTTATTAGTAAATGAGTGGGTGGGCAGGGCAACTAAACCCCATGTAACCTTCCCCTCTGAACTCCTCTCCTGTGGATACCTACCCCACCCTCCACACCAAGTATATGGAAAATGGGGAAAGAAGGGAAAGGAGGACATGGGGACAGTAGTAGGGGGTTTGTGGGGGAGTTGCACTGTTTTCTGCATGTTATTTGTTTTGTTTTGGAAATGTTCTTCTCTTACTTATTACTGAATGCTGTAACGGCAGCTGGCCTACCTAGCTATGGGTGACTGTAGTACTGTTAAAACAGATATTTACAAATAAGCCTTTTATTTGATCAAGAACATTTATTGCTATCATTTAAGCCCATCATACAATCGTGATTTGAGATAAGAAAGCTAAAAAACATGTTCAGGCGCAATAATGTATTACTAAGCAAACACTATTCCTCTATATAGTTAGGCACAGCGATTCACACTTCAGAATCTTCCTAATATGAATCCACAATGTGATTCATCCTCCCTCTCCCCCAGTTCATCATTCATCATGTCATTCATAAGTATCTTGCATGGCAATCAAGCCCCTGCCCCTCCCGGCACTGACCCCTCCCCCAAGCATTGTGGTACTTACAGGTACTATTCTGCCTCTTTCACTGGGACATGCAAGTCCATAAGGTTGGAACACAGAGCATCCATGACTTCTGTTGCCCGGGTACATCCAGCTCCTGCTGTGGTAGGTGCATTTGAGCATACTGATTCAGCAGCCCTTTGCTGTCATAGGTCCATTCAGGAGGAAGTGGCTCACCTCCGGTTTCACAAACATTGTAAAGAGCACAGCAAACCACAATCATGCGGACAGCATTGATGACCCTGGCATCCAAATGGGTCTGTAGAAATCTGCAACAGGATTTCAATCACACAAAAGCACATTCAACAACCATTCTATACCGGCTGATAGAGTAATTAAAAGTTCTTTTGCCAGGGCCTCTGAAATCAGGATACAGTTTCATAAGCCAAGGCACAAGGGGTCCCCCAGAATAGCGCTGGGGACAGTAACTCCATTTATGACAATGTCATTTTGTGGGAATAGTGTCCCAGCCTGTCCATGAATGTAGACTCCCAATTGGTGAAAAACTCTGGCATCATGACCTTTTCAACTGCAGCCCACATTGACATTCATAAATCAGCCTCTGTGGCACACAAGGGCCTGCATAGCAATGGAGTAGGTCCATTTGTGGTTTATATATTAATGTACTCCTTGAGGAGGGCAAACTAAATGCATGTGAGTCCCATCAATGAAGCCCCATTCCATCAAAACCAGCAATTATCTCAGGAATGTCTTTAATGACCACAACCTTGGGGTAAACCACACACCCACTTTCCTCAGAAACCTCTGGCACCACCTTACCCTCAGTCAACTTTCCAATGCCAAAAGGATTGCCAACAGACTTGTAACAGTCTGGGATAGCCATCTGCCAGATGGCTGTAGCAACCCTCTTCTGGATTGGAAAGCGTGATCTCATTTGCTGGCAGGTTAGGGCAAGCTACTCACAGAGCTACAGAAAATTCTGGACCCACTGCTGCTCATCCCAGTTCTGAATAACAATGTGATCCCACCAGTCTGTGCCTGTGGCCCTGCCCTAGAGGTGCTGGTCTATGCAGGGTGCCTCAGCAGCTATATCCAGGGTACTGAGCAGCATCAACCAATGTGAGTCTGCCATGCCAGAGTACTCTTCCTTCTCTGCTAGCCCTCCTCCCTCTGTTCCATCATAAAGTCTGTCAACTACCTTTGGCGGCTCAGAAAACACTGCTGAAATGTACACCAGCCACATTTCAGGAGGTACTAGGGATTCTGGGATATGAATGATTTGACTCAGGTCTGTGTGCTGCAGTGTGGACATCAGTGCCCCAGGTTCAAGTCCAGGTTAGAAAGTTGTTAATGTATGGTTAAGAATTAGTGCAGACACTCAAGCCCTGGGTTCTCTATCATGGATCAGCTGACTCCAGTCCCACTAATCCTGGGCTTACATTGCAGTACAGCCGTGCCCTTTGATTCCCTTTCTACATCTATGTAGTCAAAGGAAAGTTCAGGTTATTAAATTAAAATGTAAGAAAACTGGCAAGCTGGATAAATGCTAATAATATAAACAGATCAGGATGAATGTTTAAGTTTTGGATTAAATTAGGGCAACACTCAATCCATCCTGTTCCAAATCACTGCTTATTTGCCAGAAGGTTAAAGAGGTAGCTGTTGCTAACTTTGAAAAGTTTACAAAGCAGGTCTTTCTCTTGCTCTTTCAGACATAGGCACCGACTCCGTGGGTGCTGGTGCATCCATAGAAAAAAATAGTGGGTGCTCAGCACCCACTGGCAGGCCCTGCTGAACAGCTCCTCTCACACACACCCAGCGCCTCCTGCCTGCTGCTGGTCAGCTGTTCAGCAGGAGCAGGAAGAGGCGGAGCTAGGGCGGAGTACACTCACGGGAGGGGGTGGGAGGAGGTGGGATAGATGGGGAACCGGGGCAGGAAGAGGCAGGGTGGAGGCAGGACTTTGGGGGAAGGAGTGGAGTAGGGGTGGGGCCTGAGGTGGAATTGGGGTCGAGCACCCCTGGGGAAATCAGACACTTATTAAAGGATGATACGTATTGTTAGAACATAAATAAAAAAGGATAATACATAAGGTTTACTGGGCCAGATTCTCAGCTGTTGTGATTTGGGTAGCTGTATTGACTTCAATGGAGTTTATGCCAATGAGGATATGACCCATCATATTTAACATTATTTCAAATTCATATCTGTTTGCAGTATACTTCTTAAACTTATACGTTTTATTCTGAAACACTCTTTTAATTGGAGCTCTATGAAAGTATTTATTCCATGATGATGTTCAAGAAATAAACCCGGTAATTTGGTTTCCAAATTCTGGAAGCTAACCATGCCTTCCTGGATTGCTTGGAGATTTGGTAGCGGGGGAAGGCGGGAGAGAATGGTGAGTGAACCATGAGGTTTTGTGTTTGAGGGCAGATCAGAGGGCAAAAGTCTGAACATGATATTCACAGACTTTTCAGACACGTTGGGTTTAGGTTCCTGAGCAACCAAACACATCACATCTAGAAGGCAAAGATATATCAGATATGAATGTTTCACAAAGTTCCAATCTTAATGCATCAAGGTTAGCTGTGGTTCAAGATTTTAGCTCTCTCTTCCATACAAAGGTTGGCTTGGCAGAGTTACTGACATAAGGATTTCCTAAATTTCTGGTTAATTTCAAGTTGCTTCCTAACCCAGTGTAACAATCACAATATTCTCCATGTTGCTACCTCATAATTTCAAGTAGCTATACCACGGTGCCGCTTGTGTTGTTTCAGAAAAATGCCCACAATTACATCCTTCCCTCTGCAGGGGAGTAGGACTAAGCACAAAAGGCTATGACTAAGGATATGGTTGTTTTATAGTTCAATAGCAGCAGGAATGATTAAGCTCTTTCATCAAGCCTTTAATTCCCCGATTAGTTTTGTCCATGCATGCCGGCACCAAAACAAGAGAAAGACTAACCCTTCTTCAAAGGAAAGCAAATGTTTGCTTACCTAGTATATACATGTGTTCCCATTTGATAAATACAGTTGAAACTAAGAAAAAGTGCAGCTGCAGAAATCTCCGCTCTGTGTGGCACTGAAAAGAGACTCCAAAGGCAGTTTTCAAGTCCTTATCTGCAAAAGGAAAGAGATGATTGCCTTAACCTTTGTTATCAGTATGAGACCTGCTTTAATGCTCATAAAGCTCAAAAGGACTTAGGAAGTGGAGAAAGGCAGGGCTAGATGGGTTACATTTTTCTGTCAAAGGACTAGCTCTTGAACAAAAGAGCCTCTGTGAAAACTGAAGTAGTGTATGTTCAAATATAGGGAAACAGTGCCTCTCACAGGTTTGGTCATATAGCAATTTACTCTAGCACTGTAGCTTAAATATAAAAGACAAGATCAGCACTAATGTGTCAGTCTTGCTTTCATAACATGCATAAAGACTGCTGCAGACGAGAAATTTGCCATTAGTGTGTTCTTCCTAATCTAATTATTATAATATTTTGTAGAGGTTATTACACAGGATACTTTTAATTCGCAAGTGTCAATTAAAAACTAAGAAAAAATCAAAGCTTCAGCTCCCTGACTCCCACACATTTAATTTTATTTCCTTTACCCCATCTAAAAAAAAATTCCTCAAGAATATCTGCCTGACTCCTCAGAATTGGAGAGAAAAGGTGGGTCAGGTAATATCTTTTATTGGACCAACTTGAGAGATACAAGCTTTTAAGCTTACACAGAGCTCTTCTTCATGTCTGGGAAACTTGAGTGTCATAGCTAGCTCTAATAACAACTTTAAGCACGTACATATTATGAATTTGTAAAACTTGTTTCTCTTACTCATTTCCTACTATTGCCAATTGCTCCTTTGATCCACATTTTAAATTCTTTCCCCCTAGCCTCTCTTGATCCCCTTTGCCTTCATTGTTCTCTCTTTTCTTTTCTCGTTTTCTTTAAGGTCCCGATTCAGTAACATATTTAAGCATATGTTTAACTTTAACCACAATATTCCTTTTGAAATCAATGGGACTACACATATGCTTACAATTACACACATTCTTAAGTAAATTGATGAAGTGGGACTCTAACATCTGTCTATTCCCTTAGTCTTCCCTTCTTAATCTCTTATCTTCTCACCCACAAAAATTTTGTCTCCTTCAACCTTCCAAATCTGCCTCTCTCTCATTCCTCACTCCCTTAATTTTCCCCTTCATTATAAATTCTTTTCTTTTCTAATTAGTGTTCTGGTTCCCTCTCTCCAAAATCTACTTATCCCTCCATCTTAGTCCTGCTCCTTCCCTCTCCCCTAGTCCCAGCCTTATGTCGTAGCTGCTCAGCTCTGTTCAGACATCTGTCTTCTTTCAGTCCCCAGCTATGGACATCTATGTTCAGTTCCATTTTCTGCAGCCATGGTCCCCCTCTCTCCAGTCACCATCAGCACTTCTGTGATTAATTCATTGATTACCCAGAAGCCTGTCAAAATGGGTACCCATTCCCAGTGCTGAGGGAGATAAGCTAGCCCCAAATCCACCTCCTAGCCTGTCAAAATGGGTACCCATTCCCAGTGCTGAGGGAGATAAGCTAGCCCCAAATCCACCTCCTAGCCTGTCAAAATGGGTACCCATTCCCAGTGCTGAGGGAGATAAGCTAGCCCCAAATTCACCTCCTCCTCCTCTTCATTGGGAAGGGAAAGGAATTTGGAATCAGTATTAAGATGGTCCCTTCCAACACTCCTTCTATTTACTTCCATTGAGGAGTGGAAGTGGGTGGACTTGGCACCTGGGTTATCTCCCATCAACTGGGAGAATGACTGAAATATTTACAGGCTCCCCACACTGAGATGAACATGGCTGGAAGAGTACAGTGATGTGCTTAGAACTATAAGATCCAGAGGGTTCTGGAAGTATAGTGACTGTTCCATGTAATTATTCCACCTGCTCCAAAAAAAATAATCCAAATCTCAATGACTCATCTTCTTTCCCAATTCTGTATTCTGTGTGGTTGCCAGACTTTTCAAAGGCACCCATGTGGTTGGGTGCCACTTGATCTGTCACGTTCAGGTTCACAATTTTTTTCTTGGATGGCTCAGTGATGCAGCTCATTCACATTCTGGGCCTGGCTTTGCTAGGAAATTACATCCATCTTTCCTCTTCTTTTTGTTCCTTCTTCTTTTCTACCTCTGGTTGCTATTCTTCCTCACTTGTTTTCACATGTGTGGCAAGAAACACAAAGTTCTCTTCACTTTCTGGTCTGAAAACTTAAATGTTGTGAGTTAGAAAGTAGCTCGGAGTCTTTTCGTAAAGGTAATCTAGAGGTTATTGTAAATATGTGGGTTAGAAGCTCCTTTTTCTGTAGGCCTTCAGACATAATTTCTCCCCTTCCCTAATGTATCCATCTCTGTTCCCTGAACACAGATCCATGACAGCCTCTCCCTCCTCCCTATAGACAGATGTATCGCTGATTCTCCCAGCTCCCTCTTTAACCAACTTTATACATTTCAAAAAGATATAGAATCTATCTCCTGAGTAACCGGAGGGGGAAAAAGGATAATAAAAAGAAATGAGGAATGATATTTCAAGATGAATTATTTACTGGCAATCAATAAAGAGACTTTTTTTACTGTTATTAACCATATTTGTCTTATAAATTTTACATTTAATGTTACAGAATACTGACATAAACAATCATTATAGCTTGTGTACCTTATTGTACTCAGTTGAATTGTATTAATAATATATTATATTGTGAAATTAAAACCAGTATTTTTAAAAAATGACACAGATGGTAGATTATAAATAATTATATAGGGATAAACCCTGCTCCAACCAACATAACAAGGTAAACAGAGACTTTCCTTAATATGTTCTCTGAAAAAAGATTTCTGTTGGCTAGGGCAGACATCCTCATGATGGGACAGGTGATGCACATTGGAGTTCACCTTGTTGTTCTTCTAATAGCATTTACTGCATAGCTCTTGCGGCTTTCTGTAACATAATTCCTAATCAAAAGCCCATTGAAATGAATAGAAAGACTATCTTTGACCTCAGAAGGCCTCGGATCAGGTCCCATATGTACCAGACAGCGGGGTGCCAAACAGGGCGCTAACCATTAGTCCATTCCCATATGTGGTGAGTAGGCATTGGCATTAGAAGCCCATCTCTCCTAGTATTGTCTTGGGGTCCATGGAGGAATCATACTCTTCTACTAGTACAAGGTGAAAAGGACCTTTCTTATGCCTTCCCCCCAATTTTCTCCCCTAAGGAAGTGGAGGACAAAATTTAGCCCACCATTTCTATCATTCAAAACACTTGAACCATCAGGTTTTCCAGGCCTATTTGTTACTATAGGGGAAAAAACTTTAAATCCCTATCAAAGACACATTACAACCATAAGTTTGGTTTTAATCATTTTTGAAACCTTCAAGAAACTCCTGTCCCATTTATATCATTCCTGAAAGATATACTACTATTGAAAACAAACTGAGCCCAAAAGACAGAAGGAGATTTGAATTAAATATGAACGTTGCATTTCAGATGGGAAGATATATAACTATTCTTAGTAGGCAGTATTTCCATACCATTGTAAAAGGTACAGTAAAACATAAGTGCCTTTGAAGTATATTGCAATGTTTTAATAATACCATGAAGGCTCACCAAATAAATGTGAACATTTCAAATGACAAGGCTTTCTGATTCCATTGTGACTATTTGACACAGTCCCATTTGCCACCAAGGACTCTTGCTTATGTGTAAGGCTACATTTTAGTCATGGGTATTTTTAGTAAACATCATGTACAGGTCATGGGAAGTAAACAAAAATTCATGGCCGGTGACCTGTCCATGACTTTTACTATATACCCCTAACTAAAACTTGGGCTGAGGGGCTATGGGTGCTCTGTGGGGGAGGCAGTCCAGGGGCAGTGCTGGGGTGGTGGTCTGGGGGCACTGCAGGTGCTGTCCCAGGACCCCCGCTGGTGCTGGTGTGGGGAGGGTTGGTGGAGCTGGCAGGCTCCCTATCTGGCTCCAACCTGCATGTCCCTGCAGCTCCTAGGGGGAGAGCCACCAGGGGGCTCCATGTGCTGCTCCTGCCAGAAGCGCTGGCTCTGCAGCTCCCATTAGCTGCGGTTCCCGGACAATTGGAGCTGTGAGGGCAGCACCTGTGGGCGTGGGCAGTATGCAGAGCCCCCTGACCCCTCCACCTGGGAGCTGAAGGGACATGCCAGTGGGAGCCAGGGAGCTCCCGCCCGCCACCCAGGTAAGTGTCAATTTCAGTTTGACCTAAAATAGAATATTTCATTTTGTTGAACTGACCTGAAAAGTTTTGTTCTGAATAAGTTCAACAAAACATTAACCTGAATTTCCCTATCAGCGCATATTTCTATGGGAGTTGTATTTCAGGCCCACGTTTTTTCCTATGTGCCTGGGTACCTGAAGGACTATATCTCCCATAATTCAATGCAGATTTTCCTGTGATCAAGGTGTGTGATGCATCTTGGAAGTCCCAGGACTACATGGAAAATGCAGTCTGACCAGACAGAGATCCTGGCCCAATGGGGAGAAAGGGAGCACCAGGCTCCTGAACAACAACCCCCATGAAGCAAAGCACCACAATATGGAAATGCAGTTTAATGTTGAGCTGACTCAAAATAAAGTGTTTCAGGTCAGTTCAACAAACCAAAATGAAATATTTTAGCTTGAAGCATGTCAAAATGTTTTGTTCAGATCAAAAATGTCAAAACAAAATGTTCTGACATTTGCAAATTGTAATATTTCAGAATTTCTATTTTGCAAAATATTTTGCAATGTCAACTTCTCATCCCTCTTTGGGGTAAAAATAAATGTGGAAATGCCAGAATTTACAATGGGATGGAAATTCCAAATTTTGCTCAACTTTACTGTTTTCCTTTGTTCAGGAACCTTTGCAGGAAAGGGACTGGCCCCAAAACAAAATGTGAAAAGGCATAAAGCAGGAAAACTAGCTGTAGCTGAGGTCATGCATAGGAAAGGAGAAGTGCCAATGTGCAGAGGCTTTAGAGAAGATAAAGGGCTAAATGCACAGTGAAGACTGTGACTGCTCACTTGCCTTTTGTTACTGTCTTTGAATGCCATTATATAGATGTCTATGAATGTGCTACTTTAGCAAAGATTAATACCTTTAGCTAGCTCTCTTTTCTTTTGATTTGTTGCTGTTGTTCATTAGCTTATTCTTTGAGAAGAAAGTCTTCTGGCTCCTGGAAGTGTTGTAATATCCAGGAGCAGGTTGCATACTTTACTGAACAACATGCATTGATTTCCTTCTCTGATCCCAATACACAGATACATGTTTCAGATTTATTCGGCTGTATGCCTCTCCACTTTTGTATTTCTGAGACATGGACCTTTTACAAGCTCACATGAGAATAAGGTTACCAGATGTCCCAATTTTATAGGGACAGTCCCAATTTTGGGGTCTTTTTCTTATATAGGCTCCGATTACCTCCCACCCCGTCCCGATTTTTCACACTTGCTGTCTGGTCACCCTAAGTGAGAACTTCAACTAGTACACATTGAATGTAGGACCTCTGCTGATACTGATTCAGTTAATATGTAAATAGCTCTTGATGTCTTCACCATATCCCCTAGGATGACTGTCTCTCCTGGCTAAAGTTCAGAGTCAAATGTCAGTATTTCCCTTGATCTTAAATTTAAAAAGACAGGGCCCATATTTTTTGATAATTTCTCTGTATTAAATATTAATTTTCACAGATGACGCTCCATCTGGCACAGTTATTATCTCAATTGTGCCTGGTCCATTTTCAATTTGAAACAGTCCAGATTCACTGAAAGGATTACATGACTCCACACACATACCCTTCTCTGGCATAGGGATGGACAACTCCAATGCTACTCTGCAGTCTGTGGGGTTTGGGGAAGTTTCCACTTGTCTCCAACCACTGAGGAATCTCCCTTAGGAAGTCCAAGGATTTGGCATTAGTACTCAAAAACCAAAGAGTGCATTGCAAAGGGTTTACCATCACCCATGCCCCTAGTAATCGTGTTTTACCAGTAGAAACAAAAAATATATCAATGTGTACTTACATACAATGGAAAACAATAAATTAATGGTCATAATAAAGATATCTCACTCTATTAATATGGTATATGAATCTGTTGATAAGATATACAGTGTTTGCCATTTATTGTGACTCATGCTAATGCATTTTTTTAACTATCTGTATCAAATGTAAGGCTTATCTCTCATTTCTCCCCATATTTTTCTAGAAACTGTATTTGTTTAAAAGCCAGTCTCCCTATTCTTGGAACTAGATACACACATATATGACCCATATGATGGGATTAAGGTCACACTTTCTTTTAGTCATTCAGGTCCCCCTTTCCAGCACTTTCAGCTCATTTTCACCTGAACAGAGAGACCAGCTGTGTATAGTGAGCTGGAATAGATATAGACAGAAACATTAAAAAGTATGTGTGCATTGTTAGCAGACTACCCATCACAACTGCATACATGATTCCTGCACATTAAATTGAGGTTTACTGAAGATTGTAGTAGTTTACTTAATACGGAAGTGATTTTTTTAGCTCTGCATATAATTCCTTTCTCAGACCCTTTGCCTCGCTGATCTGTTTAGATTGCAAGTGCATTGGAGTAAAGACCATCTCTTGGTACTTGAATAAACAGTGCCTAGCATAGTGGGGCATTTCGGTATCATTGTCATATATATAACAATCATCAGAATCAGAAGGTGGCGCTTTACTTTTCAATGAGTGTCTTTGTTCTTTGTGGCCTACAGTGCATGTTAATCATTTGTTAAAAGGGGGCCAAATTGATTTTAAAGCTGTGTAATAATACATAGGGGAACAAAGGTGAAAGGCTAGCATTAAATCTAGGAATTTTCTAACCTCTAACCTAGCACACTGGAAACAAGCCACAGGAGCTAAATAAAACAAACAAACACCAATTATAATAAAAAGTGTGCTTGCGAGGCTGTTTTAGCTCCTTCCTAACTTGCTCTTAATAATGTATCTATTTCAAAGTGAACTTTAGGGTTCCAATTTGTGCACTCAAAAATCTTGCCTTCCACTACCACAGTATGAACAGCTCATCACATTGCTTGACTCATAACAAAGTAACACTACAAATATTTAAAGTTCATGAGGCTCACAACCACCGACTATTAACAAGGGTAGAACACATGCTTTGTTTACAGCTAGACATCTGCACCTCTGGGTTGTTTGTCTGAATTCAATAGTGTGTATGTGAAATACCAAACACCAAGATTTGCTTTAGAATTGTATTCAAATTCTTCATATCCTTATTAACAATAAAATCATGCTACAAAACAGGAATATAATGATTATTAAAAAAAACATACTATGCTTCTTGAACTGTACTTCAAACAGGTCTGACTCTTGCTAAGCCTCAGTTGTAATTACCATGGGTATAAAGAGGTATATCACAGCACTACACTACCCAGAGTGTAAAGAGAAAATGTGGCACACACATCCTGTAGGAAAAACTCTGGCACTACTTCAATCACTGTATTTTCCAAATAATTTAAAGATACTTTTGATTTAAGTTAGGTTCTTCTTGCAGTACAAACTGGCATCTTGTTTGCTCTCTTTGCTGCAGTCCCATTTAGGCTCAAAGGGTTTTTCCTTGTTTCAAGCAGGGCGAATGCCAAAATATTCTCTTTGTGAATCAAGAAACAGTCTTAGTTCATCAGTATTTGAACTGTGATCAGACTCATCCTGAACATCTCTAAGAAAAGCCTTTCTCCCTAGTGCTCTTTTGCACCAAGTGCAAACTTTAAAACACATGCTGGTCTAACTGAAAATGTAATATAAAGATTTCAATGGAAAGTAAAACTATAAAATGTCTGGGTGTTTCTCCTTACTGTCCTTTCTCCCATTCCATGTGTTTTTTTGGAATAAGTTGTGCCTGGTTCCATGAGAGAAGCTGATGGATTGAAGCACCTTTCATGCCTGGAGATGTGGATTTTACTATCCCAAACCTTCAGATTCTCATTGCACCTTGTTCATTCATTAAAACCCTAAAGCCATTTTAGCAGCCACTGAAGGATTACTCCACTCCTGAGTGATTCTCCAGGGGTGAAGAGTTACCAAAACAGCAAGTTCACCCTTTATCCCCTTTTGCGCTAGGTGTTGCCATAGAATGAGAAAAATAATAAAGATAATAATTAATAATAGCAATGCCTAGCTTCATATAGCACTTCGCATCAGTAGATCTCAAAGTGCTTTAGAAAGGAGGTCAATATCATTATCCCCATTTTGCAGATCTGAGAAAAGGGATGTGGATGGAACTCTTACAGCCAGCTACTTCCAAGAGTCATTGACTGATGGCAAAATTATGACAGCCTAAGAGTGTCTCTGCCTTACATCTGGCACCAGCACGGCCTGGGATTAGGATTACATCTTTGCACGCATCTTTCCCTAAATTGTGTTCATTGCACTCCAAATTTTGAGCCACGACATTGAATAAGAAGTGCAGGATCTGGTACTAAGAAATTCTGAATCATTACAATCCAAGAACAAACAGCAAGAAGGATTACAAGGATTTGAATCTCTGAGCTCTGAACTACTGTAAAGGGCATATCCTTCCTAATATTAATAGTCAGCATGATTGGCCTCCTGCTATATTATCATGTTGCCAGAGGGTTTTTTTTTAAATTATTGTTATCAAAAGTAAAAGTAATTTATTACAGGTAGGGCTAATGCTTCCCGCCAAATCTGTAACTCCTCTCTCCACCTTCCCTCATGCAAAAAAACCCTATGTTACAAAAATTAATTTGGAGAAGATATTTTCTAAAATCGTTCGTTGGATAGCTATATGGAGTCTCAAATAGATATTCAGTACCACCAATTTAATAAATAAATAAATAAATAAATAAATAATTCAGGTCATCCCCTCACTGAGATGCATTAAAGGGACACTTACAAAATGTTAAGCCTAATTATTAGCTTACACTGCCTTGACATTTCTATCACTTCCCCATGTTTGTCATCCCTTCTGGAAAGATTTACAGTCAAAGGTTCCATTACTGCATTTCTTTTTAAAGGATAAAATATTCCTTTTCAGAGAAATAAATGTTAACAGGTCAATGACAGTGTGGGAGATCAGTGGCAAAGTATACCAGTAAATTTGCCTTCAGAGAGAGAGAGAGAGAGAGAGAGAGAGAGAGAGACCTCCATTCTGCAGCTAGATCTGTGCTAGCAGACTCCTGTGCCTGTGCAGAGCCCATTTATTTTTAAGACCACAAAAACGATGTAAGAGTGCAGATTCAGTTGCAGGATTAGGGCTATAGTGTGTATGTTGCAGGTAGTATGTGAAGCAATTTGCTCACTAAGCACCTCGGAGTAAGTTATCAGTATGCTGGATATCATTTCTTTCTCATTTTCCAGTTCGGGGAATGATCACTTTGAAAAAGAAATATATTGATGGACTCCTGAAGGGAAGATCTTTCAGGGTGAGACATGCTGTCAAGGTAGATCAATATTTAGAGCTAGTAACCTTGACAGTGTCCCTTTTAAAACATCTTGGATGACTAGGTTTCCCCCATAGCCTCCCAGGTTTTGTTCAATGAGATTTATTTTATTACATCCGACACAAGTCAGCACACAGCAAACAGTACATCACTAACTGCATAGCACTATATGGGCACTTTCCTGAGATTTTGGATTTCATCTATGATTCACAACTTGCTTCAATCATCCAGAAAGATATATAAACATTCTACATGTACCATAATGAAAAAGTATGGAATCATATGTATGCTCGTGTACACATACACACACAGAGACACACACACACCGGTGACTGGGAAATTGGTGTTAGCACAGTGTCTTTCTGATCCTCTTTGTGAACTATACTATTAATCCAATATTTACACTACAGTACTTCTGTCTTATCGGTTCAAATCCAGCCCAGACCAAGAGTACTTGAAATTCATTGTCTATTTAAGCTGCTTGGGGCAGTGAGTCGATAGTCTCTCAATCACAGACTTTAGAAACTTCCACTAGGCACCTGTCTGCATCTTTAGGCACCTAAATACCTTTAAAAATATGTCTTTTAGCCTCTTTGTGCCTCAGTTCCCCTTCTGTAAAATGAGTATAATGGCACTTTCCTACCTCACTTGTCTGCTGTGTGAGTAAAAATACATTAAAGATTGTGAGGAGTTCAGATACTGTGATAACAGGGTCCATATAAGTAATTAAGAAATATAAATAATCCTATAATTGTCCTATTCTGTAGAGAGTTCTGAGATAATTTCACCTGAAATTATATTTGAAATGTCTTATTATTAAAATTGGAGCAGGTTGGAACATTTTTGACAAAATAATTTTTGTCTAAAACCCATGTTTTGTTGAAGCTGAAATGTTTTGCCAAGACATATCGAATTCTACAAAGCCTTCTACAGGAAGTTCTGTGAGGGCCATGGTAGATGGTCATTTACAGTGACAGCGAGAGAAAGAAAATTACCTGAATCAAAAATCTGTCCTTTTCTGTCCAAAAGTGGACTCTTTGACACAGTTCTGTTTTATGGAAACATTTGAAAGGTATTATTTTCATTTCAGTGTAGAATGAAAATAAAGTTCAAAACCATGAAAACCTGTCAGAAAATGGAACTGTCATGTTCCAGCTAGGTTTAGTTAACATCTTTCATTGCTGAAACAAACAAATGATTAAAACAAATAACATTTTAAACTATATATTTCATTATTTACCCATATGATGCATATTTTGTTTCCAGTACTAGTACTACTTTCCCTAGCTGAGTATGAATTTTTTTTTTAAATTTTCTTTTCTTGATCATTTAAGAAATAAACGAGAGGAGATGTAAATTTGTGAGCTAATTAAGTATAACATGGGCAATGTGAGACACAAAATCCAAAGCAGCCACCCAGAAATTGCACTAACGTCCCAGGAACACACGTCTTTCAGTAAAAGAACTGTTGTCAAATGGTTAAAGCGGGAAACTGGGAGTCAAGTTTCTGGGAATTGAATCCCACCTCTGCCACTGATTTACTACTTGGGCAATCACCTCCCCTCTTTGTTTCTTAGTTCGCCTGGCTGTAAAAGGAATATGATAATACATAATAAAGATATTATGAGGTATTAGTAATTGATATTGTGAAGCTCTTTTTCAGGTCCTTAAATAAATATTATTCTAGCACACAGAATCATGGTAAACGTGATCTACTCCTTTAAATATGTGACTTGTTTGTTTTAAATTTTGTGTACACTTATCTTTTATAAATAAAGGAATTTTGTTTATTGTAATATAGCCTTCTGCTAAGAAAACTATTTTATTGTAGGATAGGTGACAATAGTAAAACTTTCAACCTTATATTATTTTTATTTCAGTTTCACAGCTACTACTAAAAATGTACATTGAGTGACCACTTTTTCTGCAAGGATAAGGTATTCAGCACAGAGCGTTTTGTCATCAGGCTGTACTTTGGTATTTAAATAATTTTAAATGATTTTTATCCTGACTTTTGTCCTTGGATTTGGTCTTTCTCTTTCTAGCTCAATGAGCAGCAGTCTGTGGCTTTGTGGCCATTTTTCAGTGCTCACTGTGTGTGTGGGAGGGGAAATAATTGAGAGTAAGAGATCTCTATTTGCAGTTTAGCTTTTATATTAGAAAATGAGTGTTGAGAATTGCAGGGGAAGGGAAAGAGGGGCAAAATGACTGCCATGGGGAAATGGCAGAAGTCCAAAGGAGAGTTGGGAAGGTGAGGGAGAAGGGTAAGTTTTGATTAACAGAGTTAGTGATCTGAGGCACCAAATTATGCTCATTGTTATGTCATAATCTGTCACACACCGCTGGGCTTTGATAAAGTTCCAAGGTGAGGTGTAGGCAGGGCCGGCTCCAGGCACCAGCTTATCAAGCAGGTGCTTGGGGCGGCAACTCGGGAGTGGGGCGACACTTTCAGGGATTCGGCGGCAATTCGGCGGAGGGTCCCTCACTCCCGCTCGGAGCAAAGGACCTCCCGCTGAATTGCCGCAGATCGCAATTGTGATCGTGGCTTTTTTTTTTTTTTTTTGGCTGCTTGGGGCGGCCAAACCCCTGGAGCCGGCCCTGGGTGTAGGTAAATATTCCTGCATAGGCCTAGGAAAATGTAGCCCCAGGACCCTCTTTCTATGAGCCAAAGTGTTTCTGTTTTGGAATGCAGTGCTTTTGCCCTTACAGGTTTTCCCTGTGACACTAAGCATCCCTGAATTCACACTGTACACATAGTTGTAATCATCTTTGTACAAAACAGGCCTTGTGAAGTATTATTTGAAAACTAACAGCTCACTGATCATTAATAATCTTGCATGATGTCTGTATGTGGTGGATGTTAAGAGTTATGGATATATATTGGAATGATAACTAAAATAGGTTCTAACCAAGTATGGCAGGAGCGTTGTTAAAAAGTCTATCCTTAACAAAGGAATGGGTGTTTACTTCAATTTACATATAAGTAGTAAACAGACCCATCAAGTTAACAAGGGGTGGAGGAAAACCTCACTCTAACAAGTGGGGGAGAAGACAGCATGGTGTCTGCACTCAGCTGAACCACAAGTGATAAATCATTGACTCAACCGATTGTATACAATATTATTGTATTACAAAAGTGTACAGAGTGAGCGCTTTTCTGAAAATTAATGACATGGTGGTAATTAATATCACTGTGAAATGTGTGTATTAACAGTATAGGAGGATTCTGAACACTCACTGATATCATGTTTTAAAATGTGTGGCTGAACAAAGGAAAGAACAGTTCCCACCAAGACAGGAGGCAGAGCAGCTATTTACCTAAGTCCTATGTAAATTAAGCCTGGTAGAATCAAAACAACAGAAGCCCCATTTACATACCGGGAGATGTGAAGCCCACAGGAAGGGAGAACAGTATGAGGTCAGCTTTCTTATGGACACAGCAAGCTGGGCATACAGGAGTGCTCCTTGTCTCCTGAAGCAAGGTCATTGATTTCTGGAAGATATACACAAGGACAGTAGCCATATCGGGCTTCCATCATTAGACAGACACAAGAGGCCAGAGCTCTTGCAAGCTGCAAGCTCTTGCAAGCTGAGGAAGATCCTTCAACCAAGGAGGGAGGAGGTTTGAATTCTTTGGAACTGAATATAGGTGAGAAACCTGCTTACGTAAAGATATTTTACCTAAGAAGATAAGGGAAACCAGCACCTGTTGCTTACTTTTCCTGAGGGGAAGGTGGAGGGGCTGGGAAAATGAAAGGGAAAGAAATGAGAGACAGAGAGAGAGAAAAAAAAAAAAAATCTAAAATCTTGATTATTAGAGATTTAGATTTTTAGATTATTTGTTTGTTTTTTTTTCTTTTTTTCTTTTTTCCTTTTTTTTACTTTTCCTTTATCCATTGTTAATACATTTGTTTTATTTTACTATAAACCAACTCAGTGCCGTGTTTAAAGAGAAAGGTGTATTCACCCCTGTTAAGTTAATGAGCTGTGATGTGTTTTGTGTCTTTAGAGGAACAAACCAACCACATGATTTCTCTGAACTATCCAGGAGAGTGTTGGATGTTGCAAAGTACACAGTGTAGGGAACATTTGGGGCGGGGGTCACCCTGCAAATAGTAACCCAGGCTGGTGGAAGCCAGAGTGGGGCTGTGGACAGGCTGCTGCAGCCAGAGCTGCTGAACCAGGGCTGTCTAATATAGAGACGCTCAGGGTGTGACCTGCATGCTGATAGGCTGGTCACAAGAGGCCCAGGTTGGGATCTACAGCAGCAAAGCATTGTGAGGCACCCCAGGTTACAGGCACAACCCCTCATTGATATGGATTTGCACCCCAAACAACAGGACCTTGACAATCCCCGTTTTCAGTCTGTGTATTTCAGGGGATGAGAGCAGTTCTACCTCTCGAGGTCAAAGAGGGAGAAAGTTGTTCATTTATCTATGTATGCAGGATCCAGACTTAGGGCTGGCTAAATTAGTAAAGTGTCTTGTCTGTTGGAAGGGATAGAAAAGATTTAGCTTAATATAAATAGCTGTAATAAATCATTAAATCAGTGCTGTAAATAGGGCTCTCTCAAGCTGCTGTGAACTCTGATTGCTGTTCTGTTGGTTTGAGGAGGGTTTCTGATGTTCGGTCATTTCATCTTTCCTGAAAGCAGTCAGCAACAAGTCACAGTGGCAATAGGGGTATGTGTAGGATTTGTTTTCAGCTGTCAACCACTCAACTTGAAGTGTCAAGCTCTGAAACTGAATGGGAGATTGAGCCTGAGAATGAAGGGGGACACCCTTCCTTTCTTAAAATTCCAAGAAGCTATTTTTTCCCCTTGATCCTTAACCTCTTAGGAGATTGACATTTCAATGGCAGAGAAAAGAGAATAAAAATGTTTTAGAAAGTCTTTCTGCAAAGAGACCTGTCATTTCCCCCTTTATATAGTGCTTCTTGGGACGTTATTCTAAAAGGATTTACTGACATTTTCTGTTCCAAAAGGCAGTTTGTAAATATCACATCTATTTTATTGAAGCAGAAAAGGATTATTTTACACCCTACGGAGGACTACCTCTTCTCTCAAAGTCAACCATACCCACACATGGCATTATATCCATGACTGATGTCATTGTAAGCTGTCACAGTTCCAGTCAAGTGCCCCATATTAGCTACTCACCAGATTGCTGTGAGGGGACTCAGGCACTGGGTGGCTTTTAACCCTCAGAATCTGAACAGAGTCCAAGCACTGTCCCTGTCTTGGGGTGCCTATGCAGAGTGCTGATATTCTATCTAGTGCCCCCTCCTGAAAGCTTAGATCACAAGGCCCTCTTGCCCAGTCCCTAGAACCAGGGGCCTCCAACCCCACAGAATCCTTCCAAACCTGAAACACACCCTCTCCCATTGAAGGTTACAGTTCTGACTTACAAGTTTAACTCTCTTGGGGACCAGGTGATAAGATGTAGCTCATAAAACATACAGACTTTGCACAGGATTCAAACATATTATTGTTTTCCTTAAACACACAAGAAATACACAAATCTAAAACAATAAATCCTACATACATTTCCTTGCCTCAGTTTCCTCACCACTCCATAGCATTCTTTGGGATGAAGTCAGTGTCGTCCGGGACTGTCCAGCATCCATCTGTTGCAGTGCATTGCTTGTGTGCTGAAACAAGGAGCCTTCTTCTCCCAACTCCTCTTCTCTGAAGTTTGCCAGTCCATCCCCTTCCTCTCCCTTGCACACACTTCCTGTGTATGTCTATCTCTAAGTGTTCCCCATGTGAATCCTTTTATAACCTTAGTCACCTGTGTCTTTGTTCTGCTTGGTTAATTTCCACTTGACAAGCCCTCAGTCCACTGTTAAAAGGAATTTGGAAAGAACTTATTTCCCAGCTTGGGCACCGTCCTCAGCATAACTAATATGTGGTTAGAGTACAGTTGTCAAGGTTGATAACTATCCATTTTCCCTGGTCTAGAAAATACATGACACAGCCTTGACAGCATCTTTTGAGAGCCTACTTTCATGCCAGAGGAGGTCCTTTTATAACAAGGGAAAGCTTAGACTCAACTGATAGGAATCTTTCTATTCATATATTTCTTTTCAACCTTCCCAGAAAACCAAGCCACCCTTCTGAAGGATGGCAGACTCCATCCTGAGGAAAATACTCTATTCTTTGGATGGCAAGGAGGAAGATTAGTGCGGACATGGTGTGCAGTGCTCATTGTAACCCAGTTGTTCAGCTGGTAGAAAACAACAGACTTCATGAAGACATTCACATCCATGGTTTGTCTTTCTAGCCTAGTATTTGTGTACATAGTGATGAAAGGGATAACTTAATGACCATGGCATTGGGATTTACTATATACTGACCAGTTCAGAGATGCCTGACCCAAGGAAGGCACACATTTTAGTGAATTGCTCCCTTTTATTGCTTTCATATTACCCAACAATTGCAGAATGCCCACAAAACACACATTAAAACCATATTAAGTCTTTTTCATCCTCTCCATCCAGAATAAATACAACTTCTGAAAATAAAAGCAAACAAGCTTAACAATCTACCCCACACACTGTATATCCTGTATCTGTAAACCCTTCACTTACCCTTAAACTACGGAGGACAAAATTGGCTGTGACCCTAAAAGCCCATCAGTGCCAACTGGCAAAGACCTCACTGTCCTGCAACTGCTATCAGGCCTGCCAAATTCACTACACCTAACACATTGTTGTCATAGTATTTGTCTGGAAAGAAGGTCACATGAGATCTAATGAAAACTTATATTATACTGGTCAACTTAAGCATTGTGTAATATATCTCTGGGTGATAATTAAGATGTTCCATGTGTGTTCTAAAAAGATGCTTAAACCATGTAACTAGACTGGGTTGATAAACAAGTTTGTCCTAGACAATGCTGATTTATCTGTCCATGTATGTCTCTGAAGAAAATCAGTGCAAAAGCCCAAACACAATGGGAGCTGTATTTGTATGTAAGTCAACAGTAAAAGCCAGATTGATGGGGGTGGGGGAGGATGTGAAATCAGCATGGAAAGACACAGGAGACAAAAACCACAGTGGGGTCAATGGGGTCAATACAATGTGTTTTGGGGAAATATACAGAGAAGTAAAAATCAAGATCCCAATTTGATTGAAAATCAGCAAGCTCTGAAAAGGGATTCTGAGGGTGAGAAACTGTTTGAGACAAAGGAGTGTAGCGTAGCCTGATAAAGTTATGTTTAGTTTCTTAGGCTATGTCTACTCTACCACTTCTGTCCGTATAATTTATGTCACTCAGGGGTGTGAATAAGCCACCCCTCCGAGTGACGTAAGTTACACCAATCTAAGTGCCGGTGTGGACAGTGCTTGTAGGCAGGAGTGCTTCTCCCACCAACATAGCTACCACTGCTTGGTGGATTAAGTAGATGGGAGAGCTCTATTCCATCGGTTTAGAGCAGTGTGATAAACTCAGGACAGACAGCTGCAAGGGAGGGATAGAAATCAGTCTCAGAGGGTTAAAAGGCCCACTCCCTATCAACTGGGGGGTAACTACAGGTCAGTCAGGTTCAGCTGAGAAGGGGCTACCAAAGTATCAGTTAGAATCAGCTGAGAGGGAGCTACCTGAGGTTAATTAGGATCAGCTGATTCCAACTAAGGGCTGCCTGAGACCTTTATAAACCCTCCCGGGGGGAGGGGGACGGGAGGGAAAGAGGAGAGAGAGAAGGAGCCCTGCTGCCAGGAAGTTAGGAGCAGCAAGACAGTGAGCCTTACCAGGAGGAGGGGCAGTATTCTCTCCCACAAGGGAGAAAAATACACTAAAAAGGACTGGTGGAGAGAAGGAACAGACTTCCCCTGTGTCCCAAGGGGAACCATATTACCCAAGCCTGTCTCGCCAGGGCTAAAAGCAGCGGAGGCTGAGGAGACCAAGAAGGTGCCTTGTCACAGCAGCTACACTAGAGAGCTTACAGCGGCACAGCTGCACCGATGCAGCTCCACCGCTGTAAACTCTCTAGTGTAACCATAGCCTTAGAAGCATGTTATGCTTTTGTTTTATTTATACCCAATTCTATTTCCACTATCCTCACTCAATATCATGTAAATCTCTGTTCTTAATGAATACACTTATTCTTGGGTTTATTGTAAATTGATCTCAGTGCTGCAATATTAAGTGTGAATCTTCAGCTGAACCAAACAGACTGGTATCAACACTGTCACTTTGGAGACAGCAAACTTGGTAATTTCCGTGAGTGTCCAGAGACAGGGGCTGGGACTGGGGTACACCTAACATTAAGGCAAAATAAAAGCTGACAGAGAGTGGGAGGACATTGTTTGGGTGGCTAGCAGTCTGGAATGACAGGGAACAATCAGTTTAGCACCATCAAGACTCACTGTTGCTGAGGCAGGAGGGAAACAAGGTTACTCAGAATCCTGGGCTCCCTGAGAAAGTGCCACAGTGACATCCCATGGACAGCTGCTCTGAAGCATCTTTTCCCTTTGTCAATGGTTTTAACCTATTTAGGAAGGATCAAATGAGCAAAAGGGGAGGGCTGACAACTTGAAAGAAAATAATCTTGAATGCTTATGGATCAATGCCCTAACAGAGAAAGCACACGGGTTTGTCAATCGTTTTAACCTATTTAGGAAGGATCAAGTGAGCAAAAGGGGAGGGGAAGCAGCACTCTAAGTCAAAAAATGGCTGACAACTTGAAAGAAAATAATCTTGAATGCTTATGGATCAATGCCCTAATAGAGAAAGCACACGATGGGGTATTAGTTGGTGTATGCTACTGACCACCAAATCACACTAGGGAACAGGATGACCGACTTCTTCCACACCTAACTATAATGTGTAGGGAAAAAATGCTGCATGATCACAGGGAACTTCAATTTCCATGACATATACAGGAATCTCATGCTGCCAGTACTAATTCGAAAAGTGTTGCAGCCAATGCAGTGGAATTTTAATTTTTTAAAGACCTTGTCCTAACAGATAAAGAGGAACTGATCACAGAACTAAAAAAAAAATAATGGTAGCACAGGTACATGACCTGATCACATTTATAAGGTGCAAATGTGTAAAGTCCAGACCAGTAAGGTACATACTTGGTATTTAATAGGGCCAGTTTCACAAAGCTGAAAACTATTATGAGCCAAATCAGTTGGGAGGAAGAATTTAATCAGAAAAATGTGAATTGTAATTGGGAATCATTTAAGAACATGTTACTAGTTAACCAATCCCACAATTGAGGAAGAAGTTTGTGCTGGTTAAAAAACTGACCTGGTATACAGGGGAAGTGAAGGCAACTATAAAAAATAAAAATATATGAATAATGAATGGAAGAAAGCGGAAGCTGATAGTAATGCATATAAATCAGAAGCTAGGAACTAGAAAATTGATAAGGGAAATAGAGAGACACAAGAAGAAATGTATGGTCTGGAGAGTTAAAGACAATACAAAGGAATTTTTAAAGTATATTAGGAACAAAAAGAATCCTAACAATGATACTGGTCCATTGGTAGATGGAGATGGTAGAATTGTCAATAATAATGCAGGAAAGACAACAAATATTTCTGTTCTGTATTTGAGGAAAAAACAGATGATATAGTCTCATCATTATGGTGATGATAACGCTCTTTCCATTCTACTAGTGTCTCTGGAGGATATCAAACATAAGCTACTAAAGTTAGACATTTTTTTAAATCAGCAGATCCAGGTAATTTGCTGATAATTTTAAAAGAGCTGGCTGAGGAGCTCATGGAATTGTTAATGTTGCTTTTTCAATCAGAGCCAGCTCCAGGCACCAGCGCAGCAAGCAGGTGCTGGGGGCGGCTAACGGAGAGGGGAAGCATGTCCGGCTCTTCAGTGGCAATTCTGTGGCGGGTCCCTCTCTCCCTCTTGGAGCGAAGGACCTGCTGCCAAATGGCCGCTGAACAATGAAGCGGCAGCGGTACAGCCAAAGTGCTGCAGATCGCGATCACGGCTTTTTTTTTTTTTTTTTTTTTGCTGCTTGGGGTGGCAAAAACACTGGAGCCAGCCCTGTTTTCAATATGTCTTGAAGAACCGGGGAAATTCCATAAGAATGAAAGAAAGCTAATTTTGTGACAATTTTTAGCAAAAGGTTAAGCAGGATGACTGGAGTAATTATAGACCTGCCAGCCTGACATTGATCCCTAGCAAGAGAATGGGGTGGCTAATACAGGACTCAAATAATAAAGAATTATATGAGGGTAATGTAATTAATGCAAATCAACATGGGATTATGGAAAATAGATCCTGAAAAACCAGCTGGACATTTTTAATTAGATTTGTTTGATAAAGGTAATAATATGATGTAATATAATTAGGCTTCTGTAAGCCAGTTGACATGGTACAGTATGACATTTTGAGTAAACAATTAGAATGATATAATATTAGCATGGCACACATTAAATGGATTAAAAAATGGCTAACTGATAAGTCTCAAAAAGTTATTGTAAACAGGGAATCATCATCAAATGGGTGTGTTTCCAATGGGGTCCTGCAGAGATCGGTTCTTGACACTATGCTATTTAATATGTTTAACAATGACCTGGAAGAAAACAAAAATCACTACTGATAAAGTGTGCAGATGACACAAAATTGGGAGAGTTGTAAATAATGAGGACAGATCACTAATTCGGAGTTATCTTGATCATTTGGTAAACTGGGCACAAGCAAACAACATGTTTTTAGTAGAACTAAATGTAAATGTATACATCTAGTAACAAAGAATGGAGCCCATACTTACAGAATGGGGAACTCTATCCTTGGAAGTGGTGATTCTGAAAAAAAATGAGGGGTTGGGGCAGATAGTCACTGAACAAGAGCTCTCAAAATGACACTGTGGCCAAAAGAGCTAATGTGATCCTGGGATGCATAAACAGGGGAATGTTGAGTAGGAGTACAGCGGTTATTTTACCTCTGTATTTGGCACTTGTGCAACTGCTGCTGGAATACGGTGTCCAGTTCCAGTGGCCACAATTCAAGAGGGATGTTAATAAATTTGAGAGGGTTCAGAGAAGAGCCACAAGAATAATTAAAGGGTTAGAAAACCTGCCTTATAGTGATAGACTCAAAGAGCTCAATGTATTTAGCTTAACAAAGAGAAGGTTAAGGGGTATCTTGCTTACAGCCTGTAAGTAACTACATGGAAAACAAATATTTAATAATGGTCTCTTCAATCTACCAGAGAAAGCTAGAACATGATTCTGTGGTTGGAAGTTGAAGATAGATAATTCAGAAATACTGTGTACATATTCCACAGTGCATGTAATTAGCCATTGGAACAATTTACCAAGGTGGATTCTTCATTACTGACCATTTTAAAATCAAGATTGGATGTTTTTAGGACTATGCTCTAGGATTTATTTTGGGGAAATTCTGTGGCCTATGTTATACAGAAAGGTCAGACTAGATGATGACAAAGGACCCTTCTGGCCTTGGAATCTATGACTCTACAAATTATTGTTGTCTTTATAACATCTTTAACAAATTAAATGTGTAGAACAAAGAGGAAATTATTTTTTTAAATGTGTTTGCATCCCCTGTTGTGTGTGCCACTTCATTTCTTGCTGGTGTTTTTCATTCAAAATGGATTTGATTGGCTCTGTCTTTGTCACTGAATGTCAGAGAGGGGCATGGGTGGAACTGTGAATGGGAGAAATGTGTGTGAGAATTAAAAAAAGTGTTTGAAAACTTGAGGTTATTTTTCCTATTTATATTATGAAGCTTTTAACTGTGCCAGGCCATTAAAAAATTAGAAATAATCACTGCTGCCAGCCCATTGCTGCTTTTAACTGTGCTCAACTGCTTCCAAGGAAGCATATTAAATAACCCCATTAAAAAATGTGTTAATTATAAGATTAAAGTAATATTGAAATCTGAGGCCACCAAGTGAATAAAAACGTACCTCATTTTTCAATAGAGACTGATTACTTGTGAGAAAAGTGGAAAAAGCAGAATATGCAGAATATGCACCAGCCAGACAATGAGGGAGCCAGAAGGAAGTGTGAGAGAGCAAATCAAATCAGAACCTGTACAAAGCTCTGCAATGTATTCTGGGCTGTTGTAACTTGGTATAGCTGTCATGACCTCAGTGGAGCTTTGTCAATTTATACCATCTTAGGATCTGGTATCACTCCCATGCAGTTTCATTATTCATACTTTTAGGTGGTCAGTGTTATACATGATATCTCACAGATGCTGCTAACCCTTGTGGTGACATGTTGTGTTATACATACTGTCCTCGTTATCATACTTCTTTTCTAACAACAGACGGTTGTATGCAAGTTCTCTCCCCTAAGAAACCATGAGTCAAATTCATCCCTATTGTAACACAATTGAACTCCCTGGATAGGATTCACAAGGGAGACTGAGGTACCTAACTGCCACTTTAGGCATCTAAGTCCAATATTTAGGCACCACTGGCATTCACAAAAAAACGGCTCAACTGCTGCCTAACGCTGTACATACCAAAAGTCCTTCAGTGCCTACATTTCTGCCATTAAAATCTGCAAGGTGCCTAATTCATCAACTGAGCTTGTGCACAGCGACCTTGATCTTGACATCATCTAGCTGTTCATTGCCAATTCACACCAAAGCCTTAGTGGGATTCACAAACTAAGCATTCCCTCACCTACCTCACCTGCAGAGCCTGATCCAAAACAAACACAAAACAGCTGGAGGATGTGGTGGCCTCTCCCTTACATCTTCTAGCCCAGTGGATAGAGTGTTCATCCACGATGTGGGAGACCCAACTTCAGTTAGCCCTTCTGTCTGATGTGAAGCAAGGGGTTGAACTTGGGTCTCTCACATCCCAGGACAGCACCCTAGCCAGTGGGGTAGAAGGTAAGATGCTCTCAAGTGCTCCTGGGGGATCTCCTTCCACTGGGTATAACAATTAAATATTGATTGGATCAGCAGGAACTGGAGTCTCCCATCTCCAGTTGAGTGCTTTAACCACTGGGTACAGAGTCAGTCTCACTCTCTTTCTGGACCAGTAAACACTTAATTATTTATATGTAGTGGAGCAGCTTCCACAAGAGAAACAGAGTGCTCCATCCCGGAATTCCCTATAGACCATCATTGCAGCCTCTAAGTCACCCTTGCAAACTCTACCCTCTGAGTATTTTGCAGGCATAAAGCATATCTTTGACATTATCACTTCTCATTAGATTATCACTGATCTCATTCACTACTGACATCCAGTTCTCAAAGTATGATTTAGATTGATTGCAATTCTTCTTTAGTCAGAACTACTATATACGTCTTTACATCAGTATCCATCAAAAGGTAGAGCGTGGCAATTCTAGCGTCTGTATATTCCAACTAAAATCTCACTAATAAGATAATATATTAAGCTTGTGGGGGGTTTAAATAGTACTGTGGAAAAAGGCCTGATATGCAGATCCCAGGCTGTCATCTTTATGCTTCTATATCTCAGGGTGTTAATGAATGAAAATTGATAGAAAGAAGGGCTTATTCTCACTGTCCTCTGTGAATGTAGGGGGTTCTTCTCTAAACATCAGAGGGGTGGCCGTGTTAGTCTGGATCTGTAAAAGCAGCAAAGAGTCCTGTGGCACCTTATAGACTTCGTCAGATGCATCCAACAAAGTGGGTATTCACCCACGAAAGCTCATGCTCCAAAACGTCTGTTAGTCTATAAGGTGCCACGGGACTCTTTGCTGCTTTCTCTAAACATGTGGCCGGAGGAGTGTGGTGGTGTTTGGCTCACAGTGACTCTATGAGGTTAACGTTAAGTGCCTCAGGAAACAAATGTCGAAACAGTGCTCATTAATGGCTTCAAGAGTAATAAAAAAAGACAATACTCAAATATTTGTGACTCCTTAAGGCCCAGCTGGGCCTCAGGAACTTAAATGAGGCTCTGCTTTCAAAGGCAAAGCAAAGTGACTGGAAAGGAATATCCATTTCTGCTCCCTCAACCTTTGTTCATGTCTGCTTTCCGAGAAGGCACAACAAAAAGAAAAATTATATATGTTCCAATTGCATGTATATAAGGAAAGCTCATTTGGGTGACATTTCCTTCTCCAAGAATCACTGTCAAGTCCCCTGCAGTGCCAGATATGTTGACAGTGGACTACATCACATGACTGCAATTTGTGAATCATCTTGTCAGCTCCTGCCTGGTGAAAGCAAACTGTCCTTGAACATTGATATTTTCTTCTCACGCACTGAGTGGCCAGTGACTCTCCTGTCAGCATGTCATCCCAGAGAGGCAAGAAACAAAGCCCACTTTTTTATGACAAGGTAAACTGTTGCCCTTCTAAGGTAATCTTCAGATAATTTGATAATCCCAACCAGATTTGATCTGGATATTTTATGACCCATATGTGCCTTATTCTCTTACATATGTACTGATTTAATATAGCAGTAACCACTATGAAGCTGAAGAAAAATAGCGTTTGCCTGAATAAAAATATAGTACAGTCAAAACAGATTTGCTGATTTCAAATTAAGGTAATATTCAGTAGAATTTAAATCCTTTTTCAGTGAATTTACAAGTATTAAAGGGCACCTTCCAAAATCGAATAATATATTTTTCTAAATACTATTACAAAAATGCTCCAACCTCTTGTGTACTATTTGTATTCCTTTGCCCTCATTGTACATTACTGAGATACTGCATTGTAAATAAACTACTTACATTGACCCAGATTGTGTCCACTAGAACTACATACGGAGGCTTCTGTCTACTTGGAGGTCTCCTCCCATGCCAAAGGGATGTGTCAGCCACATTTGTAGCACTGTAACCCATCCTGTGGATCTTGTGGTCTACTGTGCATGCAAGATGAGGATTGGCCAGAGAGGACATGTATCATCCCTCCCTCCCTCCAGTCCTGCAGAACATAGCCATAAATAAGTAAATAAAATAATATAGTCTCAGGCTATGTTACAGTAACCCACACTAATACAGTGTGGCTCTTTGATCCTATTAGCATTTCCTTGATAAAATGCTTCAGCTTAGGTATTGCTTTATGTAAGCAGAAGAGAGCCTATGGACACCAGAGGTGGAGATAGAATGAGAGGGAGAATAGAGAATAATAGGGTGAGAAGACGGAGTAGGGCAAAAGGGAGATTCAGGAAATATGATGGGGGACAAAGGGAAACGGAGAATGTGTACGTGACGTATCTTTTTCTCCATTCTTTTCTCTTCATTATTGTCAATACTCTTGGGGATGTGGTGACAAAATGTAACACAAATTAAGAAGCTAAAAAGTAAAATAAATAACCTCTAGTCTGTCCCTCCTCCGAGCCCCAGCTCCCAGATAGACTCTGATCCCAGCCCCAGCAAACCTATTGTCCAAACTGGAGCTCAACCACACGGCCTGTCTTTTGCTTGGCCAGGCACTGCCACCAGACCCTCTCTACTCTCAACAATCTTTTTTATCAGTGCAAGGCTCAACTCAACAAAGGGCCAGTCCAGAACAGCCAACGTGCCAAGAGCAGCCAATACAGTCTGGTCAGCCCCAGCAGCAAAAAATTACCTTAAAGTCACTATTAGAGTTTTTAGCAATTCCTCTCTGAATTCATCTGCTGGACAAGACTTCCTATGTGTTAGGTTAGATCTGAGCAAAAGATTTCCACACTGGAAGAATCACTAAACTTTTTGTGCAGAATGACAGACCACTGAATGGGTCATGGAAACGGCACTTTTAAACTAGAGCAAGGTGTATCTTCACAATGGTTTTAAAAATCAAGTTTATTTCTTATTAAATACTTACATATACTGGTTCACTTCTAGGTGTAATCCAAAGTGATATATATGGTCTTTAAAATCCTGAATGGTCTGGGCCAGCTTACCTAACTGTTTGCATTTCTGCCTGTGTCTTGTCATTTCAGTAAAGATTTTCTGGGTCACTTCCTCTGTACGTTCCTAGAATTGTCCTCTCTAGGACTGTCAGCAAGGCATTGTGAGTTGATGTCACTCACCAACTATTTGTTCACAGTGTGCTAGAAATCTCCACATAGAGAGAAAGACACAGTTCCTGCCCGAAAGAGCT
The DNA here is from genome assembly GCF_016161935.1 of Mauremys reevesii. NCBI lineage: Eukaryota > Metazoa > Chordata > Testudines > Geoemydidae > Mauremys > Mauremys reevesii. Next base: position 129,982,844 of record NC_052623.1, on the reverse strand, counting down.
AACGGTCTAAGTTCTGTGGAAACTTTTTTCCACCGCTTCCTTTGGGCTCAACTTTGTTGAACTTCAGGGCACAATCTGAGTTCTATTTGTTTTTTAGCCACTTCTATAACCAGTAGTATTTTACCATTATGGCAGGTCCTGTGGTTTGTGAGATCAGTTTATTTGTGTCTGCTTTGGCATGGAATACGGTTCCTGAAAAAAGCAAAAGAAACCTAAACGAATGCTTGTTTATATCATTAACAGTTATCTTTGTAGTTTTCCTTTAAGTGTTTGTATTTGATATGGACTAAAGTTTAAGTGCACAGGAAATAAGAGTGCAGCCTGAAATGGATGTTTTTACTGGAAGAATCATTGTTTACTTGACAGTGTATATCACTCTGGTTGTGACATAATTTCAGGAAAACTATATCTATTAAGACTTGGAAGGCAATTGCTCTGAAGCTATTAGTTGATGAGAAATTCTAATTTTCTAAATGTCAAAAGAAGGCCTGACAATCATGAATGGAAGAGATGAAATGAGGAAAATTGTTCATCTTCCAAAAAGATTAGGAGTTTTCTTCCCCTTGAAGACACATGGTATAGCTGAAAATTATTGAATTGGACCAGCCATTTAAAGAAATATGTTATCAATCAAAATTTGTAGTGTTAGTACTGCTATCATCTTACAGCGATTCAACCCATTGCTGCTAACTAGTATATTAATATAAAATAAAGCCAATGTACAGCTACAAGTAGGGCATAAGAGTAACATAAGGCAATATAAAAGATAGAAAGAATTTAATATCTGAGTTTTCTAAAACAATTCACAACTTTAAGAATGACCACTGTAGAATTGGTCATTTTGCCTTAATTAGGTAATACAGTTTCTATAGCAATTCAAATAATGCATCACAGATTGGGGACTTCCTAAGGAAAGCACAACAATCAACTAGGGTGTCCACAAGTTCACAAATCCTGTATATTGAGCCCTGGGTAAGACAGCCTCTCACATATTTCTATATCATGAGCCCAGGTTTGTTTAGTTCTACAAAATAGAAGAACAGAATGGTAAAACTTGAAAAAATAGATGCTATGAAAGGTCATGATGCTGGTGGCATCAAAGGATGTCAGAATTTTTCTGGCCTTAAGTGATAGGCATTTAATGCTTTCATCTAAATGAAAGATACAATCTGAGGAAATGGTTTATATTCCCATGTTTATCCACAAAACCACTCTCATTCTGGTTGGTATGGCAATTTATTAGTGTCCATCTAGCAATTCCAGTATTTTATAACAATGTAATTCTGTACCGAGTATGTTATCCTCCTACAGATGTTTCTCATAGACATTGAGAAAATGAAACCCTAGTGACAGCTATTGCCTTTCACTAAGATTTAGTTTTTGTGAAAGATCCACCAATTTGAATCAACTAGTTTTATCTATCACAAACTTCTCTCCTTAAATTTAGCTATCACGGCCTATATCAGATGATGCTGATTTTTGGCTTTGGGAAAGTGGCCACCTTAATATGCCAATTAAATGGACTACTACATCTAAAGAGAATTTTGAAAGTAAATGCATTTATGCAGCTTCCTTTCCTCCATCCATTAACTGACCATTCTTCCCTATCATGTCATTTGCTGAATTCTCCCCGTTTCTCCACCCCACTCCCACATGCCACATCGGCACTTTCCATCTCCTTTTCCAAAACCTTTTCCCTCTTTCTCAGCCCCCTGCTGCTTTTTTTCCCTTCTCTGTTTACACAGGGATTTTCCTTCCCTCACCCCTTACCACAGTGAACTTTCATCACTAGTACACACAGCAGGGTCATTTTGCTTCCCAACATCACCACTTCCCAGGGCATTTCCCACCCAGGCACTGTGGGAATTTACCTTCTTTCACTCTCTTCTCCCATACCCAAGGACAGTTTTATATTTTTTCTTTCCTCCGCAGCAGTGGAGACATTTTGCTTTCCACTCCTCTTCTTCCCCTCCACCCCCTGCCCCATTATACAGCAGGATCTTTTTTTTTTTTTAATTTGCCAACTAAAGTCAGTGGTGGCAGCAGGATGGGTCAGAGGAGGATCCACTCCCCTGAGCCTGGGAGCAGCAGGAACTATGGTGGGTGCGTGAGTGTATAAAAGAAGGGGAAGGTTTAAAGAGAAGGAGCTGCAGCCCGGGGGAAGAGAAATAGTTGCTCCCCTGAGCCCAATCCTACCAGAAACAGGAAGTGGAGGGAAACTAGAAAGGAGTCTCCCTTGAGCCCAGTCTTTGGGGTTCATTGGTGGCAGCTGCTCAGACTAGGGACAGTAAGAAGGAAGAGGGGGCTCAGTGCCAGTGTCCAGTCAAGCATGGGATTCTCTCTTCTGCTCTTTCTGCCCAGGGTCCTGCTGTCTCCCAGCTCTTTTGGGCTGCAGTAGGCAGGCAGCTGTGTGTTAGATCCCCCTGTCAATTGCAGAGGGAGCTGCAGGCCAAAATAAAGGTTTCTGCAGGCTGGATCTGGCCCATGGACTGTATGTTAGACAAAATCGCTGTCTACTTTAAGATAGTGTAATATTTTGACTCAAGTACAACAATATGTGGATCAGCTGTAGAACGAGCGAGCACCCAATGGCTAACAGTATCGAGACCACATATTCTGGAGCTGCCTCACACTGTGACAGCAGCTACACTAGCAAATTATAACCAAGGCAGTAAAGATACTAAGACCTTATTCTGTAGCTAAAGATAACAAAGACTTTCCCCTTACACACAGGTGAAGTAATTCCCCCAACCAAGTGGCCTCAACTTCCCCAGAATCTTGACCCTCACATTGCTGAGTGGCTCCTGGGTTGGACAGTGTACATGGAAAGGGAGATACACAAAGACAAAATGTTTACACGTGATGAATAAAGACTTCCTGCATATCACTTTTTCTCCCACTACCCTCACTCTTCATACCTGAGAATTCATTAACAGTTTTTTCCCATCTATGTGATTTTTTTTTTACTAGTCTTGCTAAATAAATAGTGATGATAAAACTTCTCATCTGGAGCCAGTGACCCTGCTCACTAGCTGAGCTAGCCATATTTATTTTAAAGACTCTGGAGAAACTTTCCTAGTGAAAAGGGCAGGAAAACTGTTTCAGAATAAGAATACTCTTTTCAAATGTTGCAGCAGCATTAATGGCAGTCTCTATGGAATGCCATGTAACAGTGGCTGAAGGAATACTTAATGGCTGTGCAACCATAAAACAACACCACAACATTTATTTCCCTACCTAAAGTTTCAGGGCCAGAGCTTCAATTGGAATACATCAGTGTACTACCAGTGAAGTCAATGGAGCTAGTATACCAATTTACAACAGCTGAGGATCTAGCCCCTTATCTCTACAAAAGTATATTCTAGAAGAATCTATGCTATGGTCCACTAATTTTTGGTTATCTCCCAGAAAAGATGGCACCACAGGGTTAACATTCTGTCAAAAATCCATCAATTTCACATTTCCACCAGGCTCCTTTGTTGAAGAAGTCTAACTTGCTGTACAAATGTCATTAGTACCACAGGGAACTCCAGACCTTTGAATGCCGAAGAACACTCTATTATTTAGCACTGCTGTAAGATAATCTTTTCAGCTGCTGTTTTCTAGTGAGAATCCTCAAAGATGAACCTTGAAAGAACAGATGCTAGCTCTTAGTCACTCAGGAATATTGTCAGTTAAGTGACTTTTACCTTCATCCAGTGGGACTTTGATTTTCAGACACAGATATCAAGCTGACAAAATGTGTCATCACTGACAGACTTCAAAGGTTTTTGGGGATTTTTCCTCCATATCCCACAATCCCAAAAAAACATGGCACCTTAATCTGTGTATCATTTCTAGTAAGGTACATATTCATGATAGTTACTAAAAACGTTTATGAAACTGTATTTTAAAGCACCTTATTAAACAGGAAACCATGAACAAATTAATATAAATATGATTAAAATGAAGATGTTTTCTTGTATATTCTTATTGAAGTTTCTGTTGATATGACACCTACAATATCTGAGTATTCCGAGTTTCACTGCATGTAAAGTAAGAGTGTTATTGTGTTCAGACCTTGTTTAGTCAAATAATGATAAGTATCATTCTTGAGAATGTAAGCAAAAGAGAAACACATTTATGTGGTGCTTTGCTCAGGGGACCTCCAAAAATGTTCCTCAAAGTTCGCTCAGAGTTCAGGAGCGACTCTATGTTTTTTGCCGCCCCAAGCACGGCAGGAAGGCGGCTTTCGGTGGTGCGCCTGTGGGAGGTCCACTGGTCACGCAGATTTGGCAGCATGCCTGCAGGAGGTCTGCCGGTGCCGTGCCATCGGCGTCTCCACTGCCAAATTGCCACCGAAGCCGCGGGACCAGCAGACCTCCCACAGGCGCGCCACCGAAAGCCGCCTGCCTGTCGCCCTCACAGTGACTGGCAAGCCGCTCCCTGCAGCTTGCCGCCCCAGGCAAGCACTTGCTATGCTGGTGCCTGAAGCCGCCCCCTGCTCACAAGCTAATATTAATATATTGTACAAAGGCTGTGTGACAGGGTGTCATCCTGCTCCTATCTCTTGTCTAGCCACAAACAGCTCAGAGACCTCTGGTCAAACACCTGGTGTAATTTATTGACAGTATGCTTCCCACCACCCTTACAAACTTGTGCAACCCTTTCTTCCTGGGCCTTTTCCACTTTTTGGACTAATGGGTTAATTAGCCTGATAGCTCTCTTAAGCCTACGCCCATCTATCGGTTAGGCACAGCTTTGCCCCTCAAGTTTACTCTGGGGTGATTTAATTGGTGATTCAGTGATCAGAGTGCTGGGACAGCTGTTGTTGGTCAGCAGTCTGCTACAGGCTGCACCTTTATTAACAGACAAGAAGAGCATAAACAAACAAAAGAGGGGATTGAATAAAGGCTGGGTTCTCAGCTATGCCAATTTTGGACCCATGACAACTGAAAAGAGCAGAGGGGAAAAGGTGGCTGTAAATAATTGTTTATTGTCCTCCAAACTGGGTCAGCTAGTGGCTGAAATACACCTGGTATAACTTAGATGAGACTAAATGCTGCTCTAAATTTCATTGGCTGTATGAGGGTTCAGGCATGGCCAGCACACACCCATACACCATATTGATACCTCTCTGGGCCTCCATCATTTCATGTCGCCACTATTCATGCCAGGGCTCAGAGTCCAATGATCCCAAAGGAAACACTGATCCTAGATCATCAGAGCACCATGCACTCCACTTCAAACTGTTCATATTATTAGTATGTTTTCTCATGGTGACATATAGATTTCTAGTACATCTTCTTATTATATGATAATGTACCTGTTACTGTGTCTATTTAGAAATATGAGACTATACCATCCTCCACTGGCATCTTTTTTTTTCTGTGCATATGAGATTCAGAAATATGATATATCTCCTAACCTCTTGGAAGTTTTGGCCAGGATTGAGCAAAGCACTTAAATACGTGCTTAGTTTTAAGCACATTTGTAACATCAGTTACTTCCAGGATTCACGTCTAATGTTAAGCAGATGCTTCACTCAATCAGGGCCTTTGATAGCTTGTTCTACTGGCTTTCTGGATTTGTCAAATATTCAGTTCTCATGGAAGTTTCACATAGCTGAAGCTGAGTTCCTGCTCCACTACTAAGATGGTAATCTTCAGACTGACCACAAGACGTATGTTCCTTCAGCAAGTTAAATGATCATGTCTTTCTAAAGACTTTCCTGTTTCACTGTTAAAAAGTGATATTCAGCAAGTGATGCTCATTTAAGGCACAATGCTTCTTCATAGAAGCAAAATGATCTACAGAGAGTTATGATTACAAATGGCCAGGACTGTATATGTATATACCTTGTTGGGCTCATTAATCTTCATCAGTGTACGCTCTCCTCACAGTTGTATGTGGGAGAGCATGAAAGGTATATATTGCAATGATGCATCTCAATTGAAAATCTTCATTCCATTTGGAAAAATAAAAGACATACATTCAAGCTAATGCTGAGCCTGTAACACATTTCCATATACAAGATATATCAATAGCAACATATTTTGACTGTTTAAAATTATCTAAATAATTAAAAGCTCAGCTGTTTGTAGTTCATAAAAACAAATACTTCAGCAAAAAGGAATATATATTATTTACATAATTAAATTTTATTATTATGTTCACTGAACTCTAATTTTCTGTGATTATTTTCCTTTTGGGAATCTAAGAAAATCAAATGAGATAATTTCAGTCAATTATATTCTCCAGGAAGGGTTGAAATCTTTCTCTAAACTGGAGAAAATACAATTTTTCTAAGATCCTTTCATCCTTCTAGTGTATTTCCAAATAAAGACTCTGCTCCAGAAAAAACACTTGACTGCATGCTCAACTTCAAACATTTGAGTACTACTTTGCTGGTTTGGGGAAAAACCTTCTGTCAGATGCTGCCAAATGATCCAGCAATAAAATATACTACATAATTTGACAAGTAGGAAGTTCATTTAAAATCAATTAATTTCACAGAAACATGGGTTTCTTGATCTGAGATTCAAGAGGATATATTTCCTTATGAATCTATTCTTCACTTTGCAAATCATTTGGATTCCATTGATTTATTCATTGGCGATCAAAATGTAATGCCACCAGAATTGCAGATCCCTTATCTAATTTGGTGATAATTTGACTTTCTTTATAGCAGAAATGTACTTGCTGAAATCAGAAATTTCCCACAAGAGTACACATTCATGACACATAAAGCCTGATAATGAGCCTCTCATTCATTGGGGCATTCAGTGAGTACTACAAAGATAAAGAGTGAATTATGAGACTATCCTGTAGGTCTAAGTTGTGCTGGACTGGGTATTTGGGAGTTCCCAGGGAGAGTATGCAGGAGCAGCAGCTGTTCTACCATTTCAAGGGGTACAGTGAGTGCTTCTCTCCACTCTTGGTCAGATGTGCTGGCATATGAGATGGGAGCTTTGTGTTTCCTTTCAGGTAGGTAGTACTAGATTTATAATAAGACACACTTTCTTCTTCCCACTTGAAAAGAAGATTTGTTCAGAGATAATAAATCACGTTAAGAATTTCTGTGCTACTTTTGACCATTTACTCGCCATAGAACGACATGTTTTGAACATGGTATGAAAGTTGGGGAGGGGGTTCTACAGTTGTATAATTGGCACTTGCTGCACCATGATTACCCTGCCACAGCAATAGATCACTTGTGTTCATAAAGGTCACATTACTGAGATTCCCTTTGCGGGCTTTCAGTGGGGCAGCGTGTGGCTTCTTCAGTGTGAAACAAAATATTTGCTTGTCAATTTGAGCAATTATGATCACATTTTGCTTGCCCTACAGCCTTAAAAATGACAGGTTGACTTTAAATTGGTTCTTTTAAAGTCTTAAATGATGTAGTGCTTTGGCTATATTCAAGAACTTGCTTCTTGAGACTTCCCTTGATGGGTACCTGTGCTCGGGCATTATCTAATTCCCTACCCATCATCATTCAGCAGACAGTCGCACCTGGCATGTAGAAGATCCATGAATGTGGAATTCACTTTCCTTCCTGTCTATCTCAGTTCCTGTCTCTTCACCTTTAAAAACAACATGTCCAGGCCTTTTTGTCTTTTTTTTTTTCATTTCAGAGTTGCTTTGTGTTAAGATCACACTTAGCCCTATATTGACCACTTTTTGTTTACTAGTTTCCTCATCCCTTTTTTCTCTATTGGAACGTCATTTATTTTCTGCTGTATGAATTTCAATACTTTAAAAGGGTTCCATGTTTATTATATTTTCCTTTTTTTTTTTTGGTATGGTATTGTAAAATTCTCCAAGAGCCTTAGGGTCAGGGCATTTTCCAAGTTCAACTGCAATAATTATGTTGTACATTAATGTGATGCATGCCCAAAATGAAGGCAGTTGGACATTTAGCCCTAAATTAATCTTGCTGTGTCTCAGATTTCCATTCTGTAAATGAGCATAAAAACACCTATCTGACTCATAGGAAGGCTTAGTTTATCTGGGCCTGATGCTGCACCAATGTCATTGACTTCGCTGGATGGAAGATCCCAAGCTGAATGTTTCTAATGTTTTTTGCAATCCTCTGACACAACAAGTGCTACATATCTTCAAGTATAGCACTATTATAAATCATAAAAAGAAAGTGCCACAGGGGAACAAATGAGTCACAAGAGAAATGTAACTATTTCCTGAATCCCAGTGGCTTTGAAATTCTCTTTCAATATTATCAAAACTTATTTCGTAAACTTTTCCCCTTGCCTTTTTAAGACAGATAGATGTATCAAGATCTGCACTATTTGAGCTGCAGTTAAAATGGATTTGCTGTAATTTACAACTAAATTTAAGCCAAAAGGAGATGGGTGATACACTTCAAATATAAAAGGAAAAGGAAGTTTCTGGGGAAGGAACAACAATCAAAGTAATCTAAATAAATCAGAAACCTCACATCTAATGTTCTCAAGAGAGGAACTATATGCTTCAGTGACATTGTTCAATGTTCTTCGAGCTACCGGATGTTGAAAAATCATTACTTTCCATTTTAAAAGGTTTTTTCCCCAAGACAAATGTAGGAATATTTTGTAATGATTTATAGGTGTACTGAACATTGCCCAGATTTATTTTTGCTATAAAGATGTCTTGTGAAATCTAGTCTTTTAAAATTATCTAGACTGAATGTTTTTGATTCAAAGGAAGCTTTAAAAAGGTTCTGAGTTTAAAGGACAATAGATGGAAAGATTTTTGGACAGCATATAATGAACTTCACTAATCATCCGAGAAGGTTGAAGAATGTACAATGTGCAAATGTCATGAAGGCCAGGGTCAACTGGACTGATATCTCTTTCTGAGCTTATATATATGTATATATTTCTGTCTAGTCTTGCCATTGATTTCTTGGTCTTGGTTGATTCTCATGTTGCTTTCTTCTTAATCTCTTGTTTCCAGGACTCTGTTTGCGTCTGTCTAGCAGCAGATAAATAACAGATTTTTAGGTTCAGCCACAAACCCTCCTCTGAGTCAGGCAGAGAGAAGATTTGAATACACATCTCCTACCTTCTATGTGAGTGGCTTAATTACCAGGCTACAGGGTCATTCTCACTTGTTCTCTTTAGCCCAATGAATATATAAGTAGTTATACCAAGTGTAAGAGCTTCAATAGCAGAGATTCAGACCTTGTCTACACTACATAAATAAATCAACCTTGGTTAGGTCAATGTACAGCCACTGCAGTAATTACTGTGGTTTTTCATGTCACACTACCCTCCTTTTGCTGGTGGCGTGCATCCTCACCAGGAGCACTTGCACTAATTTAAGGGGGACAGTGTCGGGGGCTGAGAGCCTGGGCATTCTGATCCATGCAGAACTCACAGCTGGGAACCCGTCTGCCTGGCACTGAAAGCCAGAGCGCCCAGCTGGGAGCTTGGCAGGGAGCTGGCATGCGATGTAAGTAATGCAGTGTCTATGTAGACACTGAGTTGCCCGAACTACATCAACCTAAGCACTACGTCTCTTGTGGAGGTGGAGTTATTAGGTTGGTGTAATGGGGGAGTTACATTGCCTGGAGCAACGCTGTACTGTAGACATTTACAGAATTAGGTTGACATAAGCTGCCTTGTGTTGACCTAACTCTGTAGTGTAGACCTGGCCTCAGAGTGCCCCACTCCATAACTCCGTACAGCCCAATGGTTACAACACTCACATAGAAGGGGAGAGACCCATGTTTGAGGCCCTGTTCCAGAATGGGCATTCAAATCTGAGTTTTCCATATCCCAGGCAGATGCCTCAGCCAATGGCTTAGAAGACTATAAAGGGGAGAACACACACTCACTCCTTCAGCTGACTGAAAAACTTTTGCCCAGCTGAAACTATCAGGTCAAATTCACAAATAGTTTTGAACCAACTGAAACTGCATCTTTTGATGAATAAACTATGTCTGGAAAGTTTCACCCAGCTCTACGTCAATCCTTATGACCTATACAGGATACTGGACATAACTCCTTCTAACCTTCCTTAACTCCCTTCCATTTCTCTGATTCCTATTTCCATCTATTTTCCTTGTGTAATTGAGATTGATAGTGATACTTCTGAAAGCAATCAGACTGCACTGGAGAATTCTGGCATTACAACAACTGCCACAAGCCCCCAGAACATATCATACATCCAGATGCAAAATTTCTAGCAGTGATGCATAGGCATTCACAACACCTTTGGGGGTGATCCTGGCAATTACAGGCCTGTAAGCCTGACTTCAGTACCTGGCAAATTGGTTAAAACTATAATAAACAATAATATTGTCAGACATATAGATGAACATAATTTGTTGAGGAAGAGTCAACATGGTTTTAGTAAAGGGAAATCACTCCTTAACAATCTACTAGAATTCTTTGAGGGGGGTCAACAAGCATGTGGACCAGGGGATTCAGTGGATATAGTGGATTAGATTTTCAGAAAGCCTTTGACAAGGTCCCTCACCAAAGGCTCGTATGCAAAGTAAGCTGTCTCGAGATAAGAGGGAAGGTGCTGTCATGGATTGGTAACTGGTTAAAAGATAGGAAACAAAAGGTAGGTATAAATGGTCAGTTTTCAGAATGGAGGGAGGTAAATAGTGGTGTCCCCCAGGAGTCTGTTCTGGGCCCAGTCCTATTCAACATATTCATAAATGATCAAGAAAAAGGGATAAATAGTGAGGTGGCAAAATTTTCAAATGATACAAAATTACTAAAGATAGTTAAGACTCAGGCAGACTGCGAAGAGCTACAAAAGGATTCTCAAACCTGGATGACTGGGCAACAAAATGGCAGATGAAATTTAATGTTGATAAATGCAAAGTAATGGACATTGGAAAGCATAATCCCAGCTATATATATAAAATGATGGGGTCTAAATTAGCTGTTACCACTCAAGAAAGAAATTTTGGAGTCATTGCGGATAGTTCTCTGAAAATATCTACTCAATGTGCAGCAGCAGTCAAAAAAGCAAACAGAATGCTGGGAATAATTAAGAAATGGATAGCTAATAGGACAGAAAATATCATGTTGCCTCTATATAAATCCTTGGTATGCCCACATCTTGAATACTGTGTGCAGAAGTGGTCGCTACATCTCAAAAAAGATATATTGGAATTGGAAAAGGTTCAGAAAAGGGCAACAAAAACAATTAGGGGTATGGAACAGCTTCCATACGAAGAGAGATTAATAAGACTTGGACTTTTCAGCTTGGAAAAGAGATAGCTAAGGGGAGATATGATTGAGGTCTATAAAATCATGTCTGGTGTAGAGAAAGTAGGTAAGGTAGTATTGTTTACTACTTCTCATAACACAAGAACTAGGGGTCACCAAATGAAATTAATAGGCAGCAGGTTTAAAACAAATAAGAGGAAGTATTTCTTCACACAACCCACAGTCAACTTGTGGAACTTCTTGCCAGAGGATGTTGTGAAGTCCAAGACCATAACAGGGTGCAAAAAAGAACTAGATAAATTCATGGTGGATAGGTCCATCAATAGCTATTAGCCAGGATGGGCAGAAATAGTGTCCCTAGCCTCCGTTTGCCAGAAGCCGGGAATGAGTGACAGGGGATGGATCACTTGATGATTACCTGCTCTGTTCATTCCCTCTGGGGCACCTGGCACTGGCCACTGTTGGATGACAGGATACTGGGCTTGATGGACCTTTCGTCTGACCCAGTAGGACTATCCTTATGTTTTTATGTTACACTTGCTCGACAGAAGACTAGCCACCGTGTCATCTGACAACACATCACCCTGGATTATTGCCAAGCCAATGTAGGCAGCAAGTGATGGCAAAATTTCTTCACTGTCCATCTTTCCAGAGCAATCCCAGAATGCTCTGATGCACCATCCAGAAACAGTTTGGAAAGTGTAGAGCACTGGCTACATTACCTGTCAAGTTGACTCCGTGAAGACTGAGAATATCCCTGGCTGTTGTAGGTTTTGCCTGCCCTTTCTCAACTTCCTTGTTCTGCCCAAATTCCCAAGAGCAACATGCTCTCAGCTCAGCCAGCCTCAAACCAGCCTGTATGCACACACTCCAGCCTCCACATCAACAACAAAGGAGAAAAAAAAGCAAACTGCAGTGTTTATGTTTTTCTTCAGGAATTCCTCTGATAAACATAAAGGATAACATTCATTGATATGTGAGCAAACACACACACACACACACACATACACACACACACACATCCCTTGTCCATTCATATCTCGCAAATTCCTGATTTGAAAACAAAGAAGAAAAAAAGAATAGGCAGTGGAATTTTCAAGAGCATCTACATGACTTAGGACAGCAGTTCTCAGACTGTGGGTCGGGACCCAAAAGTGGGTCATGACCACATTGTAATGGCATTGCTAGGGCTGTCATTAAACTTGCTGAGGCCTGGGGTTGAAGCCAAAGTTCAAGCCCCACTGCCCAGTGCTGAAGCCCTCAAGCTTTGGCATCGCTGAGGGCGGGGGAGTCAGGCTTCAGTCCCTCTTCCTGGGGTCTTCTAGTAATTTTGTAGTTAGAAGGGGGTTATGGTGCAATGAAGTTTGATAAATCCTGACTAAGTATCATGAGTCCAATTGGCTTTCAATGGTACTTGTGCTCCTAAATCACTTAGGTACTCTTGAAAATCTCACTGACGATCATTAGATCGTCACATCAAGGCTGTCCCTACCCCATTATATTTCCAAGTAAAGCCACTTGTCTCTGAAAGGTGCTCCAGCATCCACTCATTGTTTCCTGTCCCATCCTCATTCCCCATGAGGAGCAATAAATCTCTCAGGTCCCCACAATAGTAGTTGGGAGTGGTGTGGGTGGAATTCAGTGGACTGCATGGAAGGAACTGGAGGGATGGCCTCCCTCCAAATGTAAGCTTGAGCCCCTCCCACCTCTAATTCCTAGCAGGAGACAAAAAAGCAAAAGAGATTAGCCCAAAAGAAGTAAAAATACAAAGCATAAAACAAGTAAAAGCAACAGTAACCACATAATTAAAACTGAAAGAAAAAAATGAATTAAAAAAAATCAAGTTCTGTAACCCATCAAGCTCCAGCTACTAAAGCTTTTGGTGCTTGTCCTAGTATACTCCAAGAACCAGGCATACAGGCAGGTTGGCAGCAGATGCTGGGTGCTGCCAAATCTCCACAACAATATCTGCATGTGCGAGGATTTAAGAAGGCTTTCCCTCTGCCTTTCTAAAGATGCAGGGCAGACCATTTTAAACAGGAAATGGACCAAACCAAAAATGTGAACTCTGGTCTATTGAAAACTGAAGTAAAATTGTGATTTCTTAAAATTCTCAGGGGTATTCTTGTTCTGCTTGGAGGCATGGAAGTGTGGGAACACAGTCACTGTGCAGACACACTGCCTAAAGCAAGATGGGGTGAGTTGTGCCTCTGTTTTTAGGGAGCAGCCTGCTTTGTTTCTCTCTGGTTTTGAGTTCTTGTGCGTTATTCTGAATTCTAAGAAATAAAGTAGTGATATATTGCAATCTTCCAGCAAGACTATTTCTGTTTTTATCTAACTTCTGTGTGTGTAAGCTGTGAACAGAATATATCAAGTTCAAATAGGCATCATATGTCATAGACCAGTGGTTCCCAAAGTTGTTCCACCGCTTGTGCAGGGAAAGCCCTGGCAACAGCCAGTACATCCCTCAGCCCACACCACTTCCAGCAGCTCCCATTGGCCTGGTGCAGCGAATCAGCCAAACCTGCGGTTGCGGCAGGTAAACAAACCGGCCCGGCCCACTAGGGGCTTTCCCTGCACAAGCAGTGGAACAAGTTTGGGAACCACTGTCATAGACAATATATACTTGACCCTGGAAGATATTGCAGTGATTGTGGGATAGCCTTAGGAATCCATAAACATTGTAACTCTAGTAGGCAGTGTTGTGTGGACACTAAGCCGAAAACAGGATTTTTTAGTGTGGATATTTTGCACCATTGCATCTTGCACTCATACTGGTGCAAACTGCAATGATACAATTCTCTAAGGAGATTCTTTGTTATCCAACTCCAAGATTCAGGGGTGATAGAGAAACGGGGTTTTCTGATCCAAAGTGAGGATTCAAAGATAATAAGACAACATATTAAAAAATACATATATTTAAGATAAACAGATGATGTAAAAGTGGTGAAGGAGATACGGATATAGATAGCACAATGAACAATAGGGCTGAAGTATTTAGAATAAATCTTAAAATACTGTCTTCCACCCTACCATGCAGACTTCAAGGACACTTCGGTATACTGTCTATTTCCTATTGTCTATTTATTGGGTTATATAGTATAAACCCTATAACATTTCCCCTATGCTTCAAATGTAGCCAAAAATAGTAATCTCAAATGATCTTCTGAACTCCAGCTCAATGATTTTCTGTTCTTCCTGGAACCCCAGTAAGATCAGTCAGAGATGGTGATAAATTAGAAAAAAAATCATTTAGACTTCTGAGGTCAATCTAGCATAGTCAGACAATGGTAATAAAGGGAGCCAAGTTTAAGGAGAAAACTAAATCAGGTTATTATATTGTCAATAAAAAGATGACATAATATGAAAGGATGATGTGATTGCACAGGGAATATTGCACTCAGTTTTGGTGACTTTACTTCAAGACAGAACAGCAAAAACAGAAAAGGTCAAGAGAAAGACAATTAAAATTAAATAGACAATTAAAAATTTAGAAGATTCTCACTCCCAGACTGATGCTTAGGCTACTAGATCATGCTGCCTTTCACAATGCAGAACTTCACTACTTGTGGCCAGAGGCAACATAATCTAATCAGGATAGGAGTAACTGAACTACAAGCAACCAGGGGCGGGTCTAGACATTTCGCCGCCCCAAGCACAGTGGCATGCTGCGGGGGGCACTCTGCCGGTCGCCGGTCCCACGGCTCCGGTGGACCAGCGGACCCTCCGCAGGCATGCCGCCGAAGGCTGTCTGCCTGCTGCCCTCCCGGCGACTGGCAGAGCGCCCCCCGCGGCATGCCACCCCAAGCATGCGCTTGGTGTGCTGGGGCCTGGAGCCGCCCCTGCAAGCAACTAGCTAGCAGCTACCTAGAAGCTTGTGGTAATTCTCATACTATCACAGCAAAACTGGCTGGTTGCAACTGCGTCACAGCTATGATTTGTTCTGGGGTCAGTCCTTTTTGGCATGCAGGGAACCAGAGCCTAGAATTTCATGGACCACAAAGGCCAGCACTGGGTGTCTGTAGACGATGTGTGAATAACTGTGTTTTTCAGGGATAATCATGGTTACTAACTTCCATTCCCAGTGAAATCACCCCCCTTTTTTTTTAAGTAGAGAAAGACAGAACTAAAAACTCACTTCTGAGATTAAAATATACAAAGAGCCATTTATTCTAACCAAACGAGTGTTGTTACATTTGAGATATTCATAAATCATTATTGATTACACTTCCCCTCTGACTAATTAGCTCTATATACTTCTAGTTAAAATGCAGAGAATACAAGAAACAGGTGCCTAAGGAAATTCAGTTATGAACTTTATTTGATCAGGTATCCTGCTGAATAAGGATCCCTCTCCACACAGCAGTATAATCTACTTTCCTCTCATATGACAAGGCAGCAACAATATTATCCATTTTTGCACTGGAACATATCAGTTGAAAATTTAATTTGCTCAGATAGGAAAGGCTGAACAGACTAATTCAATTAGTATTAAACACACACATTTAACTCTACATTGAGTAGAATCAATATAATTAAATTAGTTTCCAGAAAAAAAACCAACATATCTCTCAGCCACCATTTGGATTTTGACATCATCCCATCCTTATCTATATAAACAAGTGCAAAACCACACACGGGACACCATACAAAGTTATTTATGGAAACCACACTGACTGTATATTAACCATGAAAACATATGAGACCTGAAGAAGAGCTCTGTGTATTCAGAGGCGAATTAAGGTTTTGTGGGGCCCTGAGTCAAAGCAAGTGGGGAACCCCTCCCCACCCCTTCTGCTTGCAGTCCTGCCCCTTCTGCCTGTGGCCCCACCCCATTCTGCCCCTTCTCCCACATCCCTATCTCTGTTCCAACCACGGTCAGCCCCATTCTGCCACCCCCACTATGGGGCTGCAACCTTGCTCCTTTCTGACACCCCCCCCCCCGCCACCTGCAGCCACAAGACTGGAGAAGCTCTTCCCCAGCATGGCCCTGGGCCGCAGTGCGGAGTAAGAGCTCCCCCAGCCTTGAGGCTGCAGCAGGGAGCTAGAGCTCCTCCAGTGCTGGAGCGATAGCCGTAGTTTGATTGCTATATTTGGAGGGAGAAAGCACACCCATGCACATGCACGCAAGTACATGTGCATGCTGAAGCCAGTCCCTTGGTTCACTGGCTCTCTCCCCAGCCTGCAGTGGTACCTGGGGTGCTGGTGCTAATGGGAGACAGGATGGCATAATGGGGGAGCCCCAGCTACTGCTGGTGGCCACTTCAGCACCAGCCGCTGCAGTGATGTTGCTGCTCTGGTGCTGCTGCGGCTACCTCCCTGCTGGGGCTGCTACTGCCCAGATAACACCACATGCTGGGCTCCTGCTCCCCTCTCCCTGTCCCCATTCCTGTATCCCTTTCTCTTCCCCATTCCGTCCCACTTCTTCATGGTTGTATAGGATACAGGTGGGCACTAGGACCCAGGAGGTGGCGTCCAGCTGCTGAGGCAGGAGCTGGAGTCCCTCTGTCCTGCTCTGTTTACTCCCCAAGAGCCAAAACATGCCAGGTGGGCCAGCATTGGAATGACAAAGCTCTCTTCCCCCTTCCCAGGGCATGCAGAGCCAGGAAGCGGGGTCAGGGCATGGGGGTGGCATTCTTCTGCCTGGTGCTCCTGCTGGGGAGTGGGGTCAAAGTACAGGGGTGCCCATTTTTCTAGGGCCCCCCAATTGACTGGTGCCCCTGGACATGGACTTTCTCGGCCCAGTGACTATTTTGCCACTGTGTGTAGCTCAAAAGCTTGTCTCTTTCACCAACAGGAGTTGGTCCAATAAAAGATAATACCTCACCCCTCTTGTCTCATTAAAATATATTAACATACCTAAACATGATTGGAGGTCATGGGTGCCCATTGTTTTGTCAGACTGTAGGGTGAAGATATGTGGGCTGTGGGCAGTGGAAGAAAAATATGAGATTGTGAAGGGGAACTGATGAATGGATTGTAGATTCTACTGCCTTGTACCCCGGGTTGCCATTTGCATCTATGCCAAGTGAGTGTAATGTGTAAAATGCATTCTGATTTGGTAATGTTTGACACTCACTTGGCACAGGTGCAAAAAATCTGTGCAAGGTGCAAACAATGAAGAACCAGGTCTGAGCACTGAGTGACTTCACTTATTTCCTTTCTGTATAGGGTTTGCATTGGTAAGATATCCAGAATAGCAACCTTATCTCTAAAGGTACGTCTACATTACCCTCTGGATTCGCGGCTAGTGATAGATCTATTTGGGATCAATTTATCACGTCTAGTGTAGATGCAGATAAATCGATCCTCGATTGCTCTGCTGTCGACTCCGGAACTCCACCACAGCAAGAGGCGGAAATGGAGTCTACGGGGGAGCAGCAGCCATCTATCCCGCACCGCGAGGACGCGAAGTAAGTGATTCTAAGTCGATCTAATATACGTCAACTTCAGCTATGCTATTCTCGTTATAGAATATTCCTGATTCTAAATCCATGAAAGGGAATTACAGACCTAAGTGTCCTTTTTGTGGCTACGTGTCCAAGCATGGAAGGTGAGACCACAGAAAATACATATGGAACAAGTGTAACCCTGGAAAAGGGAGACACCAGTCTTACTACAATTCAGATTCCAACACTAGAAACAGCCTTTCACCATAGTCAGGAGAGATCCAACAGGCAGCACTTGGAAGGGAGACTATTGAAATTCAAGGACCAATGCCCTCTCTCAATGTAGGACAGATGTATCCTGGATGTGGTTTGACAAGGGTATGCAACAGAATTTTCAAAGATTATGAATCATCATTTTCTCCTTTCCCCATTATCCACAGATCCCAAAAGGAGGCCTGCCTTCATGTGCCATTCACCAGGCTCAGAGGAGATTCCTGCAATTTATTCATGGGACTGATCATTTTCAATACAAATTGCTGTGTTTCAGAATGTCATCCACTCCGCAAGTGCTCACTAAAGTCTGTGTTGTTCTGTCCCCTCTGGCAGAATGGGATACAGGTATGCCCTTTTCTGAACGACATTCTACCAAAAGCCCATCCAAGGAGGGCTCCAATCAAGCAACTCAGAGTTCAGTCCAAATATTGCAACAGCACGGATTTCGAGTAAATTTAGAAAAGCATTATCTTCAACCACCTCAATACCTAGTTCATCTGGGAGTATTGATAGACACAGTCCCACAAAAAAATTGCTGTCAACCAAAAGACAAGACAAGATCAGATCAGTGATTACCCTCTTGAGGAGGAGTGCAAGGACATCAGTAAGCACTCAAATGAGTATTCTAGGAACGATTGTGTCCTGCACAGGAATAGTGCCCTGGGAAAAAATGCATATGCAGACTCTCAAGGGCTTCCCGCTGACTCCTTCCCTCCATTTTCTGATTTTCCATCTTGAAAAGTGAATGTTCCATCACTTGTGTTGAATTACTTGGATTGGTGGATGAGTTGGAGAGATTCCAGAGAGGAAAGGACATGGTGAAACCAGAGAGGTCTGTCATAACAACAGACATGAGTCTGGAAGGATGGGGAGAGTTCTCTTAAAAGTCAGTGACTCAAAGGACATTTTATAGAACTGGAGGGCAGCAATATTCATAATTTTTTAATATAATAGACATTCAGCCTTCAGCTGATGCAGCCCGCATGCTGCAGTGACTCCTTAGAGTAAGGGAATGTTTTCTCTCAGTGATGTTACTTTGTTCCTGCCCTTGGATTTCGCCTCTACTGAGCAAATTCCACACTGAGGATCTGTGGACTAGTTTTGAGAGAGCATGGAAGAATTTGTGGTTGCTTACCTATTTTTTTTCCTTCTTCAAAGGGATGGGTCTGCAGATAGTCCTCTCCAAAAATCCATTAAGGGAGATGTGTTTCACTTATGGTTGAAGTTTCCTGCAGGAGTTAAAATCTTTCTTGTTTATAATGTTTATTGTTGACTATTATTTTTTGCAAGATGCTGATGCAGGACAAGAGATGTGTTGTTGTTGCTCTGTTTCATGGTCCAGAGTGAAACTGAAAGGGTCTTCAGAAGGTGGGGACTAGTTCCCTGTCCACCATCTAATCAGCTTTGATTCTGCCCCTTACAGCTACAGGTCATCAATGACCCATACTGAGGATCTGTGGACCTATTTCTTTGAAGAAGGGAAAAGTTCCAGGTAAGCAATCACAAATTTACCATTCAGGTTTCCACCCTTTACTGTCCAGAAGGAAGGTGCAATATTGTGCTTTTTGCATTTTAGCAGAAGGTTTGTAAAGAAATAAATTCTCTTCCCAATACATAGAATCATAGAATATCAGGTTGGAAGGGACCTCAGGAAGTCATCTAGTCCAACCCCCTGCTCAAAGCAGGACCAAACCCAACTAAATCATCCCAGCCAAGGCTTTGTCAAGCCTGACCTTAAAAACCTCTAAGGAAGGAGATTCCACCACTTCCCTAGGTAACCCATTCCAGTACTTCACCACTCTCTGAGTGAAAAAGTTTTTCCTAATATCCAACCTAAACCTCCCCCACTGCAACTTGAGACCATTATTCCTTGTTCTGTCATCAGGTACCACTGAGAACAGTCTAGATCCATCCTCTTTGGAACCCCCTTTCAGGTAGTTGAAAGCAGCTATCAAATCCCCCTCATTCTTCTCTTCTGCAAACTAAACAATCCCAGTTCCCTCAGCTTCTCCTCATAAGTCATGTGCTCAGGGCCGGCTCCAGACCCTAGCGCGCCAAGCAGGCGCGTGGGGCAGCATTGTCCTGGCAGGGTGGCATTTGGCTCCGGCGGACCTTCCGCAGTCATGCCTGCGGGAGGTCCACCGGAGCCCCGGGATGAGTGGACCTGCCGCAGGCATGACTGCGGAGGGTCCCCTCTTCTCGCGTCTCTGCTTGATCTCCTGCAGGCATGACTGCGGCGGGTGTGCTCGTCCTGCGGCATGCCTGCGAATGCTCCACCGGAGCCACGGGACCGTCCGCAGCCACTTCTGCCCCGGCCGCGGGACAGGGGAAGGGCGGCGCGAGCAGCGCAGCGTGCCACCCTGTTTGGGGCGGCGGAATTTCTAGAGCCGCCCCTGCATGTGCTACAGCCCCCTATCATTTTTGTTGCCCTCTGCTGGACTCTTTCCAATTTTTCAACATCCTTCTTGTAGTGTGGGGCCCAAAACTGGACACAGTACTCTAGATGAGGCCTCACCAATGTCGAATAGAGGGGAATGATCACATTCCTCGATCTGCTGGCAATGCCCCTACTTATACAGCCCCAAATGTCGTTAGCCTTCTTGGCAACAAGGGCACACTGTTGACTCATATCCAGCTTCTCGTCCACTGTAACCCCTAGGTCCTTTTCTGCAGAACTGCTTCTTAGCCATTCGGTCCCTAGTCTGTAACAGTGAATGGGTTTCTTCCATCCTAAGTGCAGGACTCTGCACCTGTCCTTGTTGAACCTCATCATGTTTCTTTTGGCCCAGTCCTCTAATTTGTCTAAGTCCCTCTGTATCCTATCCCTATCCTCCAGCGTATCTACCACTCCTCCAAGTTCAGTGTCATCTGCAAACTTGCTGAGAGTGCAGTCCATGCCATCCTCCAGATCATTAATGAAGATACTGAACAAAACTGGCCCCAAAACCGACCCTTGGGGCACTCCACTTGAAACCGGCTGCCAACTAGACATGGAGCCATTGATCACTACCTATTGAGCCCGACGATCTAGCCAGCTTTCTATCCACCTTACCGTCCATTCATCCAGCCCATACTTCTTTAACTTGCTGGCAAGAATACTGTGGGAGACTGTATCAAAAGCTTTGCTAAAGTCAAGGAATAACACATCCACTGCTTTCCCCTCATCCACAGACCCAGTTATCTCCTCATAGAAGGCAATTAGGATAGTCAGGCATGACTTGCCCTTGGTGAATCCATGCAGACTGTTCCTGATCACTTTCCTCTCCTCTAAGTGCTTCAAAATTGATTCCTTGAGGACCTGCTTCATGATTTTTCCAGGGACTGAAGTGAGGCTGACTGGCCTGTAGTTCCCTGGATCCTCCTTTTTCCCTTTTTTAAAGATGGGCACTAGAGTAGCTTTTTTCCAGTCATCCGGGACCTCCCCCGTTCGCCATGACTTTTCAAAGATAATGGCCAATGGCTCTGCAATCACATCCGCCAACTCTTTTAGCACCCTTGGATGCAGCACATCTGGCCCCATGGACTTGTGCTCGTCCAGTTTTTCTAAATAGTCCCGAACCACTTCTTTCTCCACAGAGGGCTGGTCACCTTCTCCCCATACTGTGCTGCCCAGTGCAGCAGTCTGGGAGCTGACCTTGTTTGTGAAGACAGAGGCAAAAAAATCATTGAGTACATTAGCTTTTTCCACATCCTCTGTCACTAGGTTGCCTCCCTCATTCAGTAAGGGGCCCACACTTTCCTTGATTTTCTTCTTGTTGCTAACATACCTGAAGAAACCCTTCTTGTTACTCTTAAAATCTCTTGCCAGCTGCAACTCCAAGTGTGATTTGGCCTTCCTGATTTCACTCCTGCATGCCTGAGCAATATTTTTATACTCCTCCCTGGTCATTTGTCCAATCTTCCACTTCTTGTAAGCTTCTTTTTTGCATTTAATATCAGCAAGGATTTCAAGCTGGTCGCCTGCCATATTTACTATTCTTCCTACACATCAGGATGTTTTTTTTTCCTGCAACCTCAATAAGGATTCTTTAAAATACAGCCAGCTCTCCTGGACTCCTTTCCCCCTCATGTTATTTTCCCAGAGGATCCTGCCCATCAGCTCCCTGAGGGAGTCAAAGTCTGCTTTGCTGAAATCCAGGGTCTGTATTCTGCTGCTCTCCTTTTTTCCTTGTGTCAGGATCCTGAACTCAACCATCTCATGGTCACTGCCTCCCAGGTTCCCATCCACTTTTGCTTCCCCTACTAACTCTTCTCTGTTTGTGAGCTGCAGGTCAAGAAGAGCTCTGCCCCTAGTTGGTTCCTCCAGCACTTGCACCAGGAAATTGTCTCCTACACTTTCCAAAAACTTCCTGGATTGTCTGTGCACCACTGTATTGCTCTCCCAGCAGATATCAGGGTGATTAAAGTCTCCCATGAGAACCAGGGCCTGCGATCTAGTAACATCTGCTAGTTGCCGGAAGAAAGCCTCATCCACCTCATCCCCCTGGTCTGGTGGTCTATAGCAGACTCCCACCACGACATCACCCTTGTTGCTCACACTTCTACACTTAATCCAGAGACTCTCAGGTTTTTCTGCTGTTTCATACCGGAGCTCTGAGCAGTCATACTGCTCTCTTACATACAATGCAACTCCTCCACCTTTTCTGCCCTGCCTGTCCTTCCTGAACAGTTTATATCCATCCATGACAGTACTTCAGTCATGTGAGTTATCCCACCAAGTCTCTGTTATTCCAATCACATCATAGTTCCTTGACTGTGCCAGGACTTCCAGTTCTCCCTGCTTGTTTCCCATGCTTCTTGCATTTGCATATAGGCACTTAAGATAACTCACTGATTGTCCCACTTTCTCGGTCTGAGACAGGAGTCCTCCCCTCTTGCACTCTCCTGCTTGTGCTTCCTCCCGGTATCCCATTTCCCCACTTACCTCAGGGCTTTGGTCTCCTTCCCCTGGTGAACCTAGTTTAAAGCCCTCCTCACTCGGTTAGCCAGCCTGCTTGCGAAGATGCTCTTCCCTCTCTTCGTTAGGTGGAGCCCGTCTCTGCCTAGCACTCCTCCCTCTTGGAACACCATCCCATGGTCGAAGAATCCAAAGCCTTCTCTCCGACACCACCTGCGTAGCCATTCGTTGACTTCCACAATTCGATGCTCCCTACCCAGGCCTTTTCCCTGCACAGGGAGGATGGACGAGAACACCACTTGCGCCTCAAACTCCTTTATCCTTCTTCCTAGAGCCACGTAGTCTGCAGTGATCCGCTCAAGCTCATTCTTGGCAGTATCATTGGTGCCCACGTGGAGAAGCAGGAAGAGGTAGCAATCCGAGGGCTTGATGAGTCTCGGCAGTCTCTCCGTCACATCGTGAATCCTAGTTCCTGGCAAGCAGCAGACCTCTCAGTTTTCTCGGTTGGGGCGGCAGATAGATGACTCAGTCCCTCTGAGGAGGGAGTCCCCAACCACTACCACCCTCCTCCTTCTCTTGGCAGCGGTGGTTGTGGAACCCCCATCCCTAGGACAGTGCATCTCGTGCCTTTCAATCGGTGGAGTCTCCTTCTGCTCCCTTCTCTCAGAAGTACCATCTACTCCACTCTCCGCATTAGTACCTGTGGAAAGAACATGAAAATGGTTGCTCATCTGTATCTCCATTGCTGGTACAATGACGCTCCTCTTTCTTCTTCTGGAGGTCACATGCTGCCAAATTTCTTCACCGTCCCTCTCTCCCCTCTGCACAGCCTGCTCCGATTCTTCAGGATGTTGTGCCGGTAGAAGCATATCCTGATGTCTGTCCAGGAAATCTTCATTTTCTCTTATGCAATGCAAGGTCGATACTTATTGCTCCAGACCTCGAACCTTCTCTTCCAATATGGAGACCAGCTTGGATTTTGTACAGACAAAGTCACTTCTGTCCTGTGGAAGAAAGACAAACATGGCACAACCTGTGCAGGTTACAACAGCTGAATGCTCACCTTTCATAATTTCTTGCTTCTAAGAGCTTCCTCCGCTGTTGCAGCAAGTCACAGAAGCCCGCGAGATGAAAGCCTCAGTGGGCTTTCCCCAGGCAAACTCCCTCTGTTAGCCTCTGCTGTTCGCCACTCAGCTGGTTTGCTGCTGACTGCCTTTTTTATAGCAGTCAGGCCCACTCAAGGCCCACCTGGAACAAAGCACTCCCATATCAAGTACAGATATCAAGTAAATGGGCTGGAGGAAAGGAAGGAACACTTCGGGAACAGAGCTCCTCCACAGCCATTGCAGGGTTGCACACCCCCTTCCACTGTAGGAAGGACTGGTGAACCAGCAAAACAGCAGATCCTGCAGTTCCACCTTTTCCCTCCTCTGGCCTACCTTGGCACCTCCTTAAACTCTTCTTGCCAAAAGCAGGGAGGAGGACTCAGAGAGATCGATCTCCACACCACATAGCAATTTAGACCCCTCACACATCCTCTTCAAATTCTCCCTTGCCCCGTTCATCAGCACCTCAGTAAAGGTAAGAAGCAGGAATAGTGAATATTGGGAACAATTGGGTTCTACATGTTTAAGATAGTCCGCGCATATTTAATATAGAATATTCCTCCTAGTGTATTTTAATAGAATAATAATTGATCTGTTTTCCATAGCAGTATTTTTTTAATTGCTTATCTTAATTATATTTACTTTTAATCCTTCTCACTACATGCTCATATATTAACCAAATTGCTACATAACTATCAAAGGCATGATCTGAAAAGCCAAGACTTCAGCCGTCCATCTACACTCCCCATTTACAGGATAATATATACATACTCTCTCACTATTCATTTGCAGGTTCACAATATTCATGCTCAAATAAACAGAGCCTGCACATTGTTTGAAGAAATGAAGTAGTCTCCCACTCTGAAGACCATTTTACCTCCTTTAACCACTGTATTTGGAACACACTCACTGAAAGTCTGAACTGGGTAAACAGAAAGTCCTGACTTCAGTCTTATAGACTCATAGACTCTAAGCGCAGAAGGGACCTTCTGTGTGATCATCTAATGATCATAGTGATCATCTAGTCTGACCTCCTGCACATTGCAGGCCACAGAACCTCACCTGAACCACTCCTGAAATAAACCCCTAATGTCTGCCTGAGTTACTGAAGTCCTCAAATCATGGTTTAAAGACATCAAGTTACAGAGAATTCACCATTTACACTACTTTAAACCTGCAAGTGACCCATGCCCCATGCTACAGAGGAAGATGAAAAACCCACAGGGTCTCTACCAATCTGACCCAGGGGAAAATTCCTTCCTGACCCCAGACATGGTGATCAAAGACCCACCAGGCAGATACCTGGGAAATAATTCTCTGTAGTAACTGACAGCCTTCCCCATCTAGTGTCCTATCTCCAGCAGTTGAGGATTTTTGCTACTGGCAGTCACCAATGGACCACATGCTACCACAGGCAGTCCATCCCCTCCGTAAACTTATCATCAAGTCCAGTCGTGAAGGTTTTCTTTATGTTTTCTCTGTGTTGGAGGATGTCAGAAGACATTGCTCCACTATAGGGACCTAGATTATTATAGTTCATCTTTTCCCAGGTCCTCCTTTCCTTTTATGACACCAACTCTCCAGGTAAGGCTCTCCCTTTGTCCTGTAGTTCATCCTTCTCAAACCCCAGACTCCTTTTATCTGGGAACTCAGAAAATATATCTTTAGGTTCTGTTCCTTTGTTATTAAATAAGGGGATCTTTCCTCTTACTCACAGATGTTTCTTTCAAAAATTTCCTTCTTTGTGAAAAGAACAATGTTCCAGTGATCCCTCTAGTAAAAAATGGAGATAACTGAATAAAAGTTAAGATAAAATGAAAAGGAAAAAAGAGTTTAACTTGCAATGCCTCTTCCCCACCAAAAAAAAAAAAAAGTAACAGGCTAACATCACCTCTGCAGAGCAGAATAGCAGATGGTGGTGAAATGTATCAGACTATTGCAAAATTATTTTTAAATTGAAATTTGTAGAGTGGGTAGATATGTGCCTCCATTAGGAATAAAATAAGGTAGATTCCCTCCAGAATGTCCTAGGTTTCAATGTTCCTCTTGTAGAAAGTGCACGTTTGTAGTGACCTGCTCTTACTACAGTTACTGCACCTCTCCAGTACTGTGAAAACTCTGTTTGTTCCTTTGATTGTACAGTTGGTTACTACAACGTATCTCGCTCTTTTGTGTTTCTGTATATTCTCATGGAAATTCCAGTGGTAACTCCTATGTCATTTTCACTCCAGAGTAGCAGAAAATCTTTTTTCCACTTTAGGCAGGCTTGCCAGCCGAGGTAAATCAGTGGTGCTCCACTGAATCCATTGGTGTTGTGCTGATTTACATTGGCAGAGAACTTGGCCCCAAATTTTTCCAATAAATGAAATCCACAGGCACAAGGCAGCTGAGGCTCAATGACGTTTAATCTAAAAAAGTGAATTTCCTCCTTTGTTTTATTTGACCTATTCATGCAGTTGTCCGCAAACTTTTTATCCTCACGCCCCCCCCCCCACCCTTGTCCGCACACCCCTCCCCACCAGGAGCCTCAGCTGGGAGCCAGGGCTGGGGTAAGGGCCAGGGGCCAAGACTGGGGCCGCAGCTTGGGACGGGTCTGTGGCTGAGAGTGGGACCAGAGATGGGAGAAGAGCTTTGACCAGGAGTAGGGGCCAGAGCAAAGCTGGGGGTAGAGTGGGGCAGGATGGTGCTCCCTCCCCACCCTCCATGAGGGCTGGCTCCGGCTCCTGCCATGCCCCCCCCAAAATTCCTCCATGCCCCACCTAAGGGGGGGTGCACTCCACAGTTTGGGGACCACTGTACTCATGTCAATGCGGCCCATTGAAACTGAATTCCAATGCTGTGTCATGGCAACCTTAAGAACACTCCAGCCAGCAGAATTCAGTTTTCACTTTTTATTCCTAGACAGCGGTGGAAAAGGCTAAACAGGTTCAGATCCATCAAAACTTTGAGGCTCCTGAAACTTTGCTGCCCCTCGCAGATAGATAGTTTACCGCAGCCCATCCTTGGCAGGTGAGCAGTTTTCATCTCTTATTCCTGAGTTTTTAATCTTCTTCCCAATTAAGGCTGTCAGACAGCCCATGATCCAACCATCAGGGATGCCAGCAGGTAATAATTTGTTCTGCATCACACTGCTGTTCTGCCTCTGATTCACTGGTTTAGCTGGGCTCCTTCAGACCATTGGGATCAGATTCCAAGGCTCTTGACTTAAACAGATCCCGACTTCTGATTTACCCAAGTTCCCTGTGAAAAGCCATAATTTGAAATTCTCCAGTAAAACTCCCAGTGTTATGCTGAAATTGTCTATACCCTTCTACCCTGCTCTTTTATTCCCTTCTACCCCACAATAAATCACTAATAATCACAGAGAATTTTCTCCTCTGACAACACAATACCATTATTTTATTTGTTTTTAAAAAGGGACATAGAATTATAAATACATAAATTCCTTATATTTTACAAAAATATTTATTATTATTACAACTTTGTTATTAGTTACACTATAGTAACACCTAGAAGGACCAACTGAGCTTGGGGCCCCACTGTGCTAGGTGCTGTACAAACATATAGTGAGGGACAGTTCCAACCCCCAAAACCTTAGTGAAAACAGATGAGGTACTGAAGCACAGAGATATGAAGTGATTTGGCTAAGGTCATACAGGAAGTCTAGGGAAGATTCATAGGTTCTAGGACTGGAAGGGACCTCAAGAGGTCATTGAGTCCAGCCCCCTGCCCTCATGGCAGGACCAAATACTGTCTAGACCATCCCTGATAGACATTTATCTAACCTACTCTTAAATATTTCCAGAGATGGAGATTCCACAACCTCCCTAGGAAATTTATTCCAGTGTTTAGCCACCCTGACAGTCAGGAACTTTTTCCTAATGTCCAACCTAAATCTCCCTTGCTGCAGTTTAAGTCCATTGCTTCTTCTTATATCCTTAGAGGCTAAGATGAACAAGTTTTCTGCCTCCTCCCTATGACACTCTTTTAGATACCTGAAATTTGCTATCATGTCCCCTCTCAGTCTTCTCTTTTCCAAAGTAAACAAACCCAATGCTTTCAGCCTTCCTTCATAGGTCATGTTCTCTAGACCTTTAATCATTCTTGTTGCTCTTCTCTGGACCCTCTCCAGTTTTTCCACATCTTTCATGAAATGCAGTGCCCAGAACTGGACACAATACTCCAGTTGAGGCCTAACCAGTGAAGAGTAGAGCGGAAGAATGATTTCTCTTGTGTTGCTCACAACACACCTGTTAGTGCATCCCAGAATCATGGTTGTTTTTTTTTTTTGCAACATCATCACACTGTTGACTCATATTTAGCTTGTGGTCCACTATAACCTCTAGATCCCTTTCTGCCATACTCCTTCCTAGAAAGTCTCTTCCCATTCTGTATGTGTGAAACTGATTGTTCCTTCCTAAGTGGAGCACTTTGCATTTGTCTTTATTAAACTTCATCCTGTTTACCTGAGACCATTTCTCCAATTTGTCCAGATCATTTTGAATTATGACCCTATCTTCCAAAGCAGTTGCAATCCCTCCCAGTTTGGTATCATCTGCAAACTTAATAAGCGTATTTTCTATGCCAATATCTAAGTCATTGATGAAGATATTAAACAGAGCCCGTCCCAAAACAGACCCCTGCGGAATCCTACTTGTTATACCTTTCCAGCAGGATTGGGAACCATTAATAACTACTCTCTGAGTACGGTTATCCAGCTAGTTATGCACCCACTTTATAGTAGCCCCATCTAAGTTGTATTTGCCTAGTTTATTGATAAGAATATCATGCAAGACCGTATCAAATGCCTTACTAAAGTCTAGGTATACCACATCCACTGCTTCTCCCTTATCCACAAGACTTGTTATCATATCAAAGAAAGCTATCAGATTGGTTTTACATGATTTGTTCTTTACAAATCCATGCTGGCTATTCCCTATCACCTTAGTGCCTTAGAATTGAACTCAGATCTCTTAAATTATAACCCAGTGCCTTTGCCACAAGACCATCCTTCCTCTCTTAATTAAAAATAAAATGGGTTTTGTAAATGTAGATGTCCCACTGCCACTGACGCAGGTTATGGAGGGGCATCGGATGTGTTTCCTATTGCCAGAACTAAGGGAATCTCAGGTTCTTCAAAGCTCTCTAAACTCCAGGATGATCAAAAGCCCTGAGTTTTATTTAAAAGAATGCAAGATATTCCCACTGCCAAGGCCAGCATTTCATGCCTCACAGAGTAACTGGCACAAATACAATTCATGTTCACTGCTGTAAACAAGATGTAATGGAGCGCACAGCAGCAGCCACACTGTTACATATTATCACTGGTCTATTTGCATCTAATTAATTCCTTGAGAAAGACACCATTATAATGTAACAATTCAAAACAATCTCCCAACCAGTGTCTGTGTCTTGGAAACAACATATCGCAGTCAGGATAATGGTTTGGGCTAACTACACTCTCTTGTTCTGCATCAGAGCCAACAAGGTCTGTATCCATCAGCAATGCAATGAGCCTGCCCACAATAAGGAGTGAATGCAGAGCCGTAGTGAAAATTTCACCTATCATTTTAAGATATTTTAGTACTAATTAAGGAAGGAAGAAGAATGCACATTAGGATGCATAATGGTTGTGGGATAACCGTACTTCTGGGGTGCTGAAGGTCTCATAGTGCTGGCAAGTGGAATAGTTACATCTCATTTCTTCCTGGAGGTAGCAGCAAATTTCAATTTTCCCTACGGTAACTATGCACCACCAAATAGTTTTTAAGTCCAGTGATATTGGTTACAGGTAATATAAATAGAAAATGGTATTTTCCTTTTTGATTGGTTGTTTCTTTTCCAGCAAACTCTATGAAGTGCAGGACAACAGAGAAAATATTTGTCAGCTGAGAGGTACATATTTTTTTTAGCCACACCAGTGTTTTTAGCCATATTTGAGGTACACCAAAATGCAAAATAATCATGGGTATGCTAAAGAGTCAAAGCGTCTCTAACACTTTTTTAGTAAAACATTTTTTTTTAATATTCATGCAGTTACATTGCATTCAGTGAACCATTGTGGTATTGTTTGATGAAAAACTAGGAGTAAATCTCCTATAAGGTTGGCATCTATAGAGTGTCTCTTTGCAGGCATGGCTCAGAGTGGAGCCAAGCTTCAGATAACTGTTTATTAAAATATTATTACTTATGTACGCACATAGTAATTAAAACTATGATACGGGAATCACCAGAGGTCCACAAAAAGCACAATGCCATAACAGCTTAGATTATAGAAACATACTGAGTGTGGAAATTACATGACGATGACCTTTCACCAAGATAGGTGTCACAGTTTCAGAGGGATTCATCCCCCATGTTCCACTCCAGGAGTGCCAAGTCAGGTCTCAGGTGTCCAGCTATCACCTGTCTCTGTGCAGGTCCTGTGTCCTACTCTCTTGTGTCGGGGGGTTTTAAGGCTGTCTAGCCCTCTTCAGTACACTGTGATAGCCTCAGAAAACAAGTATGCCTAACACCAATGTTATTTGATAATTTACCAATAATCCAAACAGCTTTTTCTAAGCAAGCACATTTATTCTTAAGGTAAAAGTATGAGAGAGAGCAAATAAATACATATTTACATAAAAGTTCCTACAGGCTTACTAATAAACATACCAGTAATTGCCCATCTACCTTATGGGACCCTGGTAGGCCAAGATCCATTCCCACCTTTCCACAAGGTTTGTGGCCTGGGCTGCCTCCCACCCCTTGGGCGGAAGGTCCTGCCCATTTAAATGTAGACCCTGTGTCAGTTCAAGCTCAGATTTGTATACCAAAACCACCTTTCTTTGTTTCATGGAATCTGGAAAACTCAATCTTATGCAAATCACCTCAGGGGATGGTACCACTCTGGAGTTGTTTACAGCTTCACCAACTACACTTAATCACTCCCCACTGTTTTTTGTTCTTGGGGGAGCCGCTGTAACCCAACCTCATGGAGTAGAACACAATCTTACATAAGCCATTCATAAGTTTAATACAGTGCTTCCAAATGATAATGGTACAATGTTGAATTATTGGGTGGTGGTAAAGGACAGCTAGACTTTTCTGGATTTGAGCGTCAACATTCGGACAGGTAGGCAGGTGATTACTAAGGCAACTGTTGACTCCTCACCATCACTCCCAATTTGCTGACACTGTGACAGTTTGTTTTGAGGGATATCTTATTATAACTTAAGATAATAAAATACAATTGTGGTGATTTGGCAAAATCTAATCATTGTATGAGTCCCCCTTGACCTCTCCCATTCACAAATAATTCTTGACCTTTCTAGTATGTGAACAATCCCGCTATGCCTCTCATTCTACTTAGTTCCATCAAATAACATTCAATCACTGGTGACAGTATTTATTCACATTGTTCAAGTAGTACAATAAATATAAGGTCTTAGACAGCACAATCCCCAGTACTCAGTCACTTGTTATTTGAACTCCCATAAAAAATTATGTATGGCTACTACTCATAGTCTAAAAAACACCAGTTATTACAGTAACTGAATTGCTACTGAAAATACATTAAAATATAAAATTTTTGCAATGATCGATGTATCACAAATGATAGAGCATTTAAAAATGGATGTAAATAAAACTTTTTTTCTTTCGCTGTATCATGCACTGTTACAAAAAGGAAATAAAAACCTATATTAAATGGAAAACTAACAAAATTTGGCATTAATTTTAATTAAAGAGATTATATTAAACTATTGTGGTTAAATAACTGCCTAGAGAACAGAATGATTACCTAGAGATCTCGTGTATTTATCTGTAATTAGGCCCAGATGCATCACCAATGGTGATGCACAACAAACAGTTTTTCCATCCCTATAATATTTTTGACAGTTCAAAATTTTTGCCCGTCTCGAATCATGATAAAAAGTCAAGACATCAGTAACATTTGCAAACTGAAAAACTGTCTGGTTTTGTTTCTTTTTTTCATTTAGGGAGTAAATCGAAATGTTTTGTTTTGATCATTTTAAAATATTTCAAAGGTCAATTTTGACCTTTTTTCAGTCTAATTATCTTAAATTTCAAACCAAAATGGCATTATGAACTGGACTTTTTTCATTTAAAAAATATCAGAACAAAATGTTTTTCTCAACATTTTTTGAATTAGGAAATTCATGAAATCCAGCCCCATTTTGCAAACAGTTTCAGTTTTGAAAAATTGGCATTAAAAAAATTGAAAAATTCCCAACCAGCTCCAGTTATTAAGCAACTGGATAGATAGTGTGGTGGATGTTCCTGTAGGTGAGACCAAGCTGAAGAAAAATGGGTAAAGGATTGGTGCTAGAGCACTGACATCAAACGTGTCTCTTGGCTGTTTTGTCTCTCTCACTGAATAAATGCATGTGTATTTCTTGTTTCTTAACAATAATCTTAATCTGTTGGTGATGTTCAGTGTGGGAGAGGTTGTTTTCCGAGCTACACAGTTTCATGTGTGAAATTCTGACTCTATTGGTGTCAATCGGAGTTTTGCAATTGACTTCCATTGGGTCAAGATATAGCCTCATAGCTCAACAAGTTAAAAGAGTAAAAAGGTCATATGAGGAATGAAGCAAATGAACAGAACACTGTTCAGGTGTAATTTTGGATGTTTCAGAATAAGGTACTCTATATCATATTTTCTTCAGAGAGCTAAACACTGCTCTTACGCAAAGAGAAAACAAGTGACACATAAAGCATAGGAACTTGCAAAAACCCCAGTGGTTTTTCAGACATGTGGACATTCCTAATGATGTCCTTGATCTTGTCCAAATGGTACTGCACAGGCTGAGAAGTATACATTTTTTCTGACTTGACACTCAAAAGAATCCAGCATGATTACATGTTTATATGTGATGATAAAGTTACATGTTTATAGTGGGTACAATATGATTAGATTCATTAGCACAAATGCTCTTATTAACTCCTTGACCCACTGATGGGATCCATCATTTAGCCTTTGTTTTGGGATAAGCCTGTTTCATTGTCCATTCTAAACAATTTATAAAAGTGCGGTCTAAAGCCAATAAGGTAGAGTGAAAAAGAGACTAGCTGGTGGAAGGTTATTTAAAATCTTAATGGCCATATAGACTTCAAGACATATGAAAGATACCAATTAGCAAAAAAAAGACAGATAAAACAACTTCTGATAAAACAAGAAACTACTCAAACTGAATGAAACTGGAACTTTAAAGTTTCAAATACTTTTGGTTTGCTCTGGATTTGACATTTTTTACTTTCCCTCTGCACTTTTTGGCCTCAACTGGAATCAGAGGCAGAGGTATGGAGTATTTTGGGAGAGGCTGTGCTTGATGTACTTGCCAAACTAAGTAGTAGTGGATTTTTTTTTAAAAGCAGTTTTGATGAGTGCAGACCACATGGGGTTGCATAAATACAAGCTTTAGATTAACATCTGGGCTTTTGGATACTTACTTGACCTGAAACAAATCTCTGAGCCTTTTGAATTTTACACATCACTAATTATAAACATGAGAAAAATATTGCCCTAGCCTAATTGAGATAAAGTATGCCACTGTTCCACTCAGCTCTGTCTTGAATAGCTATGAACATTACCTTGTGACTGGGAAGTTGAGAAAAGAAGATCTTGCTAAATTTATCCACGCACAACCACTACGTTAAAATAATGTTATGGGCCTGGAGGTACATAATTAACATAGTAGTTAATTTTATCTTAAATCATTATTTACTTAAAACTAGAATTTGTGCTAAAACTTAGTTTTAATGGTGCTACTTTCATAAAGTACTCTCCCAGTAGTGATAATATTTTAATTTAAAAAAATAAAATGTTTATCACATTTATTTTATTTTTTTTCATTGGTGGAAGGTCAGTACAGCCAGTGTATCTCAACAATTTCAGACTATTTCAGACTATTCTGCTTCCCACTATCTCTCTGACAATGATGCGCAATCCCACACCAGCACAATAAAGTCACAAGGATAAAAAAAGGAAACAATGTGATGTGTGCCACATGAAAAACACCACATACACTCTCTTCCTACTGTACTTCATCTCTATTTTCTGTTTTTTTTTCATTTTCTAGGACTGGTTTTCTCCCCGCCCCCCCTTTCCATCTTCTCTGTTTCATAATGTTTTCAATCCACGTTCCTTCTCTTTCTCCATTTCTCTCTCTGCCACACTATCCACTCTCTTCTCTGGTCCCCCTTTTCCCAGACAGTATCCCATTTGTCCCCCTTTCCCTGTCACAGTATGGTGCAGACACTAAAGCAGACACTGGGTCAACAGCCACCTACAGCTGATGATCAAGCAGCTGAACTGGCTGTACTGAGTCAAAGTCAGAATGAGTCAATCCATAGAAGAGATCCAGCTGAGGCAGCAACATTGCAAATTTCCCAACACTGGCAGAGATTGAACTACATGGGTACTTCTAGTGGTAACATACAGTAGTTCAGTCCTCATGCTTATTCAGTCCTTGATCTACTGAGACAGTCAGTATGTATGCTAATTAGTGCCGACTGTATTCACAATCTATGTGCAATGGATATCAGTCCACTAGCTGTACTGTGACCACTGAAATCTCTTCACCTAAGCCACTAAAGAGCCATCAGATTGGAAGCTTTTATTGTATTGACTATGAAGTGAAAGGGTCTATATTTCATTACTAATTCCCTGAGCCATCTAGTCCCCTAAAACCTAGGTTCTTATGTATATAGAAACAAACATTATAATTCATTATTTTGTTTTTACTCACTGTCTGCACACACACATGGAGTAGCTTAAAGTAAAATCCATGTCAGAATCAATTTTCCTCCTTTTATTTCATGCAGGCACTGGCTTGTTACTGTAAGGTTGATTTTACCAGTAACTGCTGAACTTGTTAGCATTCATTTTCATAAAAAGGAAAAAATAGTACTGAAGCATTCTCCTGGAGGAAAAATATAAATATTCATGGAACTAGCAAACAGACAGAAAAATGAGAAAAATAAAAGGAAAAAGCAAGTCAAATTTTGATCCCATTAACCTTTTCAGTTTCCACCATTCAGATTTACTTATATTGTCATGCTTTCTTGTACTTTTAAAAGTTTACTGTTTGCCTTGAATTTCATCCAGCTAGTTGAATAGGTTAGCAGTAGGCTAACTGGTTCTGAAAAAACAAAAAAACAGAACTAAATTCCAGTTTTATTCTCCCTCTAAACCAAGATCAAACCATTAAGATATACACAGAAATAAATTTTTTTGACAAATTACAAAACAAAAGAATTGAAGCTCAAACCCAGTTCCAATAAATTATATAGGATACAGATGACTTAAAATATCAGTCTTAAGTAAGAAAGCATGAAGTACCTAATCACTGGGGAGGGGGCAGGAAATCAGTTAGAACAACCAAGCATTTTTCCGGGAGCAAAATTTCTAGTGTGCATGCTCCATACCACAAGTTATTGCAAATAAAATGTAAATTCTACAAGTTTCAAATTGCAGTTTCTCTGGAATGCTCCCTTTGGGAGAAAGAGCAAAAATTCTCCCCTCACACCTGCAGCTGAAAAAGCTAAGCCAGGGATCAGCAACCTTTGGCATGTGGCCCGCCAGGGTAAGCCCCCTGGTGGGCTGGGCCGGTTTGTTTACCTGCTGCGTCCGCAGGTTCAGCTGATTGCGGCTCCCACTGGCCGCGGTTCACTGCTTCAGGCCAATGGGAGCTGTGGGAAGCGGTGGCCAGTACATCCCTCTGCCCGCGCCGCTTCCTGCAGCCCCCATTGGCCTGGGACAGCAAACCGCGACCAGTGGGAGTGGCAATCGGCCGAACCTGCGGACGTGGCAGGTAAACAAACCGACAGACTGTGTGCTGAAAGTTGCCAGTCCCTGAGCTAAGCATTAGGTTCTGTAAGGCAGTGTTTTCTCAATGACTGGAAGTCTATGAGATCTCCCTGACACAGTTTAGGAAGCCAGCAAGCCGGTCCCTGGTATCAAAAAGGTTGAGAAACACTGCTCTTAGGGCATGTCTACACTTTTAACTTGGTGGGGGCATGGGATATCCATGTTAAGTGATCTGCCACAACTGTTGCATGATCATTTCATACACTCTGCATTGTTATCTTGTGATCAAGTTAATGTTGCTTCATATCTTTGTGGCCATACAAAACAGCGCTGGTTTGTGTTGAGCACTCAACATTCTGAGCAGACATCCCATAGTGCATTGTTCCACCGCTGGGCTTCATGCCTTCTGGAATTTTTCATGATCTGCATTCTAGGATTTAGACTAGAAGGCAATGTAATTCTCAGATTGGGGGTCAGACAGAACAATTCTCATGATTTCCTATAGAGGGCATGAGCTCCCTCAAGGCCCCTCCAGACCCCACTTCCAGTCCTTTATAACATCTTTCTCCCTGCCCAGCAGATGCCCCAGGGGCATTCTTTGAGCAAACAAACAAAGTCCTCCCCCTCTTTTTTCCCTTATGAGAGAAGGGATTCTGTGGGAAAACAGAAAGAGGCAAGGGTGACCTGAATATCAGGCAGTCCTCTGGGGTCAGACCTGTGGGCTTAGTCTAAAATGGGGTCTAC
Organism: Mauremys reevesii; assembly: GCF_016161935.1. Classification (NCBI taxonomy): domain Eukaryota; kingdom Metazoa; phylum Chordata; order Testudines; family Geoemydidae; genus Mauremys; species Mauremys reevesii. The sequence continues at coordinate 129,946,455 of NC_052623.1, read as the reverse complement.
ATCCAACCCCTTCTTTTGCAGCATACTGCTTTGAGGCTGGGTCATGCAGCTTTGGAAATGGTGAGGCCTTCCTCTGTCTCACTCTCAGCAGGCCTACCTCTACTACCTGAGACAGGGCACTCTCCTTCATGTGGCAGCGTTTCCCTTTTAAGCTTCTCCACCCCAGGCAGAACAAGCCTTGCACGTGCACCTTGTTAGTGTTGAACAGGCCCAGAGGAGCCCAGAGGAGCTGGTTAGTCTTCTCTCCACCAGGGTGAGAGCATGTCCCTCCACACACCCCATAATTCTTTTTGCTTCTGTCAAGGTTCCTCCCCCACTCTGAACTTTAGGGTACAGATGTGGGGACCTGCATGGACACTTCTAAGCTTAATTACTAGCTTAGATCTGGTAACACTGCCACCATCCAGAAATTTCAGTGTCTGGATCACTTTCTGTCCCCCTCAAACCTTCCCCTCCCTGGGCAGCCTTGAGAGGCTTTTTCACCAAGTTTTTGGTGAACACTGATGCAACCCCTTAGATCTTAACACAAGGAGAATTTAACCATCCCTCCTCCCTTCCCCCACCAATTCCTGGTGAGTCCAGATCCAATCCCCTTGGATGTTAACACACGGAAAAAAATCAATCAAGTTCTTAAAAAGAAAGATTTTAATTAAAGAAAGAAAGGTAAAAATTATCTCTGTAAAATCAGGATGGAAAAAACTTTACAGGGTAATCAGATTCATATAGCCCAGAGGAACCCCCTCTAGTCTTAGGTTTAAAGTTACAGCAAACAGAGGTAAAATCCTCTCAGCAAAAAGGAACATTTACAAGTTGAGAAAACAAAAATAAGACTAACACGCCTTGCCTGGCTATTACTTACAAGTTTGAAACATGAGAGACTGATTCAGAAAGATTTGGAGAGCCTGGATTGATGTCTGGTCCCTCTTAGTCCCAAGACCGAACAAACCCCAAACAAAGAGCACAAACAAAAGACTTCCCTGCACCAAGATTTGAAAGTATCTTGTCCCCTTATTGGTCCTCTGGTCAGGTGTCAGCCAGGTTTACTGAGCTTCTTAACCCTTTACAGGTAAAAGAGACATTAACCCTTAACTATCTGTTTATGACAGCTTCAGTGCCATTTTCAAAGTTCTGTCTGGCAGCACATGGGAAAGCATTGGCAATCACTGCAATCCTCATGGTCATGGATATAAACACACTGTGAATAGAATATCTAAATATATGTAACAACTAGAGCAGTGTTTCTCAAACAGGGGTCACCGCTTGTGTAGGGAAAGCCCCTGGTGGGCCAGCCGGTGTGTTTACCTGCCCCATTCACAGGTCCGGCCAGTCGCAGCTCCCACTTCCTACTTTCATTCTTGGAAATCTGATTACGTATGCCTATTTTGTAGGTTTGAAAAGAAGTCAATCTATCTTTTCAGAGTTCTTAACAGCCTTACAAAATATCATTTAAAAATCAGAATGAGGATTTAATATATTTTTAGGTATATTGTACATTTGTCATCATTTAATATCTCACATATTTAAATCTTGAAATATATTATTTTATGGCATTATAGTTCTGTCTAACTCAGTGAACAGTAACAATGAAGCAGAAATAATTCCCAAATTGGCACTCTACCAAATTCATGCTTAAATTTTTAAACTTTTTTTTCTCATTTTAGGGAGAAAGATGCGTTCTAAACTGTTGGGAAAAGTTAATAGTTTAAAACAACCTGTTGCAATGGATCTTTTCTTGCTTTTTAAATATATACATAAAATACAATTGTTTCTTAGCATTGTGAAACATGTCTTTGTAGAGAATGATCCTGCACTGTGAGGGTGATGGACTCCATAGGGAACAGAATTCAAATTGAAACCCATTTTCCACTTTTAAAGACTAGGGGACAATTTCTAATACCTTTGTTCAAATTGGTACTCCCTTATTAGGGTATTAAGATGCTACTTGGGATGATTACCTTATTTTCAAGACTGGACCCCAATGAATTTCTACAAGACTAGCCTAGTAAGTCCAAGCATTACTTGCAGTAGAGATAAGTAAAAAACTAAAATGCTGGCATCTTTAGAGATCTTCTACTTGTGTCACATTCTGGTAGTACCTCTACATCTCAGCCATCCAATTCTAGCTGCCTCCCATCTTATCTTGTCTAGGTTTTTTATATGATTGACTAGGCTTTGTAGGCTCTGAAACACGAGTTCCCTAGTAGTGGAGTCTACCAGACTGGATTAACATTTTCTGCCCCCAAGTCTTAATTAAAGTGTGGCACCCCCAGATATTGTTAAATCTTTATTTATGGATATCACATAATTTCCCTTTAGATGGCATCCAAATCTATCTCTGTATCCCACAAACTGAGAAACATCTGTGATAATGGGTAAAATATTAGGGTTTTATTTGTACTCGATACCCCAAATCTAATGATTTTCAAAGTAATCAGATGGCAGTGGACATAGCACGGTAGACATTGGCCTTTAAGGAATAGTATATAAAACTTGATCAAAGTTAGCTCATGAGGCAATGACTATTTGCAAAGAGAACTGTGTAACACACATTCTGTTTCTTAACATACTCCTCAAGCCTTTGGCCATGGAATCAAATTCCAGAATGCAGTATAGGAAACAAAGCTTGATGATTAATTAAATCCAAGTAGTTCTACTTCTTTGGTGCAACTTAGTTCTCTACAGAATTGCACAATTTTTGCTATCAGAAAACAGACCAAAATCAAACAAACAAACAAAACCCTAAACTGGAAACAATCAACAAAGGCTGGAATAATTCCTGTGAGTATCTCTTCCTCTCCTCACCACCACAAAAGAAAATTTTAATTAGAAAAGCCTCTCAGTTCAATTACTTGCAAATGCAATCCTGGAAGCTCCTTACTTGAAAGCAAAGCTGTTCAGGAGACAGTTATTCTCCCATTCTTGATAAGCCTCACTGAGGTCAGTCAGTTTTACCTTCCTCACGTCAGTGTAGTCTTTTCAATCAAACCTCAGGAATATCACTGAGATGAAACTGGGATAAAATCAAACACAACAAACTTGAAGAGGACCAAAAACCTGTATTACTTCCATTCAACTTTGTGTAACTAATTAACAGATTCATTCGGATCCTGAACAGCTGTCAGTGCCCATTTTGTACTCATTATACACATCTATATCCATGCCCTTTTTAGTCACTGGTTGCACACATTTCCACAAGAAAGTTTAGTCACAAATGTTTGGGAATGGCTAATTCAGACATCCAATCAGAGAGCAGAAAAAATATCAAGTGAGTTAGTTGACCACTCACAAATGTCAAAGAACGAATAATGAACTGTCAAAATGAACTGTCTTCAAACAACCTAAAGGCTGAAAACCATATCGGGCTAATATTTATCAATAATGGCTGCATTCACAGGAAGCCAGATTGGTTTGCAAACAAACAGAAAAATTACCTAAATTCAGAAGCTCATTTATTTTCAGTGAAAAATTCAACCAGCTCTACTAATCACACTAAATAATAGGCAACCAGTCTGCAGCTTTTCCTCCCTAACCCCAGCCCTACAGAAGCTCTGAGAGAATTGTGGTCTACAGGTAGACAAGGAGTGAGACACAATGACTCCTCCCCATGGTGTTTCCCTTCAACCCTGAAGAGAATCCCAATGCAAATTAACGCTGATCTAATTACTAATTTACGCTGGTTCTCCAATCACATTGGGGAACACCATCCTAGTGGGACTTAGCAGCAGCACTGGCTACAGCACCATGAAAACTGGTCTTGTGATAGGGTCAGGATAGATAAAAAGACAGACAGATGTCATGGAAGTCCAGAGGCCCGAAAAGCAGAGCACAGGTAAATGCCCCCTGTACAGATTACACTGGTCTACAATTTTTGAGAAGTCGTCTGCTTCAGAGATAAAATGTGCTATTTATTATGTATTTTGATGTGCTGAATTCAAATATGACAATTAAAACAACTGATTGGCTACTGTTTCTAAGTTATTTAAGTTTTTACATTTTATGTCTATGTATATTGTGTAGATAGTAGAGTTTTAATCATAAATTTAAACCTAGGTCTTTTCATGTCTTTATGGTTGCTTTACATGATAATATTTCACCTGTCCTGTTTATGTAACATTTTAAAAATCAGCAAAAGGGTTATCTAACTAAAATGTATTATGAAACAAAAGTCAAAAAACTATTATGTACATAGTTTAGTCCTATTCAGTGTCTACTCGGCGCTTCTTGGCTTGTCTCTTGTATTCATTAAATGGAGCATCTCTTGTCACTGTCTTTAGTGACATGTTGCAACCAAGGCTTTTGTATGCCTTGAGGAGGTTTTCCACCAACAACCTGTAGTTGTCTGCCTTGTTGTTTCCGAGAAAATTTATTGCCACTAACTGGAAGGCTTTCCATGCCGTCTTTTCCTTGCCACGCAGTGCATGGTCAAATGCATCATCTCGAAGAAGTTCACGAATCTGAGGACCAACAAAGACACCTTCCTTTATCTTAGCTTCACTTAACCTTGGAAATTTTCCACGCAGGTACTTGAAAGCTGCTTGTGTTTTGTCAATGGCCAGACCCAGCTTGATGTGTAAGGGTGGTAACAAAATCTTCCTTGATTCAACAAGTGGTGGATGCTGAACACTTTTCCTGCCCGGCTCCAATGACTGTTGGAGTGGCCAATCTTTCTTGATGTAGTGGGAATCTCTTGCACGACTATCCCATTCGCAGAGAAAACAGCAGTACTTTGTGTATCCAGTCTGCAGACCAAGCAAGAGAGCAACAACCTTCAAATCGCCACAAAGCTGCCACTGATGTTGGTCATAGTTTATGCACCTCAAAAGTTGTTTCATGTTGTCATAGGTTCCCTTCATATGGACTGCATGACCAACTGGAATTGATGGCAAAACATTGCCATTATGCAGTAAAACAGCTTTAAGACTCGTCTTCGATGAATGAATGAACAGTCTCCACTCATCTGGATCGTGAACGATGTTGAGGGCTGCCATCACACCATCGATGTTGTTGCAGGCTACAAGATCCCCTTCCATGAAGAAGAATGGGACAAGATCCTTTTGACGGTCACGGAACATGGAAATCCTAACATCACCTGCCAGGAGATTCCACTGCTGTAGTCTGGAGCCCAACAGCTCTGCCTTACTCTTGGGTAGTTCCAAATCCCTGACAAGGTCATTCAGTTCACCTTGTGTTATGAGGTGTGGTTCAGAGGAGGAGGATGGGAGAAAATGTGGGTCCTGTGACATTGATGGTTCAGGACCAGAAGTTTCATCCTCTTCCTCGTCTGACTCAAGTGAGAATGATTCTGGTGCATCAGGAACCAGCAGTCCTTCTCCGTGGGGTACTGGGCGTATAGCTGATGGAATGTTTGGATAATGCACAGTCCACTTTTTCTTCTTTGACACACCTTGCCCAACTGGAGGCACCATGCAGAAGTAACAATTGCTGGTATGATCTGTTGGCTCTCTCCAAATCATTGGCCCTGCAAAAGGCATAGATTTCCTTTTCCTGTTCAACCACTGGTGAAGATTTGTTGCACAAGTGTTGCAGCATATGTGTGGGGCCCACCTCTTGTCCTGATCTCCAATTTTGCAGCCAAAATAAAGGTGATAGGCTTTCTTAACCATAGTGGTTATACTGTGCTTTTGTGATGCAAAAGTCACTTCACCACAAACATAGCAGAAGTTATCTGCACTGTTCACACAAGTACGAGGCATCTCTGCTCACTTTGGCTAAACAGAAATGTGTCCCTTTGCAAAATCAAACACTGACAAATAAGAGAGCACGACACTGATTTCTAGAGCTGATATAGGGCAATTTCTTCAGCAGAGTGATGTAAGCTTCGTTATGATTGCATCATCCATGACTTCTAGGAATAACATGATGCAATTCATATCATGTATGACGCAATACCAGCTTCAGATTGCATCATTCATTGTTTTGCCTAAAAAGCAAGTACTGTCCAAACCCAGTCAAAGATTTATTCACAGATCCAGTCAAAGATGTATTTTAGTCATTTCTGGTTTAAATTGAGATCCCTTCCCTTTATAACTCACTTATCCTCCACTATTCCCAAGTCAAGGGTCGTATATACTGACCCAATAGCATAACTTGAAAACTAGAGCCAATCAACAATTTTAAGCATCATTTTCGTTCTCAGTGACCCAGAATTAGTAAAGTTTGACTACATTTATTTCAGAAGCATTTTGCCTGTAGAGCACTGTAATCAAAGCCACTATGACTCTCAAGAGACCACATGTATTGGAAACCAAACTCCATGTCATTTCTACAGTAATGGGAAGGAAAGTTTGCTTTCCTTGTATTAGATCAATGCAGTAAAAACTCCATGTGTAGAAACTGCTGGAGTTTCTGTCCTCTCTATGGATTTTTTTTTGTCTGCATATGGGATAATCTCAAAGAAAATAAAGAATGAGCTGATGGCATTTGGATGAGCCAAATCCAGGGGTGGCTCTAGGCACCAGCAAAACAAGCAGGTGTGTGGGGCGGCAAATTACCAGGGGTGGCATAATACTGGGGCCCCAGCTCTGACTTGAGGCAGTGTCCTGGGCTGGATCCTGACCACCTTGTTGTTCTCTGACCAGGTGCTGCCAGGGCTGTGCGGCGGGTCGGGGGGAGCCGGCTCAGTGGGGAGCATGTCCCTGCCGCTCTCCCACAGGCAGCGGCCAGCCCCAGTCAGGCAGGAGCCGGTAGCACAGCTTTGCCCCAGTTGCAGAGTTCAGGGGGTGGGAGTGGAACATGGCGGCCGGGCGGACTGCTCCTCCAGCGCTCCTCCAGTGCTTGGAGGCAGCAGGCTCCTCCTTGGCTCGCAGAGGTCCCGGGGAGCGGAAGGCCTGGGCACGCTGCCCTGAGATCACCAGCCGCTGGCTGCTCTGACCTGGGCCCCAGCAGCTGAATCCTGCAGCCGCCCCAGCTCGCTCCGTGTGAGAGTTACAGGTGGTGCCCCCCGCCCGTCTGGCTCTGTCCCTGGCCACGCCGCAGGGTGACCGCCCGGGACTCAGGGGTGTTGCTGAGGCTGCCCCAAGCCAGGGTCGCTGGGGTCTGCTGCCCCTCCAGCCATGGGGGCCCTAGGCCAGTGTCGGAGCTGGGCCGCAGCCCTGCTCTCAGAGTCTCCTCCCCTCCCCATGCTGCATAGCAAGACATGGGACCATGGGCAGGGCTGCTACAGCCATTTCAGATTGGGATTGGCGCTGGGGGAGCAGAGGTGATTGTGCCCAGGCTGGAGGGACCAGGCATCCCAGCCCCGCATGCCCGCTGCTTGCTCCTGCCGGCACAGGGCTGCGACGCCCAGCTCCGGAGGGCAGCGCCAAGCCCCCGGGCATGCTCGCGGGGAAGGAGAGACAGGAGGCAGAGCTGTTTGGTGTCTTCCACACTGCTCCAGGCCCCTCTGGTTACTCAGCAGCGACAGCCAGGTTGGGTAGCCCGCCAGCAGCGTGACTTGGTCCGACCAGCACGGACCACATGAGCCCCTGGGGTTGGCGCTGATGTCCTGCCTATGCCAAGGCCTCTGGCGCAGAGGCAGCTCTGGCTCTGCCCAGGCAGACACAGCCCAGCTCACTCCTTGGCCGGCCCAGTGAGTAAATGAGTACTATAGCTGGAAATTGTTTTATTTCACTAACTACAAATTCTCTTTATTCATTTTTTTTTTATTTTAAACAGTCCAAAACAAAACCAAACCAAACCATTTCAAAGTGCAAATGTGTAAAAGACAAAAAGGGGGGGCGGGGGAGCGGCCAAATTTTGTTTTGCTTGGGGCGACAAAAAACCTATAGCCAGCTCTGGCCAAATCATTCATTTTTGCAGTCCTTGCTCAGAACATCATTAGAATTATTCCAGTGTTAAGACTTTACTTTGGTTTGTGGCTAAAGCCAGGTGGTGGGGAGTATTTTTATACAATTGAAATGAAAAATAAATAATAATCGATGCTGCAGTAAAATGAATCCCTTTTTCAAGATCATCTCAGTCCTGATTTGAAACATGCAGTGATTTGAAACAAAAGGAGAAAAACTTCTGAGGATTAATTATCAAAGAACCAGAATCACTTTTTAAGAGAATATAAGTATAATATAATTAGACTGTAACAGGTTCCACTGGATGTTAGCATTATAATCCTTTTACTTATAGCTGTCCTTTATTATTAAGAGATAAGCATCCCTACAATCAAAGAAGAAACACATACTTGGTAAAGTTATTTTTCTGTTCTGATCTATCTCTTTACCTGAACAGTAGCCTACAGGATCTAAAGGTTTTCCCCTTCATATGTCCATACTATGACTTGCTAAGGCCAGATCTACAGACTTGTGCCAGCATACCTATGGGGTTGAAAAGGTGTGATCTCTAGCCACCTTAGCTGTGCTGACTGGAGCCCCTAGTGTAGATGCAGATATCCCAGCAAAACTGTATTTTTGTCAGTATAGCTTCCAGGGGCTGCTGGTGTCAACTGTATCCATAATAGGAGCACTTTGCCAGTACAGAATATTGGCATAGCTACATTAGGGAGGTGCTACTAATGTAGACCTGGCCGAAGCTTACCAAGTAACTATAGAAATGCAGAATCGCCACCTGCTATTAGGAGTGAAAGACAAGTCTGCAATATTGCAAAGACTGCCTGCAGTACTACATTAGCAACTGTAATATGGCTTTACATGATGCCTGATAAGTAAAAGATGTGGCAGCAGAAGTGCATTTCCCCAAGCATTACAGGAGAGGAAAGTTGAGAATGAGAAAGAGAATGAATAAAAAAAGAGCAAGTTTTGGAGAACAAGAGACAGGGGAGGGGAAGGGGCAGACAGAAGGGAGATCTTTGATTTCAGTTAGGGTAGGAGAAGGAAGGAAGGAGGAGGAGAGATTCAGATGGACGTTTTCAGTTTTACATCTGAAAAAATAAGTCAAGGTCCAAGGGACAGAATGTAGAGGAAGGAGCCTGGCTAAAAGGTTTCTTTGGTGAAATGTACCTAACATAAAGATAAACAAACTAGGGAAATGCAACCTAGATGGAGCTACTATAAGGTGGGTTCAAAACTGGTTGGAAAACTGTTCCCGGAAAGTAGTTATCAGTGGTTCACAGTTATACTGGAAGGGCATAACAAGTGGAGTCCCACAGGGATCAGTTTGGGGTCCAGTTCTGTTCAATATCTTCATCAATGGTTTAGATAATGGCATAGAGAGTACACTTATAAAGTTTGCAGACGATACCAAGCTGGGAGAGGTTGCAAGTGCTTTGGAGGATAGGATTAAAGTTCAAAATGATCTGGACAAACTGGAGAAATGGTCTGAAGTAAATAGGATGAAATCCAATAACAATGCAAAGTACTCCATTTAGGAAGGAACAATCAGTTGCACACATACAAAATGGGAAATGACTGCCTAGGGAGGAGTACTGCAGAAAGGGATCTGGGGATCATAGTGGACCACAAGCTCAATATGAGTCAAAAGTATAATGATGTTGCAAAAAAGGCGAACATCCTTCTGGGATGTATTAGCAGAAATGTTGTAAGCAAGACACAAGAAGTAATTCTTCCACTCTACTCTGCACTGATTAGGCCTCAACTGGAGTATTGTGTCCAGTTCTGCGTGCCACATTTCAGAAAGGATGTGGACAAATTGGAGAGAGTCCAGGGAAGAGCAACAAAAATGATTAAAGATCTAGAAAACATGACTTATCGGGGAAGACTGAAAAATACTGGGTTTGTTTAGTCTGGAAAAGAGAAAACTGAGAGGGGACATGATACAGTTTTCAAATATATAAAAAGTTGTTACAAGGAGGAGGAAGAAAAATTATTTTTCTTAACCTCTGAGGATAGGAAAAGAAGCAATGCTCTTAAATTGAAGCAAGGGAAGTTTAGTTTGGACATTAGGAAAAACTTCCTAACTGTCAGGGTGGTTAAGCACTGGAATAAATTGCCTAGGGAGGTTGTAGAATATCCATCTTTGGAGATTTTTAAGAGCAGGTTAGACAAACACCTGTCAGGAAAGGTCTAGATAATACTTAGTCCTGCCTTGAGTGCAGGGGACTGGACTAGATGACGTCTCGCGGTCCCTTCCAGTTCTATAATTCTATGAAGAGAAGAATTGCTGGGGGTTAGGAAGCGAGGGGTTATGAATTGAATAGGGAAGAGAAGCAGAAAAAAAGGAAAGAGAGGAGCTGGGGGAAGAAAGATTTAGATTAAAGATTGGCAACCTTTGGCACACGGCACGCCAGGGTAAGGCCCCTGGCAGGCCAGGTTGGTTTGTTTACCTGCCGCGTCCGCAGGTTCTGCCGATCGCGATTCCCACTGGTCCCGATTTGCTGCTCCAGGCCAATAGGGGCTGTGGGAAGCGGCATGGGCTGATGGATCCTTTAAATATTTATGCACATGCTTAACTTTACTCACATAAGCCCCATTGAGTTCAATGGAACTACTTACATGAGTAAAGTTATACACGTGTATTTGCAAAATCAGGGCCTGTACATGTAGCAGAATGGCAAATATTATTTTCCTGTTTTGTTGTACATAGGAAGTATTTTTGTAACCTCATTTAGGTCCTGATCCAGCAAAGTACTTAAACATGTGCCCAAAGTGAACCACCCATGTAGTTCCATTGACTCAGCGTGCTTCAAGTTAGACACAGACTAAATATACTTTGCTGCATTGAGGAGTATGGAGTAACTTATTTGTTCTATTCATCATTCCCTTGAGAAATAATGTTTAATTTATATTGTTTCTGTATGGATTTTAAAACAATTCTAGTCATATCCCTTTGCTCTCTTTAAAATAAGTACTAGGTTGTGAATCTCTTTCCCTGAAATATTTAGAAAACATTACTGTAAAATCTGAATGGACAATTGGGTATATTTATGCTAAAACTCATTAAAATGTGTTATAATTGTGCTTACACTCATGTAGTTAATCTCCTGGTAATTTTAATGTAACTTTAGAAATACTTTTAGCAAATTCAAAATAGGTTAGAGATATATACTTCGGGAGCTCACAAGTATGCAACAATGTGCAAAATCTGCCTCTTGCATTTTATTTTATCCAACATATATTTCCAGATCCTCCTTCTCTTTTCTGGAAAAGTTGTTTTCCTTTAGTCAAAAGGCAGATTGCACACATCCTTCAGACACTGAAGTTCATATCCCTCTACCAATAGACTCTGTGCGGGGTTCTAAATAGTGGGAGAAGGAAGGAGGGGAGGAAAAAACCCAATTCGTGTTACCTTCTACATGCATGAGATTTAAACTAACCAAGCAAGCAGGAGTCTGCAAGTCACTCCTGAGCTAAAGAAACTCCTGGCTAAGAAAAAAATATTCTGATATATGTCCATAGGCATCTAAGGTTTCACATTTTGTTATCCTAATTTTCAGACTGTAGTCCCAATCTCTCAAATAAATTAAATGAATGAAAATGAAGCTGAATCTAATTTTAGAGAATGTCAAAGAAAAACCCTGTATCTTTTTGAAGAACAGGTGGTTCACAATACCCGATGAAAGATCCAAGTAAAGAGAAGGATGCTATGTGTATCCAGATCCCAAGATTTTGTTGTGTGACAATTTTGATAATATTTCTAGAAACACCAGCCATTACTGCCATTTTAAGTGATTGAACTGACCTCTTTTGGCTACAAATGTCTGGTAATAAACAAGTGGCAGATCTACAAACCTGATGTGCTTCCTGGGATCTGTCATAATCTAGAGAACTGCCCTGTCAAAATACAGAAGGCAGACACAAACCCCTTAATCGAGGATTTTATGGTTTTGGAGGTTGGCTGAAACATCACATTTGATCTTTGATAGCATAGTTTTATCTCTGGCAAGTGATAGTAAGAAAATAAACAGACCAGATATTTCAATTAATCAGAACCAATATTTAAAGCTAATTTAATATTTATGCTATTGGAATAACTAAAATAGGGTTCAGATTGGCTCCATCGGTTTGGCTTTAAATAAGCATTGCATATACAATGTATCAACTGATCCTTTTGAGATGGTGGCTTCTAAAATATGTCTATATAAAGGGAAAAAAAGGTAAGCCATGGAGATTTATGTATAAGGCCCAATGTAATCAATCAATCACTAAAGCGTATGCTTATTTTTAACGTCATCAATTTCCTAGTAGAGGTTTATCAGAAATTCCTTAAAACTGAAAAAAAAAATGGGAATACAACACAGTTCTGGGAACTGTGAGGATAGGCCCCACATCAATTTCAACTTAAGATACTAATAGGGAGTGACTATCCTAATACAATATACAGTATTAAGATGGAAGTGATTATGCTAATATTGTGTTATGCCTCTGAGCATGACTAATGAGAACCAGATGTTTCCACAAGCCTGAGCAGTCTTATAGTGAGCTAGGTGTTGATGCAGTTAATAAAAGTGCTGTGCCTTCTCCCCGGACAACCCAACCTTGTGAATGCTTAATCAACATTAAAGCATCAGTGAGTTTGTTAATTTCACATTTCTGTGAGACTGAAATTCAAGCCTGTTGCTGCATAGTGCCTAACAGATTGTGAGCTTACCATGGCCCTGGTCACTTTGCTTGAATAGGATACAACACACCCCTTTTCTCTCTCTGCCTCTGTTGTGGCTTTGCAGATTGCAAGGTCTTTAAGGAAGTGATTGTGTCATATATGACTAAAGCCTAGCAAACAACTAATAATAAAAGCTGCTGAACTCTGTTCAACTGGTGCCATTAGAACAGCTAATACAGCCTTAGTGACCAGCCACTTCCAGATGCATTTGTTCACTCATCTGGTTCCTCAGCACCTGGCTGGTGCATAGGCTGTGCCACAGGGACTTAAATGGCAGTAATAGCATGTGGCTTGTAGGAATAGGGGAAGGAGCAGTGAATGAGTAGCCTAGAACAGTCTGATACAAATTCGATGCAAACTCCCCATTTCCACACTGCTACTTGTAGCTGTGGGGTACATGAGAGAAAAAATCTGTTGGCATTCCCCCTACCAGACAATGAGAAGGGACCACACATTTTATTCTCTCAGCTCTTCACATACCCATGCACTGTGTCCAAGAGCAGGGATGTGCCACTTCACTTTCACATACCATCACTGCAAGAGGGAAGAAAGCAGGAACATCTTTGCTAACCTCTTAGCCTTCCTACACAAACCATCGGGGAAGGAGGGCATGGGAAAAGATTGGTCAGGTTCTCCTTCAATCCAGCTGCTCCTTGCTATCATAGCAAACTGTTACTCCACTACAGTTTGTGTGCATATTAGGATGAGGAAAGAGAGGAGTGTAAGTAAATAACAGTTTATGAGGAGAGAGAGAAAAGAGATTTAAAAGGGAGCACTGGGGAAGCAAATCAAGAACACAGAAAACAACAACAAGGAAACGAGGATGCAAGAAGTGGGAAATAAAGAGAGAAAAGGGGTGGGAGAATGAGAAACTGTAACTCCAGCAATTGAGGAGTCCACAAGTAGTGTGGCACTGCTGAGCTACCTCCACTTGACCATTTCAGGCAAACAGAGGCAGCTGAGCACCACTTGGTTAGTTACCCAGCAGGATAATCTAAGAGCAACATTAAGGCAGGAATCCAGAAACCATCCAAATAAACCAAACAGGAAAAAAATCAAGAAGTTCCAGCTTTTCTATGCAAGCTGGTATTTGTATTTTCCCCTTCAATTATTGACATAGACTTCTCTTGAGCAGAGACCACTGCTTTGCCATTATGCATCAGTTTTGTAAATAAGCAGGGACACAAAATGAAACCACCAAACTCATTTGGTCAAAAGCCCTAAATCAAGGTCTGAATATATATCTGTAGATATACAATTATTCCTCCAATAAGAGAGAAAAGGTTGCCTGTTCCACTAAATCAATCTTTAATCTCTCCATCATTTGAAATATTCTCTCCATAACCAGATTTTTTCAAAGTGACATCATGTCCAGATTCAACTAACACTCAGGCATCCTCTATATTCCCGCACTGAGGAATGTTAAACTGGGTACAGTAAGCAGGCTGTAAAACATAAAGCACCTAATCTAGTGCTCTAAACTGGAGCCTCAAGTCATCTCTGCATTAAACAATTTATAGTAATATTCAGAGTTCATGGCAACCTGTGTGAAGGAAAAAATGCATATGAGCAATTGCAAAGAGATGGTTTTGCTGATGAAATGGGAAGTGTATGGTGTGCACACATATTACAGGAAACTTTTATTATTTTGGTTACTGTAATCTAAATAAAACAACTGGCTTTCAGGAGCCAATGGGACTCTGGTTTTATTAATCTCCCCTTCTAGACATGAATTTAATACTTAGTTCTCATCCAGGTAAGAATCATCTTCCTGGTCAGAAAGGTCTGGTATTGGGAATTGCAAAATGGCAGCCACCCCAGTCAGCTGGCCCAGTTGTTCTCTGAAAACATGTAGATTGAAAAATATCGTGACAATCCCTGTGTTATCGCATACACTCTCCACAAGCCATACATATCTACTTCTTGTAGGTACATCCTGGTGCCAGAGAAGCTCGTCACTGATCAGTAAAGTATCAATCGCCATTGCTTCATTGGTCTTCTCCACATGCTTGATACCATAAAAGCCTTGATCTGGTTCATGCTGAAACATCTAATAAAAGTCTTCCAAGGGTTTAACCTCACCAGCTGCTCTAGTATCAGAGAGGAAACTAGTTACTGGTGGATCACAGAATACTTTCAGGGTATATTTGTGTCCAGAAGATGAATGGACCTGCAAGAACTTGGGTCTGTGGTCCAGCAGAAGCTTGTTTTACATCTTCTTTGCCTATTAAAACATGTAGTAACAGAACTGCTCTCTCACAAAGCCCAGTCTGGCAATAAGCACACACTTCACCACAGCAAAGTTAATGTGCCATTAGATCCCTTGAATGACATTCTCATAGAACCCCTCCAAGGCCTTGTTGTGTAGGGAGCAGTTGCCCCTCCTCTTCCTGTGAATGTTCATTTCAATCTTGGCTCGCAGGAGCCTCATTCTGGGAGTTACCAGGCAGATGTGAGCAAGGCCTTCCTGCATCACTACTGCTGCCACATCAACAGTGCATGTTGGGTCACAGGCTTTCTCTATCTTCTCTAGATCCACATTGTCCCAGTGCTTCCTGGCCAAAGTAAACTTGCAGTTGAGTTCTGGCTCAATGGTGTGGAAGGCCTTCATATTGATCTATTAATTCTTCTGGATGTTTGTCCCCTTGACTTGCAGCTGGCATGCCTGGGAGTCAAAATCAATTGTTTGTATACTGATGGTGAGTGGTGTGAATGCCTAGGTTGCCTGCCTGCACCTTCCTGACTGCGGAGGCCTGCAGGCTGTCTCCTACCTGCAGAAGATTGTAGGTGTGCCACATGTCTTCAGGCTGTTCTGGAGTCAGTGTCACCTGACCTTCACTGTCCTTCTCAGTATCTTTGCTGAGGAGCTTCAATCTGCCCACGGTCTTAGAGGAGTTTAAGAATGTTCAGGAACTGCTTTGGGGATGCTGGCTCCTTCCTCGATCTCAGGGAATGGGACACTACTCTGCCCTTCACAGCTGGGATGAGGGCAAATGGAAGCCCAAATACGCTGCCGTAGAGAAAAGTAACTTGCAATTAAATATCAGAAATATTGATGAAGGATTCTATTGTGAGCTCTACCAACTGCATACAAAAAAGATATAGTCATTTAGTTATTAAAGGTTATCTTTATTAGCTATCTTATCTACAGTATATAATTAAAACATTGGTGCTGGATACCTTTATGTAACCATTGTTATGATAGAGGATCTGATTGGCCAGTAACAACCATAAGAATTACAGTTCAATTAAATGAATACTACTGTGCTATACAGGATTGAACAAACTCCGGTTGAAGTTCAAGAGTAGTTGGCTTTATACCAGGAGTAGGCAACCTATGGCACGGGTGCCGAAGGCAGCACACAAGCTGATTTTCAGTGGCAGTCACACTGCCCGGGTCCTGGCCACCAGTCGGGGGGGCTCCGCATTTTAATTTAATTTTAAATGAAGCTTCTTAAACATTTTTAAAGCCTTATTTACTTTACACACAACAATAGTTTAGTTATATATTATAGACTTATAGAAAGAGACCTTCTAAAAACATTAAAATTTTTACTGGCATGCAAAACCTTAAATTCCAGTGAATAAATGAAGACTCGGCACACCACTTCTGAAAGGTTGCCTACCCCTGCTTTATACACACACTCTGTACTTGGGGAAAAAACATAACTCAGTATAACACAAGTGCTAGAAATATCAATTATATTCTGTGAATGCACAAAAAACGAGTTAAACTAACACCATGCACAGTCAAAATCAATGGTCTCCACACAAACGCTGACAGTGGTGTGAATGCAGTACAATGCACAGGATGCTGAAAAAATTAAACTAGTACAGTAAGTTAAATAGTGTTGTTTAATTTTCAGAAGTGCTGACATTTAATTTAACAGGAGTTTTGGCTTCTAAATATCTCTAAAAATCAGGCCCATGCTTTGAATCCCACCCCACTACCATTGCCCTTGCCTTAGTTTTCCCACTATGTCATGGCTAATCTAGGAGATCGTACTTTTCTCCTATCACACATAGTTCTCTGCTGGGGTGCTATTGACATGGTCCCCCGGAGGTGTAGGTTTTGGAAACACCCCATTGAGATGCATAGTGCAGTTCACCTCTCTCAGAGCTATTGTTTCCATTCTGTCTGCAGACCCAGACAGATTTCATTGGCTCAGTTATGTGTTCATGCTTTTCTTTGTAACTATTAGTGCCTGGAACTTAAAGACAAACTAATATGAAAACTGGATTCTTAAGTAACTCTAGGAGCTGTATCATAGAAACAGTCATATAGTACTTATGCCTTTATCCAGCTGTGCTACAGACTCCAAAAACACACACAGGGAACAGATCTTTGGAGAAAGGTGGTTCCATTTATTTAATAATCATTCTTAAAAAAACATACTTGAAAATAAATACAAAACCAGGAGCAATAATGCCCTTCTAGATCTGTTAGTGATGCCATCAATTCCAGCAGGAGAAACACAGGACCCCAAACTGTGGCAGATTTAAAAAAGAACAAAACTTTTAGTTTATTTTTCAAGTTTATTAATAAAGTATTTGCAGTGTCCTTAGTTACAAATAATTTAGGATATGTTTGTTTACAGTTGAAATAGTTGTTCAGTTCACCCTTACCTTTTAGGACACTGGAAAGTCTAGGTCTTCAGACCTTGATGGTGTCTAGCTGGGCTTTTGGGAGGCAGTATAGAATCAGGTATTGACTCCAGGTGATGCCAGTCACACTCCAGGACTGATACTGACACCAGCGCAGTTCTATGTTCAAGAAACAGCTTGGAATATAAAAGCAAGTAGCTCTCTGACCATTGAGAGAAGAGCACTTTTGAAGTCCACAGCAGGATCTGTAAGTGGGCTTATTTTAAAAATCACCTATAAAAAGGAATACTTTTGACTGGTGCCCCTTTTGGGAGATATATAAAGAGGGCCTCAATTTGTCCTTCCTCCCAAAAAAAGATGTTAGAAAAAAAATGAAAATCTTGGTCCTGTCTAGACTAGAATATTCTTATGTCAAGAGAAGTGGAGGGGGGAGGTGTGGGGGAGGGAGGACTAGAAAAGTGAAATCTGACCAACCAAGAAGGGGAGGGATATTTAGTCAGACTGTTTAGAATGCCTCAGATGTATTTGTTTTTGCTATCACCTATTTAAAAACATTAACTAACATTTTGTATAAAGAGCATCTTTGCTAAAGATTCAATATCCCCACCCCTTCAGTTGAGTAGTTAGAAATCACAATAAAAACCACAAGATCCTCAGGAAAAAATTGAGAAAGCCAGACTTGACATGTCTGACTTTTCTAAAAAGTTTAAAAAACCCAAACAAACAATCAGGAAAAGAAAGCACAAGCCTGTATTTTTAAGTCTTTTCAAGGTCATTTTTTTAAGAGAAGAGCTCATTTATTTCTGGTCATTGTCCTCAGAAATCTTATCTCATCCTTAGGGCTGTGTGGGTTAAGGAAAAAAAAAATCTATTTAAAGGAAAGAAGCAAGTCTTCTGGAAAATCTTCATGATTTTCCTCCTAGGGTGGAATACAGAAGCCTATTTTTGCTAAACTCATCTAAAATAATTCAGAGTCAGTTTTGCTGTAAGACCCACCATTTTTTCCAGAATAAATCAGAGTAAATCCACCAGAAATATTTACCCATTGAATTGTTTTTACACTTGCTAATTTAGCCCACCTGGTTAAATGAACAAAATCACTCAGAGGGAAAAAAAATGTTTACCACACATTTCTTACCTCTCTTAAAGGTAGATCAGCAAAAATAACTAAGGTCCTGGAGCAGGCTGTGGTGGTTACAGCTTCAAACTCCATGCGTAGCTTCACTGATCTCACTGTTCTGAAAGCCTCTTAAGGGGGCAGGCTAAAGAATTATTTCTAGACTTACAGACAAAAATTAACCTTCCAAATCATATAGTACAAAGAGCACCAAGTTTTTCCAGTTGAGTGAAGTTTATATTTTTAATAAACTGTGACAGCTGTCTACTGCTCCCAAGATATACAGCATGCTGAGTTGTTTGCTTTCTCACACAGAAGAGGCAGAATTATTGGGACTATACATACAAATAATAAAGGTAGACACATTCCCCTGTGCTGCTTGCAGGGGAGAGGATAGTTCAGGCATTAGGGCCCTAGCCTACACTATAAGAGATCTAGGTTCAGTTTCATGGGCTGTAATGGATTTCCTGTGTGACATTGGGCAAGTCACTTAGCCTCTCTGTGCCTCAGTTCCCCCTTTGTAAAATGGGAATAAAAATGTTTCTCTACCTCACTGGGGCGTACTGAAAATAAAGACATTAAAAATTGTGAAGCACTTTGAGATCTACTGATGAAGAGTACAGTGTAAAAAATAGGCATTATTATTAAGGGTGCACAGTCTTGCAAATAACAAACAAATGGTGCTGGTGCTTTCAGAAAGGAAACCACCAATATTACATGTTACCCCTTTCCTCTGTTAAGAACTGATATAAATAGCTGCACAGAGGAAGCCAAGATCTTCACTGGTACTATAAAACCCATAAACAATACTACATATTCTTACGCATCTTCTACTTGCACATTTTCTATTAACACCTATACAGACAGAACAGCATGACACCCACACCCCAAGCATCTGTCATTCTGGTGTGCGGATAAGAGACTGATCTTTATTTTTTGACCCCAGTCACACAGCATGGTCAGCTTCCATGATTTTATCACAAGTCTTGTGATATTTGCTGTTTTTCTTAAAGTTCAGGTTCCTGGAATTTTGACAATCTAAGCTTTCATTAAGAAATTAAGGTTTCTAGCTGAAAAAAATTGGTAACTACTACCCAAAGTAAACTCTGGAGGTGCAGCAACCAGAAGGTAAAGAAGAAGAATCCCAGATATATATATATATATATATTTTTAAAATCTCATGATTTTTCAGACAGACCCATGACTGTTGCGGGGGGGAGGAATGGGACTCATGATTTTTGAATGATTCTGTGAGGTTTGCCTCCACGTCTTGTTAGCTTGGTGGGTCTGTTTACAAGATAGGTACATACATTTTCCTTGTCTTTCAACATACTTTGAAAGTAACTCCGAGGTGGGGAAATTACATTTGTTTGTCTGTGGTAGACCTGTTTAACAACTCTACTTAGGCAAAGGTATCTGACATTGAACATATGCTAGTGACATCCTACCAGGGGAACTCGTAACTTTACATATAATGTTGGTACATACATTTTGCCATGATGTTATTGACCAGCAAGTTGTTAGTTTTGAAATGATACCTCACAAGGCATATTTTGTACAAAGTTTATTACAATTGTGTGCAGAGTGTGAATACAGGGGTGCTTAAGGTCACATCCAATCTATTCCTTTCCCCTCTCCCTGGTCTGACTCTTGTCTTCTCTGTATTTGCATCAGACCTCATCCTTCTCAATGCTACCTAGGCAACCACTGGGGCATCACTGAGAGCATGGAGAGAGAGGTCCTCTGCTCTCAGTTCCTGTGCCCCATCCCAACCTGTACTGACTCTCAGTCTGTTACGTCTCCTCAAATGGGACTCCTCAGCCCACCTGCCATAGGCACCAAGACCAATGCTGACCCCCAAAATACCCCCATTACTTAAACGTGCCCCTCTCCCAAAACTCCACCAAAAAGTTTTGAAGCTTCTAGTTACAGTTTAACTCTCTTAGGGGCATGCAATAGTTATGAAGCAGTCAGCACACACATAATATGTACAGTCCAATGCCTTTATGCTCTTTTATATTTAATCATGTAAAGCACAGGAAAGTACAGATCATGCAAAACAAACATCTGAAATAGCAGTGTCCATCATTTTCTAGCTCACCCTTCCCATGTGAGTCCTTGGGGAACCATCTAGGTTCCGGCAGGATAGGTTGTTTCACACTGTCCGGTCTCTCTCCCTCATGGAGCCCTTTATCCTGCTTCTATGACCTTGCTGTCTCCTGCACCATACTTCTGGTTCCTGTGTGGCCCCAGTTCCTGTGTGTTTTTTTTAATTTAAACCTCTCCTGGTCACCTGGCCTCTTTTGTTCTACTCCTGGTAAGTTTCCACTATGTCTATCTTTCCTCCTTTCAAAGGGGTAAACAAGATTGGATTTCCAAGGCTCAAGTTACTGCTTAGTATAACCTTTGTGAGGGGTAATTACTATTGTTAACCTTAACTATTTCCCATTGTCCCAGTCTGGTATGTATCTGGCTATAGGACCTGCCAGCAATGGTAGATCCACACATTCATAGGCAGTCATGACACAGCAGTTTTTCTTAATACAATTTCACAAAATCAATCAGATTTCATAATTTGTACAGACAGCCCCAATTCTTCACACTTGCACAGTCTGGTCACACACTGGAGCTGTGAGGGAATGGAATATACTCAGTGAGGATGGAATCTTTGGACAGTTTAGCAGCTAAAATTGAACAAATCTCTACTTATGTGAGCTGTGATTATTCAAAGGCTTATAATGTGGCCATGGTTATGCAGATTTTCACAGGGAAGGCAAAAAGCACATTCCTGACGTAAAAGTCACATTATCAAATTTCAAGTCCCAGTTCCAAAGAATGGGGGCACTAAAGCTGTTTAAAGAAAAGATCATATATTTTAACGAGCAAAATATATTTTTCTCTAGCCTTGTTCTCAAAAATGGCTGAAATTAAAGTAAGTAAATAATAGTTTGAGCAAGACACTTGGCATGAAAAATTGCAGTCCAAATTGTTAAAATTTGGAACCATTATAAGCAACTGAAAACAGTGTCTTATAATGTGATGTGTTGGGCAACCTTAATAATAGGTATTGCTACATGTCCCATCTATAATCATATGACAGGGGTTAGTATCTAGCTAGCGATCACAATGGCTACTGTTACTCCTATGAAGAGTACACAACTGGGCTTTATGATAAACATGTTGGGATAATGGGTTAGCAGAACCAAGGAGAACCAAATTATGCTGATTGACGCAGGGATGCTACAATAGCTCCAAGGATCTGGTTGGAATTTGCCTTTAGATGCTTAAGCTTTAGGGGAGGGGTGGGCAAAGCGGGTACCTTGTACCTGGAACTGGGGTACATCTGAGCCCTCTGACCCATAGTGGGCTCCCTCTCTCACTTTGCTGCTGTGACAAACTGAAGACCCACTTCTACACTTCCACCAGCATTCACACAGGTAGGAACACACCCAGCTGCAGTTACATGCAGGCTCTCTGACCAGCCACTGCATGAACCAACAATAGAAAGGCTACAATGAAGGTAACTCTCAGCTCCCCAAGCACACCCCCCCTCTGGAGCATAAACCCAAAATTATATCCTTTTGTGCTGCATTGGGAACTGTACAGCATAAGCTCATAGAGTTCGCCCCTCCCTCAATGTGAAGAGAAATACAATAAGCCTGTGTTAAACCAAGCTGAGATTTTTCCTGAGACATTTCTCTTAAAGGTACACTCGTGTAATTTAAAACATAAAACAGATTTATTAACTACAAAAGATAGATTTTAAGTGACTATAAGTGATAGCAAACAGATCAAAGCAGATTACCTAGTAAATAAACAAAAACACAAACTAAGATTAACATACTAGATAGATTGGATATGAATTGGCAGTTTCTCACCCTGGGAGATGGTACAACCCTGCAGATTCTTAAGGGGCAAGCTGCACTTGCTTTACAGCTTGGAATTCCCAGGTCTTTCATACACAGGCTAGAAATCCCTTTAGCCTGGGTCCAGCACTTCCCCCAGTTCAGTCTTTGTTCCTCAGGTGTTTCCAGGAGTCTTCTTGTGTGGGGAGTGAAGAACAACAGATGCTGTCACTACCTGCCTTGTATAGCTTTAGCATATGGCAGGAACCCTTTTGTTCCAAACTCAGTTTGTGGAAAAACATTGATATCTCAAGATGGAGTCCAAAGTCATGTGGCCTGGTCACATGACCTTGTGGAGCAATAGCAGCCATTACTTACAGTCTGTCTGTAGTGTTCTCAGGAAGGCTCCTGAGGTGGGGGATAAACTTTTCCTAAGGCCTATTGTTTTTCCTAATGTTCCATTGCCCTGAATAGGCCCTTGCCCACCCTCTATCTAGACTAAAAGCATCTTGCTTAGTGGACATTACCAAGGTATAACTACATTTGAAATACAGATACATAGTCAATATTCATAACTTTAGATACAAAAATGATACATGCATAAACATAGGATCATCATATTCAGCAAATCATAGCCTTTCTAATGACATCTCACATGACCCATCTTGGATAAAATGCATCATAATTATGCTATAATCATATCATAATAATATCACAATGTAGAATATGGGGTGCAGTGTCACACTCTACACCACCACTAAATCCAATATTCCCTGAAGAGAATACGAATCAAGTATCCCATGGCTGTGTCTACACAAGATTTTGATCCCTCCAAAATCTCTTTTAAAAGTGCATCATCTAAACCTGTTCTGAGGAGTGTTTGATGATATGGTAAAGATGCAGGTGTCCTATCTATACTGATACTCCATTGCTCCAATAGTTAGAGTTCACTTATGGTACTGGGAGATTTCCTAAAAAAGTCTAATGCAGACTGTAGAGAGGTTAGCCGGGGCTCGTCTCTCTCTCTCGGGTAGCAGGGAACCACACCGCCTCACTAAATTTGGGAATAGGTCTTGTACAGAACTAGTCTGGCCGCGGGAGTCTTCCTCTGTGGCCTTTGTGAAAGTACAAATAAACACAGTGAGCCCAGGCCCTAGGTCAGGGTGGGGCAATGGTGAGTCAGGCTCTCAGGCCCTCAGGCAGGGGCTGAGCAACAACGGTACAAAGAGAAACAAGCCCAGGCCCTAGGTCAGGGTGGGGCAACAGTGATTCAGGAGCTCAGACTGAGCCCCAGGAATTGTTACACTTGGCATTTCGTGGTAGGTGGTGGGCAGGCTGCCAGTGCTTGAACCTTCCCCATGAGGGGTTTCACTCATCCTCCCCTATGTTGTATCCAAGATACTTTGCCTCTTGCCATCCAATGCAACACTTTTTTGGATTGGCTGTTAGTCCCGCCTTTTGCAGGGATCTCAGGACCTTGGCTACGTGTTCCAGGTAGTCCACCCACGGCTGTAGACTACAACGTCATCCAAATATGCCACTGCATAGTCTTGATGGGGGCCATAGAAGGCGATCCATTAATCACTGGAACGTCGCCCCATGGAGGCCGAAGGGCATCTGTGTAAATTAGTAAAATCCCATTGTGGTGGTGAACGCTGTCTTCTCCTTAGAGATGGGGTCAAGCGGGATCTGCCAATACCCCTTACTGAGGTCGAGGTCGAGGGTGATGAAACAGGACTCCCATAGGCGACCAAGCAGTTCATCCACTTGGGGCATAGGATATGCATTGAACCTCGAGATCGCATTGACCCACTGGAAGTCTATACAGAAGCACCATGTTCCATCAGGCTTGGGTACCAAGACCACTGGACTGTGCCACTCACTCTGCGACGGCTTGATGACTCCTAGGGCTAGCATGGCCTGTACTTCCTCCTCGACGAACTGCCACATTAGGTGCAGAAGGGGCCTGATCATCTCCTGAATTACCTTCCCCAGTTTGGTCTGGATGGCATGATGGGCCAGGATCGTGTAACCGGATAGGACCATAAAGGTTCTCCTGAAAACCTGCAGGAGATATTGGGCCTGCTTTTGCTGCTCCTCTGTTAGCATGTCACCAAGCTGGGGGCCTGCGGGGTCCTCTGTCAGGGGCGTGTGGGGACACAACTCTGGTTCTGACGGATAAGAATGAATTAATAGGCCCTGTTGCTCCCGCCATGGTTTCAATAGATTCATATGATATCCCTGGGTCTTCTTTCGCTGGTTGGGCTGGTGTACCTCATAGGTGACGGGCCTGACCTTCTGGGCCACCTCATAAGGTCCCTGCCAATGGGCCAGCAGCTTCGATTTGCTCGACGGTAGGAGGAGCAGGACCCAATCACCTGGCTCAAAGGCACAAGCCTGCGCTTCCTGGCTATAAGTTCGTGCCTAGGCTTCCTGCACGGCTTTTAAGTTTTCACTTGCTAGGGCTCTGGTCTAAGCGAGGTGCTCCTGGAGCTGGAGAACATACTTCATGAGGCCCTGGGTTGGAGATGGAGACTGCTCCCATGTCTCCCGCATTAAGTCTAATAGGCCCAACGGGCGGCAGCCCTATTGTAGCTCAAACAGTGAAAATGTTGTTGATGACTGGGGTACCTCACGGATTGCCAGCAGTAAGGGTGGGAGTAGCTGGTCCCGTCAGTCTGTGGCTGGTAGACGGAGGTGCATAACTGTTTAACTCCCAGGAGCTCGCATACCTGCTGCAACAGCCGGGAGGTGAAGTTGGTGCCCTGGTCCATTAGGATTTCCCGGGGTAGGCCCACTTGAGCAAAGACCTTCACTAGTTTGCTGGAGATGGTTCGGGCAGTGGTGCTCCACAATGGCATGGCCTCGGGAAAATGGGTGGCATAATCAACGATGACCAGCACATACTGGAATCCCATGGCACTTCTTGGGAGTGGGCCCACCAGGTCCATGGCCACCCACTCAAATGGCATCTCCACTATGGGCATGGGAACCAAGGGGACCTTGGCGTACCTGTTGGGGAACTGCTAATTGGCACTCAGGGCAGGAGCTACAATAGTTCTTCACCTCCTGGTAAATGCTGGGTCAAAAGAACCACGTCAAAATCTGGGTGAGGGTCTTTTCATGGCCCAAGTGCCCTGCAGCAAGTATGTCATGTGCGAGCTTCATTTCTGCTCGTCGATGGCACCGAGGCACCAGCAGCTGGGTCTGTGGTTCTTCCGTGCGGGGATCCTGTTCCACCCAGTGAAGACAGTCATGGCGTAGCTCAAAACGGGGCCACTGATTTGCGCAATGCGGTCGATCACTGCCCTATCGGGGCCACTGATTTGCGCAATGTGGTCGATCACTGCCCTATCGACAGCGGCTAGTTGTTCATAGGCCCGACTAAGGGTGCGGTCTGCTCTTTGATTGTGGAAAAAGTCGATGCTAAGTCGGGGTTTGATAGCCAGTCCAGGGTTCCTCGGTCCCTCCCTCAGGATCCGGGGTCTCCTCCTCCTCCTCCGGTTGGGCCTCGGGGCAATCTCCTTCCAGCACAGGGATTGAGTGGAGGATCTCCTCAAATGCCAGCCAGTCATGCCCCAGAATCACTGGGTAGGCTTGTCGAGGAGCCAGGTCGACGACCATCTGTCTTGTGACCGTGGCCACCGTTAGCAGGACCTGGGCACTGGGGTATGGCCACACGTCGCTCTGGATGCATTGCAGCCAGATCGTTCCCAGATGACCCCAAGGTCTGACGGATTAGCGTCTGGCCACAGCCCGAATTGATCAGGGCCAGGGTTGGGGTGGTCCCCAACAACTACCGGAACAGTGATCTTGGGGACCTGTGGCAGCCGGGCCTGGGTCTCTCCCACACAGACGTGGCCGAAGCTGCAGTCCATCTCAGTGCAGTCACACTGCAAGTGTCCATATTTCCCACATACAAAACAGGGCCTGAGTTCTGGGCAATGATTCCAGGTGGGGGCTCCCATTGGGCCCCTGGGGGGACTCTGATTGGTCCTCGAGACACTCAACACGGGGCGGGGTGTGCAGATCCTTGTCAAGGTGGGAGTTCGGGGCATCTGGCCCAAAGCTCTGAGTGACCGTCTTGTCCGCAGGGGAGGCTCTGCACTTCAGTCTGAGTGCCTCCTTTCTTTTTGGGGTTAGGGCGCTCTGGCCCTGGGGGGTGCACTCTGGTAGCTGGCCCCACCGGCGCTTCAGCCACGAGAAAGTCTTCCATCAATGCAACTGCAGCGGCTAGCATTGCTGGCCAATGGTGAAGCACCCAGGCCCTTCCTCGCGCTGGGAGGATATATTCGAACTGTTCTAAAATAATTTGCTCCATGACCTCATCCGCAGTCCTCCTCTCCGGCTGTAGCCACCGCTTGCACGCTTCCTTCAGCTCTTGGGCCACCAACCGGGGTCTGGTGCTTGTGGGGTAGGTCTGGCTCTGGAACCGCTGCCGGAAGGTTTCCAGGCTGACGTCCAAAGCATCCAGGATCTCTGCCTTTACCTGGCTATAGTCCCTTGAATCCTCCGTAGACAGCCCTCTATACACTGTTTGGGCTGTCCCAGTCATGTATGGGGACAAGAGAGTGGCCCATTGGTCAGGAGCCCACCCCGCAACCAGCGCCACTCTTTCAAAAGTTACCGAAAAGGCTTCAGGGTCGTCATCAAGTCCCATCTTTGTCAGCCGCACCGGCGCAGTGGTGTGGGGTGACCCGGCCGTGTCTCCCAGCTGTTCTTCCTGGTTCTGAATCCCTGGGTCCCGAATCAGCTGCTGCTGCTGTGCTCCCAGCTGCTGGATGAGCTGATGCTGCTGCTGGAGCTGGGCCACCTACTGCTGCTGCTGCTGCTGCTGCTGGAGCTGGGCTGCTTGCTGCCGCTCCTGGCTCTTGGTCAGGAGGTTGATAAATTTGTCCATATCCCTGGCTCTTACCGGGGTATGTCCCCCCCACAGATCCCTTCTCACAGGGGTCAAGGGATCGTGCCCACATTTTCCACCATGTGTAGAGAGGTTAGCCAGGGTTCATCTCCCTCTGGTGTGGTGGGGAACCACACCGCCTCACGAAATTTGGGAATAGGTCTTGTGGGAAACTAGTCCAGCCACGGGAGTCTTCCTCTACGGCCTTTGTGAAGATAGAAATAAACACAGTAAACCCAGGCCCTAGGTCAGGGTGGGGCAATGGTGAGTCAGGCGTTCGGGCCCTCAGGCAGGGGCTGAGCAATAACAGTATATAATAGCAATCCCAGGCCCTAGGTTCCAAAGGACCTGGGAGAGGAGGAGCCTGCCACCTGTGAGTGGGGTGGCATAGGGGACGCAGGACCACCCACTTCACTGCATCCCAGCCCAGGGCCCTAGCAGCAATAGAAGACCCCCTGCTGTGTCAGTGGGGATCCTGGCTGCAACACGCTGAAACGGGTTCTGGCCCTGCTGCAGCCAGACCAGGATCGGCTGCCCCAGGGCTACTTCCAGACTCCCCCTCTTGAGATACCTGGGTCAGGGTGGTGTCCTCAAGAGTGTCCAGCACCATGGGTTCCTCGGGATAGCTGGTGAGGAGCAGACTCAGCAACTCCTCCTGGTAGCTGGCGAGGGGCAGGCTCGGCAACTCCTCCAGGTAGCTGGCATGGGGCAGGTCGGGCCAGTCCTTGGGTTTACCGCAGGCCACTGGGGTTTCCCAGTCGTGAGCTAAGCCAGAGGCATCTGGCCTCCCCGATGGCTGCTCTCTCAATGAGCTCTGGGGTCTGGCCTTTATACTTCCAGTGCCACACCTGACCCTGTGGGGAGCGGGCTCAGAGCTCCCTGGCTCTGCCCACTCTGGTGTCTGGAGGGACTCATCTCTCTCCAGGGCAGCGGGGAACCACGCCGCCTCACTACATAGACAAAGCCCATCAGGTGTCAATCAAAGCTGATATGGTATGAATTTGGTCAGTGATGTTTTTGACTTTTCACATTTTTTAGTCTTTATGTGATGCAGATAAAAATCTAATCTATTTGTTTGTTATTATAATTATTTATTATTATTTTAAGTTTTAGGAAAACCAGGGTAAACATTATATTTCACCAGTTTCAAACTGTTGAGTGTTAGCAACAGATACATGTGGCCAAAATTTAGATGTAAAATATTTGCCAAGGTTATGGCAGGAATGGGGGAAACTGGAAGTTAACATTTGGTGGCGGACTAGTTCTAAGGTCAGATAAGTGCCTTTTGATTTAAGTATTTGTGAAAATCAGTCCAGTTTTGGCTGACACAAACTACAGAAAATACTATGACAGAATCTGAATGAGCCAGAAATTTTAAACAGTATATTCCAACTCCTGCCTCACAGCACTGCACGCGCTCCCAAACTCCACTGATCCTCACAGGGTTTCAGAACACCCACACAGAGCAATACTATAGCTTTGAGCTGGATGAAATTTACTGGATGAACAGTAAATTTGCCCCCCCCCCAAAAAAAAAAACAGTTTGGGAGTGACTAAAACACAAAGTTGGGTCGAATTTGTTGAAGCATTTCAGATGTATAAAAAAAATGGGGAAAAAATTAGAGAAAGTCAAAACAATTTGTCTGGATATTTTATTTCAAAATGAACTGTGTCATTTCAAATGGACATTTCATTTCAAAATGTTATTTTGAAATGATGAAACATTTCATTTGACCCAAACAAAATGTTTTTGGCTCTTTTCTTTTAGTGGGAAAAAAGATCAATTTCAGTCAGTCCAATTTAATCCCCCTCCCCTCTGAATTTTCAGTTCAAATACCAAACCAAAACACTATTTACACATTCAGCTCTATTATAGTTGCATGTGGGAAGGAATCTTCTTCTTCCTGAGTACTAATGAGTTATGGTTCTGTGGAACAAATAGCATGAGATCATACAATTAGGTAGTGTGTCATAATCCATATGCACAAGGAGGTTGAATTAAAGTTTCACAGGTCACCTCAGTTTTAGCATTTCTGATCTTCTGAGCACTTGACTTTCCACCATCAAAGTTGTTTCAATATAGACTTTTGTATGGAATAAATAAGCACAGTGCAGCAGTTTCTTGACTACTGTTAATACAATAGGTTCCACTCAATAGATCAATGATCAGTAATTTGGACAAATTATTCCTGTCTGAGATTATAAATGTGTCTGATAAAGAGAAAAGATGGCCATTACTACGTGTGATGTTAGCTCCTCTGCAGTTGTTATCAGGGCTTGAAAAATCTTAGTGCAAAGAACATAAATACTGCAACCCTGAGATCTTGTCTCCATGGGGAAGCTGACTAGCATAGCTATAGCTGAATAAGCTATTCCACTAAGGTTCTGTCAGTCATTTTCTCCATGTGGATAAGCCCTCAGTTTTTGTTGTAACCTTGAGAGTGAAGGGTAAGAAAACAATACATACATAAACCCCCCTGATTTTGTTTTATTCATGGGACTATACAATACAACAAAATATTTCAACCTAGCGAGCCAAAAGTACTTTCATTCTAGTTTAATAGATCTACTGATCAAAAATGTTATTTGGCTTCTAATTCCTTCCAATCCTTTTTTTCTCAAACACGTACGTCTTCTTTTTAAATATAACATATATTTAAGAGTGTCTTAATATTGTGGCTGTGTAGTACTTTAAGATTGTGATAGAATATTTTATATGCCACTCCCACACCTGGATAAAAGTTTTTAAAAAATCTCTGAACTGTAAATGTATAGCCAAAAAAAGAAGAAGAAAAGATAAATGAGATAAATTAAGCACTAAATCAGAAGGCAAATCTGTTGTTTGAAACAAAGACCTCCATTGAGAGTGAACAGATGAATAAAGCAGCTGAATATACCAGGAATCAGAAGGGAAAACAAGATCAAAGGAAGAACACCAATCTCTATTCTTTTGAAGCAGCCCTATAGGAATCTTTTGAAGAAAAGCAATTAAAGTTGGACCGTGAAGGTGGAAAGCAGACCAAATTTCTACCCCACTTCTCCGGTAAAAGTACCAAAGGCTCCAGAAAGGTTATTTGTCTGGCTAACATATCATCTCATAGCAAATTTTGCTGCAAATCCTCATTTTGTTAGTATGTGGCTGAATGTGAAATCTAAGCTAACTAACCTTTTGAACTGCCGACTCTTAAAAACTGAGAATTAAATTTCTTTAGTATTTCTTATGATATAGGAGTAGTGAACATGCACTCATGTGGCTGCAGAAGTACCTGTGTGGTGACCTGGTATAATCTTAGAAGCAATATGAATGTCATTTTTAAAATGTGGCCCTGCAAATCACAGGGCATGGACTTGACATACAGGTAAATGATAAGCGGATGATGAGTACATGATGATGGATCTTTATGACATTCAATCATTATTCATGAATTTTCCTATCTGTGCCAAACACAGAATAAGAGGTCAGTCACAAGATGATATATTGAATATTGATGGGGCGAGTATATGGAAAATACAAAATAATTACATTGCCCTTTATATACGCATTATTGATTTGGTCTTAAGTATACTTAAGAAAATTATATGCTCTTAATATCAGTCAATTATCTTCATACATATTTTTTCCAGCTATGCACTGATTTTTAGTGCCAATTTTAAATTCTGAAGTGGTCAAAATTATCTCTCATATTTTATCAGACAGTGTTTACATTGGATATATGTCTTTAACAGGAGTATATATTGCATCATACTTTTCTCGAATATTTTACACAATGCGCTCCCTGAGAAGGTTTCAGTTGCTCCATGTTTCACTATCAAGGGACTATATTATTGATCAACAAAAGGGCTTGCATTTACGTTTCTGCAAAACTTTCCCATAGGGAAGGCTTCTCTGAATATAAATGGTTTGTGGAGGGACCTGTGAAGCAGAACCACTGAATGAGGGAGCCAATCAAGAGATGCAAACCCACTGCATCATGGAGAGCCCAGAAAGTAGGCATTCTGCAGCTCTCAGGAAGGTAGAGCAGGGCAGGATGGGGGATCTGCCTCTGTGTGGATTCTTCCATCCTCTTCTACTGGAGGGAAGGGCAGGGGAATACTAATTCAGCACTGGGGTAGGTTTATCATAGAATCATAGGACTGGAAGGGACCTCAAGAGGTCACCTAGTCCAGTCCCCTGCACTCATGCAAAGACTAGGTATTAACTAGACCACGGACGGGCAACCTGTGGCCCATGGGCTACATGTGGCCCATCAGGGTAAGCTGATTGTTGGCCGTGAGACATTTTGCGGACATTGACCATCTGCAGGCAGCTCCTAGGGGCCATGATTCACCGTTCCTGGCCAATGGGAGCTGCAGAAAGCAGCGGCCAGAACATCCCTGTAGCCCGCCGCTTCTCACAGCTCCCATTGGTCGGGAACGGCAAACCACGGCCACTGGGAGCTGCGGGGGGCTGTGCCTGCAGACGGTCAATGTCCACAAAATGTCTTGCGGCCCACAATCAGCTTACCCGGATGGGACACATGTGGCCCTCGGGCCACAGGTAGGGTGACCAGACAGCAAATGTGAAAAATCAGGACATGGGTGGGGGGGTAATAGGAACGTATATAAGAAAAAGACCTCAAAATTGGGACTGTCCCTATAAAATCAGGACATTTGGTCACCCTAGCCGCAGGTTGCCCAGCACGAACTAGACCATTCCAGACAGGTGATTGTCCAACCTGCTCTTAAAAATCTCCAATGATAGAGATTCCACAACCTCCCTAGGCAATTTATTCCAGTGCTTAACCACCCTGACAGTTAGGAAGTTTTTCCTAATGTCCAACCTAAACCTCCCTTGCTGCAATTTAAGCCCTTTGCTTCTTGTCCTATCTTCAGAGGTTAAGAAGAACGATTCTTCTCCCTCCTCGTTGTAATAAACCTTTATGTACTTGAAAACTGTTATCATGTCCCCTCTCAATCTTCTCTTTTCCAGACTAAACAAACCCATTTTTTTCAATCTTCCCTCACAGGTCATGTTTTCTAGACCTTTAATCATTTTTGTTGCTCTTCTCTGGACTTTTCCAATTTCTCCACATCTTTCCTGAAATGTGGCACCCAGAACTGGACACAATACTCCAGCTGAGGCCTAATCAGCATGGAGTAGAGCAGAAGAACTACTTATCATGTCTTCTTACAACACTCCTCCTAATATATCCCAGAATGATGTCTGCTTTTTTGGCAAAAGTGTTACACTGTTGACTCATATTTAGCTTATGGTCCACTATGACCCCCAGATCCCTTTCTACAGTACTCCGTCATAGGCAGTTATTTCCTATTTTGTATTTGTGCAGCTGATTGTTCTTTCCTAAATGGAGTACTTTGCATTTGTCCTTATTGAATTTCAGCCTTTTTACTTCAGACCATGTCCAGATCATTTTAAATTTTAATCGTATCCTCAAAAGCACTTGCACCCCTTCCCAGCTTGGTATCATTCACAAACTTTATAAGTGTATTTTCTATGCCATTATCTCAATCATTAATGAAGATATTGAACAGAACTGGACCCAGAACTGATCCCTGCGGGACCCCCACTCGTTATGCCCTTCCAGCATGACTGTGAACCACTGATAACTACTCTCTGGGAACAGTTTTCCAATCAGTTTTCACCCACCATATAGGAGCTCCATCTAGGTTGGATTTCCCTAGTTTGTTTATGAGAAGGTCAAGTGAGACCATATCAAAAGCTTTGCTAAAATCAAGATTTACTAAAGTTAAGGTTTCATCATCCTGTCCCCCCATTTATCTCCCCAGTACCCAGCCCAGCTACTAAGACTGAGCTCTGGGGTTTGTATTTGTCCAAGACCATGCTTGCACAGCCTCCACAATAGCACTTCTATAAGTCTATGTCAAAAATAGTCACATTTTGCTCTGTATTCACATCAAAGGCTACATTGAATTCATTTGTCTCCTTTTTATATAGTTTATTGTCCTTGTCACTCACGCAATTTATCCCAGAATATGAGTGCTAAATATATTCTGTGAATAATGGCAGAAATCTGACCTTTCCAGAATGTTAAATTTTGATTGACTGGTTCAGCCTAAACTAACATACTTTTAGGGACATAAAAGTGTTTGTTGTGAGAAACAAAGCATTTTCTATTATCAAAAACCTCAAGTAAAGCAGTGAATGCCCAACAAACATGTCTGGAATATATAAACAGGCCAGGCAATGAAAATACAGACTATTGAAAAGGTCAGGAAGCTGCAGTAAGGTATTTCTCTAGCAAAGCATGTCTTCAGCAGACTGTCACAATTCCCTGAAAAACAAACCAATACACCAGGCTTCCATGCATTCATTTCCCTTCTGATAAATAATCTAACAATTTGAGATGCTACAGGATTATTTTATTAATATAGTTCCATATCCTGCACTATATGCACTCACTCTGTCAAAGCTCTCTGTCTCTTGTATGCCATAGCCCTGTGGCATCTACGCACCTTCCTGTGTTTCATCCATTTATCCTCACAACACGATTATGAGGTAGGGAAGTACCATTATCTTCTTTTTGCAGACGAAGAACTGAGCCACAGAGATGCTAAGGCCTAGATCCACAATGGGATTTAAATGTTGCAATGCTCAGTGTTGCAAAACCTAACTTTTAGGCACTACAAAAATCACTGGAACATTAAGGTAATCTACAAAGCCTGAGTTAGGCCCCCTATACAATGCATGGGGAGATAGCAGCACCTAAGAATGCAATCCACAAAAGACAGTAATCTAGGCAGGCAGCAGCCTAAGCTAGCCCATGTTGAAATGCTAAACCCGCTCCCGCTCCTGGAGATAGGTGCCTAAGTCCAGGCTGCAGGGAGACTCCTATCTCAGCATGTGACCCACAACCAGAAGCCCCTCTCCTGGAGTCAGGAAGTTTAGGCACCTAAGTGTTTCTTGTGAGAATGAGTTAGGCACTGGTCTCACTCCATACAAAAGCAGCTGGAGCTATCTGCCTTAGTACTGATTAGAGCCCTTGCCTGGAGACCTAGCTTACAGGGCAGTGCACATACTACTGAGCTGTGGAATAGTCTGATGTGTCACTCTCTCAATTTTGTCCTGTTGAAGCTGCTCCACTGTGTACAAATACTTAAAGAGTCATTGGGCCAAAAAAGACACTGAGCATGCGAATTATTTTGTAGTCTGGTGGTTATGGCACTCACTAGAAGAGCCAGGGTCAAATACCCCTACTTCAATGACTTTTTGATTATACCCAGTGGAACAGCTTTAACAGGAGAGATTGAGATCCCTAGCTCAGTGGTGACAGCATGCTCCTAAGGGAGATGAGAGACCCTTGTTCAAAACTTGCCTCGCTCAGGCAGAGGGGGGAATTGAAATTGGGTCTTTCACAGGACTGGTCTACAAGTCCTCCTCTGACCAGAGTTTGAATGGGATCCTGTAGGTGGCTTCTGAGCACACCTCTCCACTCTAAATTCTCAGCCATGAATTCTCTCCTGGGATTTGGCCAGGTCAGCCCTTTCTCACAAAAAAGCTAGAGAGAGAAAGATCCACCGTGATTAGGTCACTCACCTATGATCAAGGATACCTGTTTTCAAAACTCTGCTCTGCCTGCTTTGAAACAAGTGTCTCACACCCCATGTGAGTGCACCAATCACCAGGCTATTCGCTGTTCTTGGGTAGGTGTATCTCAGCCTCTCCTGGTGAAGCTGTACTGCTTTCAGTTGGACTGCTCCCAGGAATGAAGATCCACACAGGACAGGGTAAACTAACCAGGCTGTTATTAACAAGGCTTTGCCAAAACACACTGCTCTCAGCAGCATAGTTCAGTGTACACACACACACACACACAGTTTATCAGTCACTTTCTGTGCCTCTCTTAAAGGGGCAGTGTATCTATCTGTGCAAGAGTACAATACTCCCCCCCCCCCCACACACACACACACCAGCCCCGTAAACAAAAGAAATTCAGACATGCCATTACAAATATTCCTGCTCAATAACAGCATTAGGAGGTATTATCATCCCTACACTCTTTGGGTTTAAATCTTCTCCCTTATCTGGAGTGAGTGTTGCTTGTTGTATTTGTAGGCACAGCCATAGTGTCAGTGGTGAGCTGCAGACGTGCGCACCAGTTCGCCAGAATTAGACGCCGGTAGAGAACCGGATGTTAAAGAACCAGGCAGGTAGGAGAACAACTCTGGTCCGCGGGCCGGATGTGGCCCACGGGACCGCCCTGTCCCCCACCTGAGCTCCCAGGATTACCTGTTCCCCACCCCCCGCAGAGCTGCAGCGTGGTCAGCCGCCGGCAGCTAGGCAGCTCAGCTGAGCTCCAGCTTGTCCTGCTGCTTTGAGCGGCCGGCAAAGAGGGGGAGACTGCGAGCTCCAGGGCCACCCGGGGGGCAAGTGGGGCAATTTGCCCCGGGCCCTGCAGGGGCCCCCTACCCCACGAGGATGTCCCCCCTCTACCCCCGGCCCCTCCGCCCGCAGAGCCGCAGTGTGGCCAGCCGCCAGCAGCTGGGCAGCTCAGCTGAGCTCCCAAGTCCTCCTGCTGCTTTGAGAGGCTGGCAAGGTAAGGGGACGGGGGGAGCTGCAAGCTCCAGGGCCGCCCGGGGGGCAAGTGGGGCAATTTTCCCTTGGCCCTGCAGGGGCCCCCTACCCCACGAGGATGATGTCGCCCCCCCCGGCCCCGACTCCACCTTCCCCCATCCCCCGCTCAGAGCATTGTGCATTTTTTAGTTCGGGGAGTGCTGTAGTGGAGACGTGTGTATAGTGTGTGTGCCGGACAGAGTTGTGTGTTGCAGCGTGGTTGTGTAGCAGGGGAGTTGTGCGGCTGGGAGAGGGTCTGCACAGTGGTGGGTGTGAGGGCTGGGGGTTGTGCACTGGGGAGGGATGTATAATACTTGGAGTTGTGCAGTTCAGGTCACTTATGGTGTGTATGGGAGGAAGAGTGTGTTGTGGTTGTGTTGCTGGGGATGAGGTGCTATATGCTCTGCTGGGCCTGCACAGAGTTCTTGCAGCACAATGGATTGTTTGTTGAGTGTGGTGTAGATTGGGGCTGTTGTGCAGTGGTTGTGTAGCTGTCGTGCCTTGGGTTGGCTGCCTAGGGCTCCTGGCAGCCAGCAGCTTGTTTGCTGAGCTGTCATTTATAAACCTCCGAATGCAGCTCCTGGAGGAGCCTGTGTGATGAGGGCAGGAGGGAAGGATGGACCCAGGACAGGGTGTGTGTGGGGGGGGCTCCTTTTATCCTCCAGGGGAGAGTCAGCCCCCAGTTCTGCCTCTGGGTGGGTTCAGATCTCTCCTGCAGTAGCATTTGGTAAGGCGAGCGGTGGCTAGGGGGGCAGGGTCCATGGTCCCGGGTTAGGGTGACCAGATGTCCCGATTTTTGGGTTTTTTTTCTTATATAAGCTCCTATTACCCCCCACCCCCATCCCAATTTTTCACATTTGCCGTCTGGTCATCCTACCCCAGGTAAGCCAAATGGAGCAGCTTGTGCCTGGGTAGCACTTGGCAGTGCTGTGCCTGGCGGACATCTGGGGCTGGCTGGCAGCAACTAGCTGTGGAGTTTGCAGACAGTTGCTGCAGCCATCCAAGTATCTGCACACACATTCTGTCTTGGTCACTTTCTGCAAACAAGCTGCCTGTTGTAGTTCTCAGATCCCCAAGCAGACTCCAAAGAACACACCAAAGACCCGGAGCGCCGCCAGGTAAGTAAAAATTAAAAAGGCGCCTCTAGACAGGGAAGGGATTCTCACTGGGCATGGGGCCTGATTCGGGGGAATCGGTGGAATCGTCCTAAAGCTGGCCCTGACAATGTTTGCTCCCAGTCTAGTTTATTATTTTATTAACAGGGTCGCACTTGCCTCGTTGGTTATGTTGATATAGCATGTGAGTCAAATGTCATCGCTCCCAAAGTTCGTCTTGTTGAGAGAGACAACATCTCATTTCTTGTGTTAATTAATTGAAGTTGCAATTGCCTTGTTCGTGCACTTGTGCAACTGTTTTCTATACAATTCAACACAACCAGTCATAGTTGATCTGTTTGTTTCTAGTAAATTGCATGTGATATTTCAGTGTGTAATACTAACTGGACTGTTATTCGAAGATTAAAGTTTTCTATTCAATATTATTTACCCTTCATAATGAAACACCAGAAAAGCATTAGTGATTGGTTTTCCAGTAAAATGACAAAATCATTAGTCAGTAGTTCGAGTAGTGAAAATAATGATTTAATTACTGAAAACGCCAATGACAATAATTTTGGTGATGAAAATATCTTAAATGTTGAATCATCTGAAAATGTGTCCACAATGGAAGAGGATTTACATGATTGTGAAAATGTAGTACCCGATTGTTGGACTTCCGAGCAGGCACAATATTTTTTAAAGAAATATAATGGCTTGATAACTGAAGGCAAAAAACTTGGCTGTTCCCACTGTACAAAGACGTCACATTTGGGGGTCCTTGGAGGAAAATCTTTACACATTTCTTCAGAATGGCAAAAGTGTACTATTAAAGCACCTGGAACTGATAAAAAAGTTCAGCAAGCTTCATTAAGAAAAAAAATGAAGGAACATTTCGAATCAAGCTCTCAGTTGAGAGTTATAAATATTTTAAATGAATCTAAAAAAGAACCTCTCACTACAGTGATTGAAACTTACTGAAAAAAATTGCAATAACCAGCCAAACTTTCAACAGCTTAGTAAAAAGAAACCGACCAATGTCAGATATGGAGGATGAAGTAGAGCTACAAATTAAGAATGAAACTGATTTTGGGAACTGCCTACATTCTCGATTTTTGGCCATCAGAATCGTAGAACATATTGCTGAATTAATAAGAAAACAAATTTTTAGTAAAATCATTGAAAACTATTCAAAGATTTGTACTATTATTGATGAAGCTTCTACAATTTCAAGTAAAACTGTGCTTGTAATTCTTCTAAAATGTGAATTACAAGATTCTTCACCAACAATTTTTCTCGATTTAGTGGAATTAGAATCAACAAAAGCAGAAAATATTTATAATGCTTTGAGACATACGTTAACTGATACAGGATTTGACACAGAATATTTAAAGAAAAATTTAATTGGATTTTGTTCTGATGGCGCGAGCACCATGCTTGGACATAAATCTGGAGTTGCTACAAGACTGATTGAAGATTTTCCAAACATTATAATT
The DNA here is from genome assembly GCF_016161935.1 of Mauremys reevesii. Taxonomy (NCBI): domain Eukaryota; kingdom Metazoa; phylum Chordata; order Testudines; family Geoemydidae; genus Mauremys; species Mauremys reevesii. Next base: position 129,908,298 of record NC_052623.1, on the reverse strand, counting down.
TGGCATTGTTTGAATCATCGGCTACAACTGACTTTAGATTATGCTATAAATGATATAAATGAAATAAGCCATTTCAAGATTTTTTTGGACAAGATTTATGCAATTTTTCATCAGTCAAATAAAAGTCAGTTTGAACGTAAACAAGTTTCTGAAGAACTGTATATTCAAATCATCAAAATAGGCCGTGTTTTTGGTCCACAATGGGCTTCTTGTAGCCTTAGAGCTGTCAAAGCAGTCTGGAGAGCTTATCCAGCTCTTTATATTTACTTTTCCAAAAATCAGAAATTTTCTGGCATTGCAAAAAGATTGAAAAATAAATAATTTTTAAAAGACTTGGCATTAATGATTGACATTTTGGATGAACTTGCATGATTATCAAATGCACTGCAAGCGAGACAATTGAGTTTAACAAAGGCAGATAAACTAATCAAATGAACAATTGTTTTTTTCATACAATTAAAAGATAGTTTTGGTATACACGAAAATAAAATTAATGAAATGATAGAATGTGATGCTTTTAAATGCATAGAGTTTGAAGATAATGTAAAGTTTAAATCACTGCCACGAGACAAAGTAATAGAGCGCATTATTGAAAAAATTAAGGCAAGATTATTAAACGAAAAGCACATTAAATATAAAGAAGATAATTTAGGTCATTCTCGTAATACACCTAAAATAGTTGAATTATTCAATGTTATGGATCCCACTTCATTGAATATTGAAGAAGTCAGGTTACCTTGGAAATCAGGAGGAAAAAAAGGTGCATGAATTAAGTAAATTCATAAAATTTGTAGTAGATTTAAATGATTTTCGTGACTATGTAGACAATAACATTCAATCAAAAAATCTTCCTGATCTGGAAACAATAAGGAAAGCAAAGCAAATTATGAACACAATTGCAATTAGTTCTGCAGAAGCAGAAAGAGCTTTTTCGTTGATGAATATTATTTGTAGTGATAAAAGGGCAAATTTAACAATTAAACATATCTCAAGCTATATGACCATCAATTTGTTGGGAAAACCACGAAGTTCCTGGAACCCAATAGCATATGTTAAATCATGGATGAGAAGTCATCGATCTGCATTAGATACCAGAGTTCATGTATCCAACACCAAAGATTATGGAGAAGATCAAGAAGCCATTTGGAAATTACTACCTAATTAGTAATAAATGTACTTAAATATTCTTTAAAATGTTGTTTGTTGTTGCATTGTATACTTCAACATGAATATATTACTTTTTTTAATAACTTAAGTAGTTCACATGTAATATTTTAATATACAAGAATAACAGGCATTTCATTCTTTATTATTGTTTGCTTACTCATACATCTCTTTATATTTTCTTCTTTTCAAATGTATTGTAAATTCGTGTAATAAAGCAATACTTTGTTTCTATTGTAATAAACACGTAAAAATGTTCTTTTTTTTTGTTAAGTATGACTCCCAATGATTCAATGCATTGCCATTTCTTATGGAGAAAGGTACAAAAAATACATACTGTGGATGAACATCCCTTAAATCAGAACTTTTTATAAGGAACCGGTTGTTAAGATTTTGGCAGCTCATCACTGCATAGTGTTATCATGTGATTGTGATTGTGTTGGTTGTAACTCTGTTGTCTCTTCTCTCTGGTGCTGCCACATACAGGAATGTCATTGATTATGATTGTAACTCCTGTTAGTCTTTGGAATGTTTCAGGCACCTTTTTTCTGAATATGGTGCAGAGGACATGCCAAAGGGCTTACTTTTGAAGCACCACCTTCCACACAAAGTATTGAAAGTGGTTAATTTGCTTGTCCAGTCTGATCTGCCAATATCCAGATCTAGTACATTGAATACACTTCCTGCAAACAGTTTATGAGTGATGTCATTTAGGATTGTAGGCTGTAGTGTTCCTGCATTATTGCTTTGGTCAGATATTGCAAGTATGTGCAAACCTGGATCACCCCAGTGTTTTTTTCTTTTCTACTGCAACCATCAACCTAACCCAGTCTGATGGTTCCTCCTCCTTTTCAATTATATCTAGTGGTTCCTTCTTCACTTTGGACCTTATGGTTAATGGCAGACATCATGATGCATGCACTACTGGCACTGCATTTGTAGATAGATTAATTATGCAATATCCTGGTAGACATCCCTTGCCTTCAAACACACCAGGAAATCTTTTCTTAATTTCCTCAGCTTTGAGATGTCCTTGTATGGATTCCACTGACATTAGGATTTTTATCAGGTGTAATGATTTTAAAACTGTCTGTCCTAATACTGGTTTTGCTGTCATATTTATTATACAGAAATCAAGATTCTAACATTTTTTCCTTGTACTTGCATTTAACATTGCATATCCCCACTATATGGAGTGGATGCCCTCCATATACTGCTAGTTGCACTAACATAGGTAATATTAGTGTCATAGTGGGTGATAAATTCTTCCTATATACTGTCTCAGGGATGAAGTTTACTTGAGTCCCAGTGTCAATTTCCAATTTCATGTCTATTTCTTCTGGAGTCATAAAAAATAGTTACATATGCTTCAACATTAGCACCCCAGGAAAATCTTTTTATTTTTTATAATTTTCATTTAGTTTTTGGGCATTTCTTGTTATTTTGTTTTATCCATCCCTCCCCCCACCCCCAGGGGAGTCAGGCCCTGCTCAGAGTGGGGGGGTTCTGAGGCAGGTTGGGTCTTGGTCCCAGGTGAGGTGTGTGGTAGGCCTTGTGGTGAAGGGGGGGTGAAGAATATGCCTGCCTTGTCTCATGGGGACCATGATGGGGTCCCTGCTCTAGGCATTGTGACCTGTCACAGGGGTCACAGCACTTCTCAGGTTTGGCCTGCCTTCCCCTCTGTCATGATGATGGGAGGTAGCCGGGCCAAAGCTGAGCGAGTGGCTTTGTGACCCTGTGTACCAGGTGCCAGGCTCTATTCATCACTATCCTTGTCCTTATTCTGTATTGTAGCCCAAATGCACACTGTGTCCTTGTGAAACTCCTCTCCCGTGAGATATTCTCCAATTTCATACATTGTATGCCCTGTGCTTTTCTGTTTGCCAGTGTGGCACGTTGGTGAAAAGCAGGGCCGGTGCAACCATTTAGGCAAACTAGGCGGCCACCTAGGGCGCCTAGTGGTTGAGGGCACCTAAAAGTCCCCTCAGGTGAGGAGGTGGAGTGGAGCTGAGCTGGGGCGGGGGGGGGGGATAATGAGGGGGGGGGGCGCACAGGGGAACCGCTCCCCACCCCAGATCACCTCCACTCTGCCTCCTCCACTGAGCACACAGCCCCCGCTCTAATTCTCCTCCAATCGGCACCGCAAGCCTGGGAGGGGAGGAGAATTAGAGCAATGCCAGCGTGCTCAGCGGAGGAGGCGGAGCTGAGGTAAGCTGGGGCAGGCTCCCCAGGCAGGGTTAGCTGCTGCAGGAGGGCTCCCCAGGCGAGGTTAGCTGCCGTGGAGGCGGGCTCCCCGGGTGGAGTTAGCTTCTGTGGTGTGGGGTGTCTCCATCGGCAGAGTTAGCTGCAGGGGGTGGGGTAGCTCCTGCGGAGGGTGATGGGGGCGGCTGCCCGGGCGGAGGGGCTGGGTTAGCTGCCATGGGGGGGCGGGGTTAGATGGGGGTGGTGGCGCAAGGTGGAAGTTTTGCCTAGGGCGTGAAACTTCCTTGCACTGGCCCTGGTGAAAAGTGGTGCATTTTGTGGTACTTTGTCAATATCTTCCTTACTGCTTTGCATGATGCAAGCCACATCTGTGGCAACCCTGTTTTGTCTGTGCCTTTGCTACAAGCTTGTCTTGAACTGATGCAATGTTTAAGCTGTTCCACTTTGTATAAATAATTAAATATTAATTAGAGCAGGGACTTGACCTTGGTTCTTCCACATTCCAAGTGAAAGCCCTAGACAACGAGTTATAGAATCAATCTCTCTCTCTTTCCTTCTTTGACTTCATTGACAAGATATGTGGGGGAATGCCTAGTTTGAGAATCCCACCAGAGTGTAGGTGTGTGCTAGGGAAAGAAATGGCTCAGCAGTGTCAGGAATTAGGCAGCTTTGTGTATGCCCACTGGCAGAAACTTAGTCACCTAAGGAACTTAACTGGCGGAAACTTAGGTGCCTAGGGAATGTAGGCATCTACAGTGTTAGGTGGCAGCTGGGTGGGGGTTTGAGGCTCTCAGTAAGTGCTTAAATGTTGGATTTAGGCATCTAAAGTGGCAGTTAGGCATTTAAGTCACTTTGTGGACCTAGCTGCAAGTACCTAACATTATGGAGCTGGAACTTTTGGGGACTACCACGGCACAAATAATAATGAGTTTTATCCTTGTCAAGGTTTCAACACAGCTGTTTCCTGAAACAAGGTCCATTGGACTCAAGAATGGCATAAGAGAGCCACAGGCATCAGGCCATCCAAACTGAATTGCACTACCCGAGGCCTTAGATGTTTCTGCAATAGCCAAGCAGTTCCAGGGTTTCACTGCAAGGTAACATATCCTGCAGGGAGAGGAAATGGAATTTGTGCTGTTTCTGCTGTGAGGCTCCTGCCACTTTAAAGCCAACCCAATGGAATGTGCGGCTCTGGGTTCTGCGAGGGGCAGTTGAGACCAGGCTCCAGCTGGATTGTTACATTTGCTCTGTTTTAATTTGTTTGGATTCAGCCATTAGTTTTCTGGGGTGGAAAGACAGACACAACAGAACCGTAGCGGAGAGGCTGAGGGGCTTGGATTTATGTGTGGAGAGGAAGCAACGGAGACAATGCTGACAGGGCAGCTATATGTTATGACTAGAATTGAATGAATAATTTGTAACGGATAAATTATTCTGTACATTTTGCCTCTTTCTGTTCACAGACTGGTGAATTTTCTAATTTTTTCCTCAAATTTCCTCAAAAATTTTTCCTCAAAATTTGAGCTTAATTTGAAATTTCAGCTATAAATTCCCAGGAGCTTTTGGACTAGTCAAAATCAATCAACTGAATGTTTGTGGGAAGCGAACACAAGAAACACAAACACCTCCAAAGAGAATTTAAGAATGTAAACAGATATTCCTGATAATTTTTTGCAGCATTTGTCCAGCTCTCATGGTGGTATCGTCTCTCTGTCATGCCGTATCCTGATGTGCCAAACTCTGAGATTCTGACTCAGTCTGGACTCAGTCCCCTTTTGCACTGTCTCAATAGGAATTTGCTGAGTAAGGAATGACTAAAAGCACAATAAGTCCAAGCCAAGGACTAACCAACAGTCTATAGTTAGGAATTTGTCCTGATTAAGGAGGTGGTTGCAGTATGAGTTGAGGCTGGATCAAAGGAACAGTCCCTCACTATGGTAGAACAGGAGATATAATAGGATATTCTATTTATGGTACTTAAATGTTCCCCATTATTGTAGTATCAGAGCACCATACATTCTTTAATGTATTTACCCTCATAACAACCCTATTATCCCTATTTGTTATTTCCCTGTTTGTTTGCAGATGCGGAACTGAGGCACAAACAATTTAAATAATTTCCCTGAACTTATGCAGGAAGTCTGTGGTGGAGAAAGTAATTGAACCAAGGCCTTTGAAATCGCTGCATAATGACCTAACCACTGGACGACCCACCCTCTCTACTTCAAACAGGCTACTGCCCCTGACATTATGTTTTCACAGAAAGGCTGTTTAAGGAGCTGACTCTGTGCGTGACGATCAGGGTTATTGAATCAGGGTTATTCTCCTATTTCAACTCCTGGCAGGACTGGTTGGTGATTCTGAGGATCCCAGGGGGATATTTCAATCTTGTAGATTCCTAAATTCATTTCAGTGGTTGGAATAATGGATTCCTTAATGGATGTGGACAATGAAAAGGATGACACCAAAGATGCACCTCAGTCCCTGGGAAGCTTTCTGAGTCAGGGTAGGTTTGCTGCTCTGATGAGTGATGTGAGTTAGGAGTGGTCCCTTTAGTGTAACATTCTGTGACATACAGAGGCTACTGAATGGCTGAGGCTGCTGTCAGCGTCCAGAAAATGAACTGGGATAGAAGCTATCTTTCCCATTTCTCTTTTTTTTGCATGTGGATTCGATGCTGGTAAAGGTGCTGGCTGACAGCTCAATAGGTCATTTACACACACAGCAATTATGGCACAACATCAGCAACATTGCAAGATTCGATTCACACATATTGTGTGCTGCCATTGCATTTCACCCCTGTTCTGGAGGGCTCTTTCAGAGTTTGGGCTCTCTGCTGTACCTGCCAGCAAGGGAGGTCAGGTGACTAGTTCCAGTTTTTTGTGATGTTGACCCCTGTTGACTTGCAACTGGACTGAAACCCATCAAACTAATTCCCAACAGAGGCCACCAAATGGTTATTAGATCTGAATGACTGTTGGCTCCTTGTCAGTTCATTTGCCCTGAGAGAAGGTATTAGTCCTTAAATATTTCTAGTAGAAGATGTCATTTCTTTCTACCCGCATATTTCTGATCAAGGTTTTGTCTTTGTCTTTCCCACTCCTGCAGGTTTAAAGCAGATGTATCTCGACCAGCAGTTCTGTGATGCTACACTGGTGGTTGAAGGAAGGAGGTTTCCTTGTCACGGGTGGGTTTCTGCTCCATGCTAGTAGCTTCTGGATATAAGAACCAGAAACTACATACTGTTGAAACAGGACAGAAGAAGTTATTTACTTGGGGACGTGAAGCAAGCTAATCTAGTATGCAGAACTCATAGCACCATGAAAAAAACTTAATAATAGGACAGGGGTTGGCAACCTTTCAGATGTGGTGTGCAGAGTCTTCATTTATTCACTCTGATTTAAGGTTTCACATGCCAGTAGTACATTTAAACATTTTTAGAAGGTCTCTTTCTATAAGTCTATAATATATAACTAAACTATTGTTGTATGTAAAGTAAACAAGGTTTTTAAAATGTTTAAGAAACTTCATTTAAAACTAAATTAAAATGCAGAGCCCCCCAGACCAGTGGCCAGGACCCAGGCAGTGTGAGTGCCACTGAAAATCAGCTTGCGTGCCGCCTTCGGCACCCGTGCCATAGGTTGCCTACCCCTGTAATAGGACAATATCTAATCTGTATAAATGACACCTTTCATCACAAAAGATCCTACAGGGAACATTTCACCTAGAAATGAAATGCAGCCAACAGGTGCAAAAGACATAGTAAAACTCTGGTGGGGGAGAGGAAAATTTCCCAAAGGCAACCCCCCCTACTCTTACAGTATCCTATCTACCTATATCCCTTGGGATCTCCACAGAAAGTACAGCTCTCCTCTAAACAGAATATAAAAATGCACCATCATGTGCTATATTTATTGAGGGGTTATGTTTTTAGATAAAATTTTCCCTATTTACATTTTAAAAATCTGGATTTCCCCTAAACTGCCCCCCAAGATCTCAAAGTCAAGTAGGATTTTTTCTGGCTTCTGTGCCCCACAAGTGATCACAACATTGGTATTATGTACCATCCCAAGGATAGCACCTCCTGCTGCACAGCAACTCCCACTACCAGTAGCACCATATGGAGAAAATAATTTCGATGCTGATTTTGGATTAAGAGACCTTCCTATTGAGTTAACCTTCACCATATCCTGGAGCACCCTAAGTTATCTCAGAGATCTCCTATCCAAATACTAAACAAGCCCTCCCCTGCTTAACTAGGAGAGAGCTGATGAGATCAGAGTCCCCAGAAGTGAACTGGTTGCAAATACCACATGTAATCTCTTAGCACAGTTGCGTCTCTTGGTGCAGGGTGCTGTTGGCCTCAGTCAGCCCATACTTCCGGGTCATGTTCACCAGCTCCTTCAAAGCGTCCCAGGATGGGGAAGTTTTGCTCAAGGCTATAGCCCCCTCCATCATCCAAAGCATGCTGAATTATCTTTATTTGGAGGAGATATCACTTACTGCAGAGACTGCTGAAGAGTCTTAGGGATCTGGGGCAAAAAATAATTGGTCCTGCTAGTGAAGGCAGGGGGCTGGACTCAATGACCTTTCGAGGTCCCTTCCAGTTCTAGGAGATTGGTATATCTCCAATTATTACCTTATTACTTATCCTGTAGGCTCCAGATCCTCCCACTAGAGGAGATCATTAGCAGGTAACTCACAATGACCTCACTGGTCTCCTCCTTGTACTTAGGGTGGGTGTGATGTAAGATTGTTTGTGAGGGTCTATATGTGCTGTTTGGGTATAGATTGGGTGCATTATTTATGTATTGGAGAAACATCTCACAGCTGCAACATAAGCATTTCAATAAAATGTCATTTAAAAATCAACACATCTGGCCTGATTCCTGCATAAACATTTTGAAAAATTCTGTTGTAGGGGAGCTGAATGACCCAGTGATAAGAATATTGGATCAAAGAGGATTTGACTTCTAGGTTGTTGAGTCAAATTCAGTTCTGAGTAGAACGTACAAAACAATTAGACCAGTTTTCAGTTAAACAGAAGAGAAACCAAGGCCTGCATGTGCTGTGAAATCTGGAAGGGCTCTATCCAGGAATGGGTTTGAAGCACAGTGGAAAAGGGCAGTAAATGTGTGGGGGAAGTGTGACCTGCCCCTTCCCATGTTGTATAAAGTTTGTAGATTGAATACAGGGTGTCCATCCCTAGAGTTTGGTATCAGCATGACATTAACATAAAATAGTCAAGGGTGCCCTGCCTGGTTTGTCACAGTTTCAAGGAACTTATTCTTGCCCCAAAATCTCATGAGACCATGTTATACAGTGTGTAAGCATAGGCAGCTAGCCCCTGGCGCCACACCTTCTGCCCGAGGCCCCGCCACCCCGCTCCCCTACCTCTTCCACTCCCCCTCCTCCACCAGAGATTCCCCCTTTTCCCCAGCAGCTGCCGGTCTCCACTCCCTAGCCCTTGGCCACCCCACCTGAGCACCCCCAGCCCCAGAGCACTGGGTGGTGTGCCTCCAGCACCCTGAGCACCAGGGGGCCCCCTAGCACTGGATGGCCCCATCTGTCCCAAGTCCCAGCCACAGCCCGCTTCCGAGAAGAGAAGCAGCCTGCCTGGGCAGAGGTCAAAGGGGAAGCAGCAAGCAGGAGGGGGCCTCAGGGCAGAGTGTAGGTGGGGCCATGTGAGGCTGTTTGCATAGGCTTAGCCTCCCTGGCCTGCAATACCTGCCACCCTTGTGTGTGAGAAAGGTGGGTGGTGAAGAATCACTCCTATAAATTATCCCAAGTGAAACAATTTGTTCTAGAAGATGGGGAACTGTTTATGTCCAGTCCAATAGAAGCTTGTGTGGTTTGGGAGAGGGCATGTGGTCTAATAAGGGAGGTTATTAGGTGGGGGACTCCTGGGTTCTATTCCTAGCTCTGCTACTGCTACCCTCTGTAACCTGATTAGGTCACTTCCCCCTCTGTATGTCAGTTTATCATATTAAAGAATGCTCATACTAACACTGGCAGACTTCACAGAGAGGTTGTGAGATCTGATGAATAAATATTTGTTCTTGAGTTCCCTGGGGTACTGCAGATAGACAAAGTATTATTTGTGCAGTCTCAGATATCAAGACAGCTAGCAATCCAGAGTTATACATAGAGAGCTGGGTGAAATATGTTCAACAAATACCTTATTCGCCAAAAAAAATTGTTTGGGAAACCCAACTGCTCTAGGGAGTATTTAATTATGTATACAAGGTGGAACAGTATCAGAGGGATAGCCGTGTTAGTCTGGATCTGTAAAAGCAGCAAAGAGTCTTGTGGCACCTTATAGACTAACAGACGTTAGGGAGCATGAGCTTTCGTGGGTGAATACCCACTTTGTCGGATGCATGTGAACATGTGAACAAGCAAGGTGGAACAGCTTCAACAAGAAAGACTGAGTGAACCCTGCCCCAAAGCATCCACAGGCCAGTGGCTATAGCACCCTCCTGAGACAGAGAAGACCAATGATCAAATTTTCTGTCCAGGATTAAATCCTTCCCAGAGGAGGAAGAACATAGCTTGAGTGCGTGCCCTTACCCCTAGGCTGAAAGTTAGACAGGAGTTGCTTCCTTCTCCCATCATTTTGTGAATCTAACCTGAAACGAATGAAACATTTTGTTCAACCAAACCAAAATTGTCAACTTTTTCTGATTCACTGAAATTTTCAGATTTTTTGTTTTGGTTCAACCTAAAGCAATTTAAAATATTATTTTCAGAACTGCTAGTTCCAAATAATCAATTAATCACCAAGCTCTATACAGGGACAACCAATTCTCTGACACAATCAGGAGACTGAGCTTTCTTGGGAGCTCCTCAGTGATATTTATTCCCTTTGTTATTTCTTCCAGATTCTTTGTGAAGAATATTTCCATGGAGAACTGCATTGGGATTTATGCACTGGCATATGCCCACAACCACAAAGATCTGCTTCATGCAGCAATGCACCACATCGGCTTGAATTTTGGGTCCATCTCTTAGGACTATGATTTCATATGTCTGGACCTCAGCACTTTGACCAGTATCATCTCCTCGGACGACCTTGTAGTGGCCTCTGAACTGGTTGTCTACCAGGCTGTGCAACACTGGGTGAGGTTTAAACCAGCCAAGCGCCTCCCAGTGCTTTCTATGCTCATGAGGCACATATGCCTTCCTTTCCTGACCCATGAAGCACTTGCAGAGATCCAGGCAGACTCAGAACTTTATGGGGATGTTCAGATGTGGTGGAAACAACTGGTTGGGGAAGAAAGGCTGTGGGAGAGTGGGGGACTGAGGCAGGGTACATAAGATGAGTGCATTGTGTGCATGGAGCTGCACAGGTACAGGATTCAACATGTGGAGAATGACTATTCAGAGTTTGACATTGATTCTGACTTGCTTTCTGGAATGGATTGTTTTGATCCTTATACAGGAAGGTGGAAAAAGCTGCCAGGTTTGAAATGCCTGCGACATCCTGCCAGCACAGCTGTGAAGCACAAGCTTTACCTGTCTGGAGGCAAACAACGAGATGGCTCTTGTTCAGACACTCTTTATGAATACAATTCTTTTACTGGCCAATGGATACAGCTCCCCTCCATGTCTGTGCCCCGGGATTCACATGGCTTACTAGCCGGTAACCTGAAGCTGTATGCTCTTGCGGGACGACATGACAGACACGGACTCACTTCTGCTGAGAGCTTTGACTTGGTGCAGAAGGCATGGACTCCCATCTCCAACTTGCCATTTCGGCTGATATATTTTGCTTCCATAGTGTTGAAGAATAAGTTGTACCTAATAGGTGGAGACGCTTTGGCAGTAGTACCTAAGCTAGTTTATAGCAGCGTTCTGATCTATGACATTACCTTAGATATGTGGACTCAGATGCCTCTGGATTTTAAGTGCTATGAAACAGCTGCTATCTCTATGAATAATGGGATCTGTGTTATTGGTGGATTCTGTGAAGAAAAAGATAGACAGCTGACTCCAAGAGGCACTACAGAAGTCTCCTTTCTGTCCAGTAGAAAATGTTTCTTCCTCAACGAAGATGGCAAAGTGAGTCAGGAAGTTGTTATTCCAGTATTACCAGAAACATTTGCCTTTGCTGGTGTGGTTTGTTGGCAGAGGAGAATCTACTTGATGGGTGGTGTAAATTGTTATTGATTATGCAACAGGATTTTCTACTGGGAACCAGGTGATTCCAGCTGAACTGAGTGCCAGGAACATGTCCCCAGTATAGAGGGGTTTATAAAAATATTTAAATGTGTGACACTGAAGATACCAAAAAATACACTCTGCCCCTTCTCCAAGAAATATCTGTAACCCCTACTACCATCAGAGTTACAGATTGCTGCTTTTGAGACACTTGCTAGTGCCTGACCCCTTCACAGTGCAACTAGCATTGAAATATCCCCTCCAGAAGAACTCTCTCTCTGTACCTAAATATCAGTTTACTTCACTCATGCTCACCTGGAAATCAGTAATAGTTTTAAGATTGACTTCAATGGAATCAGAATATGTTCCACAGGATTCCGTTGAATTCAAATAGGCTGCATTTGAGAAAATTCTTGGTTCACACAAGGAGCTGGTTTAAATTCAGTCTCAGCATCACTTGGCTTAAAACCATTTTAACACCGCTAAACATCAGTTAAAGGGCACAAATCCTTTTCTCCGCCTTCCTTTTCCTGTCCATTTCTCTCCTCCTTTTACCCAGCTATTGAAATTAAATTCACTGGAACAAATTTCTACCTAGGGTAACATCACTGAAATCAGGGGTTAATTTGGCTCATTGTATTCAGCTGAAGAATAGTTTTGTTCCCCATATCAGTGTGGCTGTGTTGCAAAATATTTGTTTATGGAGGTTGCTTGGTGAAGCTTGTGAACTGTTGCTCTGATGGATCACTGTAAACAGTAATGGTTTTAAGATCTTATTAAAGCCCTTTCCTTGTAATGGTCACACATGAGTTTGTCTCTCACAGCAGGTGTCGTGGCTCAATGATAAAGCTGAATAAATAAAATGTTATTAAAAATCATGTTAATATGGTCTTTGTTTTGGTAATAAAATATGAAGATTTTTCACTTCCAGCCTATTCAATGATTCACACCCAACCTGAGTCATTACCCAATACCATTTAGTGACTTCTTTGCAAAGAGACACTACGTGTCAGTGTAGTTCCTAGTGGGCAGGAAAGACCAATAATTTCATGGGTCACTCTGTTGTTAAGCTAAGCAGAGAGGCTATGAATTGAATCACTCACAGAATCATGGAATCATAGAAATGTAAGGCTGGAAGAGACCTTGAGAAGCTATTAAGTAAGTCCAGCCCCCTGCAGTGTGGCAGTACCAAGTAAACCTCAACCATCCTTGACAGGTATTTCTCCAATTTGTTTTTAAAAGCTTCCAATGATGGACGTCCATGTCTCCTCATTTACTTATTTAAACATCTTAAACATCAGCACAGTTACCTCATTGTCCTAGTAGTCTATGCGCCAACAGAGGAATCTGTTGACTCAGTTAAAGGTCATTTATACAATCAGTTGGAACATCTAGTATGCATAGTCCCTCCACATGATAATCTCATGATCCTGGGTGTACAGGAGCCTACGCTACATCGGAAGTGTCGTCCCCAACAGTCAGGCTTTACGAGGAACAGGTCCACATTAGATGTCATTGTGACCATTTGCTTGTTGTCGGAGATACATCGTGAGTTCAGGAAGCCCCTGCATGTAGCATATGATGAGCTTAAGGCTGCATTTGATTCAGTAGACTGTGTCGCATTATGGAAGGACTTAAAGAGCATAGGAGTCCCTACCACTCCGCTGGACTTGATTAGAGAGCTGCATAATGGAACCACTGCTCATGTTTGTCTGGGAACCAGATGTCAGCTCCTTTTAAATTCATATCTGGTGTTAGGCAGGGCTGCGTTCTGGCCCCTGCATTCTTTTGTCAGGCAATGGATTTCATAAAGCAGGGTTCCGTCCAGTCCACAGGCATTGAGACTGGTGATCTCTCACTCACAGAACTTGACTATGTTGATGACGTAGTTCATTTAGTACAGAGCCCCAACAGGTTTCATGAGGCACTCCAGCCTCATGGAAGAGGAGTCAGCAAAGATTGGTTTCCATGTTTTGTAGTCAAAGACAAAACTACAAAATCTAGGACAAGGTCCACCTTCGATTTCAATCTCTTTGAACAATGAAAACGTTGAATCAGTTCCCAGCTTTTTCTATCTGGGTTCTATACTTACCAGCTCCTCCAATTCTCACATGGAGGTTCTCCATTGGATTGGGATCACAGCATCCGCCACAGGCTGTTTACAATGGATATGGAATCAACATCATCTTAGTATGACAACCAAGTTCAGGATTTATTTGAGCAGTATCCTTCCCATACTGTTGTATGGCTGTGAAACATGGACATTACATCACGCAGACTGGACAAAGCTGAAGACTTTCCACACAAAAAATCAATGTCATTTATTGGGCATAAATTGGAATGACTTCATGTGTAATGCAGATGTTTATGGTTGTTCAGGTCTACAGACTACTGGAGCCATTGTCCACAGGCCATTGCCTTATGCTTTTCGGACATGCGCAAGGATGCACAAGATGTTCCAGTGAACGTCATTCTACGGGTGGCTTGTAACATCTGGGATAAAATTCTACCAATTGAGGGGTGGAGGTGGCCTAGAGGCAGACCCCCATTACATGGGTTCATCAAGTCTGTTCCAATGTTTGACTCTCAGGCAGGGGCGGCTCTAGACATTTCGCCGCCCCAAGAAGCTGGTCCCACGGCTTTGGTGGACCTCCTGCAGGGACGCCTGCGGGAGGTCCACCGGAGCCACCTGCCGCCCTCCCGGCGACCGGCAGAGCGCCCCCCGCGGCATGCCGCCCCAAGCACGCGCTTGGCGTGCTGGGGCCTGGAGCCACCCCTGCTCTCAGGCCATCAAGCCTTCACAGTTGTACAGGTACGGACCAAATGGCGAATGATAGCTACGGCTGAAGAAGAAGAAGAAGAAGAAGAAGAAGAAGAAGAAGAAGAAGAAGAAGAAGAGTGATGGGGACTCCACAACCTCCCTTGGAAGTCTATTCCATAACTACCCTTTTAGTTAGAAAGTTTTTCCTAATATCTAATCTAAATCTCCCTTGCTGCAGATTAAGCCCATTACTTCTAATCCTACCTTCAGTGGACATGAAGAACAACTGGTCACCATCCTTTTTCAACAGCCCTTAACATATTGGAAGACTTTTATCAGGTCGCCCCTTAGTTGTCTTTTCTCAAGACTAACCATGCCCAGTTCAATCTTTCCACATTGGTCAGGTATTCTAAACCCTTTATCATTTTTGTTGCTCTCCTTTGGATTTGTCCACATCCTTCCTAAATTGTGGTGCCCAGAATTGGACACAGTACATCAGCTGGGACCTCACTGGTGCCAAGTAGAGTAGGACAATTACCTCCTGTGTCTTTCATACAACATTCCTGTTAATACGCCCCAGAATCATCTTAGCCTTCTTTTGCAGCTGCATCACATTGAGAAGTCATATTCAGTTTGTGGTCCACTATAATCCCCAGATCCTTTTTAGCAGTATTGCCACCTAGACAGTTACTCCCCATTTTGTAGTTGTGCATTTAATTTTTCCTTCCTCAGTGAAGGACTTTGCACTTGTCTTTACTGAATTTCATCTCATTGAATTCAGACCAATTCTCCAATTTGTCAAGGTAATTTTGAATTTTAAACATGTCCTCTGAAATGCTCACAACCCCTTCTAGCTTGATGCTATCTGCAGATTTTATAAACAAACTCTTTACTCCATTATCCAAGTCATTAACAAAAATATTGAATACATCCAGTACTGACGCCTGCAGGACCCCACTAGATATGCCTTCCCAATATGACAGTAAACCATCGATAACTATTCTTTCAACCAGTTGTGCACCCACATTATAATAAATTCATCTATGACACATTTCCCTAGTTTACTTATGAGAATGTCATGCAGAACTGTGTCAAAAGCCTTACTAAAATGAAGGAATATCATGTCTACTACTTCCCTCCAGACACTAGGTCAATAATGCTATCAAAGAAAGAAATTAAGTTGATTTGGCATCATTTTTTCTTGACAAATCCATGCTGACTATTCCTTATAACCCTATTAATAATAATCATTTGCTCCAGTATCTGTCCAGGTATTGAAGCTAGGCTGAGTGGTCTATAATTCCCCAGGTCTTCCTTGGTACCCATTTTAAAGATAGGTAATATGTTTGCCCTTCTCCAGTCTTCTGGGCCCTTTACTATCCTCTGGAGGTTCTCAAAGATAATTGCTAATTGGTCCGGGATTGCTTCAGCTAGTTCTTTAAGTACCCTAGGATGAATTTCATTAGGCTCTGCTGACTTGAATACATCTGACTTATCTAGATATTCTTTGACCAGTTCTTTCCATATTTTTATTGCATTCCTTCCCCGTAGTTGTCAACATGAATTATGTTGTGTATCTGGTCATCATTAACCTATTTAATGAAGATTGAAGCAAAATAGGCATTAAGCATCTCAGGGTACGTCTACACTACAAGACTATTTCGAATCTACTTAACTCGAATTTGTGGAATCGACCTTATGAAGTCGAATTTGTGTATCCACACTAAGGACACTAATTCGACTTTGTGAGTCCACACTAACGGGGCCAGCGTCGACTTTGGAAGCGTTGCACTGTGGGAAGCTATCCCACAGTTCCCGCAGTCCCCGCTGCCCATTGGAATGCTGGGTAGAGCCCCCAATGCCTGCTGGGGAAAAAAATGTGTCGAGGGTGGTTTTGGGTAACTGTCATCATTGAACCGTCAATCACGCCCTCCCTCCCTGAAAGCGCAGGCAGGAAATCTGTTCGCGCCCTTCTCTGGTCGGTTACAGCGCGGACGCCACAGCACTGCGAGCATGGAGCCCGCTGCGATCATCGCTGTACTTATGGCCGTTGTCAACTCCTCGCACCTTATCGTCCACCTCTTCCACAGTCAGCTGCTGAGAAATCGGGCGAGGAGGCTCCGGCAGCGCAGTGAGGAGAGTGGCGCAGACCTCTCACAAAGCAGGGTACGCCGCGCAGTGGAGATCATGGTGGCAATGGGTCAAGTTCATGGTGTGGAACGGCGATTCTGGGCCCGGGAAACAAGCACGGACTGGTGGGACCGCATAGTGCTGCAGGTCTGGGATGAATCACAGTGGCTGCGAAACTTCAGGATGCGTAAGGGCACTTTCCTTGAACTCTGTGACTTGCTGGCCCCTGCCCTGAAGCGCCAGGACACCCGGATGCGAGCAGCCCTGACTGTGCAGAAGCGAGTGGCCATAGCCCTCTGGAAACTTGCAACGCCAGACAGCTACCGGTCAGTAGCGAACCACTTTGGCGTGGGCAAATCTACCGTAGGGCTTGCTGTGATTCAAGTAGCCCACGCAATCGTTGAGCAACTGCTCTCAAAGGTAGTGACTCTAGGAAACGTCGAGGTCGTCAGAGATGGCTTCGCCGCGATGGGATTCCCAAACTGCGGTGGGGCTATAGATGGGACTCACATCCCTATCCTGGGACCAGCCCACCAGGCCAGCCACTACATTAACCGAAAGGGCTACTTTTCTATGGTGCTGCAAGCACTGGTAGACCATAGGGGACGTTTTACCAACATCTACGTCGGGTGGCCGGGCAAGGTTCATGACGCGCGTGTGTTCAGGAATTCTGGTCTGTTTAGACGCCTCCAGGCAGGTAGTTTCTTCCCGGACCACAAAATAATGGTTGGGGATGTGCAGATGCCTACAGTGATCCTCGGGGACCCAGCCTACCCGCTAATGCCCTGGCTCATGAAGCCCTATACAGGCGCCTTGGACAGTGAGAAGGAACTCTTCAACTACCGGCTGAGCAAGTGCAGAATGGTGGTGGAGTGTGCTTTCGGACGTCTCAAGGGGAGATGGCGGAGCTTACTCACTCGCTCGGACCTCAGCGAAAAAAATATCCCCGTTGTTATTGCAGCTTGCTGTGTGCTCCACAATCTCTGTGAGAGCAAGGGGGAGACCTTTATGGCGGGATGGGAGGTTGAGGCAAATCGCCTGGCTGCTGATTATGCTCAGCCAGACAGCCGTGCCGATAGAAGATCCCAGCGGGAAGCGCTGTGCATCCGGGAGGCTTTGAAAGCTAGGTTCCTCAGAGAGCAGGGTAACCTATGACTGTCCACTTGACTTACAGAGAAGCTGAACCTGAGCCTGTTTCAGTGACTGTTGACTTCGATCTGCGGTTACATACCCCGTTCTCCAGGTTTCCCCCCTTCCAACACACGTTTTAAAATAAAGTTAATGGAACACTGATTATTAACAAAGTTTTCTTTAATTATGAATTCCTGTTCTAGGGTTGAAACATGGACGCAGACTGTGGTGGGTACGGTGTGCACTGATGTACAGACCGCTTCTACACTAGAGGAATGACAGGCTCCTGCTCCTACAGCAGTCTCTGGGGGGAGGACGGTTGTGGGTGGGTGTGCAGGAAGGGGTGGGTTTGCAGGAAGGGGTGAGGGGTGCCGTCTTTGGGACGGAGTTTGGATGCAGGCTCTGGGCTGGGGGTTGGGGCGTAGGAAGGGGTGAGGGGTGTGTGGGAAGGGTGAATATGTGTCCGTGGATGAGGGCTCTTGCTGGGGCTCAGGGCATTGGAGAGGCTCGTGGCTAGGGTGGAAGGGCATGGTAAGGGCAGCCTGCCTTGCCATTTTTGGATGGCAGGCGCTAGGACCCTGGGGCAGCATACACCTCACAGACTGACCCGGGGCAGCATACACCTCACAGACTGACCCTGGTGCCTAGTGGCTGCAGTCTGTGTGTGTCCTGCTGTTGATCCTGCCCCCAAGTCTGTACCCTGGTAATGGAGGCTGTCCTATGCAATTAAAAATCCCCTCCCCCCCCTTCACACAAAGTCTTCTGACAAGAAAAACGGGACAGAAACAGTGAATAACAACAAACTACTTTTAATACTCAACTACACAGTGGGGGGATGAAACTTGGATTTGGGACTGGGTGATCCAGGAAGGGAAGCACTTCTCAAAATTTATGGCATCAGAGCTGTGTGGTACATGAGCGCTCTGCTGGGGTGCAGTGACAGTTTTCACGGCCCCTAGCGCCCCTCCTTCTTGTTATTTTGGGTGAGAGGGGGACAGGACTTTGTGGCGGGGGATTGCGGTTGCAGATACAGTGCAGGGGGGCTCTCTCCTCCTGCCTGCGGTCCTGCAGAACATCTACAAGGCGCCGGAGCGTGTCTGTTTGCTCCCTCATTAGCCCAAGCAGCGTTTGAGTCGCCTGCTGGTCTTCCTGCCACCACCTGTCCTCCCGTTCGATGTGTGAGCGCTGGTGCTGACATAGGGTCTCCCTCCACTGTCTCTGCTCGGCCGCCTCGGCTCTGGAGCAGGCCATCAGTTCTGAGAACATGTCGTCCCTAGTCTTTTTCTTTCGCCGCCTAATCTGCGCCAGCCTCTGTGAGGGGGATGGCGGGGCAGTTCGTGAAAGAGCCGCAGCTGTGTGATGGGAAAAAGGAAGTGATTTCCTTGAAAAGATACATGTTTGCGAACACTGAACACAGTCTACTCAGTTTCTGTGAACAAGATCATACAGGGAACCTAGTCTCACGAGCTCTCAGGACAAGTTCGAGATTTCGGAATACGCTTTCAGTGGCTGCGGTCTTGCACCGGAGATCGGACAAGCAGGGCGGTACAGCTGAATCCGTTTATCAGCCAGGCCTGGTAAGCCCTACACTATAGGCTGCTTACCAGTTAATGGGTAGCTGTGCCCTCCCGCAGAAGGCAATCTGGAAAGCATAAAGTCTGACCCTGTTCCAGCCCCTCGCGGCTGTGCCCAAGAAAGATCACTGTATGCTTTTCCTCTGCGGCCTCCAACACGTGCCTGTTGAACGAAGGTCTTTGCTATGCAAAGTAAAAGTCAAGCATTCACAATAGTAACAGTACACTAATTGCCCTACTTCGATGCAGCAGTCGCCGAACGACATTACCCTGAGGCGGGTCACTCGGAGAGAGAGAGAGAGGATGCTGTGGGAATCCCTGCACAGACCAGGACCGTATGCAGCCATGCTGGTGGAGGCAATGATTCCGCTTTACGTGAGGATGGCCTGGCGCGGAAGAGTGTGCTTCCACGGAGCACCAAATAAGGCACCTCTCCCCAGGAACCTCCTGTGGAGGCTTTTCGAGCACCTCTACGAGAGCTTCGTGGAACTGTCCCAAGAGGATTTCTCTTCCATCCCTATATGTGTGGACCTTCTTTTTATATAGTTTTATATGGACAACTTTTTAGCTAGTTTTTATATACTATATATTCCTGTTTTTTAAGAAATAAATGTTTCCATGTTTATAACACTTACCGACTGATCCTTCCCCTGATTCTGAGTCCGTGTTAACGGCCGGGGAGGGTTGGTAGGGGATCTCTGTGAGGGTGATGAAGAGATCCTGGCTGTCGGGGAAAGCGGTATTGTAAGCGCTGTTGCCTGCGCCGTCCTCCACAAACCCTTCCTCATCTTCCCCATCGGCGAACATCGCTGAGGAACTGCCCGTCGACACTATGCCATCCTCAGAGTCCACGGTCACTGGTGGGGCAGTGGTGGCAGACCCACCTAGAATGGCATGCAGTGCCTCGTAGAAGCGGCATGTCTGTGGCTGGGCTCCGGAGCGTCCATTTGCCGCTCTGACTTTTTGGTAGCCTTGTCTCAGGTCCTTGATTTTCACGCGGCACTGCGTCGTATCCCGGCTGTATCCTCTGAGTGCCATGGCTTTGGAGACCTTCTCGTAGGTCTTTGCATTCCGTTTGTTGGAGCGCAGCTCCGAAAGCACAGACTCATCGCCCCACACAGTGATCAGATCCAGGACTTCACCGTCTGTCCATGCTGGGGACCTCTTTCTATTCTGGGATTGCATGGACTCCTCTGCTGGAGAGCTCTGCATCGTTGCAGGTGCTGCTGAGCTCGCCCCGATGTCCAACCAGGAATTGAGATTCAAACTGGCCAGACAGGAAAAGGAATTCAAATTTTCCCGGGTCGTTTCCTGTGTGGCTGGTCAGAGAATCCAAGCTTGGACTGCTGTCCAGAGCGTCAACAGAGTGGTGCACTGTGGGATAGCTCCCGGAGCTACTAAGTTTGATTTGCATCCACACCTAGCCTAATTCGAGATAGCCATGTCGAATTTAGCGCTACTCCCCTCATCGGGGTGGAGTACCGAATTCGAACTAAAGGGCCCTCTAGGTCGAATTAAACGGCTTCCTGGTGTGGACGGTTGAGCGGTTAGTTCGAATTAACGCTGCTAAATTCAATTTAAAGTCCTAGTGTAGACCAGGCCTCAGCTTTCTTGATATCATCAGTTATTAGCTCTTCTTCCCTACTAAGTAGAGGACCTACACTTTCCTTCATCTTTCTTTTGCTCCTAATGTATTTAAAGAACCTCTTCTTATTGGTTTCTATGTCCCTTGCCAGGTGTAACTCATTTTGTGTCTTAGCCTGTCTGATTTTGTCCCTACATACTTGTTCTGTTCTTTTGTACTCCTCCTTATCAATTTGACCATGCTTTCACTTTTTATAGAATTCCTTTTTGATTTTCATGTCATTAAAGACCTTCAGATGGAGATATATTGGCATCTTACTCTTCGTCCTATCTTTCCTTTGCATTGGAATAGTTTGCAGTTGTGCCTTTAATATGGAGATTTAAATTCCCTCTTCCCATATAATATGGGAATGGAATTAAACTACAGAGAAAACTGGTCCATTGAATAACCGATTCCTAGAAACTGGAGATGGGAGAGACCTGTTAGGTCCCACCCAGTCTATCCCTCTCAGCCTGGGCAGGATACCAGACTACCAGCTATTTCCTAGGACTTCATCAAGTCTAGCTTTATATGTCCCAAATAATGGGTTTTCTGCCACTCTCCTTGGGAGGAAATATAAAAGTTATTTCTGATATCCAATTTCACTTTGCCATTCTGTAATTGCATACCATTTCTCTGAGTTACTTACCTTTTTTCAAACTTTAAATAATTATTCTCCTATCTTGATGTTTACATTCTTCTAATATTGTTAGGTTGTTACCATATGTCCCTTTCACTTTGGCGTCATTTAGGAAATTTCAACATATTTGGCTCCTTTTGAATATTTACTCACATATTGATTTCTCCAGACTATAATATTTTTGTTGTTGTTTTTCTCTGAACTTTCTCCAGTTTTCCAATGCTCTTCTTGTACTTGATTCTCTGTCACTATAAGAAGTGCATTCAAAAAGGCAATGACTGGGAAATGTGGTAGCTGATGACTGTTATCTTCTCAATGCTAACATTGTGGCTACTTCCTCAAACAGGCAGAGTCCCTGGTCCACCGGAGGTCACAAGATAAAATAAGAGAGCAGACTCAAAAACAAAATCAATAAATAGTGTATACTATGTCTCCCATTTGGGTTACTTGAGGTTTCATTCTTTCTCAGGCCACAGAATATTACCCAGGCTATATATGGCAGCTCTTTTCCAGAGCTTTCCAATAGCCTTCTTAGTCCAAATGATCTTTGTTCATAAGCAACTTTGTGCACAGTTTGGAACATGTCTGAAAGCTCAATACTCAAAAGTTCAGGAAAACATCATGTTCCTTCTTGACATTACAGGCCTTTCATTATGGCTATGAGGCTCTCTTTAAACTCTAGGTCACAGTTCATTGGTCTAAAAGGCTTTTGCTTTTTTAACCATGTCTTTTCGATAGGTAGGCTAGGTCCATTCATTCCATTGTCATGGCAAATCTTGAGTCTATCTGACCTTACATGCACCAACTATAATTCTAGGTGCGACCTTACCAAAGCCATAGTAAGGGATTCCCACCCCCATGATACTCATTCTCCCTGACACCTACTCTCCTGCGGCTCCTTACCTTACCTCCCATCCTTTTTGTGACTTCCAATCTTCCCAAGCCCTCACCACTATCAACTCTGTTATTGATTCCCTCAACTCCATTCTCTCCTCCATCCTCAACTCCTTTGCCCTTCTCTCTCCTGACTCACTGTCCACTCCTCCAAGGCACAACTTTGGATCATGTCTTACATTTGCTTCCTTCTCTCCTGACCCTAGGCTCTTTAGCGTATCAGCCTTAAGTAAAATGGCATATATTGACAGCCTAGTCCTTCATTATTTGAAACCCAAAATTCCTCTTGATTCTTATCATAGTTTTGGGGATTGGGGGAAATGCAGGATCAGACCATTATATTGTATTATCCCAGTACATTCTAGCCAAAATGTATTCTTCTCCCTAGACCTGCGGAATCAGATATATGGTGCAGATCTGATCTGTGCAGTGTTCAAAGCTGATATTTGAATTTTAAAGCCTGCAATTCCAAACTAATTGTGGATTTAAAACAATATACCTTGGCCTCTTTGTAATGGTCTGACAGCCTTTATTATAAGCAGACACACTCCGTGCAAACTTACTGCATGGCACATCTGAATTCTATTTAATCCTAAAAAGCTTATTTAAATAAATGACTGTTATTACTTCAGATGTAATCTCTATTCTTTATACCAATAAATTATTACCTCCACTCTTGCAGAGAGATGTACATGGATTATTACTACAATTCTGGGTAACTCACATTTGAGAAATACTACTAGAAATGAGCTGATATTGAAACACCATAGTTCCTTATATTTCCTTCATACTGATGGGAGCATCCAACTGTCACATTATAATTCTTTGCAACCATACCACATGCACAGTCTCTAAAGCAGGAATCAGCAACCTTTGGCATGTGGCCCATCAGGGAAATCCGCTAGAGGGCTGGGACGGTTTGTTTACCTGCAGCATCCGCAGGTTCGGTCAATCACAGCTCCCACTGGCTGTGGTTCACTGTTGCAGGACAATGGGGGCTGCGGGAAGCAGCAGCCAGCACATTCCTCAGCCCATACTGCTTCCCACAGCCCCCATGGGCCTGGAACGGTGAATCGCAGCCAGTAGGAGCTGTGATTGGCTGAACCTGCAGACGCTGCAGGTAAACAAACCGTCCCGGCCCGCCAGTGGCTTTCACTGATGGCCACGTGGCAAAGGTTGCCACTCCTTGTTCTAAAGTGTGGTACTTGAAAAAGTTATGTCATAATGTCAATGGTAAGCCTGTTCCCACTGAAGTGGATGGAATTCTATGCCCTATGTTATACAAAAGGCCAGAGAGCTGATCATAGTGGTCCCTTCTGGCCCTTAAATCTATGGGTGAAATCCTGGTCCTATTGAAGTCAATGGCAAAACTCCCATTAAATCTTGTTCCTTTAAATCTCTACCGATTTATTCTCATATAGGATTAAGCTGTATATTTGGTTATATTAATGTGGCCTAATTTTAAAGCTTGCATTTTTTCTTAGAATTAATACCATTAAAAGAATACTTCATGAAGCCTGGCCCATTAATCATTTGAGCAGCCTACCAAGAGCCGTGGATGATTCTCCATTACTAGTAATTTTAAAAATCAAGATTATTTTTTTCCCTAAAATATATGCTCTAATTCAAGCAAGAATTAATTTAGGGAAATCCTATGGTCTTTGTTCTACAGGAGGTCAGTCTGGGTCACAATGATCCCTTCTGGCTTTATAAGCTATAAATCTATGAAACAGAGCAGAGGACCAAAGGTTCTGTGCTGTAATGGATTCCCCTGACCATGTCACACATACTCTTTCTCTATCTTTTCCATACATACTCACAACGGGGTGCTTCCAGGGCAAAGCTCCATATATGGGGTCTATGCCCATTCTCAAAAACTTCCCCCACTCTGTTCAGTGGAACCACACAAGTTTTACTTTTGGAGTGTGCAAGGTGCACAAAGGCCCAGTAAAATCAAGAAGCTTAATGGAGAGGCTTCTGAGTTACTCCATGGCTTAGCAGGCAAAAGTCAGCCACTTGGGCTGGACATTAGCCTGAAGATTTGGACCTCATCGACTGCTGATGTTAAAATTCTCCACTAATGTTTTCTGGCAAAACGTAATAATGCCTGTACAATTGGTACTCTTCAAAAAGATATAATTTGTAGAGTAACTGTAACAACTGCTAAGAAGTGTCCACTACTTACTATGACATTCTGGCCAATACTTCCAAAAGTAAATGCCTAAAGTAAGGCTGCTAAATCCATATTTAGATATCTAAGGTGATCTGATTTTCTAAAGTGTTGAGCAGCAAGCAGCTTCCAGTGAAGTCCATAGCATCACCTGGGTGTTAACTGAGAGCAAAATTTGGCCCACTTGGTTCCAGTGCAGTTTTCCTTGAATTTGCTGCAGCAAATCCAAAATTTCAGCATTCTGTACTCTACAATGAAAATGTTGACAAGTCCTGAACTACAAGGGTGAAAGTGGTTGCTATTCTAAAAACATCCCTCAGCCCCATAAAAATACAAAATGTTAACCTTCTTAGGTGTCTGTGGTAATCTCTCTGATGCATGCAAACTAAGCAAACACTGTATCACCTTTCCTTTGTATACATTTGGCATCTGTAATAAGGAAACTTACACAATCTTAACTTGGCACATAATGGATCAGTTTGAATAAAAAATGAAAAAAAAACTTTTTCTTTCCTTTTGCCAAGTTTTGGTCAATAGGATTGATACTGAAGAAAGTAATGCTGACAGAGGGAGTTCTCATGGCTAAAACACACTATTTCATGTTCATTAACATCCCAGGTTCTTATTTGCCTTTGCCTTTAGAATAACCATATCTATCTGCCACAGAAACCCTGTTTGGATTGTGTTTGCTCTCCCTGATTGGATTCAAAATGAAAAGCTGTCTTTCTCCATGGGCTGATTCCTTTTCAGTGTCTAATCGGCAGCATGGCCTGAATCCCAATTACAGGTTAGGGACTTGATGAATCTACTTCAAGAATATTAATTTAATGCTTGAAATACCACCAAATAGAGTGAATGTATTATGTTAGGCCTTGCTGCATGACATATCTATTTGATGGTATTAATCCCAAGGAAAAAATGCAAGCTTTAAAATGAGGCCACATTAAAAAAACAAATACACTGCTCAATGAGAATAAATTACTAGAGTCTTAAAGGAACAGGTTTGGGCGGGGAGGCAGGTTTTGAGGTTTTGTTTGTTTGTATTACTTGAAACAAAATCCAATAAAGCCATGATTTGAAAAGTAATTATGTGTCACATTTTAAATAATTCTTACCTAATGATGGTAAAATACTACACCATGGGCACATGAAAACCTGCTCACATCTTAGTTAGTTACTCTCCTCCCCTTCCCTGCTTTCTTTCCTCCCTGTGTCTGTGAGCAGCAGTTTTTGAGATTCCAATGGAACTGCAATCACAGACTCTCTCACATGAAGGAGGAGTTACTGGTACCACAGCCTACAGAGAAATGCCCCAGGTCTTTTTTCTTCTCTGTTTGATTTCCAACCTCCTTTATCAGCGAAAGATGCTCAAAGTGTTTTCATTTAATCTCCTGATTTTTTTTTAAAAGTACATATAAAAAGAAACTCTGATTATTAGAATCCTTGACTTACATGGGATAGAGGGAAAAGAGAAGGAAGTACAAAGAGATTTATAAAAGGCCTTGAATTATTTGTAAAGCTCTTCTAGCATTTCCCAATGTTAAATGTGGTGGTGTCTTTGTCATTCTATCTCAGAGCCTTTACTACTGCCCTCTTTGAAGTTTGGATAGTTCTCTGGGAGATTGCCTCTCTCCTTGTACCATATGGTCACAGATGAGATCAGTGAATGGGGGAAGTCCTGCAAGTGTATTTGCCAATGCTTGAACTTGCTTCCCTCTTGATTTACCAGGGCCTGGATATGTTAACTTTCTGGTCATCATGCTAAACCTATGCATTCTCCTAGGTATTTGGGCATGAGATAGTTTGAGTGAGGATGTTTTTAATCATCACTGAAGCAGTGACAGATGAGTTGTTTATTTACTTTTGGTGGAACAGGCAGCCTATTTTTCTATGCAGTACTGGTTTGATATTGCTTGTTTTAATTTATGCCAAGGTGCAGGGAGCACAGGATGGATGCCTGTTAGTCAGAATATCTTTTAGAATAATAAACTGAAAAATAATAAATACATCTCTCTCTTTTAGTGGTCTTTCGGGGAAGAAACATACTTATCTGCTTAAAGGATTCAATCCTACTCTATTGACTTGAACGAGAGTTGGTCCAGGCTCAAAAATGTGGTGCTTCTCTGAAGAGTGATTCTAAATACTTCACAGTGGGGTTCCATGTTTATTGTCTCATTAACTCTTTATCCCATCTGTGCAGTTGAAAAGTAGGATTTTGTTTGTGGTGGTTTTTGAACTGCCATCCTGGGATCTGAAAATCAAACTGCTTGTTGATCAGCATCAATAATAAACAATCTGTAGGAGACATCCTGCCCACAATAATATCTGGGCAATTCCTCTGTCCTCAGTTTCTATCCCCAGGTGCTTTTACAAACCCATTGAATCAGATTTTCATCTCCATTACACTGATGTAAATCCAAACCAATCCCCTTGTCTTGAACAATTCTGTAAAGTCACCAGCAACCTCTTCCTTGCGAAGTTGAATTTCCTTTCCATTGTCTAAGTATTTTTTCACATATCACCTCTTTCAGCAGAGCTCTCTGCCTGTAGATCCTAACTGTAAAATAATACCAATGCTTGAAAGTTAATGACCCCTCCAAAAATTATTTCAAATTACCGACAATTGAAAATATTTTTTATTGAAATTGATTGATTGAAACTGGAACACTTTATTCAAGGCTGTCTAAACCAGGAGACTGAGAAATATAAGTTGAGTTAATAAATACCTAATATGTTCCTTTTGAATAGTATTACTGGCTAAGAACATCCATACTGTCCTATACAAAACAGCTGTTGAAAACTATCTGTGTTTACAAGATTTTATTATATAAACCTAATGGCTCCCACAATTTTAATGCATTTACTTCCCTGCAAAAAAAGAGTTTTCTCTGTTGCTTATGAACAGATAGCCCATCTCCCTAAGGGAACTTTTATTCCTACAAGCCATCAATGCAATAAAAACTAGTGATGCATTTTATTTCATTACTGCTTCTTGAAGAAACACATTTTATTGTAATATTTCATACACTATCCACTGCTAGCAATGCAAAAAGTAACTATCTAATAAAATTTACCAGAGTGCCTTTGGAAACCTGATAAAAAATAGCATAGCAGACCACTGAATACAGTTTTCACTTTTTAATTTACCACTTAAAGATGGTGTCAAGAGGCTAAATATGGAATCCAGCTTCCCCCATTCCATTTGGTGCACCTGCCTCGTTTTCTAAAAAACAAAGACATGTTTGAAATATTCAACAATGTGAAGAGCCCACATGAGCAGTCAGAAGAAAGTGCATTGTCAGCCCCTGGAAGAACTCATAGCTAGAGCTAGGCAACATTTTTTCAGTCAGATGGCAAATAGAAAAAATGTAAACAATTTGTTTTGACTTTTCATTTTTAAAATTTTATTTTGAAATTTAGTTGGATTGTTTAATAAATTATTTTTAAAAAGTAAAACCACACAAAAATGGAATGACACAAATTAAAAAACTGAAAAATATTTTGTTTTGGCTGGAACAAAATGTTTCATTTGACCCAAAACAATTTTGTTTTTCACTTTTTTGTTTTAGTGAGAAAAACTGAAAAAATTCAGTGTAGGGTAACTAATTTTTTTTTTCAGCCACCAAACCAAAAAAAATCGATTATTTTCACAGCTGTACTCACAGGTAACTAGCTAGATTATCCTAAATTCAGTTTGAAATGGAAATGACCTGCCTCTTATGTTGCAACAGATTCCAGTTACACAAAGTACAAACTCATGTGTTCAAAGTTACTAGGAAGAGAGAGAGAGACATACATGTGTTTTGGAAAGTTTTATGTGCTGTCCTTAAAAAGGAAGGATGATCTTGTGTTTAAGGAACTGACTTGAGAACCATGAGATGTGGGTTGCAACACCTTACTTTGCCAGTAATTTTCTGGATGACTTGGGACAAGTCACTTAATCTCTATTTAACCCTTCTGCCAGGTGGAGCCAGCAGCAGCAAGGGCTGGGTTCAGTATCTAGGGATTCCTTTTCAACAATACAACACAAAACTGGCTTGAGATCCCACCCAGTGACCTGGGACAATTACACACCACTCCCTGGGCTCCTCTAAGAGACAATACTTCTCCTCTCGTAAGCACAAAGTCTGAGTATAGCAAAAACTTTTAATAAAAGGAGGGAAGTAACTCAGCATTATTTGGAAAAACACTGCAACTAGAGTCCATAAACAAACCCTGAGCAATATACCCACCCGCAAGTAAGTTGGGCTGTGTCCTTTTCCCCTCAGAGTCTTAAGTCCAGCAACCCAAAAGTCCCTTTTAAGTGCCCATTCCTTCTCTGCACCCTACTCACAGTTGTTGTCCTTGGCCAGTGCAGCCCCAGAGTTCAGAGGTTCATCCGAAGAGTGTGGAAGCTGGTGTTAAGGAGGCACCTTATATCATGCACTTCTTGGGCACTCGCTCATTGCCCCAACGGCTGATTGCCACGCCTCTGAAGGGATCTGCTTTGGCCCTCTCCACCAGCTTCTCTGCTGGCTGCTTGCCACACCGCTCTGCCAGCCACCCTGCTGGCCGCGCCACTCCACCAGCTGCCTGCTCACCAAGATGTCTTCAGGGCCCCCACACTTAACACAGCTCTCAGTGATTTCAGCTGTTAGTGGGGGATCCTCAGTGCTGGTGCACACTGGGCAGTCTCTTGCAATAGAGACGCTGTCCCAAAGTAGGTCGAATAACCTCCAGATAAATTCAAAAGCAAAGCCTATACTGACCAGTGGATGAATTCCATAACATACTGAAGGTCCTATAGCTGTCATGAGGCTCTCTTGTCATCCCCAGCATTAAAAACACCTGATGGCTGTTTTGATAAATGAACCAGTAATTGTTACAAGAGGGGACTGGCAGATACATTAATGAGTTTTGTGCAAATGTATAACTCTAAATGTGGCTATAGGAGTGGTCCATTGTGACATTCACTCATAATGAAACTTCTAGTTACCTTTGCACAATGGGCATTGAAAGAGGTGATGATGTTGCTTCCAGGGTATGTCTATACTTCAAGCTGGAGGTGTTAATTATAGCCCATGGAGAATACAGGGCCTAGCTCTGATCAAGCTATCACACTAAAAATGGAGTATAGCTGCCTAACCTCACATACCTACCATGTTGAACAGGATTACACATAAAGCAGCTAACACTTCCTGCCACTCACGCTGCCAAAGTGACACTATTTTTAGCATGCTATCTCCACCAGTGTTAAGGTAGATACATCTATGGCTGGTATTTACATCTCTGGTTTGAAGTGTAGATATGCTCCATTCTTTTGAGATGTTCATGTCTAACCATGCTGTAATAGCAATAGACAAAAGAGAACATATATTAATATGTCTTACTTAGAATGGAGCATTAGCACATTCACTGCACAAAACATGTCATCTTAGATGAACTTCTTGAGAGTCAGGATAAAAATGACCTATGTTACAGAGGTGTCTATGACTAGATTGTGGGTACATGGGTAAACAGAGCTGAAAGTTTATTGGCATTCAGAAAAAGAGAGTGATTCACATTTTTAGCTTGTAACAGTTATATGAAGCAGAGTTCTTCCTGCTTGCAGGTATATATTTCATATGTGACCTGGAAAAGGAGGACAAAATGTTTACACAAAAGCTTCACAAATTAAACAAAGATCTTAAAGAAATTCTGTACTTTTAGGTCATCAAAATGAACCATAATGTGATGGCAGGTTCAGTTGCATCTCACTCCCTACAGGATAAACAGAATGGTATCATTTAATAGGTGAAACAGAGATATTGTGAAAGAAGAGCTCTCATGATGAAAACTCTAAAACTCATGCATGTCTAAATTTCAGTAACCCCCTTAAAGGGGTAGTCACACAGTGCTAGCATAGCGCTGATTATCCTTCAAGGAGGCAGTAAAAAATGGGTAAATTATAATTTGCCCCTGTTTCAAAGAACTTGTGGAAGAGAGGTAATTTATTGTTGTTTACTAACTGGAGCAATGCACTCAAAATTTTACTCCTTTCTGACAGAGTAATCCCAGAAGCTTCAGATATGCTTCCCGAGAAACTAAAAGAAAGTCTCCATCACCCAGACAAAAGTTAAATGGTGATTATCTGAAACAATGGTCTCTTACATAATATATCAATCAAAGATTGCATAGGCCCTCCCCCTCTGCCTTTTGCTCCTTCTTATTCTCATTATCACTTTTTTTATTAGTGTGGAGCTAAATGTTGTGTTTCCTTACGGGCACTTTGATTACAAGAGAAATCGTGCATGAAAAAGACTGTTACAGTCTGATAAAATTCTTGTTAAGCTGAGGGGCCGTTTATATCATCACCCATTATCTCTCAGTACTTGAACTTTCTCATCCTGCAGCCACTTCTTGGCAGTGCTGCTTATCATTAAGACTATCAAGGCTGATAATAAAAAACATTGTTTCTGATCCTTGGTAATAGCATTTTGTACTATAATTAGCAAAATAATGCAGAGAGTAACCAGGGATGCTGGGGTCTAGCATCCCTGGTTACTCCCTAGGTTATTTTGCTAATATATAGATATAGATATAGTATATTAATACCTTTAGTTTAAGGGTGAAGGGAATAAGAAAAGAAGTATAAAAATGAAGAAAAAGAAGATGACACTTACTCATGAGTGAAAGAAAGCATGAAAACTTATCTACCATTTTGAGAAATACCACCAATATAATATAAGGTATAAGGATAATTTTCTTTTTAACCTGGAATATTGAAGGTTGAGGCCAAAGGATTAGAACTCTACAGATTCCTTTTGTTGGTATCCAAGGAAGACCACAGAATAACTGAATTGGAATGTCAGTATAACAAGAGGATTTAATAATTTTCTCTCTTATTATTTGTCCAGGCTTTGTCCCATAAAGTGGTTCATACTGTATCACTCTGTGCTTTTGTTGCAGCCTTTGTACAAGATTACTTTATAAAATTGCTCCCAATTTAGGTTTTACAGACAGTTATTGATTGTTCTTAAAACACCAAGACCCAAATACTGTGGTCTTTAAAAAAAGCAAACTCCCTCTGACGCAAATACCCTGTTGGATAGATGGTGCCATATTAGTACACTGGATCTTCTTGTTATTTATCATACTTTAAAAGTAGTACACTTGAGACATCCAATAGTAATGGCAGTTACATCAGATCATTTCACTTCTTGTTCTTAGATATGTTCTTTGGAGGATTTTTAAGTTAAAGAAAGAAAGAAAGAAAGAAAGAAAGAAAGAAAGAAAGAAAGAAAAATCTGTGATCTAACATGGCCATTTTACCCCAGTTTCAAATAAGGCCTGGCAAGTTGTTTAGGTTTTTTTTTAAATAAATCAATTCAGAAACTTTCAAATAAACCTGTAGAAATAAGCAAACCCAGCAGTAAACTACAGTGAGAAGTATTTCTTCAGCTAGGTTTTTTTTTAATCTTACTAAGAAATAGGTCCCAATTTTCTATTTCGAACATAATTCACCCAAGTCAGCGAGGATGAATGAGCAGCTCATTAATTCTCTCACCAACTTCTCCACTCCCACTAGCTAGTAAAAATTCCAGCCATAAATGTTTTATTTTATATTGAAATTTCATATTTATAGCATTTATGGGAGTTCAAAATTGTCCAAGATTGATAGGTTGTATTCTTAACATACCCCCGTAGTTAGAAAGCAAACAAACAACAAAAATGAATAAAACCTTCTAGTTTATTCTACAGATGTGGTTCTTACCTGTTACAGTAACACATGTGTTTGTACATTATTATGCAGTCATGTAGGTTTTTTAAAAATAAAGATACTTCTATTATTCCTAAACACAGGCACAGTTCCTGTGCATAAAGAACCATACATCCAGTGGTCTTGTGGAAAAGCATGGGATGGGGAGTTGAGACCTCAATTATAAGCCCCAGGCTGTATTGCCTCTACTATGCCCTCTTTGTAACAGTTATCTAGTATATAAAGTACTGGACTGGGTTTCTGGGGTGAATCCTGGCTCCAGTGTAGTCACTAATGCCAGGATTTCACTCCAGGTTCTATTCCTGGTCTGTTTTGCTGGGTGACCTTAGGTAAATCACCACTCTGTGCCTCTTTTTCAGTCTATAACACGAGGATAATGATATTTGCCTCCTGTGTAAAGTGCTTTGAGATCTATGGATGAAAAATACCATATTAAAGCTAGATGCTATAATTCCCTCTTTACGAAGGGTTCCAGGGGCAACTTCTGGCTTAGAAAGTCCTGGGAGCTTCGCTCCAATGCATCTGTGCTGTCAAGGTGTGAGAGGAAAAAGGTGTTGCCAAAGATTCACGCAGAGCTGACATGTAGGCACAGTCTCCATGTAGATTGTTTTTGTTTCTTGTGGAATCTTATCATCCAGAATAAATATTTTAACAAATATGCTAATCTGCCTTTACTTATATCAAAGGGATGTAGAATCAAAAATATCACACCTAATCCAGTTTGAAAGACCTTATACTCTTCCCTGGAAAAAATCCAAGATTTTCATTTCATTTGAGAAACCTACTATTGTTCTTAAAATAAAAAGTCAACACATTGATCGTGATTTGCCATGATAAGGTGTAATAATACCTCACTGTGGTCTCAGGTTTAAGATCCAGATCGTTGGCTGGTGTTAGTTGGCTGTAAGTTGATTTACACCAGCTGAGAAACTAATATGCTTTTACAGAATGACACTTACTGCCTATGGAACTCTTCCAAACTTCACTTCCAAACTCTTCCCCCACTCTCTGAGGGTTTAATGTATAACAATAATACTAAGCATCATCTATGGGTTCATGAGTTCAAAAAAAAAAAGATTACATACATCTGAAAGTTGAATGGCTTTTACTGTGTAGAAATGTTACGCCTGGCAAAGACTTGTTTGAAAAGGGTGCATGGTTTTCATTGCACCTTCTGAGTACAGCAGTTCTTACAGATTTCTACTATATATAATAATGGAAAAACATAAATAACTATTCAGCTGCAACCAGCCTGTTTTGATACCATCCTCTACATGACATTTATTTTTATTTTATATAACTAAACTCACTTGGGATTTCTCTTTTTGTACAGTTTTGGTGTATAGTTTGGTATCACCTTCATGTATATTGTATAAGCACACACATATAATAGACACAGTAATCACTATATGTGAAAAATTCTTAGTATCTTTTTGGTATGTCTACCTCTTTCAACAATTTATATATTTAGCAAATTCCTGTGGGCTAAAGCTGCCTTTTCCATCAATCCCCATAAATGGTCTTGGTGTGTGGAATCTAAGAGGGAGTCAAGATTGCCTATAGTCTATCACAGATAATTGTATAGTATCCAAACAATAGTACCGGAGCACTTCTGTAATGATTTGGGGAATCTGACTATGTACAGCTTACAAATTCTGCTTAACATTGAGGGCTTTTTGTGTGTATCTATTAGATTGCAAACTCCAGTTTGAAGAAGGGGTTTGTTTACATCCAGTAGTTTGGCATTTCATTAGGCTGCAGTATCAATTTTGGCCGTTAGTCTGTGCCTTACATGTCTCCAAGAGAGGTGCCACACCTTGAAAAGGGCATCACAGACCAGAACTCAGAGCACATAGTGGTGTAAGTCTTATTGCAAGTCCTTTCCATTGCCTATCCCCTCCAGATATGTGGTATGACTGTGGTGGTTCCATTCTATTTAGGATTTTCTCAGCCCTGCAAAGTCTGGAGGCAGCATTTGTCTCTATATTATTTTTAGTAAATATCTAACAAGATGTTTTCAAACCCAGTAGTTTCACAACAGAACAGGACAAATCCATTGTGCTACCAAAATTAAAAATGGGTGTACTGATGAAAGTAAGAGACCATTCTTATTGCAGTCGTATTTTTGAATAATTTTGTAAAAGGGATAGGAAGAAAGCAGATTCACATGCACAATACAAGTAGATTTGCTGAGCAGAATGGCTAAATATTAAATTAAAAATAAACAGCTGCTTATTTCCTAGTCCAGTGTTCCAGCTTCTTCAATTTCATCATAATGGACTATTAATTATAGTGTTC
Source organism: Mauremys reevesii (assembly GCF_016161935.1). Lineage (NCBI taxonomy): Eukaryota > Metazoa > Chordata > Testudines > Geoemydidae > Mauremys > Mauremys reevesii. The sequence continues at coordinate 129,873,812 of NC_052623.1, read as the reverse complement.
TCAGTTGACAGAAAGGAAATATTTCCATTTCTAAATGATTTGTTTAAAAAACTGGTAATATAACACATGGCTCTTGATATTCTGAAATCCCAAACATTATATAATTCAGTAGAAAGAGAGAATATCACATAGAACGTACAGTGAGAGATAGAATATAGTCTACTTTTAGCTTTCTAGCAACATTATAAACCACCAGTTAAAAGTCTCAGTGGTCTATGCTATCACTAGAGGGTGAGTTAGAATTACTTTCTTGTTTCAATTTTTGGGCAGAAGCTGCACTGAAGAGAACTTAATTTGTATTGTTAAAGATTTGAGACTTTGGGAAAGGTTGGGGATAGCCCAGTGGTTTGAGCATTGACCTCCTGAACTCAGGGTTGTGAATTTAGTCCTTGAGGGGGCCATTTAGGGAACTGGGGTTAAAAAACTGTCTGGGGATTTGTCCTGCTTTGAGCAGTGGTGTTGGACTAGATGACCTCCTGAAGTCTCTTCTAGCCCTGATATTCTAAGATCATTTTTGTGCAATTGTCAGCCTTCTGCTAAAGGAGAAGCTGCTTGTGTAGGGCAATGTGAAAAATTGCCCACATTTAAATGTTCTGCAAGTGACAATTGGCCATATAAACTGGGGATGCTGAGGCTGATAGGACCCAGCCATAAGAAAGTTTTGTACACATTCCATGGAATTTACAAACTAACATAGTGCAAAGTAGTACATCTGAGATACTACATTAGGTATGTGAGCAGATGCATGCTACACTGCCTGTTGTCTCTGACTGGGCTTCAAGTATAGCTCTAGAGTGCATTGCAATAATCAGATGTGGTGGTGACAAAGGTATGAATAATAATGGCAAGGGCCATATCAGAATAAAATGGCTGTGACTTTGCTGTTATGTTCACAGCATACTCTTGTGAGGGAAAATACAGTGGGCTTACAACTTTGGCCAGGCTTTTAGGCCTAAACTTTGGATAAGCTTGTTTCTAGGCTGTGTTAAACTTTGGTTCAGCTTCTCTCTGTGTACAAGGGGCAGAGAGGAGGGCGACAGAGTGATGAAAGAGTGATGGAAAGTTGTTTCTGTGTGTCAAGAGGTAAAAGGAGTCAGAGTGGAAAGTTTTCAAAATGGAACAATGGCTTTGTGTGTATAAAGGGCATGAGGGGGCAGAGTGATAAAGTCCGCAAGTAGCATAATTTGCAGTAGCCAGGCTTATTAAATATATAACCACAACAGTGTTAGAAAGGTCGCTGACCGCAAAAGAACAGACAGTGAGTAAGGGGGGGGGGCGAGACGCTTGTTTTTGCTTTTGTCCTATATTAATTTTGCAATGTATTCCAAATAAGGTAATTAATATGGAAGTATGTGTAATTTGTCTGTGGTTTTAACCTTTATAAGCTGGCTAGAAATTTATGGAAGGCAGAGCAACTTGCCACCTTGCCTGGGCCATGCTGACTCTCCTTGCATATATGTTCGTATAAAATAAAGGCGCCTAGGGCTGTCTGATCCAAAATCAATCGTGTGGTCAATTTTCCACAACACTCTTGATGGACAGTTGCAGCATAAGACTACTTTACTATTTAGAATTCAGAACAATAACACACAAGAACCCATTACCAGAGAGAGAAAAAATAGGCTACTTTCTAAAGCAGTGAGGGACAACTCACAATGTGCCTTACTTTAAAGTGGCTCTGATCTTATAGAGACTGATAACTGGTAGGCATGACCAAAAATTCCCTTCCTCACACACTCTTAAAGAGACATCTCTCAAATCCCGCACAATCCTCAATCATCCAGTGTCAGCCAAGTGTCCAAGACTCCTAGATGGTGAACATTGGACACAACAGGTAGACAAATCCACTTAGCTGGAGGGGCAGATACCATCACTGCCATTGCTTCCAACTGACTTCTACAGCCAACCAAGTTCATCTTTGTCCCATCTAGATTGAGCTTCGTCCAGCTAGCCCTCAGACAGGCCTTACTCTTGGCCAGACACTGGGAATGCTAATCAACAGTTCCTGATTAAAAAAGAGACATAAGGATGTCATCACTGCCATCCAAACCATGCCAGTATCTCACCTAGGAGCCTCACATACACATTCATCAAGAAGGGCACCGACATTTTTACATAAATGGTTTTGTATTTGGGTATAAAAAAGAGCCTTTTGCATTCTAATTAGAGCTGTTCAAAATATTTGACTTAAAACTAGAATTACCTCATTGCCCTGAATACCGTGGGGTGAGTCCTTATGTTCAGTACAGCTGAGGAGGGAGGGAAAGGAGGCTCTTTCTGCTCCCCAAATCCTGGAGGAATGTAACTCAGAGCAGTCTAAACACCCCTCTCCATGTTGCTGTCCCATAGGGACTACTCCACTGGCCAAGGATCTGTTGGAGTACTATGTGCTCTGGAATATGGCTAATCCCTCCTACCCATAACAAACATGGCCCTTGCCTCTTCCAATGTGTTCTCTACACCACATGCTATACCAGCTTTACTCCATCTGGGCATTTCCTTATTCAGGGGCATCCCCAGCTGTATGAGCATGGCAAAGAAGCAGGAATAGAGGACAAGGATCTGGCCCTTACATTACTGATGGTTTCCAATATATTCTTTGTGTAGCATAGTGATAACATCTTCTGCAATCCATTAGCTATTCCATTTCTAAAGCAACTGGTAAACAGGCTGATCTTATTTATGTCTCTGGAAAAAACAACTGTATGCAAAGTTATCAGCTTTCATGGCTCTTGGCATTGTTTGCATACATCAGGCTTTCCTTGTCAGAAAAAAACATAGTTTTTAATTGAAATTCCCTTGACAGTGACATGGATTTCATTTACAGGAAAAAAATTACAAAACTTGAACTCATCTGCAAAACATTAACAAACAATTTTGAAGCTCACCGAACCTCATACTTATTGCGCTTCCCGTCCTTACTAAGGACAGTTTCACATTTGATGTTGTTCTCATCTTTCTCCTCTTATTTCTTCAGGTATATCTGTACCTTGAGCTAGGATGCAGGTGTCAGCAGAATGATCTAGAGACAGATGAGTGTGTGATGGGTGCCCCCCCGCTGGGGTGCAACCTGGAACTGGGGTACTGCTGAGCCCTCTGTCTCACCAGCCTGGGCTCCCTCTCACACTGTGCTGCTGTGACAAGCTGCAGATTGCTCCTGATCCTGCAATTACACAGACCTTGACACAGTCAGGGACACACCCAGCTGCAGTTACATGAATGCTTCTCCTAAGCCACTCAAGAACTGTCAATATAGAGAAGCTCCAGCCAAAATACCCCCAGCCTAGGATCCCGGGGGTGTACCATCCTGCCCTAGTCAAAAGCCTGACCAGTAAATGAGTTATAACCCAGTCTACCACTTCTACATAGGAAAGTGGATGTGCACCAACTCTTGTTCCTGAGCTTTTTCCCAAAGCACTTCACTCAAACCATACTGTTTTAGGTAAAAATATATAATAGATTTATTAACTACAGAAAGATAGATTTTAAGTAATAGATCTACAGATCAAAGAAGATTACCTTGCAAATAAACAAAAAGGCAATCTAAGCCTAATATGCTAGATAGGATTTGAATCAAGCAATGTCTCACTCTGGTAGATAGTATAAACAATCCACCAAAGTTTCATACACAGGCAGGCTTCCTTCTTTCCCACCTGGAACCAGTACTTTCCTCAGTTCAGTCTGTATTCCTTAGGTGTTTACAGGTGTTCCCTTCTGTGGGGAGTGAGGCCCCTTGGTGATGTCACTTCCCCTTTTAAAAGCTTATTCCATATGGTGGGAACCCTTTGTTCCAAGTTCCTAGCCCAGTTTGTGGAAAAATACAGGTACCCAAAATGGAGTTCAGGATCATGTGGTTTAGTCACGTGCTCTTGCATGCCTCACTGAGTCATAGCAGGGGCCATTACCCATATTCTAGATGGAACGTCCTTGGAAAGGTCTATCAGGTGTGGATAGTCTTATTCCATGGTCCATTGTGAGGTAAGTGTTCTTTGATGGGCCATTCAACCACATGATCCTGAACTCCATTTTGTTACCTGTAACTCCAGATACAAAAATGATACCTGCATAAAAATAGGATAATCATATTCAGCAAATCATAACTTTTCCATTGACACCTTACACAACACATTTTGTACAAAGTGCATAATTAGGTCATAATCATATCATAGTAATACCACTATGGTGAATATGGGTTGCGGACTGTCACAGAGTGGATACTAGAAGAGGAGATAATTCTGAAGATTGTATTTTCTGATCAATAATAATGACTAGAGACTTGAACAAAGTATTTTGAAGAACTACCATGTTTTCATTCATCTTATTTTGGCACCATTGTTTTTGTATTAGGGCAGAGGTCAGCAACCTCTGTCACGTGGCTCGCCAGGGTAAGCACCCCAGCAGGCCGGGCCAGTTTGTTTACTTGCCGCGTCGGCAGGTTCAGCCGATCGCAGCTCCAACTGGCCACGGTTCACCGTCCCAGGCCAATGGGGGCGGCGGGAAGCAGCAGCCAGCACATCCCTTGGCCCGCGGCACTTCCCACCACCCCCATTGGCCTGGAATGGCAAACCACAGCCAGCGGGAGCCATGATCAACCAAACCTGCCGACGCAGCAGGTAAACAAACTGGCCGTGCTTACCCTGGCGAGCCGCATGACTGAGGTTGCCGACCTCTGTATTAGGGTATGGAAAAGAGCCTTTTGGGTTCTAAATAGAGCTGTGCAAAATATTTGACTTGAAATTAATATTTCTCAAAATTTGCCTTTTTATGAAGTTTGAGCTGCTTCTGTGAACAGTCATGGTTTTTTTGCTAAAAAGAAAAATCGCATGTATCCCATCTGGCAGTTATAGTCTATGTGGCTGCTTCAGAACCAAGTACAAGGGACTGGGGAGCATGCACAGTGTAGATGGGATGTTCAGAGAATTAAGGAGTGAACTCCTAATAGGTTCTGCTGAACAAGTAAAAATAGTGATTTTCTGTGCTTAATAAGTTGGCTAAATCTGGATGGATTGTCATGGGAACAGCAAACAACACCTCTCTGACCTCAGGACTACTGTCCTATTTCATGTGCCTGCTCCAAATTCCTGAAGCACTAAATCACTTGAAAAAATATCAGACATTGCAAATCTACTGATTTATTCCTAACCTCATTCTCAAAAACAGCTGCACTGTTATTGCTGAAATATTAAAAAACAGTAAGTCTGCCCAGAGACAGAGACCAAATATGGAGAATTTCAGTTTGAATGGTAAGGTTTGTCAAAGTTATAAACCACTGATAACAGACGGTTGTAGTGGGACATATTAGATTACCTTAATGTAGAGGTTGCTATCACTACAGCTACCCCTATAGTAAGTATGGAATATTTATATATTATTAGCAGAGCTGAGGTAATAGTGATTTTTGTGAGTATTCATTTGTGTTTGAAAACAAATTTCAAGTTGAACTTGGAACTCTTTTATGATCACTTTCCATGAACAGTCCATATTTATTAGCACAAATGCATGCACACAGGGTTTGATTCTCCTCATACTTATGCTAGTTAACATGACTTCAGTCAAGCTAGTTCTATTTTACATTGGTACTACTGAGAGGAAAATCAGCCCCTCAAACTGAATTTTAAGCATGAGTGCTCAAATATTGGCCAAAAGTAAATTAAGAATTGCATATTTGACTAATAATTTTAGAATTCCAACTCATGCTGCACTGGTTAGTTACATAAGTCATCCAGTCATGGAATAGCAATAAAAGTCATGAGACTTGTAGGTAACTAACCAATATCATGTGACTTTACAATCTATTCCTATAAGGGGGAAATAATCAAGAAAAAAAATTGCAAATAGTTATTGAAAAACAGATGTGAGAATTTGTGAACTACTTGTTAACATTTCACAAACAGGAGATGAGATGATATTTTCAGAATAAATTATTTATTATGAACTCTTTGTTCATCTCTAATGAATAGCCTGTATGTTATGACCTCCAGTTGTTCCATCCTGAACAACTCACCAGACTTCTAGTTTCTCCTTAGTATGGTGGACTGACACCGTCACCCTTTACCCAAGACAGCAGTATCACAAGCCCTCTCTCACTGTTGCTTGGCTCCCTCTGTACAAAGAGGTTGTGACAGGTGTACCGACCTTGCACTGGTGAAGCAAAGGTTAAAGAGCTGCTCTGAGCCCAAGAGTCCACACACCTTTCATCTCTTCTGGGCACACTCCCAGTGGAGCATTAAAAAGAGAGTGACTCATCTCAGTCTGGGCTGACCTTGGAGGACAGTAGTTGGGTACAGCAGCCTCCTGCCAGGAAGCTGCCAGGGCTCCACATTGCCAGGACAGAGCCTCGTAGCCAAGATGCTGGGAGCCCATCAACCACAGGAGCTGAAGGTGACAACTTGCTGTAGCCAGCGGGAACTCAGGAGGGACCTCAAGTCCAGCCCAAGATGATGCTGGAGGGACTGGAACAAGGGTAGGAAGTGACCCAGGGTATGTGGTTAGGGAGATCAGGCTCTAGGCCCTGTACAAGAGCTACTGCTTTGAAGGGCCCTGGGTTGGAACCCAGCGGAGTAGGGTGGGCCTGGGTTCCCCTAACATCCCCCACTCTTGCCAGTGGGTGACATTACCCTGAGCTATCACTGCTAGGCAAAGTGGCCTTTGGAATCTTGCATGGGGTGGCACTACCTCAATCTATGACTGATCCTGGGACTCTTACTGTTAGACATTATGCCCTGGAATATTGCCATTGGGCAATAATGCCAGTGTGGAGCACAGAGCCAACTCCCAACAGGGACTATAAATATCCTGATTTGTATTCAGTGATCCCCTTTATGCTACTCTGGCAGTGTAAAGAGGCCTCAAAGGTGACAGGAGCAGCTTCATGAAAATACTCCCTGAACAGGGAGCCTCCTCCTTTGGTGTAGAACTGATAAGGGCTCTATGCAAGTCCAGCTTCCAAAGTAGCAATGAGCTGGGGGTATAGAGGGCAGAGGCTGCAGCAAACTATTCTGAAGCTATTCTCTGCTGCCCTGAACCTAGGGTGGGCCAAGGGAAGGAGAGTATAAGACTATGTCTACACTACAAGGTAGATATGTGATTCCCCTGCTGATGAATATATGCTCCTGCTAGCTCTCATAGAGCATGAGTATAAATAGCAGTGTAGGTATGACAGCATACATAGCAACAGCTGAGGCACAGCTGCATGAAACCAGTGGGTACGTATACTGCACAGCTAAGCCGGGCCTCTGCTGCTGCTACCCGCCCTACTGCATCTACACTGCTATTTATGCTTGCACTAGCTCAATGACATCTAGTGCAAATATTTTTACACAAACAGGGGAATCACACCCCTACCTTGTAGGCACAGCCTTTGATAGAACAGGCTGTAGGCTGCTCTAACTTACACCAAGGACTGACTATGTGCTCTATTTCCCCAAACATGGGAAGAACAAAAGTGACTAAAAGTCACTTTATCCCCACCTCCATTCCTGTCCCAAGGGCCAATATTTCTTGGATAGCAAATGGCACTGATTAGTATCTAAATTAATAATTTAAAAACATTTGAGGAAGTGGAAAGAGAAAGAGTTGCATTTAGCTGCTCAGGAAACATAATATTAGCGGCTGACCAAAATGGAAAATGTTTCATTATTAATTGCTAAGCTTTAGTGTGCGAAATATTCCTTCTACAAAACAGTATTCAATGGACAGAGGAAGCAGGGGAATCAACTCCAAGTACTTCTATAAATCAACTGTACCCCATGAGTTGCTGGAGTGTTAATGGGGAAACTGACATGAATGACTGTTTAACAGGGATATTGAATCCTTAAATGAACTGTACACTCATAGTTTTAATGGCAGGAAGCTGTAGTCAGGCATAATAAAAATAATTGAAATGAGTTTTTGAACACATTAGTCTAGATGAGAAGTGCCTTAAAGAACAAGTGAAGCAGAAAAAGAGCCAGAATGTATATGGCATTCACTTGTATGTGTCATTTGCTCCTAATGTTTTTAGTTACCATTAGTAATATAGGGAAGAACATGGAGAATAAAAAAAAATAAAAATATTTTTTCTTGTTTGAAAAAAGCACAGAAGTGCAGTATTGGATCAATGCTCAGCACAGCCTATGCTTGCTCTGCCACAGGGTGAGCTGACCCTTTAAGGAGGCCGGGCCTCAGCGTTATCTGTGACAGGATTACCCACTTCCTCAGGTGGAGGGAAGGCGTTTGGGGGTCATGTGACAATGGAATCATGTGACTGAGAACGTTCTGGGAGATTAAAGGGAAGCCTGTGCAAATTGAAGAGAGACTTCAGTGAGGGCAGGCGTGATCCCAGGGGAATAGCTAGGAAAAGGCCATGTGGAGGCCTAAACTGAGCACACAGGAAAAGGCCCTGGGAAAGAACCAAGGGGCAGTTTATGCTGAGGGGGCAGAGAGCCCAATTGTTTAGGGTTCCAGAGTTGGGAACACACAGTAGGCTGTGGGTTCCCCTTATGCTGCTACCTTGTGAGATAGTATGGCCACCCCTCAACAAAGGGAAGAAGGGACTGACTAGAACTTAAGAGAGCTGAAAGTTGGAGCAGCTAAGGATATGGCTACACTGCAATTAAACACCCACAGCTGGACCATGTCAGCTGACCCACACTCACAGCGCTCAAGCTGTGGGGCTATAAAACTGCAGCGCAGACATCCAGGCTCAGCTTGGAGCCCAGGTTCTGGGACCCTCCTAACTCATGGGATCTCAGATCCCAGGCTCCAGCCGGAGCCCGGATACCTACATTGCAGTTTTATAGACCTGCGAGCCCGAGTCAGCTGATGTGGACCAGCTGCAGGTGTTTATTTGCAGTGTAGGCATACCCTAAGAGAGAAGAAACTGATGGGGAATTGGATAGATCTGTGGAGAGAGTGCTGAGGCTGGAAAAAGTCTTGGGTGGGTGGATGGTTTTGGTGTTTTCCTTTGGACTTTGATTAACTCTGGAAGAGGGGTGGACTTCTGTGACTTAGCTGGAAGGCTAAGTCACCTCTATGACCTAATTGTTTGGAAACCTGCAGGAAAACTGGGGGGAAGATGATGCTCATCCATCTGAATAGTGAAACTGAGGCAGCAGATGGGCCTGAACCTCACCAGTGAAGTCCCTGCTACACTCTCTGCTTTTACTCAGGACAAATTGGAATTACTTGTAACTTCCATACCTATATAAATTCAATTCAACTGCTGTCTGGTAATCTATCTGTGTACATACCACATATGCAACCTGTACATATTTCTAACCTTAATCTTTCCCTTTTGCAGACCTGCTCTGTCACTATTTATGGAAGTTTTCTTCTTAAGATGAGTAGTCCCAACGAATTCAAAGAACAGGTTTGTTTGTGATATCAGGGCTTTAGGATTCAGTCCTGCAAAGTGCTGAGCAATTTGGCCCAATCCAATGTCTCAGTCAGCTTTAATGGGACTATTACTAGGATTGTAAACTCACTGGGACAGAGACTGTCTTTTGTTATGTGTTTGTACAGCACCTAGCATATTGGGGTCCTACTTTATGATGGAGGCTGTGGGCACTACTGTGCTATAAATAACTAACTAGAGCTGAGGGCAAATCAGAATGTCCATCCCCTGAGAAATTCTGATATTTCAGCACTTGTTTTTGTCTGAAATTTGGAGGAAAATGTGAAATATCAAAATTTCTCATGGAACAGAAATTCTGAAAAAAAATGGATCCAGAAATGGATAAATAGTTCACTTTGGAATTTTCTGCCTAATCTTCAATTGAAATGTTTCATTTTGATCAAAAATTCATGTAGGTTGGTCAGAGGGGAGACTGTGTTGCACTGTAGGAGCTGTAGTTTGGTAAGGGAGCAGGGGGCTAGAACTACAGCTACCATGAGGAAATGTGCCACAATGAGTTCCCCAGGGAGGTGGTGGAATCTCCATCCTTAGAGGTTTTTAAAGCCTGGCTTGACAAAGTCCTGGCTGGGATGATTTAGTTGGGAATTGGTCCTGTTTTGAGCAGTGGGTTGGACTAGATGACCTCCTGAGGTCCCTTCCAACCCTAATTCTTCTATGATTCTATGATAATAGGGAAAAAAAGTTTAATGTTGAACTAACTTCAAAGAAAACACTTCAGATAAGTTTAACAAATTGAAATATTCCAATCTAAATCTAGCTGACCTGAAATGAAACACTTTGTTTTGATTTTCTTGACAAAAATAGAAAACTTCAGCAAAATGGAATTTTTTCCACAGAAAAGTTCAATTTTGCAGAATCTGCCTTGTCAGTCAAAAAAATCATTTTGATATTAACATTATTCACAGGCCTAAAGTTAAGAGTGTGCTTCACTATATTGAGCCAGAGCACTCAGCACGTTGTTGCACTAAGAATTTAGATTGAAAGATCCTCAGGGCAGAGGCAATCTCTTGCTGTATGCATGCCTAGCACAGTGGAGATCTGACCCTGACAGGGGCCTCTGAGTGCTACTGCACTGTACATGTTAAATTATAACTAATACCAGTAATGAAAATGAAAATGATATGAATTGCTGATTGTGCATCTTGATATTATTTTCAATATAGACCAGTGTCCTAAAAAGGTGGCGCTTTGTACAGCAGGAAGTTCCACACCCAGCTATCAGGCAGCACTGCAAAAAGATTTTTTTTTCCAAAATAATTGTTCCAGATACCTGAATCTGCAGAGTCTGCACTGGGATTTATTATGCTGCAGCTACATTTTTATTTAGCCGTGCAGAGTAACATCTTTTAAATAATTTGTATTTTCATGTAACATTGGTGAATATATGGAGAAATAAACGTCCTATGCTTTCTAGCATGAGTAATGGTTGCCTTAGAACTAGCTTTCCTGCATTCTGTATTATATGTGTGTATATATGTACACAAAGTATACAATATATATTATCTTACAGTGAAGTGTGAATGAATTAGAGAATGAGTAATGAGACAGGAAAGAACTAAGATCTTTTATGTATTTAATCCCTTCCCCTGCCATAGGACAGGTTTGATTCAGTCTCAAGTTGCCACCTGCATAAGCCAGTTGAACACTGTCTACAGGCTGTGGTAGGGGACTCATAATATCGTGTGTTACTCACAACCCCCAAAGTACTAGGGGTTGGGAGCCAGCTATTGCTGCCTTAAATAAGCCCCACAGCTTGGCACTTGCCAAGGAAGGGTTGAAGCCGGGTCAGTCATGGAGATGTGATGTCTCAACATAAGAGGCTTCTGCTGGCTGGACTCCTCTTGTGTAACCCTAGTTCCAAGCCAGTGGTGTAAACACTGTTTGCTGCCTGCCCAAGAGGTGAATCTCTCTGCCTGTAATTGTTCCCCCTGGTCAAGGGTATGACTAAGAAATGGGCATTCCCCAGTGCCAGCAGGTTTGTATCAAGCCTAATATAGTTTCTAGTGCTTTGACCTCTCGTTTTATATGTATCAAGTGATGGGACCTTTTGCTATCTTTGGGAGACTATGCTGCAGCTTAAAACATCTCAATGGATTTTTTTCTCTGATTCCCCCAAATTTTCCTTTGACACTGACCTCAAAGTCACACCCTGGAACCCCCATATTCACCACTGTCATATGATTTTGATTTTTTGTACAATCCATGCCTTGTGAGGTGTCATTTTACTCATTAAGAAAAATAAGGCTGAACAAAAAATGCGCCTCAAAAACATGCATTAATTGAAGTCCAAAGTACTATCAGTTTAGAAACTTCTGTTAGAAAGAAACTTTGCCAAAGTTATGGATGGATTAAAGTCAGTCAAAGACACTAAAATGAAGTTGACAATACATGGACTACACTGGACACTTTGTAAAATGTGTAGACCTAGCCTTAGTGACTTCAAATTATACTGATGATGCTTTCATTCAATTGAAGACTAAATATATGGGCCAAACCCTGTTTTTCACTACATCGGAGTAAACTCCACTGACTTTAGCCCTTCCTCTCCCATTCCCCCAAAACAATCCCTCCACTGCCTTCCCTGGTTTGCTCCATATAAAGGTCAAATTTCTTGTCCTTACCCTCAGGGCCCCTCATAACTCTGCCTTTTCTTGAAAAAACCCAACTGCAATGTGTGGCTGCCAGTACCTACAACATATCCCAACTGGCTAGGTTGAGAATAATAATGTCAGGGAAAGATAAGTAGGTGCTCACTAGTCAAGGAGGCAAGATCAGATTCTTACAGGAGTAGAGTAACAGGAAGCTCATGCAAACCTCCAAAGTACATATTCATTTCTGTTTGATTGTGTTTTATTTTCAATGTAGCCCAGATGAAGGCTCTATTGAGCATCAAATGTGATAGCTCAAGGCTCCACTAAGTAGATGCATTGCATATATATATATATATATATATAAAGCCTGAGCACTTTTCTCTTGACTTTGCCCTATCCAGAATAAACTTTTCAAGGGCAAGATTTTTCTTGACAATCCATATATTTCTCCTTAATTTATTTTGGTCCTATGAATAGTTTAACCCTCAGCTGTTCCTGGACCCTAGGATTGCAATAGCTGGTGGCTACATTGTGCTGCAGTCAGAATGTCAATATGTGTATTTTTAGGCATACTCAGACCAGACACATGATTTCTAATCTACAGCTAGCATGTTCTTAAAATAGAAACTTCCTCAAGCTGTGCCAGATCAGAAGTTGTTTGATTCATGTATTGCTGGCCAGACGTCAGCAAGCTAAAAGTGTTTAAGGAAAAATATTAGACACATTTATGCACTCATGACACTATGGTCCCAGGTATATAGAAGTTAAAAAAAAAGCTACATTTAAGATTCCAATGAAAGCAAGGGAATTCACTGCTAAGGATTAAACCTCCAATTGCCTAAACAGAATAAGATGAATATTAGCAGGATCTCCAGGTGTCACCCTATGCTGTTTACATTAAGATTGCTAAGTAGTAGAGGTTTAATCATTAATTGTGGAGCCCCTTCCTTTTTCTGAGCCTGTCTCAAATCCTAAATTGTATGTGCAAATAGAATGCACAATAAAATCTCATATTTTTTAAACATTAACCACAGTACAGATTTCCCCATGGGCTTTGCTATGGTGCTATCTGTATGCTACACAAACACTAATTTATTTTCATTACATCCTTGTGAGGTGAGTGGGCATTAACGTCATTTTACAGAGTGGGAACTGAGACATAAAGATTAAGGTCAAAAAGTATCTACTCATTTTGGGTACTCAATCTGAGACACCTAGGATCTGATTTTTCAAAGTACTTGGCATTATATAGCACTTCATATGTTCAAAGTATGGCTCTCATTGACTCCAGTTGCAGCTGTGAGTGTTCAGCTCTTCTTCAGATCAGGCCCCAGGATCTCAATTGGGCACCTAGAAAATGTAGAAGACATAATTTGTGACCACTTCTGAAAAGTATGCTCTAAGTGACTTGCCTAGCATCACATGAGAACTCTGTGATAGAGACAGGGATAGAATCCAGCTCTCCAGGGCAGCATTCAGCTGCCTTAACCATAAAATCACCTTTTCTCTTCCTGCAATCCTCAGGAACTGCCTCAACCACTGCACCCGTTCCAACTTCTGCAACAAATGAGGCAGGAAACCTACAGACAACCACCTCCTTCACTGAGATCCTGATTCATCCCCAAAGCAGATTCTTTCTGTTCAATGAATGAGGCAGGGTCCTGTGCAAGAAGTGTTATCATATAATTAAAGACTGTATCATAATACATAAGCATAAGAGGACCAAACTAAGGGTAGGTCCATACTTACCCGCCGGGTCGACGCGGAGAGTTCGACTTCTCGGACGCGATAGTTCGAACTCCGAACGCGCTCCCGTCGACTCCGGAACTCCACCACCGCGAACGGCGGTGGCGGAGTCGTCGGGGGAGCCGCGAAGTTCGATCCCGCGGCGTCTGGACAGGTAGGAAATTCGAACTAAGGTAGTTTGACTTCAGCTACGCTATTCGTGTAGCTGAAGTTGCGTACCTTAGTTTGACACCCTCCCACACCCCCCGTAGTGTAGACCAGGCCTAAGGTTACACTTCCTAACATTTCACTTTGCAACATTAATAATGTTATTTTGATGGAGTTTGGGGGAATGGGGGATGGGGGAATATTAGATGTCATATATATATTTCTTAGCTCCTAATCAGTGTTTCTGAATAATCTGGTTAAACCAGAACAATTCTGAATACTCCATTAATATGAATTGGCTTTAGAAGTTTCTTGTAGTGGTTGGTACATTATAAGGCCTGATCTGATCCACAGCCCATAGAAGCATAGGTGCTGGAACTAGAGGTGCTGGGGATGCTGCCACACCCTCTGTCTTGAAGTGGTTTCCATTATAAACAGGGTTTATAGTTTGGTTCAATGGCTCTCAGCACCCTCACTGTACAAATTGCTCCAGAACCCCTGCATAGAAGTCAATAGAAAAGATTCTCAATGAATTCTAGCTTTTGAGTGCTTGGTTTTACAAGCTTAATAATGTTCTTTCATTTAGTTTTTGTGTGTGTAATTTCCTATGTTTTTAAAAAAGCAAGCTGAAAAAGGAGAATTTCTACCATATGCCATCATACACACATGGGTCGTAAGTAGAGATGGAACCTTTAGATCCACTACACAGATGTCTATCACTTGAGATAAGGGAGTAACTGATAACAGCTGCAGATTATCCTCTATGTGGACCAGCACTGGATGGGGATGAGACACAAACTTTGCCAGTGTGTGTCATAAACATACAGTTAAGGGTTAATTCCTCTTTTACCTGCACAGGGTTAAAAAGCTCCCGTAACCTAGCTGACACCTGACCAGAAAGACCAATAAGGGAACAAAATAGTTTAAAATCTGGAAGGGGGAAAAAGTCTTTTGTCTGTGCTGTGCTTTTGCAACAAACAAACAAACAAACAAACAAACAAACAAACAAAAGAAGCCATCCCACTCCCATAGAGTAGTGAGTCTTTAAAAAAAATGTGTTAAATTACTTTTATTTTCTTGTTTGTAAGTTCTTTTGAAAATAAAAGGAAAAATAATTTGGGTTCTTTATGTAACTTTAAAGTTTTGCCCAAAGAAAAACTCTCTTTGTTTTAAACCTAATTGTCTGTAAAATTATCTTTCATTCTAATCTTACAAAGATACTCCTTTCACCTTTTTTTCTTTAATTAAAATTCTTCTTTTAAAAAATTAATTAATTCTTCATTGTTTTAAAATCTAAGTGTTTGAATCTGTGTTTGAATCTGTGGTAAGGGAATATTCTCAAGCCTTCCCAGGGAAAGGGGTGTAGGGTCTTGGGGAAAATTATTCTCAAGCCTGCCCCCAAAAAAGGGAATTGGACACTTAAAAGATATTTGGGGAAAGGCAAAGTTCCAAGTGACTCTCCCTAAATATTTGGTTAATGCTTGGTGGTGGCAGCATACTGTTAACCTAAGCTGGTAAAAATAAGCTTAGGGGGTCTTTCATGCAGGTCCCCACATCCGTACCCTAAAGTTCAAAGTGGGGAGGAAACCTTAACAGTGTGTTTCTCAGATATTTGCTGACAGCAGAGGAATGATGAGACTCAGGGATCTTGAGTTCCATTGCAGACTCTGGAGGGGAGTGTGTCTAGTGGTCACAGACTTTTTTGCCCTGTCACAGGGTGGCTCTGGCCCTTTAAGAGGGAGCAAGGCCAGTCCAACTGTGCCACATCAGCTGACCCAAATGAGCTGTAAAAGAGGGCACCTAAGCATAGAAAAAAGGAAAGATCTGGTGTTGGGAGCCTCAGTGAGTCAAGCTAAGACCCAACCAGAGAAGGGACAGAGAGAGCAGACATGGGTTTCTCACTGCTTGCTCCCTGGGAGACCTGGAGGCAGTGGAAATCTGAAAGAAAAACTCCAAGAGGTAAAAGCAGGAACAATAGGACTGCAAGAGACCCCTGGGAGGGGAGGCAGTCAGACTCTGAGAGCTAACCGGGAAAAATCTCCTAGGAGTGACAGCCCAGTGTGAGCTGAAGAATTGTTTTGAAATGGGTGAAAAATAAAACTGCTTAAAAGAGACTCTGTGTGTGGCAGTGGGTCATATGGGACCTGGGGAGAAGCCTTCCTTTATTGCATGTCCATTCCCCACAAGCATAAACTTTCTTGCCTTACTCTGTCTAAACCAGGGATCGGCAACCTTTGGCATGTGGCCCGTCAGGGAAATATGCTGGTGGGCTGGGCCGGTTTGTTTACCTGCAGTGTCTGCAGGTTCGGTCGATTGCAGCTCCCACTGGTCGCAGTTCACCATTCTAGGCAGAAAGCGGCATGGCCCGAGGGATGTGCTTCCCTGGTCTAAACTGTCTGTCTAAACAGGTTGCTGATCCCTGGTCTAAACTGTCTGTCTCACTCCTGTCTCTTCCCCACTCCACGTTCCTTGTCCTAATCCTATTCTCACCTAGCCAGTCCCAGTCTCCAGTTCTCAGATTTCTCATATCAGTCCCATTCTCCTCTGTCACCCCCAGGTCTCCCCCTCCACACTGGATTCTTATCAGGTCTGTCTTCCCTCCTTCCTCTCCTACCCACTGCTTCCCAGTCCTAGTCTTCTTGCCCAGACAGTTCAAGTGGCCATGTCCCAATCTACACCTCTCATCTCCCATTCTGCTCAGTCCCAGTTTCCCTCTCCTCCTCCCTGCTGGCCTCTTTCCCCAGCTTACACAAACTCAACAGTTCCAACTCTTGGCCCTTCCGCATTTAAATCAGGCAGCTTTGCCATCCATTATGCCAGGGCCCAGCAGAGGGGTCAGTGAGAACACAGGAGAGTCAGTTCAGGGGAAGTCCTGCTCAGCCCCAGGCTGGAGCATGTCAAGTGTAGATGGAATCTTTGCAGAATTTAGCTGCTAACATCTAAGTCTCTACTGAGCATGTGGAAACTGATTTTTGCAAAGGCTTATTACTTGGCCAAATTTTGGCAGATTTTCATGAGAACAGCAAAATGAACATCCTGGACTCAAAGGCCACTCCTTTTAAATTTAGAAGTCCCACCCTCAAAGCATGGGGGCCCTAGAAAAAGTCATTAGAATATTTTAACTTGGGCAAAATCATGTATTCTTCTCTAACATTGTTGTCAGAAATGGCTGGAATGTTTTGGCTAATATTTCATCTTAAGGCAGATACTTGGCTTGGAAATTTTCAGTCCAAACAGTTGAAGTTTGACACAATTATAAGCAACTGAAAACTTGGCCTTATAATGGGAAGTCTCAGGCAATCTTAATAGTCAGTGAAACTAGCTTTTTTATTTATAATTAGTGATATACCAATCTCCTAGAACTGGAAGGGACCTTAGAAGGGCATTGAGTCCAGCCTCCTGCCTTCACTAGCAGAACTAATTTTTGCCCCAGATCCCTAAGTGGCCCCCTCAAGGATTAAACTCACAACGCTGGCTTGAGCAGGCCAATGCCCAAACCACTGAGCTAGCCCTCCCCCCATGTTTAGCTCTGCCTAAAATATAACATAAGGAACAACAAAGGAAAAATTAATCAGTGTGATGATACCGTTGCTACTGTGGTATAATTATTATAATTATTTGTAATTTGTATGTCTGCAGTGCCTATGAGACCCAGTCATGGACTAGGATCCCATTGTACTAGGTGCTATGAAACACAGCATGAATGTCCCTTTGTGTGTGTGTGTGTATATATATATAGAGAGAGAGTAAAAAACATATATATATATATATACACATATATATATGTTTTTACTCTTCTCATGGATTATCATGTGTTTACAATGTTTTTCTATAACTACAATACATCAGTTTATGTATTAAACTGAATATTTCTAAAGATGATGTTAAATTTATATTTAAAAGTGGGCATAATTGACTGATTAAGTAGTTGCAACTTCCTGTGCTAAAGAGGATTTTTAGGGGCTTATCTGATTCAGAATTCTGTAACTTTGTTCTGTGAGGTACTTGTGGTGTATGTAACACTTGAGAAAGGGTTATTTTTTAGAACCCAGCAGATCTGAGGAATGCCTAGAAAATTTCCTGAAGGTATGACCCATCAATGTAAGGTCTTCTGATGATGTAATTCTGTAATATGATATATATATACACAACCAAGGAAACATCACTTGATATCCTGAAAGTGGGCCAAACACTATCCTTTTTTTACACTCGTGTAAATGAGAAACACATCCACTGAATTCAGTAGAATTATTTCCTATTTTACATTGATGTAAATCAGTTCATACTCTGATCTAGAGTTTTATTGCAAAAAAATCCATTTAACTTCCCTCCAATAGTACACCAGGCAAAATCCCTGTCTTTCTAATATCCGAATATACAGATAGATCATACATGTACATCTTAAGAGCTTTAGAGATTTGCAGATATATCGCTAGCCATTCACATAGGTTTAAGAAAATTAGAAACACTAGTTAAGTGTTTTGAGAAACTTGGGTGACAATTGCCACAGAAGTGTATAGTATTTATTGTTATTTTATTATTGCAAACATATTGAAATTAAGCGGAACATGTAACTGACAACAATGGAAGTTTTGTTGGATTTCCCTTGCGGCAGTTATCAACAAAAGCAAAGGTGTTTAAATTTACTTAAGCCTTCCATTGCACTCTTAGAAATCTGTAGCTCTTTTTATTCAAGTGACTGCATTAGTATTTCCAGAGCTTTAGCTAAGTAGTGACTGAGCTTCCACAGTGAAAACTGAAATACTTATTAACACCAAACCACAGTGTATTTAATAATTGTAGTGCTGGATAAATTAGCTTATTGGAAAGTAGCTTCTCCAAACACATTTGCTCAGTTCAACTCCCGACTTGATTCATAGTAGCTCCTTCTTGTTGCAGCTATGTTTATCAAGGAAAACCTCCACACTTCTTGAGACCTATGGAGTTCACTCCGTTTTTCTTTAGAATTGAAAGGATTCCAAATTTGCAAAGTGGCTACACCTCTCTCTTTTCATTCCCTGTATTTTGTATGAGGCAGCACAGAGCATGCTTGCAATACACAATAATCTTCCTGTAACGAAATTGCTTTGATTCATCAGCTCTACCCTTGGCTCACTGAGGTATGAGGGCAGAAAAACTGCACCACTGCAGTTATTGTTGGAGTGCTGAATACAAACATACTCTTTTTAATTACAGTAAAAGGCAGAAAAGATCCCATGAATTAGTTTAATGTTTTTCCCATCTACAAGATTAGTGCAAAGAGATTATTTCTTGTTAGGTCTGATATCTAATGAAAAAAAAAACACCACTCTGAAATATGTCTTCATAGTCAACATTTTCTTTGACATAAAATTGGAATTTTAAACTGAACTTTTTCAATTAATATTCTCTCAGAAGCAACACAACTAATAAAAAAAGTACATAATGTAGAATACTTGCACAGACCCTGGTTTGTATTCAGAATTATAAGTAGTTGTATCAGGAACTTGTTTCTACAGTTACACTCATTAAATAAGAATAGAAATGCACACCATATGACCTGGGCATCTAATCAGAAGAGTTCAAAAGCAGAAGATCAAGCATAAGCAATACACTGGTTGTTGAAGAAGCTTCAGACCAAGAATCATTCTTAACTGAATTTTAGACATTTTAGATATTTTCAGACAAGCACATTTGAGAAATTCCCAAGCTGCTCCAGGAAATTCATGAAGAGTAAAAGTGGGAAAGATTATTCAAAATTAACTTTCATCTTCAACAAAGAGGAAAACTTCCAAAATTTTGTTTTAGAAATAAATGTTTGAATGTGAAATACATTTTAAAAATCACTGTCTGGAAGCAGCTGAAGAACAATTAAGCAAGCATGCTTCTCCTTTGGTTATAGTAATTACTTCCACAAAGGCAGCAGAAAAGGACTATTGACTGACACCCTTTCACTGCTTCTATCACCTACAGTAAGGGCTGGATTCCACACTGTGTAGTTGAAGACAATCATGCATATAGATGCAAAGTAATGAGCAGGAAAAGGAGCACAGGGGCACCTGAGCCTGCATTAATGAGTGTGGCTGTATGGCTGATAGTTTATTCATGCTTAATAGCAGGAGTATGGTGTGTGGTTTAGTGCCTCATTTGCATGAGGAGTGTGTTTTCATTAAATCTCATTTAACAATTAGTCTTTTATTCATACATTACATAAATCTACAGTCACAGGAACCAAAGCCTGCTGTTAACTGCAACTTTCTGTTATGCCCAGCAACTTACAGACCTGCCATGTCATCCACTTCAGCCACCTGCTATCTTTCCACAACAATAACAGCCACTATATGTGCTGAGCCTTGCACTCAAATCGGTGTCTCCTCGGGAACATCCATTCTCCAGCTAACTCATATCCCTTTTTTAGCCCTGTGGCACACATCTTCACTAGAGTTAACTTGAGTGATCTACAAGTGTCAGCCTAGTATGAGTTAGGCCAGTGTTTCCCAAACACTGGTGTTCTGCGCGATGTGAATAGGTGTTCAGTGACAGAATCGTAATTAGAAAAAAGGGTCTTTAATTTTTTTTTTATTTTAAATTTGGCATGTTTGAAGCATAGTTTACAACTCTTTATGAATTACTATAATTTAACATAAAACTCTTTTTCTGGTTATTGATAGATCGTGTATTGAATATCATGGCATAAAGAGAACGTGGCACGCAAGCATGTTGATGTCTACCCCTTTCGGACACGTTTCAGTTAGTGACATCATACCCTTTCCGCTCGAGGCTGAGCGAACTGCAGGGGTATGCACACACCATTCTCTTTACACCATGTTGAATATAACATAGTCACTCAACACGTTCAAACCTGTGGGTCTTTACCGTGTATGTGATAAGCACAACTAAACTAGCTTCACTCGAAACAATATAAATATTTTTGACAAACAAAATTTGACAAAAATCAGTATTTCTAAATATTGTTACTAAACCTAATCACTATGGATTTGTGGCTAAAAGAAGGAACTTTGAAACGAAAAGCAAGTTCTACAGGTACTCCAACTGTGGCCAAAATAAGCGAGCAAAATATTATGACACTTCAAAGTGAGGATGAACAATCTCAGTCTTTTGTTGCCGAAAAATCTGTTAGTAGTAGTGAGTTATCCAAGGTGAAAGAATTTCCACCAAAGTATATCAAAAAACAAGAAGAAGCAGGTGTTAAAAGACCGAAACAAAAGTATGATGAAAGTTATTTGTCTTTAGGTTTTACGTGTGTTGGAAATAAAGATGTTCCTGATGTGCAGTGTGTCATGTGCAACAAAATACTAGCAAACAGTTCATTGGCGCCTGCTAAACTTCATAGGCATTTGGAAACCAAGCATGCTGAATACAAAGACAAAGATATATGTTTTTTCAAGAGGCAGCGTGACTCACTTGGAAATTGTAAACTTTCCATGATTAAAATTGCTAAAACAGACAACAAAAGTGCACCAGAGGCATCTTATTGAGTAAGTTACCATATAGCGCTTGCCAGAGAAGCTCACACTATTGGAGAAATGCTTGTCAAGCCTTGTGCGCAAAATATTGTAATGTGCATGTTGAATGAGCAGTCTGGTAAAAAAATTGATGCTGTACAGTTGTCAAATAATACTGTTTCACGCCATATTAAAGATCTTGCTGATGACATAGAAAAAGAGCTAGTTTGCCGACTGAAAATTTGCCATGAGTATTCATTGCAGCTAGATGAGTCCACTGACGTTTCAGGACTTGCTGTGCTACTAGTGTTTGTCTGATATAGATTTAATAATATTATTGAAGAGGACCTGCTCTTATGTGAATCTCTGCAAAGCAACACAACTGGAGAAGAAATATTCAACTGCATCAACAATTTTATCAAAAAGCATGAAATTAGTTGGGGAAAATGTATTGATGTATGTACTGACGGTGCTCGGGCAATGATTGGGAAGATGAAGAGAGCTGTAACGTGAATCATAAGTGTGGCACCAGAAAGCACTAAGAGCCATTGTGTTCTACGCAGACAAGCACTTGCAGTTAAAAAAATACCAGCATATCTGAAAATTGTGCTCGATGAAGCAGTACAAATTATCAATTTTGTCAAATCTTAACCACTTCAATCCAGGTTATTTAAAATTTTGTGTGAGGAAATGGGTTGTCAGCACAGAGTGCTTCTTTTACATACGGAAGTGAGGTGGCTATCCAGAAGAAAAGTGCTTGTGACACTTTTTGAGCTTCATAGTGAACTACTGGTATTCTTCCCTTCAGATAATTCAGGACGAAAATTTAATGATTGTCTGACAAATTCCTCATGGCTAATGAGACCTGCGTATCTTGCAGATATTTTTGCAAAATTAAATGGAATTAATCTGTTGCTGCAAGGAAAGAATGTGATGATTTTTACTACAATGGATAACATTTCATCTTTAAAAAAGAAACTGGAATTCTGGGCATCTTCTGTAGAACAGAATAGCTTTAACTGCTTCCCTACAGTACATGAATTTCTGAAATAAATTGAAATAAATTCTACAGTCCATGAAGAAGTTTCCAGCATCATTTTACAGCACTTACATGACTTGCAGGCCTCTTTATTAGAATATTTTCCTACGACTACTGATGATAATGCTTGGGTTCAAAATACGTTTGTAATTACAGCCAAACCAGTCTGCTTTACTGCGCATGATTATGAAAGCCGAATTGACTTAATTTCTGACTCTGATTTGAAACAAAAGTTTAAGGATCTTCCGCTGAATAATTTTTGGAGCAGCCTAATAGAAGAGTACCCTAATGTGGCTAAACGTGCAGTTCGAGTGCTCCTTCCTTTTGCTACAACTTATTTGTGTGAGATGGGATTTTCGTATTATAGTGCAACAAAAACTAAATATAGGAATAGAATTGATGCTGCGCCTGACATGAGGATTCAACTTTCCAGCATTATTCCTAATATTAAGCGAATTTGTGATAGAAAAAAGCAGAAACACCAATCCCATTAAATCCAAATTTGTATTTATGTTTATAAAAATAGATTTTCCTAGTAAAAAATCTAATTTGTTTGGTGTTTGTGTATATGTAAAAAACAGGGTTTTTTTTTTAAGTAGAATACTGTTTTTAATTTTGACTCTTGCACTTGATTTTTGTACTACTCTATACGCGCTTTCCAGTTAGAAATTGTTAGTTCAAGTTATTTTAAATTTGTATTTTGGCTTTGTTTTATATAATAAAATATATTTGAGCATCAATAATGCAATTTTTTATTTGAAAACCAAACGACTACAAAATAATATTATAAGTGTTCCGTAATAGGCTAAAAAGTGTTCCATGGCCAAAAAAGTTTGGGAAACGCTGAGTTAGGCTGACCACACTGCAAAATAACACTCCAGTTGCTGCTCTTGAGAGTAAGCAAACATGCTCAAGCACAATTTAGGATGTTGTTAAGATAATAAAAATACTTAGCATTTTACCATGCTTTTCATCTATAGGCCTCCAAGTGCTTTACAAAGGAGAGTAAGTACCATTGTCCCCAGTTTAGAGATGGGTATAATAAGATGAAGTAAGTTTCACAAACTTACACACGGCTCAGGTCTCCTGACTTCCAGCCCAGTGCCCCATTCACTAAGCCTTAGTACTTAGTACTGAGGATTAGAGCTAAGCAAATATTTGATTTTGGGGGGTGGATTCAGCCCCCAAACAGAAAAAAAATCCATTCTGTTCAAACCAAAAATTATTTTTTTTCTTGCTAAAACAAAACATCAAAATAATTTCATTTCACCCCAGTTCAGCACCCTGCACTTTCAGCCTGACCACTGCGCTTCCTAAGGTTCTTCACCTCACTTTTCCTAGGCCTGCGGGGCTGAAGTGGCATTCCTTTCCCAAGCTGCAGAGTCAGCTTCAGGGGCTCTTCACCCTCTCTGCCCCTTCCCAAGTCAGGTGCTGTGGGGTGGGGAGTAGAAGGGGAGGAAAGAAGCAGACGCACCATCCTGTCCATGTTTCTCATAGGAGGGGAAGGGAGAAGGGAGCAAAATTGTGCTGAGCTGCTGGGCTCTTTGCTCCCTTTTTCCCCCTCTCCTCCTGTGAGAATGGCAAGTTGAGGGGAAAGACATTTTCAGCTTCCCACAGAGCTGAACTTCAGGAGGAGGCTGGATCTTCTCAAGTCATTGTGAGAAGAGCTCCAGCCCCCTCTGAAGTCCTGTCACTCATGAGAAAATAATGAGCGTTGGAAAGTCTGAAGTACTTTGCTATAATTATTTATCTGGGAACAAACTTTAGCTTGGAATAAATTTCCTATAGAATTATATAATATAGTCTCATGAAAACTAAAAAACACAATTAAAAAAAATGAGCTGATGACTAAAAGAGTTTGTTCTATTCCAGTTCTTAAAATTCACTCAGCACTGTGGTCACATTGGCCATCAAAGCAGTTAATGAGGATTTGATCTGTATCATAAAAAGTGGAAAATTTACTATCAGACATTTATGTTTGAATTTTAGTTCTAGTCCTACACGTTCCTCTTGCTGTGTGGATTCAATATGTTCAGGCTATTTGCTGGAACATATTATCAGAGAAGGGATATAACACTCTGTCACTGTTGTATTGTAGCAGTTCAGGTGTGTTTCGGATGGGTTTATAAAGGTGATGTGTAGAGAGAATCCTGAGCAAATGGAGTGAATGATGGAAAAAAGTCCAAGTTTTCTGCTGGAAATAAATTTCTTAAAGGCATATTTTAGGAGCAAATAGACCAGATTTCTGAGTGAGTTGCTTTCTTCCATAAAATGTTCTTCTTCTGTGAACATCTTTGTGACACATAGCACTTGTAGTGGAAGACACCATGAGAGTGTTTTGAGAAGCAAGTTGATAAATTGGCCAAACCACTTGTTATGCTCTGATGCACCCCAGAACAGCAATCCCAAAACACAAGAAATTGAAGCAAGACATGCAGGGAGGTAGTTAGTCTCGAATTCAGCTCAGGGGGTGGATGCTGTTGCTGTGGCGCAACATCACATCATCATATGCAGAAAAGTGTCCTCTTCACTACCTGTTCCCCTTTCAGTAGGCAGTATATCTGACTGACTAACAACATGTTCTCCATGTGGTAAATGCAGTCAGTATGCTCTGTACCCTGCAGCTCATAAGACTGGGCCACGAATGTCAAAAATGCTTCCAGACCCTTGCCAACAGACATTGCTTGTCCAGAATAAAACACATGGAGTCTTCCAGAGATACGCTTGTTGAAACTTGTATATTTCCTAATAACATCAGTCAACTTCAAAGATGGCAAAGAGGTGGGATGAACCTGTTCCATCAGCATAGACAACTTGGCCCTCACCTGAAGAGCTGATAGAATGGGGGTTTCCCAGTACTTTCATGAGTGTACTCTGAATATCATAAACCACAACTCAATGCAATAGAGAAGTGTGTATCTCAATGTTCCTCCACTATGCAAGCTACATGGTTCTTCAGAGGCTTATACTGTCTCGCCACTATCCCATTTCCTAGGGGGTGTTACACAGCAGATTTATAATGTATTTTGCCAATACTGGTCAGAAAGCCTTCAAACTTTCTTTACACAAAAGTGTCCCATTATCTGAAACAAAGTTCTCTGGTAGGCCAAACATCACAGAAAGTGAACTCCTTTGAGGTGCATTGTAAAATTATTAATGCAAAGGGGCAACATGACATAATTGTCAGTGTATAACCATACAGTGTAGTTGAGGGGCCAGTAATATTCTCTCCAATTCTCTGCCATGGTCTGTCTATGACTATTGGTTTCAAAGGGGCCAGAGGAGCAGTAGTTCCATGCATTGTGCAGGCTGAGTGTGCCTTCACATGATGCTCAAAACTCTGAGTATAGCCCTGGTCACGAATCATAACTACTCAGAAGTTCCTTCACCTTTGTAATTCCCACATG
This sequence comes from Mauremys reevesii, assembly GCF_016161935.1. Classification (NCBI taxonomy): domain Eukaryota; kingdom Metazoa; phylum Chordata; order Testudines; family Geoemydidae; genus Mauremys; species Mauremys reevesii. The sequence continues at coordinate 129,848,043 of NC_052623.1, read as the reverse complement.
TCCTTCATGAGCCACATCCAGGACTATTTGTCATAACACCACGGGGATGATCACCCAGGCTCCTCTGCATAAGATACGTTAAGTAGCATGTCTTCACGGTGAGTTCAGATTGAATTTTGTAAAATATGGAGAAAGTTCACTGTCTAATCTGCTTGCAGGCACATCACCTTGCAAAGTTCAGCATCTTGAAGAGTGGGGTCAGTGGTATGGCTTAAGTCAATCGGCATACATTTCAGTAAAAAAACGTATGTGGAACTCTGCCATTTCTCCATAACAGGGAGCATAATGGAGCAGAATTTCTTGAAAGAACAGACATAAATTGCATCTTCTTTTGATATGTATTAAAGTCAAATTAAAGTCATACTATGGCAACTGACTAATCCACCACTGCACCCTCACACTCAGCAGGTCAATGGCTTTATGATAGAGGCCCAAAATAGGCAAACAAACAGATTCTAATATAAAAGTCTTCCCACACTTTGAATCATACAATAGCTAAAACCATCATCAAGAATTCTAGCTCAGTCTGGGAATACTTTTCTTGCATCAGGCTGAGACTACAGGATGCAAATATAACCTGCCATCCCTACTGGAGCAGAATTGTGCCCAGACCCCCATTGTATGCATCAAACTGAATCACTACAGGCTTCCTTGGATCAAAATAAGCATGGGACTGGCTTTGACAGATGGCTTGACACGGGGCTTCTTTAGTTTAAAACAATTGTTCCTAGCCCTGGGTTAAATCTCACAGCAACTTGGCAAGAGCACTAAGGGTATGTCTACACTATGAAATTAGGTCAAATTTATAGAAGTCAATTTTTAGGGAGCAATTTTATACAGTCGATTGTGTGTGTCCCCACTAAGTGCATTAAGTCGAAGGAGTTCGTCCACAGTACCATGGCTAGTGTCGACTTTCGGAGCATTGCACTGTGGGTAGCTATCCCACAGTTCCCACAGTCTCTGCTGCCCATTGGAATTCTGGGTTGAGCTCCCAATGCCTGATAGGGCAAAAAACATTGTTGCGGGTGGTTTTGGGTACATGTTGTCAGTCGCCCCTCCATCCGTGAGAGCAACTGCAGACAATCGTTTCACGCCTTTTTTTGGTGCAGACGCCATACTGCTTTCAGAAGACGGTGCAGTAGGACTGCTAACTGTCGTCATCCAACCACCGCTTCTGCTGCAACTCTGCTCTCCTGCTCTCCTAGTGCCATGAATCCACCTCGCAGGTCCTCTCATTGTTTGGTATAAATATCTATTCTCGTGGCATCATCCACCACTTCTGCTGCCACTCTGCTCTCCTGCTCGTGTCTCAATAGCAAATAGGGCTAAGTTTGGGCACAGCCACCTGTGTATTGAGCGAGGCAAAGGAACCAACATAAACTGCTACAATCAGTGGGTAATAGTAGCAAAGTAACAGCTTGTAGCTGTTCAGGTGTCAGTTTCACACCTTTGCCAAAGAATGCCCTAGAAATGCTACAGCATCTTCTTCAAAACTGCACTTGGCCACATTCAACTTTATGGCAGCTTGTTGGAGTCCTGCAGCTTGTTAGCACCTGGTCCAGAATAGCATTATGCTCAGGAAGGGTCTTAGCAAAGATGAAAACGTCATCCAAATAGCAACAGGCACTCTGCATATAATTAAGGAGCTGAGAGACCACTCTCTGAAATCCTCAGGAGCAGAAACTAAACCAAAAGGAAGTGGTTAATAGCAGTACCTCCCAAATGGTGCTCTGAAAATCAAAAGCAACTGCAAACTTTCAGCCATAGGCATTTGCCAGTAACCAGATCAGTAATCCAACGCAAAGAAAATTCAAGAGCCATTTACCTGGCATGTCACCTCTTCAAAGGTTGGCAGTTGAAACTGCTCACATTTCACATATTTATTAAGTGCCCTAAAAATCTGTGCTCAACTGAATGTCACCATCCTTCTTGTATACTATCACTGTGGGTGAGTTCCAATCTGTAGGCCCTTCCACCTTCTGAATGATACCATTATCTTTCACACACTGCAATTCTGCTCTGATCGTGCCACAACTGTTGGAGATACATGACATGCAGGTTGAGCAAAGGGCTTGGTGCTTGAATCCAACTGCAGAGAGTATACACCTCTGGTGAACAGAACACCATCACCGTTAAATAAATCATGGTATCTCTGAATGATACATTGGGGTCTCCCCTTCTATTCCAGCTGACATCATCATGCCCAAGGTATCCTGCGCAAGTTCATGCATAATACCAAATTGTAAGTCTTGGTGGTAGAACAATAATGGAACAGCATTTGCAGCAGTGCCTTTAACAATGTAAAACTTTGTTGTCGTGGCTATGCCTTTGTAGAGCACAGAGCATACAGTTTCACCCACTGTCTTCAAGGCATGCAGATGCCCAGCTTTCACAACCAGTGTAGTCAGGCAAATGTCCAGATTATGAACTAACCCAGAAAGAGGAATGTTAACTTCAGCACCCCTATACAACAGGCACTTCAGCAGTATACCATTAATTTCTCTGCTACGGGATACTAGATCCAGTGCCTTGCCACATGAGAAGACCATACTAAGGAAATATCAGAGTCCCTGGTAAAGGTGGTCTCCTGTGGTTCCACATTCACATTATGCACTTCAGGCCACCCATCATTGTGAACCAGTGTATCGCAGCACTCTAACTTAAAGTGTCCTTCCTTTCCACAAGCCTGGCACATAGCAGTTCTAGCCAGGCAGGCGGAGTAATTGGCCAAGTGACCCATATTACCACAACAGAAACAGTGAGGCACTGACAACTTTTGCTGCTGAGTCTGTGGAGTTGGAGTAGGTAGCATCGCATGACTCTGGGCGATGGAAGCAGGAGAAACAGCTGATGGTTTAAGTGTTGACACAAAGGTAGCAGCAGTCTAAGAGACAGAACCCTTTTCAGCCCGAGCCCTTTAACTGCCTTAAGCTTAGCAGTGGCAGCATCAAAAGTTAGAGTTCTAGCATTGTCAGCCAGTAACTGTTCACCTGGGGAGTCCTTGGCTATGCCAGTCACAAAAATATCCCTGAGCATGATCATCATAATGTCCCCACATTCACAGTCCTGGGCCAACCACTGCAAATTCACAGATGGTTTCGTTGGTCTGTTGGTTGGTAAGCTTAAAAAAAAATTTTCCTTTTTAGCAGAACAGAATATTCAGTCCCAAAATACTCATTGAGATGCTGCACAGCCACACCAAAAGAGGACTTGGGCTCCAGGAGTACATAAAAATATCAATGCCATCATGGCCTAAGCAGTTCTGCAGCAAGGGTTGCCTAGTACTATTGGAGAGTTGCAGGATGTGTACATAGGTCCGAAAATTCTAAATAAACTATCACTAGCCAACAGCTGAAGGATGTACAGGCAGCATTGGTTGCAGAATAGAAGCACTCGTCACCCTAAAGTTATGCTGTGAGGCACCCCAGAACAGCAATCCCAAAACACAAGGAAATCAAAGCAAGACATGCAGGTAGGTGGTCAATTAAAACATGTTAATAACTATGAATCAGTTAACTCAGCAAAAGTCTGAACAAAACATAATAGTCCAAATAGCAGGTGTGTAGCATCAGGCCCTGAGTAACTGCACACACTCAACCCTATGTGTACACACACACACACACACACAAACTGGAAAACTTTGTTCAGGGAACAGGAATCAGGAAACAAATACGAACAGGGAGCAGGACATGATAAGCAGGAATGTCGCACGCACACTCACACCAGTCATCAGACCACTGTGCTAATATAAGCCAGAGAGGATGAAGATGACAGCAGGGTAAATCGGAGTGGCACAGTATCTATGTTGTGGGAGACCACTGTTCGAGTGAGTGGGAGAGGAATGGTGAAATGGATGATTGCTATTTTAATTATGCTGGTTTGATAACTTTCCTATAAATGTTTCTGAAAAGAGTGTTTATAATTGCGTTTGTCAGAAATGGATCTTCAGCTGGTATAAATGGGTCCAGCTCCATTGATTTCAATAGAGCAACACTGTTTTTTACCAAATGAAGATCTGGCTTTCATTCTGTAAACATGTCAAAATGTTACATTTATATTTTCCAGTTTACAAGCCTACTGTAGTGTGTTTAATATAATTTGTGACAATTTTTGATGTGACTTTGTAATGTATTTCTTTAAGAAATAAGCCAACAAGCTGATTTTAAAAAGAGATATGTCAGGGCAAGCAGATGTGATGCACAGTGGTGAATAGTGGTTTGTACATGGGTATCTCGCCTCCAGATAAAAATTTCTATTACTATCTTTTAAAATTACTCAGGGAATCAGTAATAGCCATTATCTATTATTAAAATAACATTCACAAAGTCATAACCAGAGACATAATCCAAGGCACTATTTTTCAAGGAACAAGTTGAAAATATATTTCCAGTTGATGACAGAAGTCCTGGCAGCAATTTCAGCTCCTGGTTATTTGAGTATAGTATCCTGGGATGATAGAGAGTTGTATAATTAATGGCAGTTATGCTGGACATGCTCTGATAAGAAATGATGGGCTTGCCATTTACAAACATCAAATTTTACGAGCTGGAAATGAAATGCAGTCATAACAGGCCAACAGACCAAAGAGTGATATGAGCTGTAATTTCATGATAGCATATCTCATACTAGCACAGCAAAACTAATTCCCACAGGAGCTGGATACTGCAGTGGGATTGGCTAGTAGATGGCTAAAATTCTTCAGCAATAGCTCAGTTGGTCTACAATATTAAAAATTCTTTATTAAAATGAAAACTTTTTTACTTTGATCCATCTTTTGTACTTGGGGAATTTATGGGGAAATTTTGCCCGTTAATACATTTCACAGAATTCTTTCATTTACCTAACAAGTCTAAAAGAGGTTTTGCAGCAAGCCTTGTACAATAAATGGGAGTCAAGGGATTCTCCTGTACATTCATCAGATAGACATTAAACAGAAGGAAGGTCGTGGGAGAAAATGGATCAAAATACAGTGCTTTTTGTATATATGGCTTAGAGTGCTTTCTTTTTTCTTTTTCTTTTTTAATCTGATCTAGACCACAAAGTAGCAACTTCTTATCATTCCCATACTTTTCATAATGATAACTCTAGGTGGAAAAAAATGTATCTTCTGCCTAGAAAGAAAAAGATATGGAGTTATGATCCAATACATTTAGAGAGAATAAGACATGAAGTAAAACATCAAATGTGTAGCATATACCTTCCCTACATATTAAGTGGAGTGGTAAGGAAGAAGCGTATACAAGGACAAAATGTGTCCCTCGATGTAAAGGATATGAAATGCAGTATTTTAATTTCAGCTTGAGAACTGCATAAAACATTTAGCTCCCCAAGGGCACTATATTTTGAATCTGTCATTGAAGTTGTTATGAAGATGAATGTTATTGCATTACACAAATATTCAAAGACTGGAGTAACAATACAAAGATGAACTCAGAAAGGGCCAGATTTTCTCATTAAGTGCATCTTTCAGAACAGCTGTTCTGCTGCTTTTTGAATGCTGATGGTGAACTGAAGTTCAGTGTCTTCTACAAAACTATCAAGTCCAAGTTGCATTATTTTTAAACCATTTTATTCTCATCCAGATTGTGATCACTGTAACTGAAGCTGTTTTAAACAAATCTAGAATTGAAAAGTGTCCAGAAAGCCACTTTCTTTAAGAGACAACAACAAGAATCTAATTTTCAACCAATTTTATTTTAGTTGTACAAATATTGCTGTTGTCCTCCCTCAGCAAAAGGAAGGGCATCATAATGGATAATTATATAAAGAGAACAAAGGTACAGCAATTACAATAAATAGGACAAGCTTGTGAGGGAGCAGTAGATAGCAGTGATTGTATGAGAACCTCGCCTCATAAAAATATTACTACAGCAATAGTCCTACTAAACTTCTACCTACTATTAGCAGGTTATTAGTATGCATGAATGCTGAAGAGCATTTATTTATTTAAAGTAAGGTTTAAACCTTAACCTTTAGCCATGAGGACCGAGACAAGGAAGCAACTTGACCACCTCTTTTATTAATAAGTGGATTAAAGCAATTTTTTTAAAAGAAAAATAAGTGGTGGAACTGCTATGTACTCTGTGAAAACACAGATACCTTCATTTATAACTTCTGATGTTTTTAAATTTGATTGTAAATATATAAATTACTATTTTAAAAATCCTGAAGTTGAGTCCTGATCATTAGCAAATCCTGGAGCTTTCCTCCACTCCCATTTGCAAGTTAGCTTGATGTAGGTCAATGTTGCAAAAATGTCATTGTAGTGAGGCGGCCTGGTCCCCAGGTGCCCCGGAGGGTGAAGAGCCCAGCCGGAGGCCAGACTGGGAGGAGCTACGGGGCTCTGGGCCCGCCCCGCAAAGGGTCAAGCACCGGCCCAGAAGTACAAAGGTGGGCCCTCCGGGCTCAGTAAGGCCCTAGCCATCAGCAAGGCCGGACGTCCATGACCGAGCTCCCGCTGGGGAGGCCGCAGAAGGCAGAGGCCGACCCAGCGGGAGCTCGGTCGTGGACCTCGGTCGTGGACCTCGCTCGCTACCCAGAAGAGGACTGGCCGAGCCTGCCCCGCTCCCGCTACCCGAAGGAGGAGCCGAGCCTGACAGTGGCCGCCAACCCCGAGGACCTGCTGAGCCCACCCATGCACACTTACCCTGAGGAGCCGATGGTGGTTGAACCCTCGGCCGAAACCACAACGACTCAGGTACTTGAGGAGGGGGAAAGTGGAAGTAGCCCAGGGGCAGCCGACCCCAGTCTGGCTGCAGCACTGCCAGAACCGATGTCAGTGTGTTGTGGCCAGGATCCCCACTGACAGCAGCGAGTTTCTGCCGCTGCGAGGGCCCCGGGCTGGAACGCAGTGGAGTGGGAGGGCCTGCATCCCCCCTGCCACCCTTCCAGGGGTGGCAGACTTCCCCCTCTCCCTGGCCTGAGGAGGCCTTTAGACTTGAACTGCTGCTCAGCCCTGCCTGAGGGTCTGAGCAGACTTGAACTGCTGCTCAGCCCTGCCTGAGGGTCTGAGCCCGGTACCTGTGTTTGTTGCCCTGCCCTGAGCCAGGGCTTGGGCTTTGTAGATTCATAGACTGTACCACTCGTGTGTAGTGAGGCAGCCTGGTCCCCAGGCGCCCCGGAGGGCGAAGAGCGACCCCTCGCCCGACAAGGGAACCCTTACAGTCATCTTTCAGGTTAGAAGCAAAAATTGCTATATAGAAGGAATTGGATACTGTTCTGCACATAATTCTGAATTTACTGTCTGAAAGCCCCACAAACTCTGATAGTGCTATCTGATTTCAACAATGGGGAAATAAGAGTTGCAAATTCACTCTGCGTGACAGGTGGCAGAACTCCTGCCTTGGCTAGACATTCCACTTAAAATTTCATCTTCTGCTCTAATGAAATATAATACTATCCTAGCACTGCAACATTTGGGTTGCCTGCCTCACTAAACAGCTAGATCTCTAGCAAGGTCTTCCATGTCATGCAGTTTGTCTATGAAAATAGATCCATATTTCCACAACACTGAAGTTAGACCTATAAAAATAAATTAGATAGGATAGAACTGTTTCACCATCGTGACAATTTCTTGCCATCTTTTCAAGACATGATAGGGACTTCAGAAATGTAGTTCAATTTGAACATCCATAGTTCTGCTTATGGTCACAGGTTGCCTCATGAATATCTGCAGCATAACTAGATTGTGAGGGAAGATACCATAATATTATGCCAAAGGTATGATTTATTGATACAGAAGTACTCCATATGAAAGTTCAAACACAGAGGGCGTTACTCAAGGGACCACATAAGGGCAGGCTTCAGCAACCACCTCCCAAAAGACCTTGATTTGGGGACTGTGTGTTAAGCACACTTTTTTTCCCCCTAGATGAAGAATAGTGACTCATCTATACGAGATTTATGCTTTTGCAATAAGCTGTGTGAACACTCTTATTTTGGTTTATACCAGTCTTATTTTGTTTAGCTCAAGTCAATTAGCAACAGGTTTAAGCTAAACCAAAATAAGTCACGCTTAAACTGAAATAAAAGTGCCCAGCCAGAGGATTTCACCAGTTAACTAAAGGCATTTAAAAAAAAACAAATTAATAGATTAAGAGCACAGGGGACCATTATGATCATCTAGTCTGATCTCAAGCATAGCACAGGCCATAGAAATTTACCAAGTAATTCCTGAATCAAGCCTAAAGCTAATTGAGCTAGAGCATACATTTTAGAAAAATATCAGATCTTTATTTAAAGACTTCAAATGATGGAAAATCCACTCTATTCTTAGATACATTGTTCTAATGGTTAATTATACTTCCTGTTAAAATTTTGCACCTTATTTCTAATCTGAGTTTGTCTAGCTTCAACTTCTGGCCATTCAATCTTTTTAAGTCTGTTTGTTAAATAAAACGATAGCCCTGCAGTGTCTGAAATCTTCACCAACTGTAAGCACTTAATGGCTATGATCAAGTCATCTCTTAATCTTGTGTGGGATAAGATAAATAGATTGAATTTCTGTAGTCTCTCATGGTCACAGAGGTTTTCCAGACCTCAGATCACTCTTGTAGCCCTTTCCTCAAGCCTTTAGAATTTCTCAATGTCTCTTTTAAAATGTAAAATTTTAAGACTTGCTTAAGTGACTTAAGAACCTAAATTTATTTTCAAAAGTGACTTAGGCACTTCAGAGCCTAATCCCATTGACTTTCATTTAGGGTCCCCATACAATTAGGTCTCTGAAAAATTTACCCCAGTATTGGACACCATATTCCAGCAATGCTCTCACTAATAATACTGAGTAATACCACATCCCTACTCATACTTGATAATTCCCTACTTATCTATCCAAGGACTGTGTTTGTTTTCTGAGGGTATGTCTACACTGGAGCAGGTGTAGTAATTTCCAGCTCAAGTAGACATACCCGTGCTAACTCTGATCCAGGTAGTAAGCTAAAAATAGAAGTGCAGCCATGTCAGCACCAGCAATAAGAAAGGCTAGCTGCCCTGAGTATGATCCCACCCAAGACCCTAGGTATATATTTGGGGTGGCTAGCCCCAAATGCCATTTGTGCTACACTTTTTTTTTTAAAGTTTGCTAGCCAGTGCCTGGCTTTCCTGCAGTCATTCTCTTCTGCTTGCCAGTTCATATCCTTTTTTTGAGACACAGCTGTCATCAAAAGTCTTTATACCTACATGTTGTTTCTGAATCACCCATCTTGCCACATCGGTAACGCTCCTAAGTAGCTGGTTTGGGTTTTTTTGCTTGAAAAACATGCACGTCTGCATATACTGCTGCCAGGAAATTCCATTCCAATTGCAGAGATTAAAAACTAATTTCCCCAGTTCCAGTGTAGATGAGATGGGGCTAGACTCTCTCTCTTGTTTTTTCTCCCTTTACATAGCTAATCTGAAGAAGGCAAGGGAATGGTTCTTTTCTGCCAGCCAGACTCAACCAAAGAACATGTTTTGCTGGAAATCAAGTGCATCTTTTCTTTCTAGTGGTGGATAACATGTTGGGTGTGGGGGGAAATCCCTTCACAAAACCGAAGCTGTAAATAAAACCAAGCATTGCTTGCAGTAGGTAATGACTTCTGTAGACGGGAAAATTACAACAAATAGCTTTCAAGCATCCCTGAAATTGAAGGGAAAGAGCACCTGAAAATGTGACAGAAGGACATGGTGTATTGTAACAGAGGGTGTCAAAAATAGGAGCATTACAACTGACCTTGTTGAGGGCAAAATGCAGATGAATAAGACTGACATAGTGGTTTTCGCCATGGTGTTTTGCTACAAAGAGTGCTACCTGAAATTACATTATGGCAACCTGAAGCTCTAGCAACTTGGAACTGGAATTGATATTTGGATATGAAAATAATGTTCTTCCATGGGTTTCATCATGACAGCCAAAGCAATGAGCTTGGGAGCGGAAGGAATAACATAATATTTTTCTCTTTAGAAAACAAAATGTAAGAGTTGGGTGCAGTGGCTTTATGGGGTTGAATGGTGATTTGTATAAGCCTCTTGATGGCCAGGAGAATCAGGGCAGTGAAATAAAAGGAATGTGCATGCATGCACATACATACATGCACTACAGTTCTCATATGCAAGTCAGACATTGCACCACACATTCCCAAGTCAATGCAGACCTGTATTTCTGTCTCTCATTTCGAAATATCAGAAAGTGGCTATGTCCAGAATAAAAGAGATTAAAAGTTAGAAGATATCCAGAATGGTTCTGCTCACAGATGCCACTCGCAGTACAGAGAATGCTTAGTGCTGCAAGAAAAAACATGTTTGTTCTGAGATGCTAAAATTATTCTCTATCCAGAAATAGCTGGTTTCCTGAGAAGAATGAACTCCTTTCATGAGGCCAAAAGGAACTGAAACATGTTGGCCTAGTATTTTTTGATTGTACAAGGCATTGTCACTTGAGAGATATGTGCACTAAGTCTCTGACACTGCATAAAACATTTATCCATAAAGAATATCCTTTCTCTACCTCTTCATTGCAAATAATGGCCACAGAAGAGTTAATGTCAGGGCACCACAAACAATGAGGAGGGGAAAGAGGAGAAATAAATCGAGAACAAGTGTACTTCTTGTCCTATTTATTGGGAGTATTCAGTCAGCACCTTGGCCAAAATTTGTTCCATTTTAAGATTTTTTAATCAGATTTCCCCCATGGACGATGTATATTACTTCAGGCATGAAGTATTTGCTTCACAAAATCCATGTTTCATGGTTATTGCAGATACAGTAATAGATTTAATCCCACCTTACATTGTGCATGATTCCAATTGTTTCTTGAACAGTAAAGGAGTCAGCAATATATCCTGCTAAATATCATAGTGTTTGAAGTAAACATGGATCCAAAATGGAACATGAGATCTAAAGCCCCTCTAATTTTAGAGAAGTTCTAGAGTAAAATCCTGGTTCTAGAGAAGTCAATGCAAGTTGTGTCATTGACTTCAGTAGGGCAGGATTTCACTCAAGAATCCAAACTTTGAGGCATTAGCTCATGCCTGGAAGAAGCACCTGAATTGAAGGGACTCCCCTTAAATGCTGAGAAAGTTCAAATCTGGAGCTAATCTTTCTGTCTCACGCCTATTTTTAGTTTGTATTAACAAGACCCACTGATGGATTCAGCATTGTGGTGCATGCAGCTAGTGATAATTTTCCGATTTCTGTGTGCTAATGTAAGTAATCTCCTTCCCTGTATGCTATGAGGACAGAGGTGTGAGAGAATCAAAATGAAGGATCTTAGCGTCTGAGAGACCCTCCCAACTGAAGGGAACTCACTGTACCTCTGTATATTTTAGTGTTTCCAAAGAATCTATGTGGCTTGAAGTTTCTCAATCTAGTAATGCCACTGTTACCATTCCATTTCCTTAGCTATTCCCAGTTTCATAATCTCCATATGTACTGGAAGGGTTTGTGATATAACTTGCAAGCAATATTCCAACTGTGACCAGAAAATTTCTAAAAAGATGTATTAAAAAACAAATATATTTTAAAACTATTTGACATCACAAACCATTAAAAGAAAACAAGCATAACATTACAAATTACAAACAAATGTACTTAAAAGGTGAAATGAAAAAATGATTTACCTACCAGGACCTCAGGATTCTTTGTTTCCCATGAAACAGTCACTAACACCTAAAACCAATTAATGAATAAAGGTCTCTGCTGTGCTTTGGAAGTAGTGAGGTAGCAGGGGAAATACACCAGTTTGAAAGGCAGAATTTAGTTATTGGCAGATAACTGAAGAGGAAACTGACTTTGTGTATAAAATATATTTGTTTATCATTCTGAAGCCTAACCATGGCTTACGTTAACTATGTGATTTTAGTCATTTGAATTTTTTCTTTTTAAATAAAGCATTCAATTCACATTGTGGTCTGTTTGGTATTAATCATGTGCCGTGTTCAGGCCACATTAGTCATGATTTGACCATTTCAGCAAGAGACATTTCCCATTATTGTGATGTGAATCTTTGAGGAGAACAAAAGGAGCAAACAGAAGGGATTCACTAGCATTAATTGTTCTTGCAATGGACCAAGCTCCGAGCTATGTATTTTGTGCACATGTGAATGAAAAACAGATAAACAGTTTTATAGCGTGCTGGTAAATCATAATGAAGCACAGTTTTCCCAATTAGTGGGGATAAAACTGCCCTGTCCTATCTGGCAGGTGCATCCTTTAGAATCAGTTCCATCTCCCAGAGTGGTGCAGCACACAGAAAGAAAAGCCAGTGCAAAATATAGGGTGAATAAAGATAAATGATGTCTGCGAGATGACGCCGCTCTGCTTTTGAACGTTAATTGTCAAAAGGGTATTCCCAAACAGCTTTTTCTTTCCCTCTTTGCATTCTTTCTCTCTCTCTTCCCAGCATGGAAGAACACTGCAAGCTTTATCCTTAAAACTAATGAATGAACCTAAAGGATGCCCCACCGAGCCATGCAAAATTAATTAGGTCAAGGACTTGGGTGGCTTGGCTGCAGGGTAGCTGTTACACTGACATTTTTTAACATGATCTGTCTACAGCACAACAGCCCTGCTGTGCTATCCCAAAGCTCAACATTATGGGATGTGTTCATCAAGTCACTGAGCAGAATCATATTTCCTCTTTATATCTGACATGGCTTCTTTTTTTATTTCTTTCCTTTTCCCCCCTTTTGTGTGTGTGCATTTTTTTCTATTATTATTTTGCTTGAAAGGGAGGGAAAAAATCTGAAATAGCAGTTAGCTGTTCTTTTTTTCCATTGGGCAACAGCTCCCTCTATTGCTGTTTTGTTCCCTGATTCCTGATGAGAAAAAAATAAATGCAGGTTATAGTTTATTATTTTATTTTATTGTACTGGCCATTTGTCTGTGTATTGAATACATAAATATCTAAGCTCAACATGACAAGGACCATTCCTAGTGATTTTATAGTCCTCTGATGGATGGCTCTTATCAGCAGTCATGAACAATTGTGACTTGGGTAGAAAAGGCCATAAATATTGCTGAAACCAGCAAACTCCAAGCTAATGTCCCATGGGCCTTTTGGCCATTTCAGGGGTTTATGTGGGATTGGATGGTAGGGATAGAAAACTTTAAAGCAATGGGAAGTGCTTCCCCCCCTCCTTATAATTTATTTATTAACTTTGATCCATCACAGCCAGTTCAGCATCCCTGTATCACTGGACGTGTGTAAATATTGAACACTAAGTGTTGCTTGAGCAAAGAGCTTTATGGATATACCAATTATGCCATATTTGCAGGCCTTTCAGGGAGCCTGTGAATGACAAAGTATTGGATCCAAATAGCCAGAAAAATATGTTGCCCTGTACCAGTTTGCCAATTATTTTAGTCATGTACAGTGAGGTAGCAATGGCAAAGGAAATGAGAGAAAGTAAGTGACCAACTGGATATGTGGGGTTGAGGGGAGGGGGGATGACAACAAGTAAAATCAGATGTAATTAAAGACATCCAAGAGAATTAAAAGATTTGGAACGGGATGGCTTAGTAATAGAATTCATAGGCTTTAAGATCAGAAAGGCTATATGATGGGGTGATACCCCCATCCCAGGCTAGAAAAGGTTTAAGCTCAGACTTGAGCTCAGTTGCCCACACCCACCACACCTGTGCTGAATTGAAAAAGGGAAAATCTAGTAGTGGAGTCTGGAGAGAAGAAGATCACAAGCAGAGTGCTGGGAGGTGAGGAATTGTGTGGAGACAGTCTGGCTGGAGTTGAGTGTTGGAAGGAAGCTGGAAACATAGTGATTGAACTGGAACCCTCTGGCTGAGGGGTATGAGACCAAGGGATAATGATTGACAATTATTTATAGGAAAGGGGCCGGGAGGTAGAGGCTGGCTGACTAGAAGATTTCTTTCTATTGTACTGTTTAGGATTTTTTGAATAGTTAACTTTAAGTATCCAATCACTGGAAATAGTCACTCTAGATAAAAGACTGGCCCCTGTGCAAAAGGACTCATTTAGCAAGGGGGAGGTTGCTTGGCAACAAAGTACCTGTCAGGAGATTGTACTCATGTGGGGAAGCTGGCAAGTATGTCACCTGACACAGGGCTGAAGGTTTTAAAAAGGAAGACACTGTTCCACTCAGGAGCCATTTTCCTCCAGTCTATGAAGCAGAAGCACCCCAGCATGTTTCAGTCCATGAGCTGTGCACTGAAGCAGATGTAATGAAAAGTTAAATTCTATCATGCCATTCGGCCAAAAGGTGGCACCATGTGTCCCATTTACCTGAAGCTCCCAACAACCATTCTTTGTAAATGGACACATGAATATTAAAAGTTATTACCATAAAGGCCCTGAGGCTATGAGGAAATTCCTGGCTTTGACCTCAGCTTGATTTGGACTTGGACCCTAAACCTGACACAGACTCTGAACTGTGGTATTGACCCTGACCTGGAACACGACTGAACTCCTCTGTGACTCCCAGCCTCTAACTCCCTATTCTAACTCTTGGCCTTGACTGTCCTTGTTGGGATCCTGACACTTATGTTCTTATATTATTATGACTCAAAGCTTCCACACTGGTCCTAGCCAGTTATTGCAACTAATGGACAGCCAGATGACCAAGTTGTCATTTGTTTGGCTCATGTAATTAAAAAAACAATGTGATTCGGAGACTTGACAGATTGATCCAGACTGAACTTTAAAGATAGCATGGCAGTGTAAGTTTTGTAAATGGTAAAGATGTGAAACAAAGAGGGAGATGTGATGGAATGCTAAATTGCACTAATTATACTATTCAGCCACTAGGTAATGCAGTGTGTAACATGTTCAACTTAAGCTCACAACAGCCATTCCTGGCAGCATATTAAAGGCTTGCATGTCCTCATGATACAGATCTCTGGTGTATCTTTATGAGAGGGCAGCTCTGTAGCCAGTTATCTGGCACAGGCATCTTACCTGCAGGCAGCAGCCCTGCAACCTACTGTGTACAAAAGCTATATGACAGCAGGACTCTGGAGACCCCAAGGGACTCTGACCTCCATCCAAACAACTCCCTGGTGTAGAGGAAACTAAGGTGGAGCTATGCATGTATTGTCTTATGATCTGTACTCTGGAGTGCTTTATATGATTAAGTAGTAGAGCATAAATGTGTTAGACTTTGTGCAGAGTGTGTCAGTGAGTGTTAACTGCTTCACAACCAGAACTGTCACCTTTTGGATGGCGTTCTGAGAGGATGTATCTAAGTACAAGGCAGTCTGAAGGGTGAGTTCTGTGCCCAGAGCGAGCAGGTAGCTGAACAGTGAATCCCAGTTTCAGAATAGGGTGCCAGATAAAAAGTCTACACCTGGAGTGTGTCTAGGAACCCCAAGTTTGGAACAATGACTGGTCTCCATTCAGCCTCCAGGGTCTAAAAATCTCAAAATCCAGAGCAAAAGAGAGGCTTGGATTCCCCTCACAGCAATCATAGTGAGTGGCCAGATGGAGAGCCCTTGCTAAGATTTGTGATAGAATGGTGTCAGCATTTGAGATTTACATGGGAATGTATCAGAGGGGTAGCCATGTTAGTCTGGATCTGTAAAAGCAGTAAAGAGTCCTGTGGCACTGTCATAGGTTTGTTTGCCACTCTGAACTTTAGCGTCCAAAAGGTGGGGACCTGCATGTACCCTTCTAAGCTTAATTCCTAGATCTGATAGCACTGCCACCAACCAAAAATATAGTGTTTTGGTACACTTTCCATTTCCCCCAAACCTTCCCTGGGGAACCCAAGACCCAAACCCCTTGGGTCTTAACACAAGGGGAAATAAACCATTCCCCCATCTTTCCCCTCCCAGACTTTCTCTCCCTTGGTTACCCTGATACAAACTCCTTGGATCTTAAAAAAACAAAGAAGAATTCACCATCTCCCCTACTTTTTTCCCCCACCAATCCCTGGTGAGTCCAGACCCAATTTCCTGGATCTTAAAACAAAGAAAAATCAATCAGGTTCTTAAAAAGAAAGCTTTTAATTAAAGAAAGAAAAAGTAAAATTTTATCTCTGTAAAATCAGGATGGAAAAATGTTTACAGGGTATTCAGTTCATATAACCAGTTCATATAATCCCTCCCCCGTTCTAAGATTCAAAGTTACAGCAAACAGAGGTAAAAAATCCTTCCAGCAAAATACACATTCGCAAGTTAGAAAACAAACATAAGACTAATCCGCCTTTCTAACTAGTACTTACTATTTTGAACATATAAGAGACTGTTTCAGAAAGATTGGAGAAACCTGGTTGCACGTCTGGTCCCTCTTAGCCCCAAGAGCGAACAGCCCCCAAACAAAGAACACAAAACAAAGACTTCCCTCCACCAAGATTTGAAAGTATCTTGTCCCCTTATTGGTCCTCTGGTCAGGTGTCAGCCAGGTTTACTGAGCTTCTTAACCCTTTACAGGTAAGAGAGACATTAACTCTTAACTATCTTTTATGACAGGCACCTTATAGACTAACAGACGTATTGGAGCATGAGCTTTCGTGGGTGAATACATGCATGCATCCGACAAAGTGGGTATTCACCCACGAAAGCTCATGCTCCACTACGTCTGTTAGTCTATAAGGTGCCACAGGACTCTTTGCTGCTTTTACATGGGAATGTGTGAAGTTTTTTTAAAGAAAACTTTTCCAAGGGCTTATGCTTTTGCTCTTAAAGTCAAAAGAGGGCGCAGATATTTTGGTTTGTTTCAGGTATAAGTTAGCAAGCATGAATTATGAACAGCTCAGGAAACAGCAACTTCTAGGCTTGTGTGTGTGTGTCAATGTCTGGCTGCTGATGATTAGAAGAAATGGGAATTGGTGGCCATGCTGTGCTCATATGATCTGAAGCAGGATGGAGTAGTCACTCCAAATATGGACGGAGAGCTCCTTTTTCCTCTTACAGGGCCTCCAGGTAACCAAGGAGACTGTGACACAGACTATTCCCCAGACAGTTGAGCAGATGCAGTGAGGATAAGTGACACAGAACAGCAGAGGCTGGGTCAGAGGTTGAAGTTCAAGGAAGAACAATTAAAATTTCAGAGAGCCCAGTTGGAGCTGGTTGCTCTAAGTGTCAGAATGAGCAAGCAGAGCTAGAGTGACAGAGATGGGGAAAGGAATGACAGCTGGAGGAGAAGAGGATGGAAGAATGAGAGAAACTTGGTTTTTGGAAAGACTGGGCAAGAAAACCATTATTCATGGCTGTGGACGGGCCCTGGTTACTTGGTCCCTCAGATGGCATAGATAAATTGTTGCCTCACTAAAGAAATGAAAATAACATAGATCTGTTTTTAAATGCTTTTGAGAGGTCTCATGAGTTAAGTTGTGTGGCTGATGATGACTCGGTCAGGTATTTGTTCCCCTTATTGACAGGGAAGGCACTAGAGGTGTTCACCCAGATGCCTACGTAGTACATGACAAGAATCTGAATTACAACAGCATTTTTTTTTTCAGCCCAGAACTCTTTGATTTAGATCATGCTTTCTTGTCTCACTCAAGAGTGTTTCACAATTTTAAAATGATCAGCACCAGAGTTTGGGAAGCATAATTGGAATGACACCATTTAAGCTTCTTACTGAAATTTAGTTGTACTGTTGCCGAACTTTCACCCATGAAGAAATATTCGTGGCATGCAAATTATTATTTTTCTTCTAGAGCTACCTTGTCTGTTAGGTGTCAAACATGTATTTTCTATGAAGGCAGTATGTTCTTCATTAAAGAAAGGACTTGTTGAGACACAGGAATAATCTGCTCTAAATGTGTTTCCACTTTTAAAAACAAAATGTGAATTTTAGTTATAAGCTGCTTTACATCAAGCCCTCTGTATTTACTAAAACCAGCAGCCAGAATGACTTTCTTACTACTGTGAGTTCAGTGATGAGATTTTATAAAAGCTTTTATGAACAATATAAACAGCTTTTAGTCTGGGCAGAAATGCTTTACTGACATTGTATTTGTTACACAGCTCTCTGTGAGAATCCGTGGTAAGTGGTAGAGTTTGCTGTGTGCCTTTGTCCCAAATATTGACTCTAGTGAGAGACAAAGTAGCTTCCTGGGAACCAGACATTGTTGTGTGGGCTGAGATATCTATATGAGGGGTTTTCCTGCATACTGTTTATGACCAGCTCAGTTCCAGGACTGTTGTCTTTGTATAAAAAAAGCAAGTTACACTGAGTATATACCAAGACCATGCATCACTGATTTCTCCTCTAATGGGAAGCTGACTTAGAAGACTCTAGAATTCTGCTACCAGTTGTCAGGGAGGCAACACTGATGTCAGAAGGGATCTCTCTCTCTGTATATATATAAATAACAATTTGGGGTGGCAATGTTATTAACTGATGTAGATTAACATTTGTGAACTTTGTGGCAGAAGTGGATTTGTAGTAATCTATATTCCTTTGATTCAGTATTAATGCAACGAATGATAATATTGAGCATCTAAAACTTCTGGCTGAACATCAAACCAATAGTAGAATTAAATGAAACTGTCTAAACTGTCTAAATATGGTGTTTTGAGCATAAGTCCTGTGATAGCCTGGGTCTTGTGTAAAAAATTTTCAGGAGCTATCACTCCTTTTATTACTAGAGAAATTCTCCAGTCTCCACTTTGTTTTTCTGATCTCTATTCTGAATAAGCAAAAGTCATTCCACCCTGAGATTAATGCTGCAGACACTGAGCATGCTCAGTGAAAACCTAGGCTTTCTAAGAGCCAGGGTCTTCCTTCCCCTGCAGCGGTCAGCCTAGACTGAGCAGCTCTGCAGGCTTTTATACCTGTTCTCCAGTTGGAGCATGCCCAGCGGAGCTTCTGGGGCATGGCTTCCTCTGCTAGGATGGAAGGGTTAACCCCTGCGGTAGCAGTGAAGGGCCGCTCTGCCCCTTTACAGAAGGTTATACCCATGTCCTTCAGTATTTCCTTAACAATCCTGGAAACTCATACCTCAGGAAGAACAGATTAAGGGGGCAATAGGCAAGTTATTATAGGGGCACTAACAGTGTGGGACTCACCCCTGCAGTGCCTCCTGCCAGTCATTCAGGGAATTAGCATTTCCAGCCTCTGGAGAACCCTCTGCAGGCCGGTGTCCCGCTTGCCCCAGTGTCCCTTCCAGACCCCGGTGCCCCTTCTCTCAGGGTTCTGCCCCCTGCAGTACCCCACAGTCTCACTGGGTCTCCCCTCCCCAGGGAACCCCCACCATTTATCCCTACCTCACCTCAGTCTATGGCCACTGCCAGTCTCAATATAGCCCCTGTTCACTGCGGCAAACTGCAGTGTAAATGCCACTCATCACCAGCAAGGCGGGGGTTGGACCTGCTGCCTCTGCCTACCCTTGGGCTGCCCTCTACAACCCCAATACCTTTATTTGGCCTTTAACAAGTCCTGCAGCCTGGCGGGTTTCTAGGCCAGAGCTCCCCAGCTCCTCTGGCCTTCCCCCAGCCCTGCTCCAGTCTCGGTAGCCTGCTTAGCTCTTAGCAGCCAGGCCCATCCCTCTCCACATCAAGCTAGAGTGAGACTCTGAGTGAGCTTCTGGCCCACAGCCTTTTATAGGGCTGATTGGAGTGTGGCCCCAGCTGAGGCTGCTTCCCCAATCAGCCTAGGTTTTTCTCTTCCCAGAACAGCTCTCTCCCCAGGCTGTTGTAACCCCTCCGGGCAGGCACCCTGAAAATGGATTTGGGGATAACACTTTGGTTGTTCCAAAGTGCTGACCCAGAGTCAAAAGAAGTCTCATTGGATGGAGTTTATTAACACCTCAGCTCCTAGAGGCCAGAGAGTGCATACAAATCTCTGCTTTCACTTAAAGTTTCCAACCCTTGTGGCTGTGGGCAAAAACCTTGAAAATATGACCTGAGGTAAATTTAAAGGCTCAAAAACCAGAAGGTAAATATAAGGAGCCCAAAATATATAACTTTTTTAAATCTCATGAGTGTGTCAGGTCTGATTGATGTTTTTGAATGCTTGGGGTTGGCAATACTATGCTGATTTATATCCAAACTAAAACATCCCCCCCCCAACAAGAGGAAAATGTGCATTCAATGATTGATTTAAACTGAAAAGTTCCTGATGTAAAGAAATAGGTATTCAGTAGAATCATTTTACTCTAGCACCAAATCTTAGACTAGTCATTCCCGTGTCCTCCAGCACTTTGAAACATCAGAAAGAGAAGAACAGGAATGCAGATGAGAAAACACTCTAGGCTTGTCTAAATGGTGGGGTAATGCATCCTATAGGAATGTGATTTCTGAAATGCACTAATGTGTTGCGCATTAATTGGTTAACACTGGTGTGCACTAAAGGTTCACTTATACACTTTAACATGCTGCTTGAAACAGTACTACCAGGTTAAAATGCACTGGCAGGCTGGGGCAAGCAATAAATGCACTTTAGAAATCACACCACTGTAGAGTATGTTACTCCACTGGGTAGACAAACCCTTCAACACACAACCACAATGGAGCTCTGTTAAAGGAAAGAAGCCTATATATACTTGAGTGGGGCAGGTGTGATACACAGCAATACCACACTGTTGTGATGAGGGCTAGGAGGTTTGCTGTGCCAAAGAGCAGGTATGGGAAGATGTTAACCTGATTTTTAGAGGTTTATTTTGGCTCTCTAATGATCTGACCAGAAGATACTCAGGTTCATATCCCAAAATCAGGCTACAGAATTAGAGAATGTGGAGAGTTGGACTCTTGTAAGGACCCTTGGGATGTGTGGCAAGAACACTCCTGCTGATGACAAAGCCAGACTTTAGAGACTTTGTTATTAAAATAAAGCTTCAAACCACAGAATTAAGAAAAAATAATAGTTACGGGGTACCCGTGATAACATTCCTTACAAAAGCTACCTAGATGAGCATACTCATACCCTTCCTTGGGGACTTATTGATAAGAGAGAAAGGACTAACCTCATCTCTGGTATGCCAAAATGACTCCAATATTCCGGGTTCCTCAATGCCAAGATGGTGGAGATAAGGATTAGATGTTGAGTAGCTAAATTATATTTAAAAGTTAAGCTACAGCTAAACGAAAAGAACAGAAGGAACTAAAGAACTGAAAGCTAAACGAACTAACACCACGGTGTGGTTTGCCCTCTTATAGGGTATTGGCACTACCATGATTATTCATGTCAGTCTCCAAACTTCCTCACCCACATTCATGTCAGTGCCCAAATCTCATTTCCTCACCCACATAAATCTTGGGTACACTTATGCTATCGGCTAACATATTCATAAATATTAATAACAATTAGCTCATTCTCAAAACCATTGCCTTTGAATTGAACTGTTACTTCAATGTGCTTGTGGTGTACTTTGTGGTTACCGGTATGTCCTAGAATTTTGGTAAACACATTCAGTTCCCCAAAGTCTAAAAGGGTCACCAGTAGGCCATTTATCTATGCCAAAGGTTACAAGCACTCATGCTAACTTGCTTTAGCTAATCATACAGGATACAGGCCTGTAGGTTCCTTTTGTTACAGCCAATTTATAATGACTAAAATTATTCAATATAAAAATAGAAGCCAAAATAATATAATCAATCAAACCAATAGAGCAAAACAGGATATATAATACAGCAGGAACATTTTCTTGGCTTCTGTGGCCTCCAGGCTTTGTGGGAAGAATATGTATCATAGGCTCAAGTTATATTCACAGAAAACTTAATATAAACCTGTAGAAAGAAGGGGGAGAAGGGGAATGGAAGGGTCTGTTGATGTATTTTAATGCTGAATAGAAAAATACCCTACAAATGTATCATTCATTTTGTTCCACACAGAACTTAACAAGTGATATTTCTGTATCAATTGTGAGACAGTCAGGAAAACAAAGTTTCAAACAAGGGACAAATATAATGCTCAGTGCTAGTTTATAGCTCCAAAAGTCTCACCTGCTTAACTACACTTTGCAAATATAGCTTCACATCACACATTTTAATTACACACGAAGCCAGTTCTCTTAGCATCTCACATCTGTACTTAGCACTTCTCATCTTCAAAGGGCTTTGTAAAGATTGACAGGAAAGTCTCATTAGTTTGCACTAGTATAGGGAGCCTCATTGCTTAATGTAGGGGGACAGTGATATACCCTGAGAATGGCCACTGCTTCCCCTCTTTTCCTGAACAGGTGTTCTTCAAAGAGCGTCATCGCCGCCTCTTCTATGCTCCCCATAGGACTAAGCTTAGACACATGAGGCAAGTAAAAATAACTATTTCTGGGTTACTATTGATACCTCTACTCTCGCCTGCTTCTGACTACAATGGAAAAGGGAGCTCAACACTAGACTTCGAAAACTGAGGCAAAAAAAAAATTGAGAGACTTGTGCAAGACCACACAGCAAGATAGTAGAGAGCCAGAATTTTTGGGGGGTTAGCCCCATGCTCAGTCTACTAGACAATACTGATTCTTTAGTATTAAAGGGAAAGATCAATATTAGAGGGTGGTTGGAATCAGATTTTTCATTTCACAGGAAATGCAGTGAGTTCATAATCTTTTTCTGTTCCAAAATTAAATGAATGCAAAAACAAAAAATCCCATAAAATTTGTTTGGGTCAATCAAAATATTTTGTTGGGATTGTGACTTTTATGATGTATTACATAACGTAAAATTTAACATTGTAACAGTAACTTCAAAATGAAAAATTGAAACATTTCATTCTGAAAAGGTCAAAATAAATGTTTCAAGCTTAATAAAGCCCAAGTAGTTTCAATTTTTCTTTCACTATATTGTTTCGTCAAAATGGATCTATTTACTCTAACGGTTCATTTTTAAAAATTGGCATTTTCAGATGGGAAAACGTTCCACTGGAAAATTTCTGATCACCTCTATTAAATAGAAATATCAGCTAAGGAAGGTGAAAGTTGAGGTGGTATCCAGTTCTTGACTGAATCAAACCAACTAAACATACGTTTTTGCAAATTCGGGATTGGAAGACCATTCTTGCTATAGCTAGCATTACCACAAAATACTGCTCCAGGGAATTGTAGTGAAGTGTATGGACAACACCAAGATTTATGAGGGAAGATTAAATCAAATAAAAAGAAAATCAGCGCTTTGGAGGTATGTGGGGAGGGGGACACAAAAAGCCTCTCACACATCCAGCCAATCATCATCAAGCAGTTCTCATCAAATGTTGACTTCAAAGGTGATTTTGGACCAGACTGGGACTCAGCTGCGTGAATCCAATTCTCAGCTCCACCACAGGCTTCCTCTGTAGTCCTACATCAGGATAGCTGGGGGCCTGGCTGGGGCACGAGCAGGAGTCTGTCAGAACTACCACGCACCTGGGAATTCAACATAGTGATGTAGAGTAGACTAGAGTCACTGCTTCCCTGAGGAGTCTGCCTTGGCAGGTCATCTAGTTAACCCCTTGCTTGGTTGATTGGCTGGGCCCTGGTTGATTGGCATGGCCCTATATTAGGACTTGTAAGTAATTGCACTGATGACTCACAAACTCAGACTCATGAATGATTCATTGCACCCTGAGGAGGTCATTTAATCTCTCTCTGTCTCATTTTCCCATCTATAAATGCGAATAATAATACTTTCACCCACCCTCTTTCTGTCTGGTTGTGACAAAGTGGGAATTTTTTTGCAATATATTTTAGTCCTGTGTGCCTCAGTTTCCCCTATAAACTGAATTGTTACCCAGTGGGGATGAAAAAGGACTGTTTGCTCCCAGGGCAGGCTAAGAGACATAGGTATGGGTGTTGTCAAGCTGTCTGGGTCTTGGTCCTCATATCAATGGAGCATCTGAGAAGACATCAAATCCAGTCACCAGGATATTGACACCAAGCAACCAACAACCCAGAGGGAGGAAGATTTCCCCACCTATCAGCAGGGAAGCAGAGCAACATTCCCCAGCTGGAGAACAAAGGAGTGGGAAGATGTGAAGTGAGGGGAATAAGAGTAGGCTGCTGGAAGGAGCCTGACTATGGAGGTCACAAATAGAGACAGAGATCCTGAACACTGGGCTTCACAACAGCTTAGCTGGGCTCTAGGGGAAAATGGTCTATGCTTTAACCTTCCTTTCTCTATGCTAATCGAAGGACTTCCTATAATGTGTTCCAGTTGACAGATAAACCCAACTGTTTTGACAAAACTCTTTGGTGTCACTGCAAATGCTTCGTGAGGTGCATTAACCACTGTACAAGTTTCTGTCAGGAGTCTGTCTTGGCTAGACTCACTGAACAGAGCACACAGAGTGTGAAGCAGGAGTGCTGAAGGCCCAGAGGTCCAGTCTAAAAGAGGCAGTGAAACTACATGGTGTACCCTGGAGGAAATGAGACCCCTGGGTACCTGGCACACTGAAGAAGTTCTTCCTAGAGACTGTTCCAAAGCATTGATCCTGTGGATCTGTGACACTAGTCTGTTAGACTGTAAGCTCTTCAGGAAAAGGACTGTCTCTTACTCTGTGCATGTGCAGTTCCTAGCACAAAGGGGTCTTGATTTCACTTGGGGCCTCCAGGAGCAACTATAATACTGCTAATAATAATTGAAAGTCATATAGGAAAGTAAAATATACCAGTTCCCAAAGGGTTTTGAACTATGGGGCTCCACAGCTCCATAGTCTGTAACATTTAGAAAATATTTGTCACATGTAAATGTATCTGAAGGATAAATGAGGCATTCTGTTTCCCAGCCTGAAGATGCATTGCTGCTCTGCTGACCACAGATATCTGTATTACCTGTCAGCTGGAACCTTTTCTGTCTTTAACAGCACACTGTATTGAATCTTGATCAAATCTGATACTGACAAGTATCCCTGTAAACTAGCTTCCCTCCTAATGCAGTATTCCTCTCTAAATCACACTTCAGGCAACATGCAGGATGAGCAGAGCCAAGGGATGCTTTAGAGTGTTAGTTTATATTGTTGCCAACAATGGTTCCAATCTAAAGTAAGTGTTATCATCAGATGTGGGGTTTGTGCAGCTCTGAACCTTTTCTCGCGGCTTGAGTTGCATTGTACATGCTTTCACTAAAGTCAAAGAAATAAAAAGCTCTCACTTCTGCAGCTAGAATATGTGTTTATTTCAGTGATTACTGAAAGGCACAAGAACACTTGTATCTTAATCTGGTTTGGACAGCCCTGTGTATATTTATGGCACTGTATGCATCCTAATGAAATATTTAAGGAAGAAGATTTCTCTTTATGTCAGATGTTAGAATTCCACAGTTTATATATTAAGAAGGTCAGGTCAGGCTATGCCTGCTACTGTAATGAGAGTACTTGGTACTACCTGTGGCTCATCAAACCCACCGCCTTATGGGTAGCCCAGGAAAGTGAAAGGCTAAGGGAGCAACCCCTAACAGAAAAGCTTCACTGCGTTGTGGATGAATTCATGAGAATGTAAAGCTTTGAAAGTAAACTCAGACAGAAAATCCGGAGTAGAGTCCCTAAGGCAGTCAGGTACTAACATTTTAGTGTCTTTCCGGCAACTCCTGCAGCAGATCGGATACCAGACATATTAATTCTTCCTCTCCTCTGGATTTTACCAGTGACACCAAGAGGGGGGTCCTGATGCATGGACAACTCAGGGCCTCCATATCATCAGCCCAGGCTTGTGCCTTGTAGAGGTACTCCAGCTTTTCCTCGACATAACACGGGAGGCAGCAATCACTGGTTCTAAGCTCTTACTTGATTGGTGTGGGGTTGAGCACCAGGGGCTGTCTCCGACGTTGGGAGAGATCATTGTATCTCACTGGACAACCACCCCACCTGCAGCCCTCAGACAATAGGGTGTTGTCCCGCCACAGTCTACCTGCTTCAATGGGTGATTGGAGCTTAGAGTTTTATAACTTGACAAATGGACTATAACTAATGCACCTGGCAAATCAAGTTGTGGCAGAGATTGTCTCTCTCGAGTGGGTCTCTTCAGCCACAACCCCGGATGCCATAAAAGCAATTGAGTAAATTCTTTACCTCTCAGGGGCGCATACCCATGGTCTCTCGAGACTGGAGGTTGCCTACTACTGCATATTAAGAAAGGTGACTACAGTAAAGAAATAACCCATTTTAAAACATTATATACTGAAGAACTACACAGGCAATGTTGAGGCACACAGTACATACTTTATGATAGATGTAGGAACATCTGAAATATGGTGTGTCTAAACCATACCCTATTCTAGTAATACAGATGGGTCCATTGGACCCAGTACAGGAAAACTAAAACAGTTACAGAAGTCCTCTATAAAAAGGGAGATGTATGTAGATGTATAAATAATTAATATATGATGGTCAAGTAGTTGTTGCTTAAGCTTATGTAACACTTACATGGGATTTGTAGAACCAATGACATTCATTATGCACTTCAAATGGCTTCCTGTTTACAGCTCAGGGAGCAATCACCATGTTTCAAAATTCACACAGATAAACACATCAAGAAATAGAGCAAAATGCACCACCTTTTTTCTCTTCAGATTTGGAGCCCAAATGTTGCCCCCATCTCAGATTTAAAGCCAAAAGTAAATGCTTGCTCTTACATAATTATTTTAGACATTTTTAACTAAATGAGTATATATAAGCAACATGCAACTGCAGGGAAACAGTATTCAAAATACACAGCTGTTACCAACATCTCAATATAAGTTGCAAGGACTAATTATTAATTAATTATGATATTGAAATTACAGCATTATACAGAGCTTCTTGTGCAGAGAGATTTTCCTGCACAAATATTAGCTCATTTCTCCTCTTCTTTTTCTTGTATTTTTTCCCATTTAAAAGAAAAAAGCTGGCATCAGAAAAGATGGATGACAGATCACTTCTGACAGTTCTCTTCAGAGCCACCATTTTGTTGGCTTGGAAACACAAGGTAACTGTTATATCACTAATTCAATAAAGACCCATATGGTTTCCAGCTGTTCCTCATCTGATCAGTCTTTCCCTGGCTAAAAAGAGTTTCACTGTGGCCCCATCTCTAATGCCAACTGTGCTCTTTTGTGAGAGCTGGCCCCATACCAGCATACACCTGTGTATATTTGACATCTTCCTTTTTAAACCATGTGCACCAGCCGCATCCTACAGAGTAAAATACCTCCTGAAAGTAATCCAAGCAGACAGAACAAGTAACTTTTCCATGTATCAACCTCCTCTGTCATTATCACAAATGTAAGAAACAGATTGAAGGCACCATGTTTCAGCTTCAAAGTGCATAGAGCTGAATTGTTTCAACCTAAAAGGCAGATCAAAAATAACACTGGGAAGCATTTCCTTTGGGCATAGTTACACTGAGTTAAATCTCACCTTTAGATATTATCAGTTGCTATTTGCTGCTTAGGGAAGAAAAACATAAAGAATATGGAAAAGGGATTTTAAAAGTGTGCATGTGTGTGTGTGTGTGTGTGTTTCTATGTGTGTTTTTAATACCATCGCTGATGTTATAAAAGCTTGCAGTATTTGGTGCCCTCTAGTGGATAAAATTTAACTGACATATCATCTGAATAGACTAGTCTTGCCATTCTCCATGTATAGTCACAAGTCAATTCAAAGCAGAATTTAAAATTGTGGTAGTCTGACCCAACAATCTAACTATTCCTAAAAGTTAGCATATGCCTTAGAAGTGCAAAATACAGAGTGAATAAAAACAAATGTAGCAAAAAAGTGGGTGTTCATACACTGTGGGGAGAACAAAACCATAACAAAGTATCTGTAGCAATAATAATGACCAAAAATAATGTGATCCACATTAAAAAAACCCAAAACACAATGTTTACAGTACCTCCTTTTTCTATTCACCATACCTTCACAGCATACTCACGTTTTGTTTGTTTGTTTGTTTCTCTCTCTCTCTGTCATAAAAGCTCATTTACAAAGCATATCCTGTCTCACCTCTTTAATTCCTATACTTTACTAGGAAGAAGTGAAGGATGGGTGAACCGTGTGGAGTGAGAGGCTTTGAAGGGTTTATTTTTTAAATTTTTGTAGTATCCTGCAAATTTGCACAAATCATTCCAGTTTTGTGGAACTATTTTCTCCCCTAGCATGGTAACCCTTACTGTATTCAAGGGAAATTTAACTTAAAAAGCAAAATTTTCAAGCAAGCAAAGTCTATGATATATGAACAATAATGAAACCCATGACTGATAGCTTTACAAACTGTTGTTTTTATCCAGGGACATAAATAAGACTTGGCTAGCAAACCGTTGTCTTTGAGTTTGGAGTATGTGCAATAGAAATATATGAACCATTCTTGCTAGTGTGTAGGAGACTGGAATCTCATGGAGTTCCTTTAAGAGAACTCCTTTAGAACAAGTTCTAAAACAAATTTTTGCTGTGGCCACAACAAATTCATGGGTAGCTGCCATTTTGACAGTTAAAATATCATACTAGTGACAGTCTAGTCCTATGGTTATTTGGAAGCTTCATGTAAATAAAATAAATCTTTTCAATATAAAAAATAATATGTACTATTAATACTATCACAAAAGGTATATGGTTAATGTTGTGAAAAAATGCACTAACTTATGATGGAAGCCATCATCGTTCGATGTAAAGTAAAATATCTTGTTCCCAACCATAGTCCTGCTGTCTTAACAGATTTTTTGAGTGGGAGGTCTATATTTTTCTATATTGTAATGGCTTATGGTAATTGTCAGAGAAGATCCTAATAGTTGGTTCACATGCAATTAGCATTTGTAACTCGTTGTAAGAAAAAGTATCACTCTGTCTTGATAGGTAGTAGTAAAATAATCATAAATCCTAGTTCTGTTAAGTTAGCATTGTACAGCCTGGAGAAAGAGTGAAGGGAGGTAGCAGCATCATAGTGGACCAACCAATTCCTCTACTTTCCTCAAAGTTATAGTAGCCCTGTAATAAAGTAGACAGGGTAACTCAAAATTAAGAGAGGGTAAAAGCAGTTCATCCCAACACACAGCATCTTAGTCATCATGCAATTTGTTAGAGAGTGACAGTAATACACTTACACCTAAATCTTGGCAGATTCTGATCGTCTGCCTTTTCTGTTTACAAACTGGATCTCTGATCTCTTACATGCTATATGTCCATTCAGAACGTACACTTCACTGATGAACAACAATCCAAGAGCTATCCGGTCTAGGGCAGAAGAAAATGTTTTGTGTTTTACACTAGTCATACAGCTAAAGCTCGTAATCCTTAAACACATCATTGAGGTAGCTGTTCATTTCAGGTATAGAGTTTTAGTTAGACTTGAACTCAAACAACCTACGCCAATGTTTTTTAAAAGGTGATGTCTTTGATATTTTGAATCACAGAAATGCTGCTGCTTCTACCACTGAGAACTTCCAGTGGAGTGAGGAAATAGAAGTTATTGCAGCAGCTGCCATCCATCCTGTGCCCAACTGAACAGATGTTTCTGCCATACCAATTGCTTGTGTCTCTCCCATGTGTTCAAGGTTCCCTAACTATCCTGTCATGATGTATGTCTTCTGCCAAGTTGTGTGAAAGCTGCAGAGAATTTAAATTTGGATCTATCAGTGTTGCAAGCATGTAACCTGTCAATTTTATCATCCCTAGTAACACTGAATCATCCCACAATTAGTCTTTTTTTTTATGAGCTAGATTTCTGGCCTGCCATGATACCACTTATCTTCATACACACTTCACTGATCAACATCTTCTCTTGTAAGGACTATTTCATGTTATAGAATGGTATTATTTGATTCAAGGAGGCTTACTTAGCATGCATCTCTCTTGCGGCTGTCTCAAATGGGGAAAAGATGATGCGCAATTGCTGTATCCAATCTACTTGACAGGTAATGATGTGGAAATAGTGCAATTTAACTAGTAGTCCATTTGTCTAGTTATCTACCTAGGTATTTATAGGAATTGCCAGACTGGATGAGATCCAACATCCATCTAGTCCAGTATACTGTCTCTGACAGCGGCCAGCACCAGTTGCTTGAGAGGAAGGCGTAATAACCCTTCAGTGGGCAGATGGGGGAGGGGGGTGTTAATCTGCTCCCATATTAGGTTTCATCCTGATGTTTAATAGTTAGAGAAAGACTTAACCCTGAAGCTGGAGGTTTAATATCCCTTCCAAAATTATCGTTTTTGTGTGTAAGCCCTGTGGCCTGAAGCCTTAGATGGAAGGGATCTCTCTATTGCCATCTGTTGGTGAAATGGGAGAAGAGCAGCCCAGAGCTGGTTAAGAACTGCAGATGGGCAGGGGCTCCACTGGGGAGGGAACTCTCTCCTTTGTTGAAGAGCAAAAGGAATGGACTGACTGGATCACGCCTCATTTGCATTTTTAGTTATCTTAGAGTTGGGGACATTTTGGTTAAAAAATGGTTAAACTTTGAGATTGAGGTAATAAAATTCTATTGGCCTTGTTGGGAAATATAAGAACAAGACGTCACGATTGAACACGTCCTTCAAGAAGCATGTTGATAAATTAGAGAGGGTTCAGAGAGGAGCCATGAGAATTATTAAAGCATTAGAAAACATGCCTTACAGTGCTGAACTCAAAGTGCTCAAACTATTTACATTAAAAAGGAGAAGGGTGATTTTATTACAGTCTGTAGGTATCTTCCCTGGGAACAAATATTTAGCAATGAGTGTGACATGCCCCAGGGTACAACCTGGAGTGTGGAATTGCTGTGTCCCATTAACTCTCTAACTGAGGGTATGTCTAACTCTGCTCTGCTAGTGACAAGCAGCCCCTTCAGGCTTTGTTCTCACTCAATTAGCATGTGAAGGCACACCCGCAGTTATATGAAGGCTCTCATAGCCACTCATGAACTATATACAGAGAGACATCCACAGATTCCCCCAGCACCAGCCTTGCAACCCAGAAATGCGGGTCACACTGCTGAAGACCCCCGTGATCAGAGTAAGCTCATTAATTAGTTCATCATACCATCAAAGTGTACGAATATGCACCAGACTTTGTAACCTGAGTAGATTTCCCACATTTCAATCAAAAACACCCTGACGTAGATAAAACATTAAAATAAGTTTATTAACGACAGAAAGATAGGTTTTAAATTATTATAAGTGGTATAGGCGTAGAAGATCAGAACTGGTTACAAAAAGTAATAAAACGTAAAAACCACAAGCTATTTCCTAACCTTTATCAGGCTAAGTCAAATTTGAAGCAATAAGGTTTCTCTTACCTAAAAGCATACAGCAGCCTGTGCTAACTGGAAAAACTTCCAGGTGCTTCAAAGATTTTTCCAGTTAAGACCACTCCCCCCAGTTCAAATGTTCTTTTGTCTTCCAAACGATTTTGTTGCCTTCAGTATAGGTGATGGAGGAGAGGTGGTCTGATGATGTCACTGTCACTTATTTTATTCTCTCCTCCAGGTGCTGGAACAAATCTTGCGCTGTCATGCGGTTAGGCAGCCCCATTGCCTACATGCCCTACATTCAGTCTTTAATATGAATTGCAAATCCTTGCTTGCACCCTTTGTGTACATGAGGCTTGACATGTAAGGCTGTATCCACAGTTTCTTTTTGTTATTTTCAAGGGAGCTGGGCTCTGGGCATTTCCCAGACTCACAGCATGTTTCAGTAACAAACATATAGCAAAATTTCATAACTTCATACACAATCATGATACTTACATTTCAACAGGGCAGTAATGGTCAGCAGAATTATGACTTTTCCAATGATAACTCACAAGGCATATATCACACTCAATTTCTCATAATTGTGTAAAAGCGGTGACTATAATAGCGTAGACTGTCACAACGGGCTCTTCAATCTAGCAAAAAAAGGTGTGACACAATCCAGTGGCTAGAAGTTGAAACAAGACAAATTCAGACAGGAAATAAGGTGTACATTTTTGACAGTGAGGGTAATTAACCACTGGAACTATTTACCAAGTGTCATGGTGGATTCTCTATTACTGGAAATTTTAAAATCAAGACTGGATGTTTTTCTAAAACACATGCTCTAGGAATTACTTTGAGAAAGTTCTATGGCCTTTGTTATACAGGAGGCCAGATTAGATGATCACAGTGGTCCCTTCTGACCTTGGAATCTATGACCAAGACTGCTGTCAGGCATACTTGGGTAAGGAAGCCTGTACAGAGCTAAAGGTGGGGTAGGGTGGGAGAAGGCTCGTACTCTCTGTTGGCAGTGCCTCTCTGATGGTGAGGACTCTTGAGAGGGTCCCAGATACCACTGATCTCTCTCTCTCTCTAAAGAACTGAGCTGAGACTACTACAGAGTAGTGCATGGCATAAAGCTGAGGGATGGCTTCAAGGCAATAGAGGGCACAGAGTGGCAACAGCAGCCCTGAGGAGATGGATGACACAGAGCTGAGGCAGCTTGGGCTGAAGCCCCAGAGACAACAACAGCTTACCTAAGGGACCCTGGTGTGGACCTCTCTACCTAACTACTACAGTGGAAATCATCCCAGCTGGGTCAGGTGTTAGAACCCCCAGACCCTGCCAGGCAGCATGGTCAGCATCCTTGGGCTTCTCCAATCCATGATAGCTAAAGCTAACTGTGAGTTGGGAGGGGGAGAGGATGGAAGTAGCTAGAATGCACCAGTGACTCACAATTGCCAAGAGATTGGGACTATGTTTAGGGCACCCTGAGCTTGGGAGTCTTATCTCATAGAATTTGTTGATTTATTAATTGCTGTTTTTTCCAAGTTTATTCTATTGCACCCTCCCTCTCCCCCCCCTCTTAATAAAGTTCTCTTTGTTTTAACCCCTGGGCTCTGCTTGTGAGGGGGAAGTGCTGCCCATCAGGGGCACCAGGGTGCTAGTTGTCATTTCCTAGGTTTCTTGGTAGGAGCTTGAGTCAGGAAGGAAGCTCCTAGAAATTTGAACCCAGCCCTTTTTGCTGCAGTCAGCACCTGGGAGAAGGTTTACAGTTAATTAATGTATACCACACTCATCACCACAGTATCTGGTGTGTGGCTCGTTTCTGTTGGTGAAGTTGCTGCATCCTGCAAAATAGAAATCCACCTAATAGCAACATTTTGAATCAGTTTTTTGGGGTAGCTTTTTTCTTGCCTGTTAACTAAACTGGATATGCACAACCATGATCGAATGTTTAAGATGATCCACAGTTTTCCTGACAGTAGAAACCAATGTGTTTTTACTCCATTCCTCATGCTGAAATCTATGTGCTATGTGTTTAAGTCACTGTGCCAAATATGCCACAAACACAAGCCTCTAACATTGATCAGTGATTAACATCCATTATATTTGCTGCTGCCATCGTTATTCTGAGACATTCCCAACATACTTTTGATATTACCCACCATCCCCTTCAGTTTTGCTATTATGGCCACTAGCTTTGCTGCTGCTACACTACCATAACCCCTGGCTAGCTGATTAACATTTTTGGTCCTTTGCTGTGGTAGGAATCCATGAATTACTACTGACATATGCCCCTACTTGGTGAGGATGAGACCAACAGTTACATGCATACCCAAAAATGTGCCCTAGGCAGCTGCAGCACAAATAGTTGGGGTCTTTATAAAGGGATCAAACGAATGCATGGCTAGCAGCAAATGTCATCTGGCAGGACAGAACAACAGGTGGCAAAGCACGTCGTTGTTCTTAAGAGAGACACAGTCAACCCCCGATCTTTAAAAAGGAGTGATGGGTATCCTTATAAAGGGAATGAATGTATGGGTAGAAGGATAGTATAGCAGGTGCTAAAGCATATACCTTAATGCAGGGAAAGTGGGATTCTGTTATAGCCACTCATCCTCCTACCAGACATGAGTGGAAAAACAAATAGTAGGTCAAAGATATCCATTGGAAGAGGTAAGCCGAACCTATGAAAATGAGTGCATTGGTTTCCACACAGTGATCATGCACAGCTTGTTGACATTTTTTCTGTTCAATAAAGTGCTTCAACATTCACAGCAGTCTTGTCCAGTCTTCTATTTGTTGTATTATTGTGGTGGTTTTGCAGAATATTGTGTGAAATTTCTCAGTTCTATTGTTGGGCACTTTATATTTATAAAGTGATATGAAATGAAGACGATGAGGAGGCAGAGTGGCCTAGTAGGTAGAGCACTGGGCTAACTTTTATCTTCAGTTCATCTATGCGTCTGAGGGGTGACCTTGGGCAAGTCACTTCACCTTTCTGTGCCTAAATTTGGTCATCTGTAAAATGGTGATAATTACACTTACCTCCTTACAGGAGACAACAGAAGGTAACAAAGCATGATCCAATCTTGCACTCAGATCTGCACAGGCAGACCCTTTGGCCAGAATGGAGCACAATTAACCTCAAAGTGGCTTTTCATGGATGCATTATTTTTCCATGTGTATCTGATTCCAGGCTCAGAGTCCTGTGTGCTGTTTGTCTAAGAGAGAGTGATATTCAGTCATGCTGATGCATCCATACCAGTTAATGCTGAAGGTCCAGAAAACTGGAGATTTTTGCAAATGATGTAATGCTGTAAATTAAAATATTTATTGAATATACATGCTTAATTAACATAAATGACACTAAGCTGCATATTTGTGAAAATAAAAGCACCGAACTTACTAGGTTACCTCTTGGAGCATGAGGGTTGAAAAAACATCTAACAGACAACCTGGCCTTCTGGGAAATATAAGGGCAGCTTGTGTTCGGTTAGGGAGACTCGAAGGAATAAGAAGGCTGTGGGAATTTCTCTGAAGTAGACTCCAAAAAAATCAGATGTAGGAGTAAGAGGAGATCTTTGTTGGATAACAGAAAAGACCCTATGGAGGGTTTTTATGATGGGGGAAGCCAGAGGAAAGTTGAATAGGAAGAAGCCATGGAAAACAGAAGGACAGAGCACCTTGAGCAGTTACAGGTAGACAGCTCAGTTATACAGGGTCCTGGGGCTGGGATGCTGTAGTAGATGGGAATGAGATTTCTCCTCCATACTGCCCCCTTTGGAGGTTATGTAGCTGTCCCTGTTAACAGAAGAGACAAAGTGAGTGAGACAACATCTTTTATTGGACCAGCTTCTTTTGGTGAAAGGGACAAGCTTTGATACCTGAATAAGAGCGCTGTGTACCTCAAAAGCTTTCCTCATTCACCAACAGAAATTGGTCCAATAAAAGATATTACATCACCCACCCTGTCTCTCTAATATTCTGTGTCCAACATGGTTATGACAAAACTGCAAATACCTGTTAACAAAATATTGATTTGCTAAACCCAATAATAGGGATGAAGGCTGAAAAGGATAGACTTTCAGATAAAGAACTGTGCCATAGTAAGAGGCTGGAGTTGAAGATTGTTTATGTGTCTTGCTATTAGACTTTAATTATACTCTGTGACTTAACCAGAGGGAAAGCACTGAGGCAAACCACTGAAGACTCTGACATAAGAGTGCCATAGGGGTCTATCAGCTTGGGACAGCAAGGTCAAGAGCCAGCAAAATTGAGGCAATGGATGTGCCACACTGGGTACATACCTGCTACATCCACCAAGTTACCTCATTCCCAACATGTCCTAGATCATTAACATTTACCTTCATTTTTTATTAAACCAGCAGCAAAAGGGAAGGCCTCCACATCATTTCATGTTTGCCATCTGCTGGCAAAACACAAGAAATCGTTTACAGATGGAGAAGTATTTAAAGAGATAATGACTGTGGCAGTGGACTCCTTATTTAAAGACTTTAAAAACAAAGAGGAAATAATGAGGGCAATCCCAAGCATATCGCTTGGTGCTTCCACAGTACCAAGATGGCTGGAATCTTTGCCTGAAGACGTCTTTCAGCGACTACATCAGGATTTGAATGACTGCGAACACTTTACACTGCAGTTCGATTAATCGGTCAACATGGCCGACACAGCCCAGGTAACTGTTTTTGTTGGAATGGTTTTTAAGGACGTGACAACTAAAGAGGACCTTCTGACTGTTTGTCCTTAAAGAGAGAACAGGAGGGGAAGATGTCTACAACAAATTCAAAAAGTATGTGCTTGAAAAAATCATTCCAATCAAGAAGCTTCTTTCGATCACAATGGATGGTGCTCCCGCTATGCTTGGCACAAATGCAGGCTTTGTTGCATTTTGCAGAAATGATCCAGATTGTCCTTCATTTGTGAATAACCACTGTATAACCCACCAGCAAGCACTAGTGAGTAAAGTTATGGACTTCTCACATGTAATGAAAATCCTTGCCAGAATTGTAAACTCATGCGACTAACTATTTCAAATTACAACCCAGATTTCAAGTCACTGGCAGTTAATGTACAGTCACAAGTGTCACACTGAGACTCAGTAAGTAGGGAAAATGTATAATTATGTATATTAAGCACTTGTTCTCAGCTTTATATAACATAATAAACTGTTATTTTTACATTTTCTTTGAGGTAGATCCTGGGTTGCACTTAAATTCAAAAAGTGATCTTGTGCTTAAAAAAGTTAGAGATCACTGGTCTAAGTAAATGACAGTGGGACTCACTGCACACAGCAGGTCACAATCAGTAGTGGCACAAATAATCAGGGTTTTCATCAAACAGACCATATATATGAATGAACAGCAGAATATGGAGATGTACACCGGGTGTTTGTATTGTAATACAGGGGTTCTCAACCTTTTTCCTTCTGAGCCCTGCCCCCCCACACACACATGCTATAAAAATTCCATGTCCCACCCATGCCACAACAAGTGTTTTTCAGCAGATTAAAAGCCTGGGCTAGCTTTAGGGGGTGGCAAGCAGAGCAATTGCCCAAGGCCCCACTAAGCTATGTTATTCAGGCTTCAGCTTTCTGCCCTGGGCCCTAGTATGTCTAATGCTGGCCCTGTTCTCTGGTTTATTTTGGTGGACCTCCTGAAACCTGCCTACGTCCCCCACCACTCCGGGAACCCCGGACCGCTGGTTGAGAACTGCTGTTGTAATGAACCAGCTGGTTCATTATTTTATCCTTTGTTAATCCCTCTTGCCAGTTGAGGTTTTATAACCTCCAGAGTACAGGAAAGGGAAGTACAGCCTGAGATCAGAGGGGGACCAGGCTCAGAAGAGAAACAAAGGCTGAATGTAAGCTGGAACAGCAGGCTGGCGACAGCAGCCTGGAACTTGGCTGCAGAAGGAATGCTAGA
The DNA here is from genome assembly GCF_016161935.1 of Mauremys reevesii. Lineage (NCBI taxonomy): Eukaryota > Metazoa > Chordata > Testudines > Geoemydidae > Mauremys > Mauremys reevesii. The sequence continues at coordinate 129,811,114 of NC_052623.1, read as the reverse complement.
TAGCAGGACCTGAGAACCCAGCTGAGACACATCCTGTTGCTGTCAGGGGCCAGCAGTACCTGTAGAAAAGGTTCCAGGGCTGTTGCCTGCAGGTAGCAGGATAGTGTGGTGGGATTATACTGGGACTCTTATCTTCAAACAACTGGACTAGCATGCTTCCAGATATCAGAGGAGACTGGTGTGCCACAGCCCTCACAACAACACTCTTCAGAGGAATTGGTTTACAATGGGTTGCATGGCCATGAATCATAGCAGGAATTTTTGTCTCTACCCTCTTCCTCTAGTTAAATGAAATGGTCAGACATAGCCAAAACCAAAGTATTCATTTTGAGCTTCCTCACCTACAACTGAAAATAACACCAGAAATGAAACTTTCCTACACAAAATTTCAATTTTGGAGAAATTGCATCTTTCAATCAAAAACTCATTTTGATGGAAAAGTCCTAATCAGCTCTGCTGTCTACCATTCCAGTCAGATATCCGTAATATCTGTCTAAGCACCACAGTAAGCACAGTTACCAAAAAGAGCACTATGGAATCATTGATCATACACATGTAGAACTGTCAGCTGTCCAGCAACCTTGTTACAGGCAAGATGGAGTCTTGCAAATGTTGAGATACCTCCTCCCGCCCATACGCAAACATCACCTACTACCAACTTGCCAAAGAAAAGAGGGCCCCTGGTAGTTTAGCTCTAGCTTGTACAGCCCTTACTCATGTTGGTGAACCCTTACCTGAATAGTGCCATTGATTACAGTTGCCCCTCACAGATGTGAATAAGGGATTCACAATCTGATTTTAAGTAGTCCTCATCCATAAAGCTTCCATGAAATAAATTATCACTGACAATCTTAGTTTTAAGACTAAAATATGACAGTTGCTTTGGTAGTTTATCTGTAGCTTGCTCAAACTGTGATACTTCAAATTGTGAAGAGTACTTGGAAAATATTTACAGGGCACAAATTAGACCATCCTAACTGTTCAGTAGCTATATGGCAAATACATTCATGGTAATTAAATGTTCTGACACATTATTGGGTCCAGTGTTTGAAGTTAATTAAAAAATAATTAGCACACACAAATTGGGTTTTATATAAGTTGTATATAATATTTGGCTACCAACTCTTGTTGAACAATTGAACTATTTTAAATGCACTAGTTTCTTTGGTTTTTCTGTTCTTTTACTCAACTTTCTATCTACATCTAAGGGCAGGTCTACACTACGGCAGGGATTGACGCTCTGAGATCGATGCATAGCAAAGACCCGCTAAATCGATCATTCTCCAGTCGATCCCTGTACTCTACCCCCGACGAGAAGAGTAAGGTAAGTTAATGGGAGATTTTCTCCCCTCAGCCCCCTGCGGTGCAGACCCTGTGGTAACTCGACCTAAGGTACGTCAACTCCAGCTACGTTATTCACGTAGCTGGAGTTGCGTAGCATAGGTCGACTTTCTATGGTAGTGTAGACATAGCCTATCTTTCTGTTTTCCCTGTGTCTGTGTTTTTCCTGCAGATAACATTTTTCTTCTTTCCCCTCTAAATCTTAGTTCTCTCCATTACCAGTTTTCGGTCCTATTTCCCTAATATTTATTTACACGTTTTTGGATATAGTTTGGCCAGTGAAAATATGACAGCTCTTTTGAAATGATCAATATAAAACTGAGCTAAGTATTTTGGTTCTAAATGTCTGTTGTGAATGAATAGCTGTTCACCCCTTTCTTTAATATTAATACTACTTGGGGCAGTCATTCTTTAGCATTAATACCACTTACAGGTAGACTTATATATATAATACATAGGCTGGATGCATTGATTTCAGTAGGCTTTGCATCAGGCCCTAAATCAGGGACCATGGCATCTTAACAAATGTGTATGTAGATAGCTGGTAGAGAGACTATAGCCAAATCACCAAATTCCAAATACTTATATAGATATATAATATATTTATAAGGATTCCAAATATATATATATATATATATATATATATTCCAAATCCTTATATATATATATATATATATATATATATATATATAAGGATTTGTAATATATATATATATATATTAAAAAAACCACTAGCAGCTGCCTTCATTTCTGACTCTTATTCAACATTTGCTATGATACATTATTTAACACTTTTTTATTACAAGTATATATTTTATTTCATTTTCATGTGACGATTTGGATTTTACCAGCCTCTGGAAAACCTGCCTTCCTCTGCTTCCTGTTTAACAGTACTCCAAAACTCCTTCCTAGTTTTCTGTATAGTTACTCTTGTTTGTGGCTGGATTAACATTCTGAACTCATGGAGTCTCCTCTTCATCCTTTCCAGGGGACTTACACAAGATCTTCATGCTTAGTCTGAATATACTTCTCACAGCTGGTATAGCCACACACAGCACACCCTCAAGAAATTTCAACTTTACAGAATTTACACTTTTAACTTCCTAAGGAATTCCACAAAGTGCTTTTCAGATTTTCAGATGCGCTGAGCACCCAAAACTCCTACTGAAGTCAACGGGAGCTGTATGTGCTCAGCACATCTGGCACCCACTGGATAAAATGTTTACATCATCTGAACAACTCCATTATAAGACCAGGCACTGTATCACAATCCCCTGTTTGCTGCATCTGTAGCCACCGCAGGAAGCTGTGTTCTGCAAGAGGGATTTTAGGCTACTAGTTTTCATGCAGCAGTTGACCTGATTCTCTTTCTTTAACTCATCTTCTCTCCTTCACCTCTTACTCCTCTCCAGCTCCTTCCCCACACTAGCAGCCCAGCACTGGGTCTGGACACAGAGTACAAGGGTCGTGGCACATGCCCTGTTGTCTGCTTGGACAATAGCACACCCCTAATTAAATGCTGAGTTTCTAGTCCCCTTGGTGGAGGTGATGGCTGACTGGGAATAGATCTCTCAGTACCACGTGGGGCAGAAAACTCTGCTTTGTAATTTGCAGACTCAGATTCTGTGTCCAAAACTTTCCTTTCTGTGGACACTGATACACTAACCCTGAAGGTTCACTAAGTCCTAACTATTCGGTATCCCTGCCCAAACTCTCCCCCCCCCCCCGCCACCCGACCCCAAGAAAGTGAAAAGGATCTTCCTGCCCAGTCCTTGACTCCCTGGAGGTGCTAATTGCAGGGGACTGGCATTCTTGTAGGAAAGAGTCAACTCCAAACGTTTTCTCCATCCTGTACAAAAATTCCAAATAGACCATTATGCCAGTAGAGGGTGCTATTGCTCCTAAAGAGCTAGTGGACAAAAAGTTCAGTGCAGTGCAGCATAGACTGCTAGTAGCACTTTGATGATGACTTGAATGAAAATGATATGCAACCAAGAATCAGACTGCTAAAGGGTTTAGCAATACAGCACTGTGAAATTCCAGCAATAGGACTGCCTTGAGATGAGAGAATCAGAGAACAAAGTTGAGGCCAAATTAGCAGAGAGCAGTAAAAGGGTATGGGGGGGTGGGGGAACAGCGACAGGGAAAAGTGAATTAGGAAAAAGAGTAAATGACAAAAAATAAAGAAGGGATTCCAGACATTAAATGGAAAATTAAAGAGGAAAACTATTTAAGAAACATATCCAGTGAGTGGGTGAGGTTCTGTCGTCTGCAATGTGCAGGAGGACTGACTAGATCATGATGGCCTCTTCTGACCTTGAAGTCTATGAGTCTATATAGCTTGATCAGCTACATGCAGCACATTTGTGTAAACTCTGTACAATGTACATAAGTAACAGTGTATGAATACTCAAATGAAAGAGCTATGAATATTTGTTAGAATTAAAACAACTCAATCTGGCTTGAAAGGTTTTTAAGTGGTGCATTGGGCCTTGTTCTGGCCTTCTCTATACATGCGTGCATTCCACCCAAAATAAAGAGTCTAAACCAGCTCACTGCAAATAGTATACCCAGACCTAATAATATTACCTAGATCTTACATAGCATTTTCATCACTTGATCTCAAAGCACTTTACAAAGGAGATCCGTATCTTTTGACACAGAGAGGTAGTGATTTTGGCTAAGGTCACGTAGCACAGCAGCAGCAGAGCTGGGAATAGAATCCAGGTCTCCCGAGGCCGAGGTTAGTACACAAGGCTAACTAGAGAAGGTGGTCAGACTAATGCAATACAAAATACTTCCCTTTTTAAATAACACTGTTTTGCCTTGCTACATTTAAACAAAGGAAAGGGGTTGAGAGTTGATTTTATTAAAGACATGTTTAATTACACACAGATTTTGAACACAAGCTTAAGAGAAATATTTTAATACGAGTTTTAGAACATTTATCATTTTAAAAATAAATGCTCAGAGTAAGACTGTGCCTTTAGTTTACATCAAGTAGAAGAGTAAAGGGGGTGCCAGGTGCCATTTTACTTCCCTGCATGGACTACTTTCATGATGGGTCATAGTAGTGGGGATAAGGGCATGAGAGTAGCTTTTGTAGGGCTGCTACTCCCTCTGCCATGTAGGGCAGTGGTTCTCAAATTTGGGCCGCCACTTGTTCAGGGAAAGCCCCTGACAGGCCGGGCCGCTTTGTTTACCTGCTGCGTCCGCAAGTTCGGCTGATCGTGGGTCCCACTGGCCGCAGTTCACCATCCCAGGCCAATGGGGGCTGCGGGCATAGGCGGCAGGTTTGTATAATTTTTGGTGGGGCCCAAAATGGTGGTGCCCCCCCCACTCCCGCCCTGTAAGCCGATATAAAATGAAGCTACAACGCATCAGTGCCACAAGATTACAAGGTTGGAGAAGGGGTAGGGGGTTCCAGGGGCCAGTCAAGGGACAAGGAGCAGGGGGGGTTGGATGGGGCAGAGGTTCGGAGGGGCAGTCAGGGGACAGGCAGCAATTGGATAGGCATGGGAGTCCAGGGGGTTTATCAGGGGACAGGTAGGGGGTGGGGTCCTGGCGGGAAGTTGGGTGGGGTCTCAGGAGGGGGCAGTTGGGGACAAGGAGAAGGGAGGCTTAGATAGGGGCTGGGGTCCCAAGGGACAGTTAGGGGCAGTTGTCTGGGGAGTGGGTAATGGGGGACAAGGACCAGTGGTGCTTAGATAGGGGGTGGGGGTCCGGGGAGGGGGCAATCAGCAGCCAGGGGCTGGGATTCAAAGGGCTCTGAGCTGCTGGCAGCCACCGGGAACCCTGAGCCCTTTAAATCCCAGCCACCGCGGCTGGGATTCAAAGGATTCTGGGCTCTCTGCCCCTGCAGGCAGCCCAGAGCCCTCCGATTCCCAGCTGCGGCTGGGATTTAAAAGGCTCTGGGCTCCCCGCAGCAGCGGGCAGCCCAGAGCCCTCTGATTCCCGGCCACGGCTGGGATTTAAAGATCTCTGGGCTCCCCGCGGTTGCAGGCAGCCCAGAGCCCTCTGATTCCCAGCCGCGGCTGGGATTTAAAGGGCTCTGGTCTCCCCGTGGTTGCAGGCAGCCCAGAGCCCTCTGATTCCCGGCCGCGGCTGGGATTTAAAGGGCTCTGGGCAGCCCTGGCGGCGGCGGCGGCAGCGGCGGGGGGGGCACTCCAAGCAGGGGAGAAAAAACACTGGTGGGGCAGAGCCCCTGCTTGGGATTTATTCATGGGGCTAAAGCCCCAGAGCCCCATATAAGTCGGCGCCTATGGCTGCGGGAAGCTGCAGCTAGCACATCCATTGGCCCACGCCTCTTCCAGCAGCTCCCATTGGTCTGAAGCGGTGAACCGCAACCAGTGGGAGCCTCAATCGCCTGGACTTGCGGACGCGGCAGGTAAACAAACCGGCCCGGCCCGCCAGGGGCTTTCCCTGAACAAGCGGCAGCCCAAGTTTGAGAACCACTGATGTAGGGGAATGAACAGAGCCTTTGTTCCACCCTTGGGTCCACCCCCAACACCCCAGCCAGCAAAGCTGGAGCAATGAGAAAACCAGAAAGCAAATGATATCACAGGGTCTTTCCCTGGTTTAGCCCTGGGGCAGCACAACTGTGCACTGCCCAAGAAGAGCTCTAATTTTTTTTCTCCTTACTAGAATGAGTGGTACCTTTTCATAATGTGGCCAGAAGGAGGGGGTCTGTTCGGAGAGAAATGTCACAGCTACTGTATCTGAAAGAGAAGCCTGGTTTTTGATTATTACACAAATTCACATAAACACTCCATCAGGATAATTTCCTTTGCCATGTGATAGCAAAGTAGGTTCAAACTTTATTTCTTTTTAATCATATCACACCACATATCACACTGACTTGACTTATCTTTTTCAGACTCAGACTTTACACTGGTAACCATCTGGGGTTAGGAAAATAATTCCCCCCAAGTCATAATGTGGCACAGCTGGGCAGATGCACTATGGGTGGGAAGTTTTGTTTATTTTTCTGTTTTCTGCCTTCTTGTGAAATATCTAGTGTTAACTACTGTCAGAGACAGAATAACAGAGTAGATGATGGGCTATTGTTCTTTTTCATTGTGGCAGTTCCTCTGTGACTGTGGTGTTATGTTTGAGGCTGGAACTCAATTTACCACATCAAAAGTGTGACCTGTCATGGACACAACATATAATCCCTAATGTGAAAGCTGCCATAGCCTGGGGCTTCCCTTCTACACTTATGTACACTTAAAATAGAACCAGTAGCAAAGGATGAAAAAGCAATGACAAGAAAAGATCATTGTCTTTCTAGCACTCTACAGTGAATTGCTAATATTTCCTTTCCATTATATTAAGTGGCATTTACATTATTTCAGATAGCTGAGTATAAAGCTTTCCCCGGAACCCTTTGTGCTGGTGTCCCTTTGCACATGAAGAGAAAAGACAGACAGCAATATCTCCTGTCCTATTCTGGACAAGAAGAGCTGAGGCAGAGTGGCATACTGCTTTGTTATTGAAGGAAAAGATTTACTTTGGAACTGCTTTGAACTGTGAAAAAAAATTAAAACCATAAGCTAATGTCAGCTGGTATTTGTCAGCTTGAATTGTGTAGCACCAGTGTTCTGGAGACTAATATACTGTAGATGACTCTGATAATTAATTCTCACGGGAAACCTATTTACATCTGGGAACAGTGACACTTGTTCTCCAAAAGGAAGAAGGTGTAATTTTCCTTTACGAATCCCCTGGTGGTACAGGTCAATCTTGCAAATTAGTCCATCTGCGAAATAAACAAATTTTTAAATTACAAGTGAAATCTCTTCTCTGTATTTTGAATCCAAGTCTAAAAAAGCAGAAATCAAGTTTCCACAAGCTTTTAAAATAGGCCTTTTTAAAAACATTGTAATGATTTATTTTTCTTGTAACAGGACTTGATATAACACAGCAACTGCAGGATTCACTATGAAAATATCGCAATTGCTGAATGTACAGGAAGCCAAGAAGATTATTATGTGATCTGTGCAAATGTAGAGCCTCTGTTATGAAATCCTGTGCAATTCACTTGGTTTAGAGTTTCCTTACAAATGAAATGCAGCCCAGCTTTGTTGAAATGTTCACAGAGGTTGTGAAACTTGGGTGCAGTTTTGCATTAAGTGTGCAACCACATAAAGTTGGTGGTTTCAAAAATTCAAGGGATATGAAACCATACACATTGAAAAAGGCAGAAATGTTCAAGTTCAGCTCTTTACATGCTCACCATGATAAAAACCTCAACATGATAACCCTCTATAGCAAAAAAAGCCCACTGATCCCCAGCTAGCAGGCAAATGCTCCTGCACATCCCTCAGCAAAAACAAAGATAGCTTGAATTGGACCCCAAATCAGTTTCCAGATCCTCCCATTAGCCATCTGACCATCCCAGCTGTTCTGGATCACTAGGCATCTCAAGTCACATACACTGAAAGTTATATACTTTGAGAGAACTGGGATCATATCAGTGTGGACAGGGGCGGCTCTACCTTTTTGGCCGCCCCAAGCAGTCACGCGCGGGAGGCGCCCAGGAGCCGCGGGAGCAGCGGACCTCCCGCGGGCATGACTGCGGAGGGTCCGCTGGCCCAATCTGCCGCCCCCCCGGGAAAGGGCCGCCCCACGCGCGTGCTTGCCGCGCTGGGGTCTGGAGCCGGCCCTGAGTGTGGAACAGAAAAGAGCTGAAGGCTGGCTGCAGAGAGGTGGCTGGTGAAGAACAAGTCTTCAAGAAGCTTCTCTGCAGAAGCAGTGAACCAACTCATTTGGAAAGTGGCTACATTTGTAGTGCTTCAGGGGGTAACTGGCATCATACTAAGTCAAGCATTGAGTTCCCAGTATATGATTAGAAGGGGCTAGTGAAAGAGCAATCATTCCTGGGCTCAATGCACTCCAGCAACCCACGTGCAGGGGGAAGGTGAGAGAGAGCTCTTACTGGTGCTAATTTGCTACAAATCAGGACTTGATTGTGTTTGGTCCTATAGGATCTAGAATGGAGAGAGCTAGTTCTCTCGATCCAGCAGAAGAAAGCCTGCTACTGAAGACCCAAGTCCTTCTCCTTCTAGCAGGGCTGCCCAGAGGATTCCGGGGGCCCGGGGTCTTCGGCGGCGGGGGCCCTTCCGTTCCGGGACCCGCGCGAAGTGCCCGAACCCAGCGGGGCCCCGCCGCCGAATTACCGCCGACGCGGGACCTGCCGCCCGGCGCAGCCCGGTCTTGGCCGTAATTCGGCGGGGGCCCGCCCGGGTCTTCGCACTTCGGCGGCGGGTCCCGAACGGAAGGGCCCCCGCCGCCGAAGACCAGGCTGCGCTTCGGCGGCAGGTCCCGCTTCCCCCCCGGCCCGGCCCCAGCCTCTTACCCCCGGCTCCCTCCTCACCCGGAGTCTCAGCGCCTCGCTGAACAGCCGCAGCGTGTGGCCGGCGGGGCCTGAGCTCCGTCCCGCTCAGAGCCACGTGGGGAGGGGGCGGGGCTGGGATCTCCACGCCGAGCGGAGGGAGCTGAGCTCAGCCCGGAGCTCCCAGCCCCGCCCCCTCCCCACGCAGCTCGAAGCGGGGCGGGGCTCAGGGGCCCCGGCGGAGACTCGGCGCTTGATGCGCTGAGGCTCCGCTGTTCTCTTGGGGGCCCCTGCGGAGCCCGGGGCAAATTGCCCCCTTTGCCCCCCCCTCTGGGCGGCCCTGCCTTCTAGGCCACCATCCTCTTCCTCTCTGACACCATTGTCTCCTTGTCCTTCCCTTGTCCCTGGGGGGGACACTTTTTCTTACTCTATAGTTCTGTGCTTCTCTGTGTAGCAGACTAGCAGATTTCTCAATATCAGCAATTGATCCTGTTCCCTGGAGAAGGAACCAGGAAAAAGCAGCTGCAGCTATAGTTGCTCCTTTTCCTCCTCCTCGTGCAAAGGAAACTGAGGCTGAAGGCAAAGCACATCTCAGCAGTTCTTTGGAGCCAGTAGCTGTTGGGGTGATGGGCAATGGGTGGGTGATGCAGCACAGACAATATCCCACAACTGCCTGTGATAGAGGTGGTTCTATAGGTTCCGAAGTGACCTTCTTGTCAGCTGCACACAAGAGCCTCCTGCAGAAATGACAAGTCACCTGCATAAGCTTCCTTGCTACCACCTCAAAATGCTGCCACTTGGTAGAGCAATAACCCCTAGTGCATTCCCTCTCCTGCTGCTTCTGCAGCAACCTCTCCTCCATCTGTCCTGCAGCTCCCTCTACATTCCACACTTTCTCAGAAGAATCTTCCAAACCTCACTGACCTTTTGTCCCCCCAGTAGCCATGGGGGGAAAAAAATCCTTTTTTTTAAAGGAAACACTGAGGCAACTGTCCATATTGAAACATCTCTTACAGGGCAGAGGCAGAAAAGACAATGAAAAGAAAAACCAAGTACCTTAGGAACTGAGCAAAAAATCTAGCACCAGAATTCTTATTAACTCCAGAATATAGTTGGTGGAATAATATTAATCAAATAATTTATTAGCTTAATATCATATTATTTTTAAAATACATTTTAAATTCTTTTATTCATCCATCAAACAGTAGGGATGGTAACTTGAAAACTCCCAAATAATCTATTTGAGAAAATGTTGCTATATTTTTCATAAATTATTCCATCACTCTTCCTATTTGCCCATCTCTACATCTGAACATGCTCTTGAACTGATCCTCTGTTACTATAATTCCAGCATTTAAGAAAAGTTGAGTTTATTTTTTTAATTAAATCTGCATTCAGAACCTTGCTCAATGTGTTTTCTGTTAATCTTGCTTGTCACTGAATTTCTACAAAGTAATTTTCATATTTGAAGACTGACACTTTACCATTCACTGGAAAAATGAATTTTAAAAGGAACACTTTTGGCTATGGGGGAAGAAATTGCTTTAGGAGAAGAGATGTATCTGATTACAAATGTTCACTCTTATTATGTGTTTTACTGCTGGGAGTTAGAACCACCCACTGACTGCCAGCAAAGATACATATATGCATCTGATATATTGAACAGAACCAACTGGTAATGGCTGTTTTATAACCAACTCTGAGCAGCTGTGGAAAGCTATTCTGGGTTCTCTCTCTCTTTTGAAAGGAATGGGAGAGTCTTCTTTAAATTATCCTGCAATTTTTATCCACCTCCAAAAGTATACAGTTTTCTGAGGCCCAATCTAACTCCCACTAACGTTTTAGAAGGCCCAGATTCTCAAAGGTATTTTGGCTCCTAACTTCCATTGCAATCAGTGAAAATAGGAGCCTACATATTTTTGAGGATCTGGGCTTATGAGTTTTTCTGTTGACTTCACTGGCAGTTGGATGGGGTCCGTGGCAAGTGGGGAAATTGGAAAGGTGAATAGCAATGGGAATACTAAACAGGGAGAGCAAATAAAAAAAAGGAGAAGAGAAATGGAAAATGGATAGGGAAAAGAGAGCAATGGAGGGGAGGGGAGAAAGGATAAATGAAAGATAAAGGAGGAGAAACAGCAGAACTATGCCAGGACATAGTGTGACAGGACACTGAGCTGGGGGGAAGCCAATCTGCCAATTATCACAAGGAGGGAGGAGCTCCAACAAAAGCTATTGGGGCTATCATACTGAGATCCAAATCCTGATTGGCTTTCTCACCCTGGTAGTCATGGTGAAATCAGTGGGACTTCTCCCATGAATAGGGCTAGCAGGATTTAGCACTGTGTCCCATTCCCAATCTCTCTAGCCACACCCCCTCAATCATCCCTTTGTTTACAGAGCCTTCCTCATGTGAGTAAGAAAGCTGAAAGTGCTCCCCCCCATGCTCATGTGGTTTCTCCTCCTTTTTCCTCTCATCTATCCAGTTGAGACACAGCCAGTCCCAGAATGGTGACAGAGCCTAGTCCTTCCTAGTGATACTAGTGTGCATGGGCTCTTCTTCTCCAGGATATGAAAGCAGCAAAAAAGGTTGAAGGAAGAACCCAAAGAGAGGCATGGGGAAGCAGGCTGTGGAAGCTCTGGGGATGGCACATTTAGGATTGGAACTAATTTTAGTTAATTGACTATTTGATGAAGTGAAGAAAATTAATAGGCACTCAGTATTCTTTTAATTTAATTATATTAAATAAATATAGCTAACACCAAATTTCACAGCCCTGTACATTTATTGCAATAAGGACATCACAATGTGAATGTCATTTGCAGTGATGGAGCTATTCAGTTTTATATATACATAGCAAAAAAGGAACTGAAACACAATGCGGGGAGGGCAGATCAGAGGGGATTTGTAGAGTGGTGCAAGTTAGAACCCCACTTACTGGGGTTCATTTATAAGATTCACTTATACCTACTTAGATTCCCTTAAACCTACTTATATCCACTGTGCCCTATGTTTCCACCTGCTGCTCTGCCTCTGATCCACTGATAAATCCTCCAAATGTGTGGCTTAGATCTAAAAAATCAGGCCTGATTCTTTTCCTGAACTAGACTGAGAGGCTGCAGCAAGGATGGAAATGCTTCAGACGGGTTAGCAGGTACATTCCCCATCATCAGGGATGCCTGCATTATTTCTGACAAACCACTTGCTGCACTGGAGTGGGACGTGCACCCCAACATCTGACACGCAACAAAATAATGGTTTTTCTGTTTACTGCTGTGTTTCAACACAATAAAACAGAAGTAAAACTTTAATGTACCTCACCCAATGTTATCTTCTTTTGGATGAAGATTTCATTGTTTGTTTTTTTCCCTCTCCTTTCCTTCTGTCTTATCAATAGAGCTTTAAAGCCTAAAAGCAGAACTCAAATGGGAGGGAGAAATTGGGGAACCACACAGGGCAGAAAGGGAAAGTACAATCCTTACTCTACTGCTCAGATTGTGACTCCAGCACAAGAGAGACCAGGGGAAACAGGAGTTGTTCAGCTGGTACTCCCTCCTGAAAGCAAGTGGGAGAGGAGGCCAGAGAGGAGTGTGAAATGGGAGTAGCCATGGGTCCATCTCAGAATAGCTTGCTGAGCACACAGAAGGAAAGTAACTTACCCATCCTTCCCTCAGAGCAAACGGGGAGCCAGAGAGGAATTGTGACTTGAAGTCATAATTTGTTCTCCATCTATTCCTGATATGCTGGAGAAACACTCTACCCCTTACTCAAGTCAGATTATAAGGTTATGATCTAGCCCTATGAGTGAAGTACGGAAGGCAAGGAGAGTTCCTCTTTGTAAAAACCACCAACTTGAAATCTAGTTGTTGTTGTTTTTTCAAATAAGTTTAAAGTAATTTTAGGTGCTATTCCACCCTGCAAGTTCTGTGGTTTTATAATCACATATTGTTAAAAAAAATCTCCCAGCTGTTGTTCTTTGAAAGAACCAGACAAACAATAGGGAAAAAATAGTTGACTCTGCAGAGGGAAACAGTGAAACTGACTATACACAAAGTGCAGTCATGTGTATAGAAGAAACAAACTGAAAAAAAACAGAGATTTGTTTTCCCTCTAGTCTTTCAGAAATAGTCATTTTACATGTTACTTGTAACATGAACTCAGGTTAAAATAATAGGTGGGATTTGAATTTTTAAATTGACACTGTCTCTTTAAATGTTTCATATGCTTGCTCTTAAAGATTCAATTATGAATCTTGAACCTGATTCTTATGTAAGTGATTTGTGGTGTAGATGTGCAATCTAGGAGTCTGGACTGTCTCCCAACTGCTATTCGATCACATAGCATCTATAGCTATCTATGTATGGCTAAGAGTTTGTGACTATTTCTTTCAGATAGGCCCCTCATGACTATAGTCCATGCCTTCTGCATCTCCAGATTAGAGTGCTGTAGTGTACTCTAAATAGGGACTACATTTGAAATCCAACTGAAAAAACAGCAACCAATGCAGGATTTGGCAGTTCATTTGTTGGGCGTGTCTTGCTGTGAGCACATTACTGCAGTGCTTTTGCATTTGCATTGGAGATTCTTAGGGTATCATTACACTACATTGCAAACCCAAGTCTGTGGGACACAGGTTTGTGCATTTATGAGCACCTCTGGGCCAAATCAGCCCCACCCTTTTACACCTATGCAAAGTGTCAAGCCTGGAGTTAAAAGAGGAAAAGCTCAGTTTAGTAGTGGCTGATTAGAAGATCTATTCAGTAAGCCCCTGAAGAAAGGCCTTGCTGGAGCCAGACCCTAAACATAGGCACCTAAATGCCAGAGCCTTCTTTGAGCAGGTGGGCCTGATGTGACCTTTGTTTCTTGTGTTCTCCATAGCTAGTTAGGTTCCTTTTTTGACTGCTCTGCAGAAGAGTTGGCCTGATAAAGATGGTGAGAAAGACCTAGCTGAAGGCCATGGCAGGAAGGAACCCAGGAATAAAGCAGAGAGTCTAAACAAACAGACCTTATGTACAGTATATAGGGTGCCTGCGCTGGAACCCATAGTACCGGGTGGCCTGCATTCCCCTACTTGCTCTGGTAGGGTCATGGTGCAAAGACCCCCAGAGCCAAGGACTGGAAGGCCCACAAAACCTGAAGTTGGGTGAAGCTACTGTATGATGTTGCCAGACTATTGGTATGTGGGACTTGTTTTATCCTGGAAAGGGTAGGGCTAAAAGTGATGTGGCTAAATCACAGTTTGAGGCAGACCACTGCAGTCACAGTGAATGTCAGCAGGGCATTATACTGGATTTCCTCACTTTTGCTTGCTCTCTTTTGCAACCCTTTTAATGTGGTTTTTGTGTATAATTTCCTAGGTTTAAAAAAAACCCATAATACTGACACCGATACGGGTCATCTGCATGATTAGAACCTTTATGTTTACCACAAAGACCTCTGCCACTTTAGCTAATGGAGTAATTGATAAAAATAGTAGGTTGCCATCATGTGTGGACCAACACTAGAGGGGGATGAGACACACATTGTGCCATTTGGTTTCACAGATATTTGCTGATAGCCAATTAATTGTGAGGCTCAGGAATCTGGGTTTCATCCAGACTCTGGAGGGGAGTGTACTCTGGTGGGCACAGACTTTTCTGCCCATTCCACCCTCCCCATTCTGTCCCATCTTCTCCATCTTGTCCCTGTTCTATCTCTTCACCTCCCCTGGTTTCTCATCACAGTTCTGTTCTCCCACAGCCTGTCACTGCTCCTCAGGCTTGTCATTCCAGTCCCAGACTCCTTGCCTAGTGAGTCCTAGTCTGACAGATTTGGAACTCCTTGTAAAAATTTATGAAAACAGTATCTTGATTCAGTTATTGTAATGTTTGCTCTAGGCATAAAATGAGATAATTCAATAGCAAGATTGTCAGAAAATGCTCCCAGAAAAGGTGGGCATGGATCCAAATATACTGTTTTCAGTAATGCAATATTCATTGACTTCAAAGCCCTGGCTCAGTCCCCTTGCTGGGCCTGCCAGACAGGTTTTCCCAGGAGCAACTTGGCCCCTGTGAAGAGGGATGGAAATCAAAAAAAGACACATACTCCATCCAGGGGTTAATGAGAACAGACTCAGACCCAGACAATAGGGATTTGGGGTAAGGCTGGCCTGCCTAGGACTCTAGGGGAGATAGACATTTTTGTACGGCTTTTGTTGCTTTAAAAATCCTTTTTCCTCTTATACTGTGGTTTGTTCCTATGGTTAAACAAATAATATTTTTGTTTTAAGAACACTGCTTTGAGTCACTGTAATCTACTGGTCATAGGCTCCAGAAGGAAAAAAATGTAGGTACCAAGCAGAGTAAGCATGGTTGATACACAAAGTACTGTAGCTCAGGGCCTGTTCTAAGAGTGGGAGAGTTGCAGGGTTCCCTCTGAGATAGATGGAGATACGAGCCCTAAGACATGAGGGGTTGCACTCAGAGACACAAGAAGGGGTCAGAGGTGCTTCTAGCCCTCTAACCATGACATCTAGTCTCACCCTTCTGGACTCCCCAGCCCAGTCTCCTTGCTCAGCCAATCCCACTTTCCCCCTCACATCCCCTCATGTAATGTGTCTCTCCCCCACCATAGCCTGTAGTTGTCCCCCAAGACCATGTATCCCATCACCACTGGCTCCCAGTCACCCTTCCCGGGCTTCTTGTCCAATTTCAGTGTCACCCACCTCAGCAGCTTGTCCCAGTCTCTTTGCCCAGCAAGTTCCCGTTCTTCTCTTGCTCTTCATCAGATCTGTCTCTCATCCCACTGGTTCTCATCCCCAGTTTCCTTGCACTGGTTCTCTGTCTCCCATCCCACTCCTAATCTGATTCTCCCCACCTACTGGTTCCCAATTTCACACGTCCCACTTTCCTCTCTAACTACCAATTCTAATCTCCTTGCCCAATGTGTTGCAATCCACCCCCTCCCCAGCTTTCAGTTCAGGTGTCCAAACCCAGCATGACCCACATCAACACACACAGCTGCAATTGCAGGGAAAGTTCTGCTTAGCCTCAGGCAAGAGCATGATCAGTACTGATGGAATCTTTCAAGCTTTTAGCTGCAGTCTAACAAGTCTCTACTGAGCATTCGCAAATTGTGATTTTTCAAAGTCTTATAATTTGGGTAGATTTTCACAGAGATGACAAAAGACAGTAAAGCCACCCCACTGCCAAATTTCAAGTCCCTAATCCAAAGCAAGAGGGCACTAAAGCATCAAAAAGAAAAGATTGCCAGAATTTTAACCAGGCCTGTCATTTCAGAAAAATTCAAAGGGGCACAAAATTGTGTCAGCAGATATAATACATATAATGTTCTCTCCTGCAAAGTCTAGGGGTGGAGAAGAAGGGGAAGACACAATGGAGCATACTGACCTATGAAAAGTCTGGGGAAGGCAAAGTCTTTGGGGGGACATATCCTCCACTTGCCCCATAGCAAACGATGCCTCTGATTTTAACATGGGCAAAACAGTTCATTGTTCTTTAACCTCGTTCTCATAAACAACTGAACACTTTTAGCTGAAATTTTCCAAAAAATGCAGCTTGAGGCATAGAAAATTTCAGCCCAAACAGTTTAACATTTGGCAAAATTATAAGCGACTGAAAACAGGGTCTTATAATGGGAAATGTCAGATAACAATAGGCGATGCTACAAGCCCCACCTATAATAATGTCTGAAATAAATAGCCCCCTTAGTTTCATCGAGGTTGCTTGTGGGCAGTGACTGCTTTTCTGAGTGAGAGTTTATAGGATTGGATCCTTATTTGGATGTGGAATTGATTAATTCAGGAGGTAGTTAGAACTTTTGAGAAAATATGTCCGTTGTTTTTGTTGACTTATGGGAGGTTTCATTCTATAGCAGGACAAATTAACAGTTCTCAGGACCCCAGTCTGTGCTATATATTCAACAAAGCATCTGCTTTACCAACTACTCTATTTTCCTAGGACTCTTTGTAAATTCCTTGTAGGAGATCTGCTGGGAGTAGTTTGGAGTGAACATCTACAGACAAAGACATAAATAGCTGCTCCTGAGTGAGCAAAATGATGTTCTTCTCAGAAATCTCTTGATTAAGAGCCTCTGAAAAAGTGTTGCCACACTGCAAAAGTCCCGATATCATCAAAAGATTAGTTCCTCTTACGTTCTGAATTAGAAAGTGTCTAAGACAGAGTTGATTATCAAAATTAGTTTCTGTACTCCATTTTCATTTTTTTATTACCAAAATAAATAAATAACAGGCTAACAAGGCAAAGGTACAGAGTTGTTCTAATGCTAATTTCAATGTGCATCTTCTGTGAAACCTATAGGTGCTCCACCGCCACTGAAATATGCTTCATTTGCTCATAAATTTATAACTATTTTATATGAAAAACAACTAACACAAAAAGAAATAAGAAATCCACAGAGCAAACGTTACCCCCCATTATCCTTAAAGGAGAGTTTTCCATTCCACCTCATCACCCTTTCGGCCTCCAGGATCTGCTGCCCTTTCATTGTGGCTTGGGTCTAATGGCCTTGGGTCCAGATTTCCAGTCTGTCTGAGAAGCACTCATTTCAGGAATAAGAGAGAGGAGAAGATGTAGGTGTGACATTTCACCCCATATTCTTTTGAAAATATGCTTATGATATGAATATGACATAACTGAGATGTACTTTGTGCACAATGGGTCTTGTAAGATATCATTGGAAAACGTATAATTTACTGAATGTAATTATCCAATTTGTATGCCTGCATCATTTCTGTATCTGAACTTAGGAATATTGACTATGAATCTATATTTCAACTATGCTACTTTGGGTGACGCTCACTGCTAACACTTCAGGTACAACGATGGAAAAGGCAGACAGCATAGATGGCCCGTCAGCGAGGACAATGGACTATGGACTATGAAAAGGCTTGGCCTTCCTGCGGACACTCCACACTGCCACTGACTCATGGACGCTGTGATACTACAGAGTCAGGTGGTCTTGTCACCTGATACTAAACATTACCTGGGACTTCCTGTAACTTTCCACTGGAAGGGAAGGAGGGTCAAGTTTGGGAAACAAAGGGTTCCTGTCTCATGTAAATCCTATGTAATGGTGAGGAGGAAGACAAACAGGACTCCTCCTCTCCATGGCCTGTCTGCCCACAAAGAGAGACTGCAAAAGCCACCTGAAGGAAAGGGAGGAGTCTGGACTGAAAAGGAATATTACTGGAACTCTGAACCACAGCAAGTTTGCAACCTGCCTACAATAACATTTAAGGTGAGAATTTACATTTTGTAACCTGTTTCTTAAGTATATTGAGCATAGCTTGCATATTTTGCTTTATTTGGTCAGTAATCTGCTTTGTTCTGTCTGTTATCTCTTATATTCACTTAAAATTCACCTTTTGTAGTAAATAAACTTATTTCTTGTTTATAATATAACCCAGTTTATGTAATTTCTAACTGGGGAGGGCAAGAAGTTGTACATATCTCCCTCAGGGGGAGGGATAGCTCAGTAGCTTGAGCATTGGCCTGCTAAACCCAGGGTTGTGAGTTCAATCCTGGAGGGGGCCACTTAGGGAGCTGGGGCAAAAAAAAAATTGGTCCTGCTAGTGAAGGCAGAGGGCTGGACTCAATGACCTTTCAAGGTCCCTTCCAGTTCTAGGAGATTGGTATATCTCCAATTATTACTATTACTCCACATTGAGGGGTGGGGGACAAATTTCATAAAACCTTTGAGTTTGTACCCCTTAAAGGGAGTGGGCGCGAGAGTGTTGGGGCAAGCCCCTAAGGCTGAATCTTTCCAGAGTGGATCTCTTGATCTCTGTACAGCTGGGTGTGGCCCTGCCTCTGTGCTTGGCCGGAAGAGGTTTGTGAGCTTAGCCCAGCAAGGACAGGTAAAGGGGACAGGCTGGCACAACAGGCTGACTCAGTGGCATCTCAGCACATCAGGTGACACCCCAAAGGGCCCAAGACTGTCACAGTAGGATTTACCACCCCCAGCATGGCGAGGCCTTAGGGCTGCCCTACCTTGTGATTCAGCTATCCCTAAACCCCCGAGGAGTCATAGGAAAATGAGAATAGCCAGTGTTCAGTGGCAATTTGGACCTGTGCCCTTCCCTTTCCTTGCCCTTGGAACTTCCTCAGTATGTCCCATGAGCTAGAGGTTGTGAAGAAGGCTGATGTGGAGCCATTTTACCCAATCTGTGCTAGTTGGGGAGCCCTCACACCAGAGGTATTCCCATGGGCAGTTAGGCTATCCAGAGCCTTTACAGCTTCCTTGTGCCACCAAAGCACCATGAAAAGGACTGTAGAACCATAGATAATTGGCTCTATTGTCTTTATTTTTGTCTGCAAGGCACCATGCACATCTATGTTACTATATAAACAATATTGATACTGTAGGCATCATGAGGTGGTGTTAATGTTCAGCTTTGGGAAGACATGCTATAGTGGTGGTAATTTTGGGGATTATTCAAGTTTCTAGCAGAGGCAGGTTCTTTGGAGAGGGAGCTGTGCCAGCAAAATGATAGTTTGCTCTCTTCCTGCTTAGTCAGTTCTTAGGGCAGAGATGCTTCCTGGGAACCCAACATTGGTGTTCGGCTGAGGTTCCTGGAAGATGGGATTGCCCTGCCTGCTGTTTGAGCACCCCTGTTTTCAGAAGCACAGGAAAACAAATTACACTTCGTGTCACTGATTTCTCCTCCATGGAGAAACTGATTTGCATGACCATGGACATCTGTTATTGCTTGACAGACAGATGATACTGTGTCAGAGGAGGCAACAATATAATTGCTGTCTAAATAAGTGTTGTTACAGCTTTCAGTTTGAAAGCTGTAATCCAATCAATCCTTTGAATATACAGGCATAAGGCTGAATTGGAACAGTTTAATGATATCTGGGTCAGATTCACATTTAGTGCAAATCAGCATAGCTCCACTAACTTATGAAGCCGCACTGATTTACACCAGTTGAGGGGCTGCCTCTGGCTAAATTGTTCAGGGCTGACCAGCTTGAAAAACGAATTTAGTGGCTACATGAACTAAACAAGGGGCATGGAAAAAAATAAAGAATGCATCTTTTGGAGCTTTTTGTTTTGATTTTTACCATATTTTTCCCCAGAGAATTTATTTCTCTTAATAGCTTCTCTTATGCAGATTTTTGCTCCATCCTTGTGGTCAAGGAATTGCAGGAAAATCTGCTACCAGTTTTGTGCTACTATTTATTTATTAAAATCACTGGAAATAGATGTTGCCATGAAGATGCATCAAAACTATTTTATTTTAAAAGGAAATTGTCCCTACTAGGAGCCCCTAAGATAGGAACAGTGTTAAATTATGTATAGACCAGATTTGTTTGAACTAAAATGGGTTTGTTTTGCTTTGTTTGTGTATACTTACTGCATGGTTCCTCCTTAGCAATATATTCATGTCCTGTGAGTATAGGTTTCTCAAGGGCTTGTCATATCTAATTTCCATTTAGTGATGAGTCATATGTAGGATCTGGAGAGAAAGAGGGAGACACATGTGCCGGTGTGTGTCGGACACACACCTGCACATCAGAGTCTCCACCTGGTTGTTTTAGCTTCTTCATCCCAAAGGGCAACTATCCCTCTCTGACATTAAGAAACTCCTCTTTTCTAAGCACTGAAGGCACTAAGGGCTTGATCTTTCAGGGTATGTCCACACAGCAATTAAACATCTGCAGAAGGCCTGGGTCAGCTGGCTTGGGCTCATGGGGCTCTGGCTGTGGGGGACTGTAACATTTCCGGGTAGACATAATCTTGGGCTGGAATCCTAACTCTGGACCCTGTGATTGGGAGTGTCCCAAAGCCTGGAATCCAGCCTGAGCCTGAACATCTACACTGCAGTTTTACAGCCCCACAGCCTGAGACCCTTGAGCCCAAGCCAGCTGACCAGGGTCAGCTATTGGTATTTAATTGCTTTGTAGGCATACCTTCAAAGGATGGAGCACACCTGTGAGATGCTTCATGCTTTCATCTTCTGTTAAAGTCAGTGGGAACTGAATTGCTCATCACCCTATGGAAATGCTCAGAACCTTCCCGGATTGAGCCCTAAACTGTTACTCACAGAGTATGTCCACACAGCAAAAAAAGGCTTGCAGCAGTTCAACTGACTCAGGCTTGCAGGGCTAAAAATAGCAGTAGACATTCGGCCTGGAGCCCAGGCTCTGAGACCATTCCACCACACCGAGTTTCAGAGCCCAGGCTCTTGCCTGAGCCCAGATGTCTACATTGCTATTTTTAGCTTCACAGCATCAGAGTCAGTTGACCCTGGGTCTGAGACTCAATGCTGTGTTTTGTTTGTTTGGGGTGTTTTTTTGGTGTGTAGATTCACCCAGAATCAGTCATGTTGTTAAGGACCTGATCCTGAAAAGTGTTTAGTAAAGTTGGGAATGCAGCAAAAATATACTTGTGAATATGGTTGCAAATCAACTTCCAATTCTTTTGGTTATTCACAACCCCTTCTATTTACTTAGGCTAAGATTCAGCAAAGTACTTAAGTGTGTGCTCAATTTTAAGCATGTGAGTAGTCTCATTGACATCTGCTTCTGCAACTACTACTCATTTTTATTGAGATTTATTTTTCTTTTGTCCTCATTAGCCAAGCTCTCCTTCCGACTTATAAAACAATTTCAAAAAGGCTATGGGAGTATTCCTAAGATGAGAACTCTCAGGCATTTTTATTTGTGCTAGAAGCTTTTGGTTTTCCATGAACATTCTTGCAAGTAAATTCTTGTTTACCTAATTGTTTGCAGAACGATGGGTCAGAAATACCCAGGAAAGTAAACTGTTGAGTTGGAATCTTTCTTTTCTATATTCATCCAACTCAATTCAACCCTTTCCCCTAGGAGTAGTATAGAATATCAGGGTTGGAAGGGACCTCAGGAGGTCATCTAGTCCAACCCCCTGCTCAAAGCAGGACCAATCTCCAACTAAATCATCCCAGCCAGGGCTTTGTCAAGCCTGACCTTAAAAACCTCTAAGGAAGGAGATTCCACCACCTCCCTAGGTAACCCATTCCAGTGCTTCACCACCCTCCTAATGATTTTTTTTTCCCTAATGTCCAACCTAAACCTCCCCCACTGCAAATTGAGACCATTATGTTAGAATATTTTTCCCCAGAAGGTGACGTAGGTTTTGTGTATGAGCAGTGCTTGATTTCAATTTAAAATGTTATCTTGTCTGATGTTATTGAGTCTTCTTATAGCTTTTTTTTTAAATCACTCATATTGTGCTATTGTAAATCAATAGCCACTTGAATATTGTACTCATTAACATATTTTAATTACTGGCCCAAATCAAATATTCACTATTCTTTTTAAAGTGGGAACCAACCCTATGTTTTGTCTTGTTTCTGCATCTAGTCAATTAGTTTGTAAGTTTAAAAAGTTCGACTTCAAGTCCTTGGGGGCCAAGGTGCTCTGGTCCCGCCCTGAGCAGAACATAGCTTTCCAAAATAAGCCTGCTAACGTCAGAACCTCTCGTTGCTAAGAGAAGGGAGTGAGCATAGCCTGGTAAAAAGCACGCTGTTTCAACAAATCCACTGGAACTGGCAGCCAACCTGGTTAGAGATAATAGAAGCAGTTTCAAGCAATACACAGCAGATTGTTACATCAGCCTGTGTTACTTGAACTAGCAACAAGTGCAAGGTTATTGAGGAAAATACTAGAAAATATGATCATCCTCTAGTTTACCACTCCAGAGACTGCAGAATTTAAATGTATTCTATCAGTCACAGAACCAGTAGAGGAGAGAATGACCTACACTAGTACATGAAAGTTTGAGAATTTCTAAGTAGGTTTCTTTTTATTACTATCCTAACCAAATGCTCTGTTACATGCTACATTACTTCTAAAAAAAGTGAACATTACAGTTGCAAGCTTCTAATCCTAGCTAGGCATAGGGCTATATTGTATCTGTGCTATCATCCAAATGGCACCCCCATGTCACAAAGCAATCCACATCTCACGAACTGTACAACTCACAACTGACCAGCAACCTCCCCTAACTTTCTTGCTGTGTTGTATCTCTACAATTTCTGGCATATAGAAAAGCAGGCATCTTGCAGTCTCGCATTGAGTCCGTTTCAAAGGCAAAACATCGCTGTGCAGGTATCTTTGAAAGGCGGAGAATGGAGCAGAATGCAGACAGCTGTTAGAGACCATAAAATGATTCAAGATGTTGAATGTACGAGTGAGGATTAAGAACCCAACACTTTTTGGCATGTACACAAGCTCCATATATAAAATGTTAGGTATTATATACATAACAAATGGCAGTGGATTACTGTTCCTTAGTCCCTGCTGGTTCATGAAAGAAGGGAGGAACCATGGCTCCAAAGAGTGAAAGCCTCAAGTGAGTTACAGTATGTAGTCCCTCCCTTCACAAATGAACCACAGAGGATACATGAGCTATTTATCTGCCACCTGTTATGTATATCCCTTATACTGCGGTGAGTTTTTTTTTCCTAACTCTGTCTGCCTGTTTAAAATTTTATTCAAAGGTATCAGGAGGGAGAGAAAGTGTAAAGGACTACGATTGCTTTTGATGGTTTAGGTTTCCTTGCTTTGTGAACAGATTGTTTCACTTATTATGCTTTAATTGCCTAGGAAACCGCTGCAGGATGAAATTCCATTGGGTTGTTTCTCAGACTGATTGTCAGAGTGGTTGTGTATCGAGCAGCTGAACTGTTTTCTTTTACATGTGTAAGATGAGAACTTAGAACCGGACTTAGAGGGGAAGGGTCTTCTTTGTTTTGGGAAGTAAGGACCTGATCCAAAGCCCATTGCAACAGTTTGGTGTCTTTCCATTTACATCAATGGGCTTTGGATCAGGCCCCACATTATTGGCCTGATCCTGAGACATAGTAAGAATGCACAACTGCCACTGATTTCAGGGAGAGTTGTGTGTGCTCAGTACCGCTCCGGATAATGCCTTTTAAGGTTGTGGGTTATAACTGTAGGGGGCAGGAAATAGTATTGTTTTAAATACTGTGAGGAATTATCACTCCAAATAAATTAGATACAATTCTAATAGAAAATTAATCTGGCATTATAGCCCATGTGTGCCTCCGAAGTGGCACAAAATGGCTATATGGGGGCCAATGAGCCAGTCAGCTCTGAACTGGTTTCACTGTATCTAGCTAAATGTATGGGATTATCAATCAACAAACTCAAATACCAAGGAGCCGCAATGGAGGAGTGAAGCAACTAGCAAGATATAAGAAGACAACCTTATACTTTAACTTACACCTACAGCTTCCTCTGACTCCTCAGCATGTAAATTATGATACATTAGCCTCACACATCAGTACATGTAGGTGTCTAAAGAAGTCTAAGTTCTTGTGAAGTAGGTGAGCAGGCAGAGGAGTCTATCTTAATTGCTATGAGAGCATTATCTTACATATAATCTTTGAATTTAACTCTATGTTTTCTGTCACTAATCCCCTAATGGTCTTTGCCCAGTCACTGTTCAATTTTATTTTAATTTGTCAAACTACTTAAGTTATATCTGATATAGTTAGTGCTAATCATGAATAAAATCCCGCCCTTATCCAGGGCATGTGAAGCTATATCAGCAGTGTGGATGTCCAGAATGCCATCTTGGAGTAGTAAGAACATTTAGCCAAAGCTTGCTACTGCCCCCCATATGTGTGTTAACTGGTTGTGGGACTGCACATAACCCTAGCAGTTAGACGATACCATGCAGCTAGTCAGACAGCACGCCTAGGTTTCTTTTAAATGGTGGAAGGGACTCTGCCCGCCCTGTAACCTGTTTCCACCATCTCTCCCCTTGCACAACAAACAGTGCAGAGTTTAACCCACACAAACGATAGATTATCTGACGCTCACCATACAGCAGCTGGCATTCAAACGGTTTATGCTTAAAGAGCCAATTGCATAACTTTAGAAGAATAAGTCCTGTGTCTTTGTCAACATTCCCTCTCCCATAGCAGGTTCCAAAGTCTGAGGCTCTTTGTTATTGGACATATGGGTGTGTTAGTAGTCAGGGCCCAGGGTTTTTCTTCTGTTTCTTGCTCTCTACTCTGGAAAGCATTCATAAAATTTCCCATCCAGATGGTGACTGCTGATTTACAAGACATACAGTCCAATCGGGCCTTTGGACTCACTTTGCACAGGTGTAAGTGACTAGGTCAGGTGCGAGGTGGAGAAGAATCAGCCGCTTTCTTTTATTTTGATTATAGAACACAGAATTTGTACTGTCCCTTGGTTCCCAATCTCCCCCATACACACCATCTGTGCTTCTTATTTATATTCACCTGCTACCTAATTAACAGCTTGTTAGGCCATGCCCCGTAGGAGCTTTAACCTCACACCACTAGACATTAGCCATTAACTCTGTACATGATACCTTGCACAGACATCACTATTTTTGAAGCATGACACCTCCTCCCATTCAAGGGAATACACTCAGAATAATCAGGACCTGCTCTAGGCTTTGTTATTCATAGTGAGCTATACTAACTCTTCTTGATCTGAATCCTAGCACATAGGGTGAAATTCTGGCCCCATGGATGTCAATAGCAAATGTCTAACTGAATGGGGCCAAGATTTCACCCATTGTCTTCTCTCTGATCTCTACAGAGCTAGGCTTCAACTGCAAATTGCCAGTTCATAAATGTTTCCTAAAACATAAGCCTAAAAACACAAGGATGGAAAGTTGTGGTATAGGGAGAAATTCTGGAATCCATGTTACTAAATCTAATACCTTCACCATGATCAGGGGCGGCTCTAGAAAGTAGGCTGCCCCAAGCAGCGCGGAGCGCTGTGCCGCCCTTCCCCGGTCCCGCGGCGGGTCCCCTCTTCCCGCGGCTCCGGTTGAGCTCCTGCCGGCATGCCTGCGGCAGGTCCACCGGAGCCCGGGACGAGCGGACCTGCCGCAGTCATGCCTGCGGGAGCTCAACCGGAGCCAAATGCCGCCCCCCCGGGAAACGGCCGCCCCACGCGCCTGCTTGGCGCGCTGGGGTCTAGAGCCGCCCCTGACCATGATAAGCAATTCCAGTTATGGGGAATAATATTTATGCAACATGAGCCAAATCTTCAGTCCCACTATGACCACTGTGTACCACTATGGTGGTGTAATGCAGCTACAAAGCCAGCAGATCACTGCTCCCCTGACCAAGGGCTGGCCAGAGAGCTGTGTGCTCTGGCCACTTCCACTCTTGCCCCAGACATGGCCGTTCTCTGCCTCAGTGCCTGAAGTGAGTATCAGGAAAGTACAAGTAACAGCCACGAATTTGCTTGTACTGGGGGAAATCATCAGCTGCCTGCTTCATGATTTAAGTGAGCTTTAAATGCCCTTTGTATTTCTGAAACGGGGCAAAGGGGATTTAGGCAGGTTTGGTCTTCCATGTGCAATGTTGTCATTGTTATCTAAATTGTGTTCCTGAATCGGTTTTGTTTCCTGGCTTTTCCCAAGAGAAGATTTTGTGACAGATCCTCAGTAAGTCATCAGAGTTCCATCTACTTCAATGAAGCTATGACCATTTATATCAGCTGAGGATCTGCCTCTACATTGCTTGTTTACCCCTTTCCTGCCCTTATTTCCTATGTATTCTACAAAGAGGAATATACTTGTTATGTCACTAGAAATTTTTTTGATGAACATGATTCTGTGATTAGCAGAATTCTGCCTCTGTCATTTAGATGGCATAGCCCTCCACAATATATTCCTTATGAAAAATATGAAACATTAGGATATACTTTATATTAGAATATACCCTGTACTATATTCCAAGACACAAAGCTATGTTAAAATGGAGTTGAGGGTGAGCACACATGTCAGTAATTTAAGGATTAAAAACAAACATTACAGGAATGTTCTAATTATTCCCAAACCAAGGATTATAAACCAGGCAATTCAGCATTAATATACTTAAAAGAAATCCAAATATGTTAAGGTTTGGAAATTCACAGTTATGACACCCAGACATCTTTATTTCTGTCCAGTGGTGATGCTGTGTAATAACCATAGCATTATATTTAAGGCATTTTAGTGTTTGTGGCCCCAAATTAGAAAATTATTTAAAGACGTTTGATTTTTTGTGTGTTCTTCCCCCCATCCCCACCCCCTCACCGCCCGCTGCTCCCTTGTAGTGTCACTATAGGGCAGAGTTAATGTTGTCTACATTCCCATACCTTAATACATTTGGACTTCTTTTAAGTGTACCTTTTACTCTGAATTGCCTGGAGTTGCAATGTTTGGGGGGAGCCCAGTCCCCAGGTACCAATTTCTGTGATTAATGGGCTCCCTCTACTCTCTTATTTCAGTTCCACCCAGCAATGGTGCCTCAGTGGAGCTGAGGCAGTAATTCCATGCCCTGGTCCAGAAGCTAGCTATAGTAGGTTGCTCCAAACCCCTATGGCCTCTGGGGAGACAGGATTTACACAGGAATTGCTAAAATGCAGAGGTCTGTCCCAACATCTTTATTAGCATGTACAGAACCTCAGAGTTACTGATAGGATCAGCCAGTCAATGGGAATACAACATAAATCCATGACATCCAGAAGGAACTCTATCTCCATCCCTCTAGTTTCAGCTCCTCAGCCCCAGATTATGACACCTCCTTCCCTTTGGGCAGTGGCTGATTTCTACAAGCATTGCAGGCTCATAGGGGCCCCACACTCCCTGCTCTGGGGCTGTCCCCCAGCCCTGAGCTCAGGCTCTGTTTGAGTTGGCTGGGCAGAGAAGTACATGCTCTCTCTTGCAGCCCATGCATGCCCTTCTCCACTGGCAGCCCACCCTCTCATCAGAGGAGAGGTGCAGCAGAATGTGGGAGAAGGATTTCAGCTGTCTAGCCAGCAAAGACTCTTATGGGCGGGATAGCCCCAGCAGCTAACCTCTCCAGTCTGCTCATCCTTTAGCCAACTGGGGCTCTAAGGACTGAGGAAGCCTTCACAGAACTGCTGCTGATCTGTGCAGTGGGTGCTTCCCAGAACCTTTAAAGAGAAGTGAAATTTGGGCCAAAGGAAACTCTTGACACCTGTGGACAGTCCTGCTCATACCTCTGAGGCATTACTACTGATCGGTGTTGCACGTAAATTAGCTGGAGTGCAAAGTTGATTGGTTAGCTCTGATGTCACAGTAGCCCATTTAAGAATTACCTTAGCTTTTGGCTTGACCTTGTTATAGCCTACTTAACCGTAACAATTAGGTACAGCCTAATTTAATCAAAATTAGCGTATGCAAAAGGTTTCACTGAATTGTATCTATATGGGGAGTTTGAAAAATGTGTGTTATTCCGTTGAGACAAAGAAAAGTCTGATATAGATGCTATATGTCTCAAAGCACCCAAGTTTTGATTAATTTTAATTCCTAACCTAATTAATAGATTTATTTTTAAATTCACACATAGTTCATTCTAAACTAAAAGAACAGCTGTTTCACATTTGGGGAGGATATGCGGTATTTTTATATGTAATAAAGAGGTTGAATCCCTGCTTTGAGAACCCAGAAATCGACTTTAACTGTGGAGTTATAATCACAATGTACTACTGAAAAAAAGACTATATGGCTCTGGTTTATCATACCTCAAAAGTAGGTTTCTGATTTTGGAAGCACTGACAGACTTTTAACACTGGAGAGACCACAAATACAATCCACAAATGGTAATGCTACATGTGTAATCAAAAATAATCAAATACGAAGAGAGAGTTTACAATATGTCTCGATCAGCAACACTTCAATTCAGTGATTTTAATATTAAAGGACTCCTACCCTTTCTTTGGTGAAATCCAATTAAATAGAGTTCCAGAGTAGCTCAAACAGCACGAAGATTGCCAGTAAGTGAACACAAACTCTTGAAAATGTAAAACATGAATGATAATTATTTCAGGTAGGAAATTCCCAGGTAGTTGAAATTTATTGGTTGAAAAGGCATTTCTCAGAAGACATTCGTGACAGGGGAAAACCCTATTGTATTTCCTGTACTTAGCTCTGTTACAACTTGCACAGCATATTTGGTTCCAGTGATTGCACTGTGAAGCAGACACATTCCTGTCCAAGAAACCCAGACAAGTAGTAAGATTGTATCTTTATTTAAATTATAAGGTAAAAATCTGAGCACATGAATATATTTGGGGATAGTGGTGATGTGTGTACACACCACCAATGGAATTCAGATGTAGATACTGATCTCTGCAGCAATAATTCTGTAATGTGAACTGTTAGCGGGCACCTTTCCAAATTTGCTGTAGAAACAAAGTCCACACACAACATAAAGTCCAAAATGGCCCTTTTTCGGTGTTTGGCTTTTAGAAAATAAACAATAAGGTATCATAAAGGTCAGCTCAAAAACCTTCCGTGGCTTGACTGCTCCCTAGGGTTCCTCCATAAAAGCTGCTCAGTTCACACCCTAAATCATCTCTCTTACTCTTTGAGCTATTCCAGTGCCCTTATCTACAGGTGAGATGAGTCACCTGAATCCACTCATGAGTTAGCAAAAGCCACTTGATGTCTCATGCCTATAATTATGAAATATATCATACAAAAATATTAAATAAATGTTAAACTTTGAGACCTGAACAATCCAGATCACATGACTTTACTGTACATCCTTTGTCCTCATCTTTATTCAATACATTATCCCGCTTAGGGTAGATGTTACAGTTATTATTGTAAATGACATTCTATAAACAATATTTACTGAGATTAACAATTATGGTTATTTTATAAATTAATATAAAACCCAAGTATTTATAGAGTTTCAGTCCATATATTTATTTAGGGGCTCTAATAACTTATGATAGATACAGGTGCTTAAAAATGAGCTTACTAGAAAATACCTATTGTGAGTGTTCCACCTGCTGTTCTGTGACAGGAACCTTCGTAATTCAATAATCCTTCTAAAATCCCTCAAATAAAACTGCCCAACATCATTCCTCCTCCCTTGGCAGTGATTAGAATGTCACATGCTGCCAAAAGGTACGTGGAAATTACCAGTGATTATGAAAAACCCTTAAAACTGTTTTGTTTAATATTAAAGACCTAAACCTGGAAAGATGAAAAATAAGGGACTGTTCTTGCAAGATATTATGGGGGTACTGCCTGTCCTCTAGGTGCCCAGTAACTTTTACCTTTCCCCATCTATAATTCTCTCTAGACCACTCTATTAATAGAATTATTATTAATCATAATTATATTAAGTTTCAAGGGCACACCATTATTCATGTACCCCTGTGTAAGTGATATTATAACCCCTCGTGCTGGCCCTTCCCATTGCTCTTTATTATCTGCATGCATCCGGAAATGCAACTGTGCAATCAAAGGATGATTGCTTACTATATGTCAAATTAATGAGCACTGCGATAGTTATAGCATATAAAAAATGACTCCCTCTCGCACAAATTATGAAATGAATGTGCTTATTTTTCTGTAGCAGTTGTTATATCACAATTATATACAACTTTGGGAATAATGGCATCAATTACCACCTAACCAGAGGGAGTGGACACAGTAAACACGAAAATGTTTGGGGTAAATAATCTCTTCCCCTCCAACTGCTACAAAAATGAGAAGAAATGGTTAGAGTGCAGAGCACAGGCTTAGATGTACACCCATAGAATGTAATGTCTTTAATTATATTTAACCTAATTAAAAACAACCTCATGGTACTTGACAAACACCATTAATTTAAAAGTTCACAGACATCAGAGTCATAAAGTTGGTCAATAACAATATTGAAAAAAAAGGTACGTGGAAATTACCAGTGATTATGAAAAACCCTTAAAACTGTTTTGTTTAATATTAAAGACCTAAACCTGGAAAGATGAAAATGAATGAATGAATGAATGACTCTCAATGAATATTTTATCCAATGAACTCTAGTTCTTTTTATGCATGTGGAATATTCATGAAATAATGATTTCCTCCAATGTACCTGTTCTTCAAAATTATTCTAGGATTGTTTTTGCCATTGTTGATAACTGTTTGGGTTGATTGTTAAAAGTTTTCTGGGAGTATTCAATATTCACTCTGTGTTAGTTAGCTGTGACTGGCTAAGTAAGTTACATGGTATTGGGTCTGTGACCAGACAGGATGAGTTCATAGGCACTTCCTGCTTGAACACTTATGAATAAAAATTCAAATTTGGTTTCCTCACACATCTGTGAAGGTGATTTTAACATTAACTTTCTGCAAACTTTCATGCCAGCCAAACCTGATCACACAAATATTCAGAGAAAGCAAATGGAAAGGGGTGTGAGCCAGTCATTGAAAATTTCCAACAACACTCACAGAACAGCTTTTGCAATAGAAACCCAGCTCTCGTCAGCACTAATCAATAACATTTGTGTCAAGAAAGGAAGACTATAACCTAATATATATTGATCCCAAAGCTATCATTGTATTTAGCTGTCAGAACCATCTGTGAAAGGATAATGTGCTACATCTGCAATAATATCCAATATTTTATTGATCACCTGGTCTGTCAACATGTTTGTTTATATAACAGAATGGTGTAGCTTGCATCAAGTTGGAGATTAAGAAGAGTTCTCACTGATGGTTTCTCTCTGTATTTCAGAGATTCTTTAACATTCTTCCAGTTGTCTATCAGTATCTTGTCTGTCTGGACTTCTTTAAAAAGCAAAAGAGTTGCTGGTTGTGGTTAACTGTGTAACTCCTATGTTTGAGTTCCCACCATAACAAGCATTGTGTCCCAGTGCCTCACATCTGGATACCCCATAGTCCTAGATGGACGGGGTACAAATGAATGCCTCCTAAAACTCTGAAAGGAGCACCTCTGTATTTTAGCTACCCATTAGCTGGAGGACCACCAAACCACCACCATCAGCACTAATTAGCAACCATCTTGCCCGTCTCGGCCACACTGATTATAGTGTACTTGACTCTTCACTGCCCTATACTAGTTTTTCATCACTGTATCTTGATTGAAATCTGTGGCGTTTCACTGACTTAAAGCTGGGGTCATGCAATGGAGAAAAAGTGTGTGTGTGTGTGTATATGTGTGTGTGTGAGAGAGAGAGAGAGAGAGAGAGAGAGAGAATGTGCAGTACTTGTAAATAGCCAAGAGGGCTTTTGTACACTTCTGTCTCATCTTCCTGATCAGGACAAATGTACCATCCAAAACCAACAGATTCTGCTCTTTAGTAAAACCCTAGGCTATTCCAGTGGTATTTAAGGTAAGCTGCTAACAACTGTTCATTAAATGGTTTGGCTTGAATTAGGAAAAAAAAGCCATTCAAAATCTTTCATAGATGCTTTCCTAATACACTGGAGTGTTGTAGCCAGCTGCTCATGTTGTCTGATCAGCTAGGATTAATTTCATCTCACCCTTCTGAAATTCATGCTGTTACTTACTGCCTGACCAGTTATGGTACTATGGTCCTTCTGTATGGCAGAGACATATTAGGTACACAGCTTTTTAAAATATACCATAGAAATACCACTTTGAAACACAATAACTGTTTACTACCTTAGACCATGTAATTGTCAAGAGTTCTCTGTTGACATATCAACATTGTTATCCACAATTTTTAATCTTGAAACATATCAAATAAATCTTTGCAAGCACAGTAACACTGGGGATTAATTTTCCACATGAACCAATCTCTTGAGGAGGTGTAAATAACAGCATTAGGTCGAGGAAATGCAAATTTATTTTCATCTTTCAAATCAATGAAAGCACATGGATGAACAAACAGAAATAATATGTTGCTAAATATATTTACATACCAAACAATAGCATGGATATGTTTCTTGCCAGTGAAACCACTTTCTGTAAAATGTCCAGTTGGCTAAGAAAATATTTCAACTATGCACAAGACACCTACATTAATGTCCTGACAGCCTAAATTAAGGCAATCCATTTGTGACACTTGAGTCATCTCTTTTGGCTCACAAAGAGGTTTTGGGGTGCTTCCCCGAGTCCAGTTCCAGAATCACAGATAGGCCATTGTCGTGGGGCAGGTACCCTGTCACCCCTTTGGGTAGAAGGCACGTTATGGCCTACAGCCAAGTCAATCATTCTGCCCTTCTGCACAAGGCAGTACAGTCTAGGGGCTGTTGACTGTGTTGATGTGACTTCCCCTCTGTTCCAGGTGTCCGAAATAGATTGCGGTTCGATCAGCTTTATATTGGGAGAGGAAAATCAGGCAGGACCAGAATAAGGTGCAAAGCCAAGTGGCTGCGTTTATTTGAGGGAAAGTTACAACTTGGGCCAAGGGAGAGAGGCAATTTTTAGCTGGGATGTTGTTAGGCAATATAAACAACCCAAAAATCATTAACAGTACAATTCTATACTGCTCACTGCACCACACTGAATAGGCAGACACACCAATTGAACAAGATGGGAATCGGGTTCGTCAGAGCGGTGCCCGGTGCAACACAAAAAAAGAGACCCACAGGCCACTGCCTCAACCGCCCTTGCTTTCACACTAAGGGTAAACCCAGAGTGTGGTGCGGCTGCAGTTGGGCAGATTCCACTCACACAGACCGCGGGGACAGGAACCCCTTGGTCAGCTAATCTCCAGGTGGAGACAGCTCCCAGACACAAACACTCCGGACAAAGACAGAGCAGTGACTCACACACTTAAAACAGTTTACAATAAACAATTTATTAAAACCTTAGAACAACTATACACCTAGGCAATTGTGCAATTATGAGCTCAATAAATCAATTCTCATATACTGTATACACACTTGGTACTGAGTTAGGGAGGGGGAAAAAGAGGGGAAGCTAGGTAAGCAAACTGTCAGAAATTAGAAAGCAAATACCACACTCCAGGCGCAGCTGACCAGCAGAGCAGACACCAGAAGCATGATGAGGTCCCAGGAACAGGTCCAAGGCGACAACGAAGATGACACGACACGAGCTAGCTATACCGGGAGGAGACCCTGGCTGAAAGGTTGATCAGGTCCTTCAGCTGACACGCGGATACTCCACACAGATTTTGGGGGGAAACCTAGTTTTTTAGAAAGGGTCTCACTCACTCGTGTCAACATCTGATTGGTCCCTGGTTCCCCGTCCCTCCAGGCTTCGAGCTGTTGCCCCCCCACGCCGGCAGGATTTGCACACGGCACACTGGGGTATCTGGGCAGAATTAGGTCTCTGTATACAGTACTCTGGAGTTGCTGGGCAGAACTAGCCTGACCTCCAGACGACCGGGCCCAAAAAGAGCGGGAAAATGCATACTACGGAGTTGCTGGGCAGAATCAGGTCTTTGCACACTGCACTAGCCTGACCTTTAGACGGCCCAACAGAAAAAAAAAAACAGGAAAGTACACACAGCACTTTAGTGTTGCTGGGCAGGATTAGGTCTCTGCCCTTTCCTATGCAACAAGAACCTGGTCCAAGATGGAGGCTGCCTTGTCCTTTTAACAGGACAAGATGGCCGTGGACCAACAATTGGCCATACAGAGCCATAACTGCGTATCAGGTTGCGACACCAGGCAGTGTGGCCTAGCAGCAAGAGTCAGTGGGACCACCCCTCTGTGCAGGACAGTGTGGCCAAGTGGCCAAAGGGGAAAGGACTGCCACCCAGAGGTGGGTTGGCAGCTAGGGTAGCGGGAGCCAGGCCCTCCCTACTACACAGGGTCCCAGCCCAGGGTCCTATCAGTGGTGAGCTTATCTGCCACTGGGTCAGTGGGGATCTGTCCAAAACATGCTGATTCTGCTCTCAGTTCCACAAACAGATCAATGCCTGGTTCCCCAGGGCTTCCTACTACCTTATCTTTCTGCCCTGAAGTCCCAGATCCTCTGGTTCCCTGGGATAGTTGGCAGACATAGTTCCCGATGACTCCTTCCCCTGGTGGGCCTCTGCGGGCAGCCGAGTATTCACCTGGGTCATGGTGTGTCTGGCCTCTGCAGTCTGGGGTTCCACCAGCTCCTGGGCAGAAGCCTATAATACACGTCCTCTCTCCTCCCTGGCCAGGACAGACAGAGCTGAGCTCAGGGGCGGCCCTAGACTAGCTGCCAGCAACTGGCACCCTAGACAAACCATGCAATAGGCCCCTCCACCCCCGAACACCAAAGGCAGATCTAGGCTGAGGTTTATGGTAAACTGGGAAACATTTTGCCCCTTTTTTCCTTTTAATGTTTTTAAGCGTTTTTTTTTTAAACAG
Source organism: Mauremys reevesii (assembly GCF_016161935.1). Classification (NCBI taxonomy): domain Eukaryota; kingdom Metazoa; phylum Chordata; order Testudines; family Geoemydidae; genus Mauremys; species Mauremys reevesii. The sequence goes on along the minus strand of NC_052623.1, from coordinate 129,776,339 downwards.
AGGCTACATTATTCAGTTTGTCCGTCCATCCATCTGTCCAACCAATGTTTCTGAGATCAGATAAAACAGAGACATGAAATTTTCAGAATAGATTTGTACACAACAGCTAGATGATATTTCAGTCCGATTTAAAATAAAATGCATTAAAAATGTTAATTAAAATTTTTACTATTACAAATCCAAAATCATCCATTATGCTATCTTGCTTTAACTGCCATTACCACCACATCCAATATAAAAATAAATAAGAAAACTCTTCAATGAACTTTAACCTGTATTTACAAAATACTCCAAATAAAAAACACTCTGTTCTCTTAAAACATGACTTTTCTTGCTTTAAGTTTGAAAATTCAGTCACTAGTTCTTTTAGATCCAGTTTTCCAGCTAGTTCATGCTCTATTGACATTGTGGCAAGTCCAACAAGTCTCTCTTGCACCATTGTTGAACGCAGATATGTTTTTATCAATTTTAACTTTGAGAAGCTACATTTCCCCACTAGCTACAGAAACTGGCAAAGTTAAAGGGATGCATAGATCTATAAAAATGTTTGGAAAACTGTCTGAGTTTATTTTCACAAACAAACTTCAGTACTTCTTCGGGAGTGGAATGTTTCTTAAGTCGTCTTGAAAAAGCCTGAAGTTCACTACACAAATCTGTAGCATCAATGTCTTTTGAATTTTCAGCAAAGAATCCTGTGGCACCTTATAGACTAACAGATGTTTTGCAGCATGAGCTTTCGTGGGTGAATACCCACTTCTTTGGATGCAAGCTTGCATCCGAAGAAGTGGGTATTCACCCACGAAAGCTCATGCTGCAAAACATCTGTTAGTCTATAAGGTGCCACAGGATTCTTTGCTGCTTCTACAGAACCAGACTAACACGGCTACCCCTCTGATACTTTTGAATTTTCATGAGTTAATGCCAACTCCAGTTTTATACAAAATTCTCTTATCTGTTTTGCTGTTTTCTTTTGCAAGCTGTGGGTATCATATAGAAAGCCAAATACTGACTCTAGCTTCTGCATCTGTTGAAATCTTTTGTCAGCCAAGTGAACAGCAGTTTCAAGGACTGCGAAGTAGAAATTCACTTTGAACCTTTGTTTTGGGTTCTGAATGGGTGTGTCTCATCCTTCACATGAAAACTGCTGTTTCTTTTGCCGAATGCAAACTGGCTCGGTTCAAATTCTGTCGGAAAGTCTATTTCTTCAGGAAGCTTGAGAGAATCTACCAGTGTTCTTTCCAACCCTTCATCACTTCTGAATTCCTTCAGAATATTTTTAGTTTGCTGCAGTTTTTGAATAGCAAAATTTATGTTCAAGTCTTTATCCTGAAGCTGCTTACTAGTGAGGTTAATCTCGAAAAGGATATTATACCATAAAATGAGTGAAGTCACAAATTTGAACTTGGAAAGTCGATTTGCAAGAGCTTCTGCATCTGAATGTGCCATATTGCCAGATGATCTAGTAAAGGTAGTATCATCAGAAATTTCAATTAGGGCATCATAAATGTTTCCAAGTTCATAGAGAAGAGGCTTCAAAGCATCAGTGAGACTCTCTCATCTTGTCTGACTAAGTAGTTTCACAGTTAGAGAATTCACATGGTGAATCAGAATATCCCAAACGGCATGTTGAACCTGAAAAAAACACATAAACATGTTGCACCAGGTCAAAGAAACTGCTTGCCTCCAAACAGCATCTAGCAGCACCATTGACAACCAAATTCAGAGAATGCACACTGCAAGGAATGAAAAAGGCCCTAGGATTGATTTCCATCATTCTCCTTTGCAAACCATTGTCTTTACCCTTCATATTACTCCCATTATCATAGCCTTGGCCACGTACATTTTCAACAGATAATGACATTGTTTCAAGCTCTTGTAGAATAGTTTCAGTCATAAATGCTCCAGTCATCTCCTTCAGTGGTACGAAACCCAAAAAGTGTTCCTTTATGAGTACTTCAACATTATCTTCATCTGCAGACTTTTCCATATCCACAAAATGAATGATCATCATCATTTGTTCAACATGACTCACATCTGGTGTACAGTCCAGTATTATTGAAAAGTATTTTGCAGAATGGGCAGCTTCTAGGATTGGGTCATCTTGGGTCATCTTGACCCTACATTGCAAATTGAAAAAAAAACCGCTAAAATATTATTTATTTTTGCAGTAAATAAAATACTTAACATATTAATAAATTCTCAGAAATGTAGAGAAATGAATTATAATTCATATTCCCTCTGTACGTGCACGGGAATTGAAATAATGACATCTTTGTGGTTTTATTTGCATTTTTTATCTTTTTCTTTTTTTTTCATTTTCTTTTTTTTTTTCATTTTCTTTTTTTCCTTGAATTTGGTGCCCCATTTAACTTGGCACCCTAGGCCACCACCTAGTTCGCCTATATGGATGGGCCGCCCCTGGCTGAGCTGTTCCTTTTTATACTGAGGTTCCAGCTGGACCATGCCCGTGGGAGTGTGGCTTCCACCCACAGTGTAGGGTTAACCTCCTCCTGTCCAGTGTGGGGCAAATATATCCCATCATCACCACATTAATGATTTGAAAAACATCTTCTGTGATAAATTAAGTGAACTTGCACATTGTCCTCTGAGCCCCAGCACCAAGACTGTTGAACATCTACAAGATAGTTTGCTATTTGGCGGTAGGACAGGTGAATACTATTCTGAAACATGAAGGTTCCCATCCTGCTCTCACTGAAGTCAGTGTTTAAACTCCAGGATTTACATGAAAATAGTGTAGCCTGAAAAGAGCTTACTCTGTTAATTTTTTGAACATTTTATACTATAACTTTTATTAATTATATTATTTATTATCATCATTCAAATCAGTGTTGAAGGATGTGTGCAGCTCCTGGTAATTTTCCAGTCATTAATAAAACAGAGGAAACTTGGGGAAATGGAAAGTATGAACATGTTCAGATTGAAATTATATATTCTGTGCAATTTTATAGAGGCTGACAAAGTGAATACAAAATAGCCTCAAACACCATCCAGCTACTCAAAAGTTACTGTAGAGCCAATGTATCAAGAAAATCAAGACTCATGAAACAAGGAAGGTACATCAACCCCAGGCCACTGAAGCAATGCAAGAGAAATGAATTATTGGGAACCAGCACTGGAAAAGTACTGCAACAATGCTACCTGTCTAGTCACAAAGGCCCATGATGTCAGTGATGCCACCAACAGAGGAAAAATGACTGGAGATCTATGGGAATATGAAATGTAAGTGTCTTGGCATTTCAGTTATATAACCTATGATCAAGATTAAGGTCAGTAAAGCCTGAGGCGTCAACTATTAGAATTAATAGGTGTTTGACATTTACATCAAGGGGAGCAGGTTTAAGTTCCAGGGGCCAGATTTTGCTCTCACCCCGAGTGGTTATGTAGGGGTATATTAGAGAGTAAGAATGCCTTCCCCTTTGAGTGACATCTTGTAGGGTTTCCTGGATCACAGCACTCAGGGCAAACAGGGGCTGCACCTGAGGAGCTCCTTCAGGAGCAAGTGGGTGGGGAGTAGGCAGGGAGCAAACAGACCCATGGTTCCATCCCACAGGCAAGCAGCCAGAATGGCACACCCTTGTAGAAGTGGTGTTGCAAATTATTCCTCTAACCACACTCAGGAAGCCCTATGATGCAATGTGCCTCTCTGAGAAACAAAACCTCTCAACATTCTTCTTAGGACAATTCACATGTGTGTGGTGCCTTCCTCAGGACTGTGCCTTAAAAGGTACATCTAGCCCTATGTGAATAGCTTATAAAACAGAAATATAGACACTTATCCTGTCAAAAAGTGAATAATTTTACAATATTTTGTCTACATTCTTTTGGCAGATTTTAGCTATCAGTTTTTTCTTACCCTCTTATATACTCCCTCATAGAAATGTCATATACAATTTAATAGGTATGAAGCTAATAAGGTTCTAGAGAAGCAAAATCCAGTTTTATTCTGTATGTATGAGACTTAACATAATTATATCCCTGATATAGAATTTTACAGCTTGGTTTAAACTAGAGGGGCTTTCCATAAGGACCAGAAAGATTTCTGAATAAAATACAAAACCTGTCAGACAACTAGTAAAAATACAAAGCATCTGAGCTGTTCAGGTTTTAAAAGAAGCTACAGTAGTTATGCATGTAAAGTAACTACATTGCATTAGGATTTTAGGCATGTTTATACTTACTGCACCTGCAGCAGAGAGTTTATTTTCAACATTTATAAAATACAATTGATATGAGGTTTTTAAAAATAATCTATCATTCACATAATCCCATTAAGAGTGCCTACTAGTGTTCATTGCCATGAAAGACTGTAACAATTCAGAGAGAGCTGCTATGGTCTGTTGCTTTAATGAGCTGCATATTAAAACACATCTGAAACCATAAAAGATGAGAATTCAGAATGGAAATGGGCTCTGACATACGTGCTGTATGACATCCACATTTGATTATCAGTCAGATATTCACTACATACAGGTTTAATTAAACAAGCATCTATCAGGCAATAAAAAAGCATAAAAAAATACATGCTGCTCTGATCAGGGCCAAATCTTTTTTTATAGGGCCTAAAGCAACAGACTCACTGTAGGAATATGGAAAAATAATATTCACCACCTGTAATACTGTTAAAAAAATTCTTTATCGTTTTACAACAGTGGCAATATTTTGCATTTTTGTTACAATTTTTTTGCATGTTTCCAAGGTGAAATATGTGAAAAAGTTGTTTCATCTGGAGCAATTTTTTGTGGGGGAGGGAGGGGAATGTTGCTTTTACTATGGTGACAACTTTTATATTTATTTTGAAAATCTGAATTTGCTGGCACAGCAATTTTCATGCTGGATCAAATTAACAAATGCTCTCCAGAATTGTGCAATTCAGACTCACTGAGTTGAACCTGTTGTTAGCCTGCCCAGCTGCAGTCAGAACACCACTGCAGGAATGAGGACAAATATTCAAAACAGTTAGTTTCACTTACATCACACGTGACTGGACATTCCTTCTTGCCATCCCTTCTGTTCTTGAGCAGTTCCAAGGGAAGTCTTATGAAAAAAATCAGCAGTATTAGAGAAGAGCTCAAATCACAATAGTTGGATGCAGGCACAGATTTCAAAGTCTGTGAAATTGCGGATTGTTTGGTTCTGGATTTTGGATCAAGGTGGCATGTGAAGTATATACACTTCAGGTCACCAAGCAGGGTAGAAGGTGAAGCCCTGCATAGGTGAGTAGAGTAAAGACATGCCTGAACCCTGTGGGAATTAACCCTTCATAGCGCTCTACATGCCTAAGCAGTGCCTCCCCATCCACACTGCTATTTATACCTACACCTCCCCTGTGAAAGGGAAAGACTCTGTCATTGGGAAAGTCTCTGGCAGCTGGAGACTGCAGAGAGTAGTTCGAGCCTTTTGCCACCACAGAGAAAGATCTGGCAGCAGGAAAGGCTTTGCTGGAGACTTTCTCCGCTGCCTCCCTGTGCCAGAGTCTTTCATTGATGCATGTAGCTACACAGTGCAGTGTGGACACAGCTTGCTTTTCACTGAAGTGTGTGCCGCTACACCTACCCTACGCACCGCCACCAGAGCAGTAATATCAAACTATGGTGTATTTTGTGACTAGAGCATCTGTCCTTAGAAATTGTATTCACGCCCAACTTATTTACAAAAGGCAACTTATTTCTGTATAATGATACTAACTGTGGGTACTACTACTGTAATGGAGATTCAAACTGGTGAATGGGTGTAAATCCCCCAGCTGCACCTTTCAGGTGATCAGACACCCTGAAGAGGATTGATTTTAAAGATCTTTCTCTTTTATTTTTTGTTTTGAAAGACATTCAAAGACCATACTCTGGTGGCACATTTAAATGTTTTTCATCTGCCAAAACTAACGTATAATTATATTTATTTTTTATTCAGTAGCTAAAATCTTAAATATATAATTTAGTTATTTTCAAGTGTATGCACATATAGGTCAACACTACTGATAAACTGTAGTATTATATTGTTTTTTCCCAGTTGGTATGAATAATATTTCTAGATTCAGTAACATTTTGAATACAGATAACACCCAAGGAAACAGAAAAACTATTTAATAGCTAACAACATTTTTATTATGTTTGTTTGTTTCCCTACATTTTCCTTGCAGACAAGAGGGAGAATAAAGCTATTTATTTAAGAAAATTTAAATTAATATGCATGCCAATTATGTGTGCTTTAGCATTACAATTTTACATTGGTTAGAATTAGGGTCAGATTTTTAAAAGTGATCAGCAACCAGTGACTCTCATTTAGAAATCTAAATAAGCACTTGATCCAAAACATATTAAGTAAATGGAAAGACTCCCATCCCAATGACATTAGTAAGCTTTGGATCAGGTCTTACATGGTCAGATTTACAAAATAATTTCATCAGAATTTTAAAGGCATTTAGGTGCCTAGGCATGTTTGTAAGTCCCACTAGGTGCCCATCTGCATCTTTAGGTAGCTCAATGCCTTTAAAAATCAGACCCTCAACTCCTAATTAGTCACTGATTTGAAGTCCCTGAATTTTAAAGACACTCAGAACCCAGCAGCCCCATTGTGAAATCTGTTCATTAAAGTATCTATGTGGCAGCTAAGCTCTTCGGAAAGTCTAGCTCCAGTTATGGGCGCTAAGCACTGTTGAAAATCTGGCTCTTAATCCCTGCATGTATTTGTATACTCTTGTCTTGTATTGCATGAGGCATGCTTTACTTGTGGATTTTGTTACATTACAATATTTACAAGTTTATATACATAAAACAATTCACTGTTTAAAATTAAAGTTTTTATTTATCATAAAATATAATCTAGAAAAAATATAATTTATCCTGTGGAAAAAATAATGTATGATCACATAATTAAAGACTGTGTCACAATGCATACACACAAGGGGACAAATTAAAGTTACACAGGCAACTTTAATTTTGGCACTTGCTAACTTTGGACTTCATTAGGCATCCTTAATAATATTCTTCTAATAACATGTTTTTGTTTTTACCATTAACCCAATATGCAGCATTTGAAACCAATTTATTCTGATATGTGGTATAAATCTCAAACCATCTCATTAAGTTAGTGCAATAGTCTCTTTAAGATTCAAATACACCTCTACCCCGATATAAAGCTGTCCTTGGGAGCCAAAAAATCTTACCGCGTTATAGGTGAAACCGTGTTATATCAAACTTGCTTTGATCCACCAGAGTGTGCAGCCCTGCCTCCCCCCCCCCCCCCCGGAGCACTGCTTTACCGCATTATATCTGAATTTGTGTTATATTGGGTCACGTTATATCGGGGTAGAGGTGTATACGGAGTTATGCTTCATATTATCAGGCAAAAATTATTTCCTTCCACAGAGTTCCTTTTTCTGCTATGATGCACAATAAGCACCATCTTTATGTCCTCTCTTCACTTCAATTCAATTTATTAAAGAAATATTTCTCTGTTTAATATGATCGTCACAAACAAAAGAAATATGGATCACTTCTACCTTGTTTAGGTCTTCTTGCATGTACTGATTACTGTCACCTTCCTTGTTTCATGTGACCTATCGGCAAGGGTGCTCTCTAAACGTCTCAGGCGTTTCTTGGACAGCATTTCATGACTAGCCAGGAAATCTTATTCTCTTTGATTTCCAAAGTGATCCTCATATCTCTAAGCTAAGAATTTTGTTTAAATATTTCAACCAACTCCTCATAATTCAAATGACCCAGTTCTTCAGGGAATCATATGTATCTCTTAGACCAGTTTTCAGAAAATGTATCTTTCCTTGTGACTGTCTCCAATGGCTTTGCACAAAAATATTGCTTCATTCATTAGACATAACCCTTTTCTTCACCTTTTCAATCAAAATGGAAATAGTTCATTTCTCCATGGCCCATGGCAAGTTTTATTTCTCTTTTTACTTTTTATCCTTCTCTAATTTAACCAGAGACCTTTGCCTTCTCTGCTATTCCACAGATAACTTGCTGCTGCAAAGGATCTCATTCCAGTTGCCAGGGGTTTCCTTGTTATGTCTTAAAAATACAATCAGCCAATCATATCTTCTAATTTAATAACTACTATGACCTTAATTGGATCAGAACAACAACATGGGAATAAATTAACAACAAAATAATCAAGTTGACACAGGGGATGATGCAAAGTCCACTAAAGTGAACCGAAAGACTCCTCATACATTAATGGGCTCTGAATCAGGCCCATATTTAGGATGGCCCAAGCTTGCAGGTATTTAGATTCAGTCTCCAACCAACACCATGTATAATTGTTTTGTAGTCTTTTGGCCTCTGCAGCCAAGATTATTCCCACCCATAATGGTGCAGTAACCAGAGAGTATCACCATAGTCCTTAAAGCCCATAACACCACACAATAGTCAAAACAATACATAGGTGGTCAGATGATTGCATAAGTCTTTGTCAAACAACTGTGATTAATGAACACGTTTGTAAAAATAAAAATCAGTTAATAAATAATGGGCTAAAGTAATCAACTAGAGGCTTCACTATAACTTCCAGCAATACCAGAAAGAGCAAAAAAAGGTGAAATAGGACTGCTTATTTTGACCCTTAGAATTCTGGCCATTTCAAGATTAGCAGCCACATGAATGTGTAGTAAGATGTACATGTGTAGGGCCAGTGGCTTAGCTGGTGTACAACAGCGTAGCTCCACTGAAGTCAATTAACTACAGCTATTAGCACCAGCTGAAGATCTGGCTCTTGAATGTACAAGTTCCCAGTGGATTTACCTTGTACTCCATAACAGCCTTATGCCAACAAATCACAGTTATGGTCCTATTATCAGACCTATTCTGCTACATTTATATGGAGAAGAATCTAACATCATGTCATGCCATCGAAGAAAATAAGACGACTTTTGAAATAAAATACTACTTAATGTGATTAAGTGTGGCAGAATCTGTCTGTATTAGACTAGACTGATAAATTCCCCATGGTATTGAAATGTGAGTGAAGGCTCATTTTTTTATTAACTATGGCGTACGTGGCATTCACTGGAAGTACTTGGGCTCCAGTCCTGCAAAGAGCTGTGTGCAGGTAAACCTTGAAGTCAGTGAGATTCTGGGTCCCACATAGTGTTCATAGAAGGATCAGGGCCTTGATCTGTAAAAATATTTCAGCTGAATACGCATGTCTTTAGGAACCACTGGAATTCTCTGGCTCTTAAATATAGGTCTTCAGATTGACATTCACAACTGAAATAGAAACTATCTTTGATCTATCCGTCCATCTGTCTGCATCTCTGGGGAGTGTTGAGATAAAACAGATTATTCTGAACAAAAGGCAATTTGTTTTTGCCTTTATATGAAAGGTAATTTATTTAGAAAAACTATGCTCTTTGTATTGCTCTGTCTTTATTCACGGGACCCATGAGAACATATGTCTCTTTCTTTCATGTTTTCTTTTTGGCTCTCCTTCTCACTATCAGTGAGTAGGTGGCTGTAGATAACGATGAAAGAGAATTTATTTTTAAAATAGCATGTTGTCAAAACAGCCATCTGGAGTTTTATCATTGATTGTTTTATTGGAAACCCTTATGACACACACAAACAAACACAAAAATACCATTACAATAATAAACTGGTATGGATGTTTATTATCGGCTTAATCCAGCTGGGTTGTAAAAGTTTTAACCCATACAATTCTAGGCAGCCCCTCACTCACAAAGCTAAGTCTAGTTATACGTGGCTTAGAATTACTTAGAAACATATTTTACTGAACACAGTACTTCTGAAACACAGAAGATATTGAAATAGATTTTTGAAATATGATAGGGGACAAACTTCATCCTATTCTGTCCATCATAGTACCCATTAGTTCTCTGAAAATATCTGTTCAATGTGCAGCAGCACTTAAAAAAGCTAACAGAATGTTAGGAACCATTACAAAAGGGATAGATAATAAGACAGAAATATCAAAATGCCATTATATAAATCCATGGTACGCCCACAATTTGAACACAGTGTGCAGTTCTGGTAGCCTCATTCAAAAAAAGATATATTAGAATCGGAAAAAGTGCAGGGAAGGGCAAAAAAAATTATTAGGGGTATGGAATAGCTTCCATATGAGGAGAAATGTAAAAGACTAGGACTGTTCATCTTAGGAAAGAGATGGCTTGGGGAGGATATGATAGAGGTCTATAAAATCATGAATGGTGTGAAGAAAATGAATAGGGAAGTGTTTTCATCCCTTCACATAACACAGGAACTAGAGGTCACCCAATTCAATTAATAGGCACCAGGTTTAAAACAAACACGAGGAAGTACTTCTTCACACAGTGCACAGTCAGCCTATGGAACTCATTGACAAGAGATGTTGCGAAGGCCAAAAGTATAACTGGGTTCAAAAAAGAATTAGATAAGTTTATAGAGGGTAGATCTATTAATGGCTATTAGCCAAGATGGTCAGGGATGCAACCCCATTGTCATAAGTAGTTAGTTAAGGGTTAAGTTCTACCTGTAAAGGGTTAACACAGACCTGGTGAAACACCTGACCAAAGGACCAATCAGGGAAGAGAATTTGAAAATCCCAGAGAGCGGGAACTTGGGTCTCTGTGTTTTTTGTTCTGTGTTCTTAGCCGTCTGGAACTACACCAGCCCACACGCTTAATCAAGTCTGCTCATCTTTCTGAACTAATTTCTTCTATTCAAGCTAGTGAGTATTAGAAGTACTGGGTAATTTCATATAAGAATCCTGTGTCTGCAATTCTGTGTGTTTGTATTGATTATTCGTAATTTTGCCTGTATTGTTTGTACTGAGGAAAAGGGAGAAATTTCTCCAGGGATTAATAAGATTAGACCCTATGAATGTCTATCTTGGATTCATAGAGATTGTGTATTTTTTTCCTTTTTTATTCTTTTAATAAACTCTTTTAGGTTCAGGACTTGGTTAAGTTCCTTACCTGTGGATTCAGGGGAAGGAAGCTAGGCGCCACTCTGTGGAGACTAGGGTTGTCTCCAAGCAGAGAAAGCAGGGAAGGGAGAGGGAAGTGAAAGAAATCTTTCTCCCTCTGTGATTTGATCTGTGCTTCCCCAGGAAAGTCTCTGGAAGGAGGAGGGGGGAACAGAGGGGTGTCTCGATTCACCGAATCAATCGAGTGGTGGCAGCGAGAAGGAAACCTACCCTAAGGGTTAGGGTGGGGGGAGAATACATGCGGGTCCCCATCTTTGAACCCACAAGCTCAAAGTGGGGGTGAGACCCTATGACACCCATGCTCTAGGAGCCCCTAAACTTCTGGGACTGGATGACAGGGATGGATCACTTGGTAATTGCCATGTTCTGTTCATTTCCTCTGATGAGTCTGGCACCAGCCACTGTTGGAAGACAGAATACTGGGCTACATGGACCATCATTCTAACCCAGTAGGAATATTCTTATGTTCTTATATAACCCAGAAAAAGAATCACACTGCAGGGTTTAATCAAATTGCTATTCTATATCCCAATGTTTCCCAACCTTGGGATGCTGCTTGTTTAGGGAAAGCCCCTGGAGGGCTGGACCGGTTTGTTTACCTGCCGCGTCCATGGATTCAGCCAATCGCAGCTCCCACTGCCTGCGGTTCACTGCTCCAGGCCAATGGATGTACTCGCTGCCACTTCCAGCAGCTCCCATTGGCCTGGAGCAGCGAACCTTGGCCAGTAGGAGCTGCGATCAGCCGAACCTGCGGACACGGCAGGTAAACAAACTGGCCTGGCCCGCCAGGGGCTTTCCCTAAACAAGCGGTGTCCCAAGTTTGGAAAAAACTGTTATATCCCATCAACTGGTGATGTTCTGTGATTTTATGGTGCTGCTATCAATTCTGAAATATTGCAGAATATTGTAATGTTGTAAAGAAAAACTGTGTTCTCTTTTGCAAACACTGAGTTAAGAGTTTGAATGTTATATACATACCATGACCATGGGGTGTTGTATATATACACAGACTCACCAGGGTTTGCTGCTACTTTTGCTCAAGTTAGGGTAAGGTCAGATTAAGTAGGTGTATGTGTTAAACAGAGCTTGAGTGGCCTGTCACTGCCTTCTTTTCCTTATGACTGCACAAGGAATTCATAAGTGTGAGCAGCAGACGATCCCTCTCTCAAGCAGCTGCCCAATTACAGGACAAGGGCAGGAAAACTTAGACTGTTATATTGAGAAATTGACATGTTCATGCATGAAGTTCACACAAAATATGCTGGCAATGCAGAATAACGTTCAGCTGGGTAATTCCAAATGCATTCTTCTAGTCATTTTTAGGAGGGCAGTGATCACAGCATTAACATAATGAAGTTTCTTTTAATAGATAAACAAGGAGGAGAACACATATGTTTCTCTTGAAATGAAGGGTTGGTACTAAGGAACTGTGCTTGTTTTTCTCCTCTTGTGTGCTTGTTTTTCTCCTCTATATGCCCCTATGACCTCTTTTATATGTATCCAGTATATTTACGCTGCCCTCCAGGCTGTGCAGTGGGATTGGGGGGGAGAGTAGGGCTCTAAAATATGACCATCCAGATCCTGGTCCTGGCTACAGCTCCTTTTCAACCACTCTGGAGGTGCAAAGGGGACAAAATGAAGAGGCCTTTACTGAACTCCTGAGTATCAGAAATATCCAAATGTCATAGAGCTAACGTAGTTGTCTCTGCACCATTCTCCTTATAGTCCCACATCTACAGTTGTTGCCTGGGGAATGAGCGTGGCAGAAGTAATGTTGTATTCAGATGATTTTCAACTGTGGAACATCCCCTTAGCATCCCCTGCAGCTAGACACAAAGCAGAGCAGCCCTGACGCTATTCTGATTCATGCTGGGGACCATACTGAACCCCGGGAGCCCCATGGATCAGGGGATCATATAAGTGATAAACCGATAACCTTGTCTTGCCAGCTAGGATCCTGTGCTGAGTGCTGATAAACTGAACCTAAGACCTGGCCCTCCGGGTTTGGTGTGAGTTAGCCGTGTAACTACAGTACATATGCAGTAAAGGGGGATCTGATAGGGGGTCTATAAAATCATGCCTGGTGTGGAGAAAGTAAATAAGGAAATGTTATTTATTCCTTCTCATAATACAAGAACTAGGGGTCACCCAATTAAATTAATAGGCAGCAAGTTTAAAACAAACAAAAGGAAGTATTTCTTCACACAACGCACAGTCAACCTGTGGAACTCTTTGCCAGAGGATGTTGTGAAGGCCAAGACTATAACAGGGTTCAAAAAGAACTATATAAAATCATGGAGGATAGGTCCATCAATTGCTATTAGCCAGGATGGGCAGGGATGGTGTCCCTAGTCTCTGCTAGAAAATGGGAATGGGCAAAGGGGATGGATCACTTGATGATTACCTGTTTTGTTCATTCCCTTTGAAACACCTGGCCTTGGACCCTGTTGGAAGACAGGATACTGGGCTAGAAGGACTTTTGTTCTGACCGAGTATGGCCGTTCTCATGTTCTTACGTGCTTATTTTGAGAGATACTAATAGATGCAGTGTACAAAGACTGATTCTTCCCTTGTTTTGTGAACACATGGAACATATTTAGCATAAATGCTTGCAGTATTAAACATATATAGTCACTTGGATTTACAAGTTTTGACTGGTTGAATGAGGGTAATCGGAAAGGAAGTGTCCACAGATGTAACTGCCCCAGTGAAAATCTGTGAACAAAGACAGAAACATAGCAGTACTCAAGTGAGGAGAATATCTATGTGAAATGCTTTTCAGTAATTATCTTCTGAATAGCTATGAAAAGTATTAGACATAGAGATGGGAAAACATAACTGTGGATTCTTCTGTGATCCTGCAGCCAAGGCTGTTCTAGAGATAATCCCCTTAAAAATTCACTTTGGCCTGAGTTTACATGTGCCAGGTTTCTGCATCACTCATGCTAGTCTGCCTTGCCCAGATGGAGGCCAGTCAGTGACTAATACGATTACATGACCACAATCCTTTTAACAGGAAATGGCTTAGAAACCTGCAATTGGATTTGAACCCATAATCCTCTGAAAGCAAAGGTGGCTTTTCAAATCCTGAAGCCCAACTAATGTGACTAACAGTTCATATCACTGGAAAAATGAGGCACATGTCCAATGCAAAAGCCGTTTTTATTTTTCTTAGAAGGCTTTAATACATTTAAGTGCATGTCCGTTTGGAGTAAACTAAGGCAGTTTCCCCCTTAGGCTTTTCTGTGGGGAAAAAAATCCATTTGGATGCAGTGTGCATCTCTTGATTAGTATGGTAACTGCTATAAATGGGCTGTGTTCCTGAGACTCTGTACTATAGTGCATTGCAGTTGTATTAGAATGTAGCCAAAAGCAAAGGATGTCAATGAACATAATTTGCTTCTCCCTGAAAGTGCCTTTACGACATAGCAATGTCTGCATTATAGGGATCTGGAAATTGCTTATTAACTATAGATGAAGGTTTGAAGTATTAGATCCTATTTACCAGGAAATATATTCCATGGAAATAGCTCAGATACATTATGCAGCAGGACAATTTGATAGAATGTCATTACCCCTGTAATTTTAATTACCTGCATTTAATTCAGGATTTGTTTGTGCTATTTTAGGTAAAAATTCACAGCACTGGGGTTGCTATCCATGATTTTACTGAATATCATATGTTCAGACAAAAATAAGGAGAAGTAAACAACAGAAAAATTATTAGTCATTAGAAATTCCATTGCACTTTACTCAATAGTAGGGCTGTTCATCCGAACTGGAATTTAGCCAAAACATGGGATTATTTTTACATTTTGTCTATCCAAATCCCCTCTGCATTCTCAGTGGTTATGGTATTCTTCACTTCTTGGCCTAGATTTCTATGTAGTGTGGCTTTTTACTATATTAGAGCTGCTATATTCTCTGCCAGAGGTGGCTGGATTTCGATGGGGTAGGAAGTGATTCTTGTAGTGTATGGGGAATTTTGAAAGCCTCTCCCCCCCTCCCCCCCACACACAAACACACTCAGGATGAAAATCCCCACAAAAATGCTATATTGTGACTTGGACTACACATCACACAAAGAAGTAAGACATTCTCGTACACTACCCAAATATTGGGTTTGGGGATGCAGAAATAAGCAAGTGTTGTATGCCTGCTTACTCCCCACAACATGCCAGAGCAGGTCAGGGGATGGAAGAACACGAGGAATGACTGGAACCTTGGCTCTGCCTCCGTGGATTGGCCTACGCCAGCTGCAAATTATAGCTTCCCTGAGCAAGGAGGAAGTTGGCTGGAATTGTGACACAGGGGTGTCTCTGAGGCACAATGCCTCTCAGGGAGGTTTCTGGGGTGGAGTATTTCACACACAACCCATTTTATAAGACTGACTAAAAGCAAAACATACCATGAAATGCTGGCAAAAAGAAAGGTGCTCAACAACAGTAAGGGTAAAGTCTGTACCTTACTTAGCAAGCAGCGTTATTGATTTCAATGGGACTGCTCACAGTGCAAGCAATTAGTCAACATGAGTAAAGGGGGTGGAATCAGGCCCTAAAAATAGATCATGGAGTGCTCTCTGCTTTTATTTACCTCAAACCTTAAAGGGGAGCTCTGGCAATCATGCAGGAGGGAGAGTGAAGGAGAGTGTGGCTGTGAAAACACAGCGAGGCTATAGCTGCTGAGGCAGAGTGATCTACAGGGGAAGGGCTGGGACTGTGAGAGAGACTTGACTGTAGTCTGGCATGCTCCCTGACTAGGGAGAACAATAGGACTCAGAGGCCTGGTCTACACTACGCGTTTATACCGAATTTAGTAGTGTTAAACTGATTTTACGCTGCACCCGTCCACACAACGAAGCCCTTTATATCGATATAAAGGGCTCTGAAAACCGATATCTGTACTCCTCCCCGACGAGGGGAGTAGTGCTCAAATCGGTATTGCCATGTCGGATTAGGGTTAGTGTGGCCGCAAATCGACGGTATTGGCCTCCAAGCGGTATCCCACAGTGCACCACTGTGACCGCTCTGGAAAGCAATCTGAACTCGGATGCACTGGCCAGGTAGACAGGAAAAGCCCCGCGAAGGTTTGAATTTCATTTCCTGTTTGCCCAGTGTGGAGCTCTGATCAGCACGGGTGGTGATGCAGTCCCATGCAGTCCCAAATCCAAAAAGAGCTCCAGCATGGACTGTACGGGAGATACTGGATCTGATCGCTGTATGGGGAGACAATCTGTTCTATCAGAGCTCCGTTACAGAAGACGAAATGACAAAGCATTTGAAAAAACCTCCAATCTATGATAGACAGAGGCCACAGCAGGAACTCAGCACAGTGCTGCGTGAGAAGCGTAACGGAAAGCCAAAGAATCAAATGGATGCTCATGGAGGGAGGGAGGGAGGGGGTACTGAGGACTCCAGCTATCCCACAGTCCCCGCAGTCTCCAGAAAGCATTTGCATTCTTGACTGGGCTCCAAATGCCTGAAGGGTCAAAAACATTTTCCCGGGTGTTTCAGGGTGTATGTCGTCAATTTACACCCTTCCCCCCCCCCCGAAGGAAAAGGGAAAAAAAATCGTTTCTCACCTTTTTTCAATGTCACTCTATGTCTACTGCATGCTGCTGGTAGACGGGGTGCTGCAGCGCTAAACCGCAGCATCCTCTCCCCTCCCCTCCCCGGTGGCAGACAGTACAGTACAGTAGGACTGATATCCGTCCTCGTCATCATCCTGTGAGTGCTCCTGGCTGGCCTCGGTAAGGTCGGCCGGGGGCGCCTGGGTAAAAATAGGAATGACTCCTGGTCATTCCCAGCAGATGTTACAGAACGGCTGGTAACCGTCCTCATCATAGCAACTGGGGGCTGAGCTCCATCAGCCCCCCCTCCCCCATGTCTAAAGAAAAGATTCTGTACTGCCTGGACTAGCACAGATTCATCTCCCCAAACAGCAATCAGATCCCGTACCTCCCATTTGGTCCATGCTGGAGCTTTTTTTGCAATTCTGGGACTCCATCATGGTCACCTCTGCTGATGAGAGCTACACTCACCTGCAGATTGCCATGCTGGCCAAACAGGAAATGAGATTCAAAAGTTCCCAGGCCTTTTCCTGTCTACCTGGCCAGTGCATCTGAGTTGAGAACGCTGTCCAGAGCGGTCACAATGGAGCACTCTGGGATAGCTCCTGGATGCCAATACCGTTGAATTGCAACCACACTACCCCAAATTCGACCCGGCAAGGTTGATTTCAGCACTAATCCCCTCATCAGGGTAGGAGTACAGAAATCGATTTTAAGAGCCCTTTAAGTCGAAAAAACGGCTTTGTTGTGTGGATGAGTGCAGGGTTAAATCGATGTAACACTGCTAAATTCGACCTAAACTCGTAGTGTAGACCAGAGCTAAGTAAAGCATCCCTGCACTGCCTAGTTTGTGGATCTGAGCCATTTTTCTGTGTACTAGATTAATCCATTGCCTCTCTACTCAGCAAAAGAGGAAGTCAGTTGGAAAAGTATTTTGTTGCCTTGTGACTGAAGTTCAATGATTTTTCCAAACCTCAAACCATGTTCACGAAAGTCTGGCAAACATGGGCTATTTTTCACGCAGCTGGGAAGCTAGCAAACCTCCAATAGATTTCCATTGCTAACCACTTTAACAGCTTCCCCTTCCTCTCAAAAAGTCCCTGGATTTGCCCTGTAGGCAGGTGGTGAGAAGTGGGCGTCTTGAAGCTTGTGGTGAGTGGGGGCCAATAGGAAAGGGATGTATGGCTTTTGGGGGTGGGAGTAATCATGAATCTCCAAAGCAATTTGAAAGTTATTTTACATCCACAGTAATGACTTTGTCACTTCTTCGCTGAGCCAGATTCAAACTGTGACCTAGCAGCAAAAGGTGCTGCATGTTATCCTCTGCCCCTCTTGTTCCCTCTTCTTAATTTTCAAAGAAAAACTAGTGATAGAATGTCCTGCTCCCTTTCCTTGAGCTTTTAAAACCCCTTTCTCAGAAGACTTTACTGCCCAAGGTGGTGGTGGCCCAACTGGACAGAGCAGGTTCCAGTGAACTTTGGGCAAGAGAGGAAGGGAATACTTCCCTGCTTCTGGCCAGTACCCTTTGTCTGGACCTTTTAAACTACAGTATGTCAGCAGAATAGCAAGGCTGGCTGTTTCCTCTTTTACTGTTCGTTATTCTTTTTATTTTTAACTTATTTTAAGACCATTAACATGACAGCTGACCTTCTCTTCTTTGTAATTGGGTTAAATGATTGCAAAGTCTTCTATGTGCATTGTAGTTCTCCTTTCAAGGGCTTTCTTAACTACTTGCTTCTATTTATATTTCTCCTACCACAAAGCCAATGTCACCCAGAGGTACTTCTGTTCTTTCTTATAAGAAATGTGAACTCTGCTATTTATGGAGAGGGGTTATGGAACATTTGTGCTGACTAATTACTTTCATTTCTTTAAAGTTGTCCTCAGTCACACTTCCTTTTCTTTGCATTAACCCCTTAGTGCCAGTGCCCTCAAAAAAACTTTCTAGTGAAGCCAGAATGTAACAGTGCTGACAGCTTCTTTACAATAGGCAAAGACTGGAGTTTATTTCATTGTTACAGATGCAAGAAACTTCTGTACTCTCTTGATATGGCCACATAGAAAGATTAGCAGTGACCGGTCACATGCTTTCCTGTTTATTATCCAGTTTGAGCAACAGCATCAAAGAGACATTTCTTTCCCAGCACCCCAAAGAGCTAATATTAGGATTTCTATTCTTAAAGGGGCTCCTATTCAAATCAATAGGTGGTCCAGTGTATATACTGGTGCTTAGTTGAGAACTTAACTTCAGTTAATAGCATACAAAAGTATCTAATATGTCTTTCTTCCGATATGCTAGTCCTGGGTTTGAACCAGAGCTGTAACATCATAGGCTAGATTGGACGTATAGTACAAGTTAACCTTTCCCCCTCCCCTTGTACCCTGTTCATGGGCTACCCACAAGTGCAATCCTGAGCATAAGAATTGTTTCAGGCACTGATTCCCCAAAGGCAGAAAGATGGGGAAGGATAAAAGCACAGGCACGGCCATGCCCTCCTTTCCTTTGCCAAAAGAGCTGGGCTGGCAAAGAGTTGAAGGCAGTGCACTCTGTTCTTTCCAAGAGTGCAGCAGTGGTGACTGTGACCCACACTACCCAGTTAGGCACAATGCCTCCTATTCATTACTAGTATTTGTCTTGTATTTGTACCATGCCCACAAATATCGAGTAAAGCACAGTTCCTAATTTCACAGAGTTTACAGTCCAGAACAGCCACCCAGCTAATACATCTCTGTCCCTTTTCACTTGCAGCTGGTGGATCTAGCGACAGGATTTAGTCCTCTCTCAATATTTTAAACCCTATCTGTTAAACATTATCTCAGTATGTTACATTTCTGGGGAGGCTGGTACAAAAAGACATTCCATTGATTGTTTAAATTAATAGTGTGTCATTCTAGAAACTAAGCAACCTTATTCAAATGGATAGATACAGATTGATACAGACCCCAAGTCAGAACCAGCTCAGGGAAACTGTGCCTGAAAATCATTGCCATCCAACAAGTCTTTAGGGGCCTATGTAAAATGAGTTGGTTGTCTCAGTTCAGTTCAGCTTCTAATAGATACATGTCCACATCCCATAACAACCTCCTGAGTTGGCAATCTTTTGTACTCCTATTAGTGTCAGCAGTGAGGCCAGAGACTGAATGGCCTCATAGCTAAATTACCCTCCTCTAGGGACTCCAAGATGACTAAAATAAAGGTGATTTAGCTGCAGTATCTTTAGAAGAGGAGAAAAAGAGCTATATTATATTTTATGTGTAATTTGCCAGTTGTATAGCTGAGGCCATTTATACAGTAATATAATTCTGTATTGTATAATGTGGAGTAAAGTTATAACTTCACACCAGGAGTATTTTTAATAACCACAAGTGGTCAGGGCTCGGTTTTATGCCTCATCCAGAAAACAACAGGCCAGATATAGGGAGGTAGTGTGGTTTAGTGGATAATGCACTGGATTTGAACTCAAGAGACCAGGATTCTATTCCTGGTTTTGCTACTGACCTGTTGTGGGATTCTGGACACGCACTTCATTTCTCTGTGACTTTCCTGCCCTTCCAACTTTTCTCTGTCTTGTCTATCTAGACTGTAAGCTCTTTGAAGCAGGGAGAAGCTCTGAGATATATAGCTTGTGCATTGGGGGCCGCTAGGTCCTACTGTAATAAATATGAATAATATGCAGAAAAAGGGAAGCTTTGTACCACTCCATCACTACAAAATTGTTCTAAAGCATAGTATAACTAGACATGCAGGAGATGCTTGGGTGTCATGAAGCCCCTTGTGATTAGAACAAAAGGAGTGGGTGGGGGAGAGGAAAGACTGTGTCCCTATTATTCTCGTGACCTCAGCTGTTCAGCTGGACCCGTGGGATTGGAGGCAGTGAAGAGGTAACTACCCAGCTGAATAGAGTGCTCCTTGGCCACAGCTGTGGATCTGGCCCAGCACTTCTGGCACAGTTGGGCAAAATTCCAAGCTTGTGCATCTAACATTAGGTACATAAATTCACACGTAGACACCTCAGTATAAGTGGCTTGATTTTCAATTGACAAGTACTCACGTTTCATTGCCCCCAAGTGCCTTGGGTTTCATCTGTACGGTTCTGGTGGAGAAGCATTTTTCAGAACACTATGCAATGTCTCTGAAAAGTACAGAAGTGCCAGGAACATGCAAACAATTATCTGTAAATGGCCTAATGTCATTATGACCCAGCAGACCCTTGCCAAGGGCAGTGAATGCCAAAAATATTCTATGTACATCCCTAAACCCTGTCACCAGGGCCTGTGTATAATAGGATTATGAAGCTGGGTAAATGGCTGCACAATTTAGACTATTTTTAAATTGCTGCAGAATTGTTTTCAAGAATCAAAGCTTATATTGAAAAGTCTCTAGCCCTTACAGTTGTAACGATACACTTCAAAACTGAGTGTAAACCAATGCAGTGATGTCTGCCTAAGTCTGCAGACAATATGGGACAGTAGCTTGGAGTGCCATAAAGTGCCCCATCTCTCTTAGTGGGATATTATTACTGAAGTCTGATAATTTTAATGTCACCATTAACTATTTCACTACTGATTATTTTAGCAGAAACTTCCACAATCTCCGTATGTAGTTGCATCTGTTGGGATAGGGTGCAGCAGGCCAACTAGTTGTTGTCAAGGGTGGCTGAGATGGGAATCAAGAAATTCAACTCTCTTCCCCCCTGCCTAGCCCCAAAAAGGAAGGGAATAAGGAGATGCATCCCCTCCCCAGTACCAAAAGTCTCAGACTGCCTCCTGGGTGATGAAATCCCAACTGACCTCTCTTCTGCCCCTTCATTCCTCCTCCATTCTCTCCCTCTCATCTACCCCGCCTTACAAACATTGCAAGCACACTTCGAAGATGGCAACTGCACTGCTTCCAATTTCACCCCAGAGTCTTTCATTTATTCATTAAATACATTTTGATGAAGGGTCTGAAATTCCCTTTTTGCAAATATTCTGATGGCGAAATTCTCACTCCCATAAATGTCTGGTATCACGAAGATACAAAGGCTGGTGAGCACAGCTAAAATCGAAACTTGCTTAGAATTCATTAAATGTTTATGGGGGAAAAAACTTTCCACTGTTATCCTGGTTGCAGTAAAGATATTTAAGATTCATATCCTGAAAGGTGACCAATACAAATGCTCTCAGCAAATGGGACAGCAGCAAAGAAAGCAGTAAAGATCAATATATATCAGGCAATGAGACAAGATGACTCTGCCAGACAAGCATTTATGGCTTTCTTGAAAGAGCTTTACTGTAGAGTGTTTTGGAATGAGGGAAAAGGGAGGGGGGAGCTAATACTATTTAGCATTTAGAGAAAAAAATGTTCTCATTTCAGAATACCCAAGAGTCCATGCACTTTATAAAGAAAATGGAATAGTTGAGAGAACAGAAAATATATCATACAGATGAAAACTGTCTAGAGCCACTATGCCACGGATCAAGGGATGCTTGTAGATATAATCATAAAAGGATGAAAAATACATGTATTAAACTGCTAGGAGAACTGGGATGTATGAACCAAGATATGGTAAAAACGGGATTAGAAAATGAATTTTGAAAAGTGAATTTTAATATTCAAAATATACAAAAAACTAGTATAACTGATATGAGACATGCCCAGTCCCATTCATACCTCTGCAGACTATGTCTGGGAGAACTTAAACCCAAAGTCAACAAAGAATATAGAATGTATATTACACACACACACACACACTGTGCCTCTGCATTTCCTAACTTTGAGTGGTTGACTTTGCAGCCACACTGTTCTTTTAATGGTGTGTGTGTGCGCGTGTGTGAGTGAGAGAGAGAGAGAGAGAGAGATTTCTCAAGTTTATCTAGAAAGCAAACACCAAAAAACCCAGAAATTCTAACATCTGACACCCACATGGGTCATCAGCAGGTCTGGAATCTTTAGGTCCACATCCAGATCTCTGACACTTGAGCTAAAAGAGTAACTGATAACAGTAGTTGGTTGTCATCTCCATGGGAACCAGGACTAGAGAAAGGTGAGACACATTTTGTCAGTGAGCATCACAGATATTTGCTGACAGCCAAAGAATGGTGAGACTCATTAATCTTGTGTTCCATTCCAGACTCTGGAGGGGAATGTGCTCTAGAAATCATAGACCCTTCTGTCCCAACCCCTCCAAACTGTACCCGTCATGTCTCTTCTTTAGTCCTAGCTTTTTGTCCCAGTCTCATTCTCAACTACTCACATTCAAGCTCCCTTCTACTTCATCTCCTCCCATCCTCTTCCTGGCTGCTCGTTCAAGGGCATATCTATACTGTATTGGTGGTCTGCTATTTCCACACAAGGAAAGACAAAAACTGACATGGAGATCAAAGGATGGTTTCACCCCCTGAACAGCTTGATCATGATGCCGGTTGCTGATGCTAGAGAAGATCATTATTGGAGGCCATAATATATATGAGTGCAGATGTCAAAAATGACCACCATCTTGTTATTGGGACGATCAAAATAAAATGAAAGAATGCAACACTACACAAGGCACAGGATACTAGAAAGTTAGTAAATCCAGAAGTCATGGTGCATTTCAAGCTGAAACGTAGCAAGATCAGAAGAGTCAAAGATACTGGTGGAAGACATAAGAGAACAATGGCAGTTTTTCAAAGAAGCAAGTATAGATGCAGCCAGGAATACAATGGAGGTGAGAAGACCTAAGAAAGAAGAATGGCTCCAGCCAAGTGCATGCAAGCTTGTTGAAAAAGAGGAAAGAATTAAAGAATGGAGTTCAGCAAGAATGAGACAGCGGTAAAAGACCTATTCTGTAAAGACAAAGACAAGAAAGTGAAAAGATCAGCTAAAAGAGAGAATGGATGGGAAATAATGCAAAAGAAACTGAGGCAGCATTTAAGAGAGGGCATTCTAAAAAAACCTTGTTTTGATATTTAAACAATTGACATCACAATTCTCAATCAATTGTTTCATGGCACAGTCTCAGTGTTTCAATTTTAACCACAGAGGAAGGACAGACAGCCTGTTCAATAGACCGTTTTCCAAACTGTATTCAACCAGCTAGAATCGCTAACACTCAAATTGACAGATGCTGTTCCAAGAAGGACTGCTGAGATCAGATGAGGTCCACCTATTAAAGAAGGGGAAGAACATCTTCGTAAACAGACTGGCTAACCTCGCAAGGTGGGCTTTAAACTAGGCTTAGCAGGAAATAAACGCTCATGGGTAAATCCAGAACATGGAGGTCTGGGTGAAGGACAAAATCTAGGGGGAACATAGCAGGGATAAAGCAGACACAAGAGGGAATAAACAAGGGAAATCTAATGAACATCTTGTTTGTATACTAATGTAAGAAGTATGGGGAATAAACAAGAAGAACAATAAATAAGAGTGAATCATAACAATTATGACATAATTAGCATCACAGAGATTTGGTGGGATGATTCACATAAATGAAATAGTGATATAGAAGGGTACTGTTTATTCAGGATGGATAGGCAGGGGGAAAAAGAAAGGAAATGTTGTGTTGTATATCAAATGTGTGTACAATTGCACTGAAGTTGAGATAGAAATGAGAGACAGACCTGTTTAAAGTCCCGGGGTAAGGATAAAAGGGGTAAAAACAACAAAGATGATGTCATGTAGAGGTCTACTATAGATCATCTAACCAGGAAGAAGCGTTGGATGAGACATTTTATAAACAAATAAAGTCATCCAAAGCACAGGAGTTGGTGGTGATGGGGGATTCAACTACCCCAATATCTGCTGGGAAAATAATACAGCAGGACACAGATTATCCAACAAGTTCTTGAAATGCACTGGAGACAAACTTTTTATTACAGAAAGTGGGGAAAGTGACTAGGAGAGAAGCTGTTCTAAATTTGACTCTGACAGATAAGGAAGGACTGATTGAGAATTTGAAAGTAGAAGGTAGCTTGGGTGCAAGTGATCGTGAAATGATAGAGTTCGTGATTCTAAGGAATGGTAGGAGGGAAAACAGCAGAATAATGAAATGGACATCAAGAATGCAGACTTTAGCAAACTCAGGGAATTGGTAGGTAAGATCCCATGGGAAGCAAGTGAAGGGAAAAAAAAGAGACCAGGAGAGTTGGCAGTTTTTAAAAGAGACATTAAGGGCATGAGCAAACTATCTCAATCCATAGGAAGTATAGTAAGAGATCACCATGAGTTAACTAGGAAATTTTCAATGACCTGAAACTAAAACAAACAAACAAAAAAAAAGAGTCATATAAAAGGTGGAAATTAGGTCAAATTATGAAGGAAGAATATATATTTTTAAAAAGACACAAGCAAGTCGGGACAAAGTTAGAAAGGCCAGGGCACAAAACAAGATTAAACTATCGGGGGACATAAAGGGTAACAAAAAACCATTTTACAAATAAGTTAAAAGCAATAGGAAAACCAAAAACAGAGTAGGACGAGGCAAGAAAGACAGTAACAGAAAATGCAGCAATGGCCGAAGTGTTAAATGCCTTTTGTGTTTGTTTTCATCAAAAAGGTCATCAGACAAATCACATAGTGAACATCAGTGTAAATGGGGTAGGACCTGAAGCTAAAATAGAGAAAGCACAATTTAAGAATTACTTAAATGAGCTAGATGTCTTCAGTTCAGCAGGGCCTGATGAAATATGTCCTAGAATACTTAAGGGACTGGCTCAGAGATTTATTCAGCCATTAGTGATTATCTTTGACAACTCATGGAGGACAGGAGCAATCCCAGACAAATGGAAAAGGACAAATATAGTTCCAATCTATAAAAAAGCAAATAAGGACAGCCCAGAGAATTATAGACCAGTCATCTTAACTTCAGTACAGTCTGTAAATAGCTGAGTGGTTGTTGAACATGCTAAAGCCTGGGATAAGTATTCTAGACCCTCGATCAAGTCTTCAAATTTGCTTCTTAGAGGGAGGTGGCTGAGGCACTGACGATGGTGGAGGGTGCTGCTGTTTTGGTTGTTGTCTCTGACGTTGTTGCTGTTGTTGATTATAGGGTCTCTGGTGTTGTTGAGAGTAAGTGGGGTATCTCTTCCTCTGATATGGTTGATATCTAGATTGTGTTCTTCTCGTGGCAGGTGTGTGAATCCCAAGGGATTGGAGCGTGGCTCAAGAATCTTTCATGCTATGCAGCACCTCATTGGTTTTGGCTTCAAACAACTTCTTGCCATCAAAGGGGAGATCTTCCACTGTATTCTGGATCTGTTTAGGAAAAGTTGTAGAGTTAAACCATGAGGCTCGCTGCATGACAACTGCTGTTGCGGTAGACCTGGCTGCAGTATCAGCTGCATCAAGGTAGGCTTGTAACGCAGTTCATGCTATCATCTGTCCTTCAGAAATCAAAGACTTAAATTGCTGTTTCTTTTCATCAGGAATATCGTTAATAAAATCCATAAATGTACCATAATCTCTGTGGTCATATTTGGCGAGTAACACCACATAATTTGACACTCTAAATTGGAGTGTGGATGATGAGTATATTTTGCAGCCAAAGAGATCCAACCTTTTGCTGTCCCTATCACCTGGAATGGATTGGAAATATTGCTGTTTACCTCTTTGGTTGGCTGCCTCAACCATCAGC
The DNA here is from genome assembly GCF_016161935.1 of Mauremys reevesii. Classification (NCBI taxonomy): domain Eukaryota; kingdom Metazoa; phylum Chordata; order Testudines; family Geoemydidae; genus Mauremys; species Mauremys reevesii. The sequence goes on along the minus strand of NC_052623.1, from coordinate 129,750,221 downwards.
GAGTTGGGCGTTGGGTGCATAAATGGAAATTCTGAACCCTTCAAGGGGACGTAATATTTACAGTCTTCTTTTTTGCAAGTTGGTGGGATTGTAGCTGGAGTTTTACACACAATTCTTGCAGGTTCCATGATAGTTCCATTAACTGGTAGTGCTATCTTTGATGAAAAGGATGCTTGTAAGATGTCAGTTAACTCATGTTGAGTTTCTGGCACCTCTTCCAGGACAATTTTGAGCTCTGTAGCCACCCTTTTGAACAAATCCTGGAAATGATCAAAGTCATCCAACATGGTATGTGTGGAGGCCAGTACATTCCTCAGCCCACACTGTTTCCCACAGCCCCCATTGGCCTGGGACAGCGAACCGCAGTCAGTGGGAGCTGCAGTCGGCCGAACCTGTGGACGTGGCAGGTAAACAACCAGCCCAGCCTGCCAGGGTGCTTACCCTGGCAAGTCGCGTGCCAAAGATTGCTGATCCCTGTCCTAGGCTCTTTAATCTCTCAGGCTGGGGATGGTAGAGAAGGAACTGAGGGCTCCGGGTCACATGCGCGGTACTTCAAGTGCCAATGGCATGCAAGGCACGTGCCGGGATCACGCAACCCAGATGGGCACTGCTGCAAAACTCTCCAAGCGAAGGTGCAGGGATGCACCATCACCTGGAGTGGAGCACCCACAGGGACATCACTCAAAGAAGAAATATAGGTTGCCTCATGTGCCACTAGGCACAACAGATTCTAAGTTCTACACTAGCACTAGAAGATGTAGATTCCAGCTTGAGGAAACATAGCTGTATGAACACAGATTGAGCTAATACACTAAAAATAGAAAGAAGTGATGATGCCACAAATGGCAGGAGCTAGCCACCCTAGTATGTACCTCTGGCCTCAGATGGGATCGTACTTGGTACAGCAAGCCCCTCCTACCTTTCATGCCACTGTGGAGACACTGCAATTTTTAGCATGCTAGCTCCATCAAACCTGGTGAGGGTGTGTCTCTTCAAGCTGGAATTTACACCTTCCAGCTCCCCTGCTGATGTATCCCTGTCTTTGTGCAGCCAGTCCCAGTTCTCCCCCAGAACCATAGTCCCTTGTCAGATCTACTTCTCCTATTAGTACTGTTGTTTTTTTAAAGCACACTAGCATGTATTAAAGTTTAAAGGACCACAAACAATCTATTCTTCAGAATCACAAATTGATGGCAAACCTGCATTAGGTAGGCATCTTGCCAGGAGATCACAGACAACATCAGACACAATGATAGCATATAAGTATATTGCTATTGACATAAAGATTGCCTGAGTGTAGAACATAAATTTCTAAGAGCAATTAGAAACAAAATTCCAGTTTGTTGTGTTGTATTAATTTTTACAATCTTGCTTGCCATTGGGAAGTGCAATTTTTGTCATAGGTTTTGTATAATAAGTTTTTCCTATGAGAAGTGTTCAAACTCTTAGCTTTGTGCCTTTGTTACAGGGGTACCTTTTAAGTCATCTTAGGGGAATTAAATATAATATCTTGATAACTAATCATGAGACTGGATTATATTTCATCCCAGGACAGTGAAAACTTCTGGTAGAAACTTCTGAGGGTAGACATGTGACAGCTCTGACCTTTTGTTAGCCAGCTTGTGGGCTGCTTTGTCCTTTTATTAAATAAGGTGATAGTGGTGGTCTCCATTGTTTTAGGATAACTCCTGACTCTTTGTCCTTTTATTAAATAAGGTGATAGTGGTGGTCTCCATTGTTTTAGGATAACTCCTGACTGGAAATAATTACTTTAAATTGTTACTGTCTACCTGTACTCGTATAACAACATAAATGCTGAAGAGTGATTCATTTACTCAGCCAACACTGGATAGCTATGCTATTTACATTTAATTATGTGGCTACTACACATCTTGGGCCAGATCCTGTGATCTAGCTGAATGGCACACAATACAGACCACAGATTAGGGGGAAGGAGGTGTAAAGCTCACTCTTTGTACTGTATCATTTCTGGGCCCACTGTGTGTGTAACCAAGCCTCTGGCATCAGTTAGACTCCCTGTGTTATGTCTGTTTCATACCATGAAACTCCACTGAAGCCTCTAACCTACACTCATTTCTAGCAGATACAAAGGGTGAAATCCCCACTGAAAACTTTGCCTGTGACTTTAGTGGGGCCAAGATTTTGTTCCAGATTTAAACCAGACAAGAGCACTGTATCTATTTCACATTAATGTCTACTTATATATGAATGCATCAGAACCTGCCTGGTTGCCTTTTGGAGAAAACAGAAGCTGAACTGTTGCAGTGACCCACATTTGACCTGGTTTGACAACAATGCACGTTGGAGGTGTATGTTAGATCTCATTTAGACTATGGCCTAAATACGTAAACATTAAAGAGAGCTTTTATTAACACACACAAATTTCCAGATCATCAACAAAAACCCAATTAAATGAGAAAAATCTGTAACAGCACTGTAAAAACACGTAAAGTAAGATTGATAACATAAGCACATCCTACTGAAAGAAAATATATCTCTTATCTATAAATTGAGGATTATAGAGTAATTAGGAAAGACGTTATATGGTTATGGTTCAGATTAGATGGTAAGTATAATTATTATAACCATGTAAACCTGTATTAATGGACAGGTGATTGTTTGTTACATGCTAGATAAATTACAAGGTATATCATTCCCTGTGAAACACACCAGCTACATTTTTCACAGGGCAAATAAATAATATTTATAAATATAAATAAATAATATCAATTAACATTTCAAAAATAATTTTAAAATGTGATGAACATAAAACATTCCAATAATACTGTCCACAATGTGTATGAAATAGAGGTTATTGAATGGTTACCTTCCAGTTTGGGAAAAGCATATGAAATTCATAGGCCTAAGGAGTAATCTCATGTCCGGGTGCATGAGAGTTTTATGCCTGTCACTCCTCATTAATGCTAGCTGCACAGCTGAATATGTGGTTTGGGACATTACTAAGTCTAGGGTTTGTTCATGTAAGAAAAGCAAGTGTCCAAAGATTAATGGTCATCTTGTCCTTCCAGAATACCTGCATGAACTGCAGTGCTTCCATTCAAAATAAAACCAGCAGAAAATGTGTTATTTCAATCTGAAAATATTGTGATACAGGTGGTTGGATGAAACCTCACTGAAGCTGCTGGGCATAACGGCTGTCCTTCACTCAGAATGAATGTAAAAAGCAGTTAAGCTCCTTTATAGATTAGATAGCTAAAACTATAGAAGCCACTGCCCAAAACACAGGCCATATGCAACACCCGTCTGTAGCTTAGCTATGGTGGTGGAAGTGTTTTTCTGGGAGCTGAATACTAATGCCAGAAGGCTGTGTAGTGTTGGACGGAGTTGTATGTGTGCATGACAGAAACAGCTAAAACACTGCAGAAGCCCACAGAGCAGGCAGAAAAGAAAAGAAACCTCAAAGAAGCACTTATAGTGTGATCCTGAGGAAAGCTGAGAGACAGAGAGAGAAAGAGAGAGAGTGTTTTGGGGTAGCATATTGGCTGGAAAGATGCTTGAAACTGTCTCCTGTTGTTTGTTTCCTACTGTGTTCAGGCAAACAGGACTTTGTACATTTTGTAAATAAACAGGGTTGCATCAAAGAAATAGCTGATGCCATCATCAATTTCTCCTCCTCAGCAGGAGTCGGCAACCTTCGGCACGTGGCCCATCAGGGTAATCCGCTGGTGGGCTGTGAGACATTCTGTTTACGTTGACCATCTACAGGCACGGCCCCCCCGTAGCTCCCAGTGGCCACGGTTCACTGTTCCCAGCCAATTCTGAGAGCTGCGGGAAGCGGTGCGGGCCGCAGGGACGTGCTGGCTGCTGCTTCCCACAGCTCCCACTGTCCAGGAACAGCGAACCATGGCCACTGGGAGCTGCGGGGGTGTGTGCCTGCAGATGGTCAACGTAAACAGAATGTCTCGCGGCCCCCCAGCGGATTACCCTGATGGCCACATGCCGAAGGTTGCCGACCCCTGTCCTAAGAGATACCTGCAAGGCCCCAAATATTGGCTAACTGCTTGGGTCACAAGAGGTAACAATATAAATCTAAAATCTAGGGCCAAGATTTTCAGTAGTGTGTGCCTAAAGTTAGGCTCCTAAGTCCCCATATTAGGCACCTAAATAAATGGCTTGTTTTTTCAAAAGTAATGAACAGGTTTAGACTCCTAATTTTAGACACCCATTTCTGAATAAAACTTACCTGAGATGCCCATACTAGTGAGGTACTCTTAGTCTTTATTCATTTTCAAGTTTTTTTTACTTTCTCATCAAACATGGAGCATAGGTAATTTCTGTGCAACAGAACTGAACTCACCCTGCCCCATCGACTCCTTAAAATATGTCCATGTCCTCATTCTTCAGTAAGTTCAAAATAATAATTAGTTACGATGTAGAGAAACTGAAAAAGGCAAGGAAGGAGGGCGAACAGCTAATGGAACAGAGAGCGCAGAGCAAAAAATAAAGTAGAAAAATTAAACTAAACTAAAAAGAGTGGAGTAGGAGAGAAAGAATTTCTAACAAGAAACAAACAGAAGATATAGTGGAGAACATCCACATGTGCCAGCCTAATGGTAAGAACATGTTCTTCTGTCCCTACTATGTAGCAAAGGGCTCCTTTAACTAAAAAGTTTACTAACAATTTGTATTATCAAAAGCTGCTCATATGAGCAAGGGTTAGCAGTATTGGGCACTAGTTTGGCAAACCATCAAAATATTATGAGTTTCACAACACTTGGAACGGCACAGTGTTTGTTATGTTACCCATCTCTGTTGGAGATGTTTCAGAAAGCTTTCATAGAATCATAGAATCTCAGGGTTGGAAGGGACCTCAGGAGGTCATCTAGTCCAACCCCCTGCTCAAAGCAGGACCAAACCCAACTAAATCATCCCAGCCAGGGCTTTGTCAAGCCTGACCTTAAAAACCTCTAAGGAAGGAGATTCCACCACCTCCCTAGGTAACCCATTCCAGTGCTTCACCACCCTACTAGTGAAAAAGTTTTTCCTAATGTCCAACCTAAACCTCCCCCTCTGCAACTTGAGACCATTACTCCTTGTTCTGTCATCAGGTACCACTGAGAACAGTCTAGGTCCATCCTCTTTGGAACCCCCTTTCAGGTAGTTGAAAGCAGCTATCAAGTCCCCCCTCAATCTTCTCTTCTGCAGGCTAAACAATCTCAGTTCCCTCAGCCTCTCCTCGTAAGTCATATGCTCCAGCCCCCTAATCATTTTTTTTGCCCTCCGCCGGACTCTCTCCAATTTATCCACATCCTTCTTGTAGTGTGGGGCCCAAAACTGGACACAGTACTCCAAATGAGGCCTCACCAGTGCTGAATAGCGGGGAATGATCACATCCCTTGATCTGCTGGAAATGCCCCTACTTATACAACCCAAAATGCCATTAGCCTTCTTGGCAACAAGGGCACACTGTTGACTCACATTCAGCTTTTCGTCCACCGTAACCCCTAGGTCCCTTTCTGCAGAACTGCTGCCCAGCCATTCGGTCCCTAGTCTATAGCAGTGCATAGGATTCTTCCGTTCTAAATGCAGGACTCTGCATTTGTCCTTGTTGAACCTCATCATATTTCTTTTGGCCCAATCCTCTAATTTGTCTAGGTCCCTCTGTATCCTATCCCTACCCTCCAGCGTATCAACCACTCCTCCCAGTTTAGTGTCATCTGCAAACTTGCTAAGGGTGCAGTCCACACCATCCTCCAGATCGTTAATGAAGATATTGAACAAAACCGGCCCCAGCACCAACCCTTGGGGCACTCCACCTGATACCGGCTGCCAACTAGACATGGAACCATTGATCACTACCCATTGAGCCCGACCATCTAGCCAGTTTTCTATCCACCTTACCGTCCATTCATCCAGCCCAGACTTCTTTAACTTGCTGGCAAGAATACTGTGGGAGACTGTATCAAAAGCTTTGCTAAAGTCCAGAAATAGCACATCCACTGCTTTCCCCTCATCCACAGAGCCGGTTATCTCATCATAGAAGGCAATTAGGTTAGTCAGGCATGACTTGCCCTTGGTGAATCCATGCTGACTGTTCCTGATCACTTTCCCCTCCTTTAAGTGGTTCAGAATTGATTCCTTGAGGACCTGTTCCATGATTTTTCCAGGGACTGAGGTGAGACTGACTGGCCTGTAGTTCCCTGGATCTTCCTTCTTCCCTTTTTTAAAGATGGGCACTACCTTAGCTTTTTTCCAGTCATCCGGGACCTCCCCCGATCGCCATGATTTTTCAAAGATAATGGCCAATAGCTCTGCAATCTCATCGGCCAACTCCTTTAGCACCCTCGGATGCAGCGCATCTGGCCCCATGGACTTGTGCTCATCCAGCTTTTCTAAATAGTCCCGAACCACTTCTTTCTCCACAGAAAGCTGGTCACCTCCTCCCCATACCGTGCTGCAGAGTGCAGCTGCCTGGGAGCTGACCTTGTCTGTGAAGACAGAGGCAAAAAAAGCATTGAGTACACTAGCTTTCTCCACATCCTCTGTCACCAGGTTCCCTCCCTCATTCAGCAAGAGGCCCACACTTTCCTTGACTTTCTTCTTGTTGCTAACATACCTGAAGAAACCCTTCTTGTTACTCCTAACATCTCCGGCTAGCTGCAACTCCAAGTGTGATTTGGCCTTCCTAATTTCACTCCTGCATGCCTGAGCAATACTTTTATACTCCTCCCTGGTTATTTGTCCAATCTTCCACTTCTTGTAAGCTGTTTTTTTGTGTTTAAGACGAGCAAGGATTTCACTGTTAAGCCAAGCTGTTCACCTGCCATATTTACTTTTCTTCCTACACATCGGGATGGTTTGTTCCTGCAACCTCAATAAGGATTCTTTAAAATACAGCCAGCTTTCCTCGACTCCTTTCCCTGTCATGTTATTCTCTCAGGGGACCTTGCCCATCAGTTCCCTGAGGGAGTCGAAGTCTGCTTTTCTGAAGTCCAGGGTCTCTGTTCTACTGCTCTCCTTTCTTCCTTGTATCAGGATCCTGAACTCAACCATCTCATGGTCACTGCCTCCCAGGTTCCCATCCACTATTGCTTCCTCTACTATTTCTTCCCTGTTTGTGAGCAGCAGGTCAAGAAGAGCTTTTCCCCTAGTTGGTTCCTCCAGCACTTGCACCAGGAAATTGTCCCCTACACTTTCCAGAAACTTCCTGGATTGTCTGTGCACTGCTGTATTGCTCTCCCAGCAGATATCGGGGTGATTAGTCACCCATGAGAACCAGGGCCTGTGATCTAGCAACTTCTGTTAGTTGCTGGAAGAAAGCCTCGTCCACCTCATCCCCCTGGTCTGGTGGTCTGTAGCAGACTCCCACCACGACATTACCCTTGTTGTTCGTACTTCTAAATTTAATCCAGATACTCTCAGGTTTTTCTGCAGTTTCATACTGGAGCTCTGAGCAGTCATACTGCTCTCTTACATACAACGCAACTCCCCCACCTTTTCTGCCCTGCCTATCCTTCCTGAACAGTTTATATCCATCCATGACAGTACTCCAGTCATGTGAGTTATCCCACCAAGTCTCTGTTATTCCAATTACATCATAATTCCTTGACTGTGCCAGGACTTCTAGTTCTCCCTGCTTGTTCCCCAGGCTTCTTGCATTTGTGTATAGGCATGTAAGATAACTCACTGATCGTCCTGGTGTCCCAGTATGGGGCTGGAGCCCTCCCCTCTTGCACTCACCTACTTGTGCTTTCTCCAGATATCCCACATCCCCACTTACCTCGGGGCTTTGGTCTCCTTCCCCCGGTGAACCTAGTTTAAAGCCCTCCTCACTAGGTTAGCCAGCCTGCTTGCAAAGATGCTCTTCCCTCTCTTCGTGAGATGGAGCCCATCTCTGCCTAGCAATCCTTCTTCTTGGAAGACCATCCCATGGTCAAAGAATCCAAACCCTTCTCTCCGACACCATCTGCGTAGCCATTCGTTGATTTCCACGATTCAACGGTCTCTACCCTGGCCTGGATAGATGAGAACACCACTTGCGCCTCAAACTCCTTTATCCTTCTTCACAGAGCCATGTAGTCTGCAGTGATACGCTCAAGGTCATTCTTGGCAGTATCATTGGTGCCCACGTGGAGAAGCAGGAAGGGGTAGCGATCCGAGGGCTTGATGAGTCTCGGCAGTCTCTCCGTCACATCGTGAATCCTAGCCCCTGGCAAGCAGCACACCTCTCGGTTTTCCCGGTCAGGGTGGCAGATAGATGACTCAGTCCCCCTGAGGAGAGAGTCCCCGACCACCACCATCCTCCTCCTCCTCCTCTTGGGAGTGGTGGTCGTGGAACCCCCATCCCTAGGACGGTACATCTCATGCCTTCCAATCAGTGGAGTCTCCTTCTGCTCTGTTCCCTCAGATGTATCATCCACTCCACCCTCTGCACTAGTACCTGCGGAGAGAACATGAAAACAGTTGCTCACCTGCATCTGTGTTACTGGTACATGGACATTTCTGGTACTTTTTCCTCTTCTGGAAGTCACATGCCGCCAATTATCCTCACTGGCCTTCTGTCCCCGCTGCGTATCCTGCTCTGAATCTTCAGAACATTGTGCCCGCTGAAGCTGATCCTGACGTCTATCCAGGAAATCCTCATTTTCTTTTATGGAACGCAGGGTTGATATTCGTTTCTCCAGACCTTGAATCTTCTCTTCCAATATGGAGATCAGCTTGCACTTTGTACAGACAAAGTCACTCCTATCCTGTGGAAGGAAGACGAACATGGCGCATCCTGTGCAGGTCACAACAGCGGATCACTCAGCATCCATAGTCTCTTCCTTCTACGAGCTTCCTTACTTGTGGCAGAAGCTACTCAGAGAGACTTCTGAGAGGGGGGCCTCAGTAGGCCCTCTCCAGGCGAACTCCCAGGCAAACTCCTTCTGTTTGCCTCTCTGCTGTTCGCTGTTTCCTTGAGCAACTGCTGCATTATACATTCTGCACACCCATCACCCACCCTGCTAACATCTGTGAAGCATTTATAGAATTGGGCCATTTGATCCAGGAGTCTCCCACTGCTCAAAGCAGCAGTTGCTTGTGCAATCCCTGAGACACCAAATGGAGAGCAAATCATCCTCCCAAGAGCCACATATGGAGAGGGCCTTACAGGCAAGATCTTTTCCCTCTTACATGGACGAGGGACTTAGCTGACCCTGTGGTACATTCTCCTCTCCTTAAGACTCTATAGAGGATGGTGCATGAGTCTAGGGTCCAGGTAGGGGAGGAAATGGAAATTGGATAGTTCACGTGGAGGGCTGGCAACACACTTCCCTCCCAGCAGACCCACCTTGCTTAGTGAGAAGAGATAATTCAGCTTTGGGCTGTTTCATATTGTCTGCAGTCTTCCTCCAGAGGGCTCTGAGGGCAGTAGCAGCCAGGGCAATACTTGGTAGCCCAAACCCAATGAAGCCACTCTGCCAGGGAGCTGGGTGTGGCAAAGAGCACTCTCACATCAGAGCAGGTCTGGATGGCCTTGGCCTGCAACGGATATGCTTCAGGCTTTATCATGCCTTTCTGTCTGTCAACCTACTTTCCCCCTCAACCACCCTACCCATCCCTCTTAGTCTTCAGACATTTTTTCCTGCTTCCTATTAAACTTTCCACACTGAATTCTCCCTGTTTCTCTCCCATTATGGGGTGTGCGTGTGTGTGTGTGCACGTGTGGGTATGTGCGCACGCGCACAGAGTCCGTCACTTCAGTCACTACATTTCCTTTAGTCCCTTCTAACACCAATGGTTAAAAACAACAAAGAGCAATAATTGACCATTACCAACCTGCAAGGAACCTACTTGTACTAACTTGTTTTCCTTGCTTTTGTAAGCAGGGCATTACCTAAGATATCCACATGTCCCCTTTGGGAATGCTTAATAGGTTTGGTTAAATGGCACTCTTGTAAAACTGATTTGGGGAAAATGTAGGCATTGCTGGAAGAGGAAGAAAACCAAACTGTGAAAACTGAAATAGATGGGAAGGACAAAAAAAGGACACGACAGAAAAATACCACAAACACTTATACACTTGGAAAGTAAACAGAAAAGGAATGATCAAAGAACAATAAAATAGACAAGTGCAAGCAAGACATAAATCAATAGCTACACTGCTATAAGAGAAGATATCTATATAAATCTAAGGTAAAAGAATGTAAGAAAATGATTAGGGAGAATGAGAAACATGCCAGAAACAGCTATGTTTTCCCCAGGATAGAAAATGAAAAGCTGATGAAACGGAGGTACAGGTAAGTAATTAAACAACAATAAGCTCTAGGAACAGACAGTTTGCATTCCAGAATTATGAAAGGGATGAAAGATGGTGGGGAAGGAAACATTAGTGGAAGTTTCAAACACTTCACAAGAAAAAAAGAGAAGAATCTAAGTAAAAATATAATATGGAGCAATGCGTAGCTGTAAAGCACTATCAAGTACAGATTCCAATTTGATATCTTAAATAAAAGGTAAAGTACTGTCAGACTGAATCACTACAAAGGGAGGGAGGAGAGATTGTAATGGGCATGAAATGTGGGATTTAAAGCTATGAAAGATCAAGGCATTAATGGAGTCTTGGAGAAACTTTTTCATTTGAAGAGCTAATGATTTGTGAAATAGACTACGATGGACAGCAATTAACCATGAACATATTCTAAAAAGAGTGTTAGTCATTTCTAAGATTCTGCCATCCTTACATTGAGAAGTACATACCTTGCTTTGTGAGCAGACCATTAATTGCAGTAGTAGGTCAGATCATGGCCCAGGCAGCATAGCCATGCAGGGACATAAAGCAGAGTAAGATCCCTCTGTATCTTTGTACAGCCTGCTTGCTCTAGGTCCAGGTGCATAGAGGGAAGCAGGCACAGTGCATCCATTACTCCCTGTTCTGGTCAGGAAGCAGATGGATACAATTCCTCCCTGGACTCCCCTCTTGCTCCAGAGCAGGTGAGGGAGTAAATTACTCCCCCTCTTTTCAAGGTGCAGTTTACTTCCTCCTTGATTCTCCCCAGCTATGCTGACCAGCATATCAAGGGTAGAGCCCTGGCTGTGCTCACCCCCTGCTATCTCCTACCCCTCACGCTCATTTGCTCATGGGAGACTATCAGCTGTGCAACCCTTATTCTCTGCACTCAGAGCTTCTCTCTAGGCTCGACTAACACAGCTACTCAGGGTAACAAAAGTAGATTTTATTCCCGCTCATTCCTCAGCACAAGTGTATAGCAAGAGCCATAATCTAGCCCTTAGAGGAGAAAACAAAAACCTTTGCAGAGTACAAATGTTAGACAGATGCCATAGGTGGGCACACAGATGGAACATACGGCCTTCTCCCATCCAAAATTGAACTTATCTTGAATAATTTGCTTTCACTGTTTCCACAATTTGAACAGTCAAAAGAACTATTTCTGAGCTAGACAAAAAAACACAGAACATCCAGCCTGAAGGGTCTGGGTTTTGGGTTTTTTTTTTTTTTGTAATTATATGTTTTTTAGAAAGCATGAGGCATAGAGCTGTCAAAGACACACTAAAACAGTTATTAAAAGTATCTTCTGCAGGAAGACTTTAGACCCTTAAGAAATGTTTGGTTTAAATCTAAAACATTTTATAGTTGGAAACAAAAACCTCTGATTTTAACACTTTCACAGTGCTTCAACTTCCTTAGTTATTTCAGGTTAATGAACTGCTTAGGAATGTTCTAACTGGCATTAGAAGAGGCTTTGGGATTAATTGGAAAACAGCATGTGACTCTGAAACATAATTACACAAGTGGGACCCACTGCCTTCTTGAGGTCATTATTTGTATGATTCAAAAACACATAGTGAAGAATTAAACAGTATGAGGAAAATACTCCTGAGATAACATACATAACTGGAGTGGGCTATGAATTCCCTCAGGCACTAGAGTCACACTACAGACAGCTTAATGTCCCCTCTTGGACTGTTCAAATAATTTTTCACCCAGGCTTTTTCTTGGTAAAAAATAATTCTTCTTGGAGACAGGGTTTATTCATATAAAATAAACTGGGATTTTGAGTTTCATTTGCAAAGTCCATTCATAAGTCTACACAACATAAGATTTCTCTGCCTTCTCTTAGGCCTCCTTGCCTGGGGAATTTTGCTGTCCCTTTGCTGCTTAATTAGGGTCCCTCCCAGGTCTCCATGCCTGGGACAACTCCTCTGATCTCAAGTCTTCCCTGCAGAAGCTTTTCCTCACTCACTGTTGACTCTATCACTGACTCCTGAGCTTTTCCCCTCTCAGTACAACCATCTGCTCCCTTTTATAGGTGTGCCTCCCTTTTATAGGTGTGCCTCATTCTATAATCAGGTTAGCTAGCCCCAGCCCTTCAGGGGCAAAACACTCGGTTACAGTAACATTAATAAAAATGGTTATTTTAAAAGTTTTAGGTATTAGCTGCTTTCAGGTTGATTTTAAGTTAATTTTAAGTTAATAATTTAAAAATAAACAGACCTTTCATGGAAACACAGGACAGATATGTCACCGGGTGAAAGCCTGGCCTCAACTAAGTCAATGGCAAAACTCCTACTGTATTCAAAAGGCTCAGGATTTCTGCCATCATGTTTTACATAGGTCCTGGTTTCATTGCTCTTTGCTTTATTTACAGTTTTATGGCTTTCTTACCTTCTTAGAAATATTTATACAATTTTATTTTAATTTGATAGCTGTTGTGTAATAATTGCCATTACAAAGCATTATATCAATATATTACATAGGAAGGAGAATCTTAGTTCACTAGAAGGACTTAGTACAAAAGTAGGCAGTTGCAAAACATTTTAATTCCCTGAAAAGTCTCAGGGCAGAGACCTGTGTGATTCATTAATCCAGATTCCATGTGCAATTTGTTAGCTCATGAGTTTGTACAATACAATGAGTCAGAACAGACAAGGTCACATTTTGAGATAATATCCAAAAGGAAAGAATATATTGCAGATGCAGCAACCATACCTTCCTATACCCACATTTCCTTTGAATCGATTGTTCCAGTTTTGACATTTTGAAAACTTCATGCAATTAACTAAGTTTATCTTTGTAAATAACATACAGCAGTGAACACAATGAGAGACATCCAAAGGAGAATTTCCTTCATAGATATACCATGAATAGATCTTTTTACTCTCTTAATAACAGTCTGCTGCTAGAAAGCATCAGTTTTGTAGGTTATTTTCTATTGTTTTGCTGTTTCGTAGTACTGGTTTCATGCTTTTAGATTAGCAGAAAACAATTTCACACCCAGTCAAATCAATGCAATACATAATATACAAGAACATGAGAACAGCCATGCTGAGTCAGGTCAATGGGCCATCCAGCCCAGTATCCTGTTGTCTAACAATGGCCAAGGCCAGGTAATAACATGCAGCTTCTGTGCATGGAGTCCTCTTAATTTGGTATTAATGGCCTAGAGCCCTATGTCCGAAGTTCAAATAATTCAGTGAGCCGATGAATCAAAGATGTTGTATAACCCCTTCTCTTTCACGCTGCACGCGCTACAAATGAGAGAAAATGTTTAAATTATAAGTATTGCAATTCAGCAGAGCATTTAAAGTTAAGCATGAGCTTAAATCCATCCTTTGTCAACAAAGCACTTAAACACATGCTTCATTCCCACTAATTTCAGTGGGATTTAAGCAGGAGCTTAAAGTGAATTGCATGCTTTCCTGAATCAGGGCCAAACTGAGCAATGCTTTAAAAATAGGTCACACAAACGAACTTCAAAACATCATTTAATTCCATTAAAATTTCATTAAGGCTTCTATTCTGCTCAAAATCCCAAAGTATAGCTGAGAAGATATATTCATGTTAAAGCTCCAGATATAATCATAGTGGGTTTTGTTTTGTTTTAAAAAGTCAATTTAACAAAGTATTTGAAATCCTTATATCAAAAACTTAAATATCAATATTACCATATTATTTTCTATATATATATATATATATATATATATGATTTTTTTAGGAATAAAAACAATCAGTGCTGTGATCAGATAGAGGAGCATAATGATTATCATCTTATCAATAAATCTGGTAGTTCTTTAGACTGCATTCAGTGACAATCACCCGAGTTAGAGCCCCTGACTAGCTGCCAAAGTCTCTCACTACTAAGAATAAGGAGTACTTCTGAACCCCAATGTGAGGTCCTCTTTCATGTTCTGAATCTCATCCTAAACTGCAGGAACCCTCTAACTATTGTTAGCCACACAAAAAGGCTCCTCTCCCTTCCTTTGGTTATGAGTCATCTCCCAGATTGATATAAAGTTATCATTTGGTGCCCAAATCTGAGAGGACTTGAGTGCCTCTAATTCTTATTGTCTTCAGCAGAATTGAGAGAGATCAGCAGCTTACAGTAGGTTCCTGACACGTTGCAGGATCAGTTCCGGGATCCCTGTACTTGTCATGGTTGGTCAAATTTGAATTTAAAATACTGGACCAAATTCAGAAGGGAGGTGTAAGATGATGTAAGTTAACTAGACTCCCTTAAGCCTATTTAGATGCCATTCAAATGCTGTACATGGGAGTCTGACAAAAATTTGCACACTGAAGAGCTGGAAGAAGATACAAAAAGTTACATATTGAAGTCATAAGATCCTACACTGATCATACGTTTATATTATACACTTGTTCGCTGGGTCAGATTCAGAAGTGATGAGTAAGAAAGTGTAATGTCTAATTTACACCAATTTAGACTCCATTACAGTCACTTAGGCCTTGTCTACATTAGTGATTTTCCCTAGCTATGCCTGTTGGTGGCTGGCCAACAACATAGCTGCATCTATGCAAACCCCTAATTTAGAGGGGGAAAGCAACCATTTGTGCCTGGGTGCTTACCCCAGCTCTATCAACGTATAGTGTAGGTTCAGAGGTTGTGAATAAGTCCTATTCAGTGTAAATGCTGCAGATATAACTGATTATTTTCCAGCCTTTTCTGGACATCACCAAAGTTCCCTTCACTAGGCCTTTTCCTCTACTTCATCTAGGTTGACCCCTGGGGATTTTGAAGAAATGGCAGGAAAGACAATTTCAGCACTTCATCTAAAAGATGTGCTCAATTTCAAACAGGAAGTCCTATTGCCTCTGTGATGCAGGAGGTCAGACTAGATGATCACAATGGTCCCATCTGATCTAGTAATCAATGAATTGCTCCTTTGCCACCCAACAAGGTTGACTTAATTTATCTTCCCTTTTGAAATAGAGAAATATGCTGCCTTAGTGGAATTCTTAGTTTTGACATCTGCACACCTGCCTTGAAGGTTATCAGACTCTGGGCTAAAAGGTCAGAATATACCTTCTTACATTTCTTTAGAATGTTTAAAGGTCAGAAATAATTTTGAAAGAACTGCAAATGCAAAAAATGATTTATGGGAAAAGCCTAAAACTGGCCATTATTTTTTTAAAGGAACAACTAGTGCAGCTAATACATAAACTAGTGAAGTGATGAACAAGTAATTAATTGTCTCACCATTCTGTCTCACCTCTTCTGTTTACACATTTACATATACATATCTTCCAAGAAAATCTGTTTTTTGTTCAGACTGTAAATACTTGGAGTCTGATTCACTACAGCATTGATTTTAATAGAATTACACCAGAGCAAAACTGGAGCTTCTTGGACACTTCTGTTACTGTATCAAATGCATTTATACCAGTAATGGAGTTACCTGAGTGTAAATTTAGAGTAACATGGTGGTGAATCAAGCCCTAGCTCTAGAGATTACTGGAGTGTTATAGCAATATACTTTTCTGAGAGTTATTTCTTTTTTTATAGCTACCCTTTATATTAAGAAAATAATTCTATAAATCTATCCTTTATATTGAGATGCACAATTTCCCTGTAAGGATTTATGGAAGGATGAGGGAAAGTCATTGTAAGATGCATCTCTAAAGTTTATATGTATTTGTGTGGGAAATGAAATACATCTAAACCAGTTAATGCTGGTATAACTTCATACTAAATTGTTGAAGATATGTGATATTTACTGAGAAAGAAATGCATACTGATAGCCTTTAGTGTTTTATCATACTTTTGTGTCAGGGCTGTAACACTTAAGGAATTTGAGGGAAACTTTATAAATGTATTAATGCCTCATTCTTACAGTTAGGCCATTACTATTACATTTGCATTCACTTCCACTGTCCATAATTTAGTATCATCCTTGACTCAAATATATTCTTCCCCCTACAGTTCTTATATATGCAACACTAGATTTAATCACTTCTGTAATGTACTTCACTGCTTTAAGTCTACCTCTGCAGAACTCCCTGCTCATACCTTTCTGTCCTCTTATTTTGACTATTCTCTGACATCCCCGAGTCCCAGCTCTTCAGATTTCAGCATACAGGCTGATACTTTGGCATCTACAAAGAACTAAATGCTTCACCCTGTTCCCAAATAACTCCACTGGGTTCCCATTAATTTGATGAGCTACATTGAAATTAGCCTTCTTGTTTATAAAAAAATCCTCTATGGGTTTCACTCAAGCTTATCTCATGGACCTTGGGTCTGATTTATTCCAAAATGTAAGCCATCTGAGGCAGATATAAACCCTGGTGCCGCACTCCCATTGACAGAAAATATGACTGCATGTTGGAGGAAATGTGTGGTGCAAAGAGGCCTGGTGATTCTGGCCAAGGGATGCACTGATCCAATTAATCTCTCGAGTAGCCTCTGCTGACAGGGCTTCTGGGGAATCCTTAGTGGAAGTTAAGGTTGGTTTTCCTTAGAAGGAGCCCTCAGGGAAGCTGGCAGCATTTCCACTGCCAACCCTCCTCTGGGGAGAATCTCTCCAGGATGGAGTGATCCTCAACAATGCTTCTGCTCTGCAGTTCCATCTGGAACAGCTTTCCTGTCACTCCACTATATTGACTCTGCATCTCACTCTAACTTTCAAATGAAATATCGCCTTGTCTCCCTAGCCTATAACTTTTTAATTTTCCTCTGCTGCTATTTATCATTTAAATTTGTGGTTATATTATGCTATGCTGTAAAATAGCTTTAGATACAGTTTTTTATGAAAGATGTTGTACATAATATAGACATGCAGTATAGTTTTATGAGAGAGCTCTTCAAATTCTGCTGATACAATAACCTTTTCAGTTCTATTAATGTGATCAGGATATATGACCCTTGTTCTGAACAAGGAGACAGCTTGGCTGCTGATCAAAGGGTGTGTAAAAACAGAAGCAGATAAGAATCCCACAATATATAAACAACATAAAAAGCGTAGCCACTCAATAGCATGAAACTAGCACCACTGTTAGAGAGTTAAGGCAGCAAAGTGTCTGAAAAAGAATAGAGCCACAAAAACACTTTGGACAGACAAAGATTTGCACAGGCCCTCAGTATGAGCTGTCCTGTTTGGGGTAGCCTACTGCTCTAGCGAAGTTAAAGTTAATAGCAGAACTAGTTTTTTTTTAAAAATCCTTCTTTGTCATCTTCTTCCTGAAAATTGCCTTAAAAATCCAACCTCCCTCCCCACAAGAAACCTGAAAATAAACAAATTTTGGTTTATTCTTCCTCCCTCAACTTTTCCTCCCTTCGTTCTTTTCCCATGTATCAGTGGGAAAGGAGGGGTGAGAAAGGGGAAAGAAAACAAACAAAAAATGTTCAAAACCAAAACATTTTGAATAAATGAAAAACTGTTCATTTCTGAAACCTGCAGAAATAAAACTATTTCAAAAATTTTCACAAAGCCTCTATTTTTCCCCCAGCAGCTCTAGTTAATAAGCAGTTAATAACCAGGCAGTTCTGAGAACAGTATAGCAGCAAGCTCTCAACACTAATATGGAAAAAAGAGTAAATGTAAATACATTTGATAAAAATCAATCATAGACACGTCATGTAAAATATACAAACCCAGTAAATGAAGACTAGCAAAGCCTCTCTAGATGGAAGCAGGATCAGGCAGAGCACTTATGCCCCTATTCTAGGTAGCACAGAAAAAAGGGGATACAGGTTCTGCAAAGGGGATGCATGGGGTGGATGAGCAGTGAGTATACCCTTGGCTCTGCCTTCTAAATGTTTTGGTGGTATATGAACACTGCTGCTTCAGGGCGCTTACGCTTCAACAGTTTACGCAGGGCACAGTTTACTTCTTCCTGGACCTGCAGGGGACTCTGAGGAAGATTATGATTTCACAAGGCACAATCTCCCTCTTGAGCTGCTGCAGGGGAAGCATGGCAACACATTGCCCCTAATGCAGGGCTTATGGCCAAGCCAAGATTGAAATCCTAACTGACTGCAATAGGAAACCAATGAAATCCTGATCCCTTCCTAAGGTATGCTATTCATTTTCATTGGTCTGCACCATGGGCTGAATCATGCACCCTCTGAAATCAAAGGCAAAACTCCCTTTGACTTCAAAGTGACCAGGACTGGACCCTATACTTATAATGGAGAGTGGCAGCTGCAGAGAGCTAGTTGTGGCTCCATGACCGTCAACTGCCAGGCCCAGCAGAAATAAGTTAGAGCATTAGGACGATTACTCTAGTTGACCGTATGCCATTTTAGGGTGAGGTGTCATGGAGCTCTGCTTCTCGACATCTCCTCCTGCCCCTGAAGCACCCTAGTGTGTTCTTTCTTCCTCCTTATTCCAGGGGTAGAAGACTTCTGAGACTCCCCCATACACAAGGGAAATTCTCTGCTGAGAATCTCCAGACATGTGTAAAGTAGCCCAGTCATCTCTAAAACAGACAAATTATTTCAGAATTTTCCAGCTTTCATGATAAGGCATATATTTTAAATGCACGTCAGTACATTAAAAGAGTCTCCAGGTAATGACAATATTTTAAAGAATTATAAAATTGATATGTTTACAATAATTTAGATATATTTTAATAGGCCATTCGAATGCGTGTATAATAAAATGTACCTAACATATGAAAAAAAGAAAGAACCGCTGAAACAACAGAAGTTAAAAACAAAGAGCAGAATCTTGTACCTAATACGAAGCTCAACAGAATAAGTACATCTTTTCTAAAGACATCTGTATAGATTTTAAAATCTGTATGTATAAGATTCAATAGGTTTGAATCAGGCCCTACAAAAATATCTTTTAATGATTAGCTCATATCATTATCAATTAATGGAGAGAAGGGGAGAAAACAGTGAATCTACGCTTTTATATGAAGTCTCTGCCATCACCAAAATGCCATGGTGCCTTGAAGAACTAAATGGATGGATGAAGGAAGGTGATGATGATAGGAAGAAGTAAACATATTGAGAAACTTGCCAGAACACTGGCATCACCCTTGACTGAAGGAGCACAGGATGAGTCATCAGTGCAGTTAGAAATACCATTCTCAATGTTTTGCTGATTATATGCACCCTTTTCTCTGAGATGAAGACCTTCCTTCGGTGATCCATGCCTTTATCACCTTCATTCTTCCTGGGGTTGAAGATAATTGCAATGAGAAAATGACAACTATATGCAGTTGTCTGTCTACTGAGATGATGTGGACCTCAGTTCCATCACCTACCTATGAATTCAATGTTTTGGTTCTAAGCTGGGGAGTAACAACAGTGTATCACCAGTTTAACCAAGTGAAGTATCAGGCCTAGACATTTTAAATGCACTGCTGCAAGTGTCCCGTAACAGAACTGGGAATGAGTGATTTATTTCAGCTGTCCAAAGTAATGATCCATTGACGCACAACGAAGACAAATATTGAAAACATGATCATCACAGAGCCCAGAAAATGGGGATTAAATATAGCAGGATTGTTTTATAGCCAGGTAGTTTGTAAAATCAGTCAGCTATTTGGTCTGTTTATATGTTGCTGAAACTGTCTACATTAATATCTTGATTTACTGAGTATGCATTCTTTAAAATTTGCTTTTTTTATGTCTCTTCTTGTCTGGTATGCTAAAACTATTCCAGAGCAGTGTAAAGGGGACTAAGTGTAAAAGAGAATCTAGCCCTGAGCGTTTAATATTTATGTTAGTTAATGTTATGCATGTTAATTATTCCTTGCTATAACACAAGTTCTTTTTATAATGTAGACACAATGTATTCACAATGATTAGTACCTTACTTCTTAAATGAAACTGCAGTTAATCAAACTACTTCTGAAGTAAAGTACTACTCAGTGGAAGTAAAGTTGGTAGAATCCAGCCCTTAAAGAGAGAAGGACTTGGTCTTCTTCAGCAGAGGATTAATTTTTATTTATTTTATTTTATTTTATTTTATTTTTTTGCTAATCAGACCAAAAATCATTACAAAATTAGACCTGGTCAGAAAGTGTTGTAGGAAAAAATTAACAAGAAAATTAGTTAAAATTTCCTTTCATATTATGTCAACATTTTCTGACCCATTAACAAAATGCAAAACAAATTAGCAAAAACTGTCATCGTATAAATTCAATTCACATTTAAGTCCCTCAATGGCACAACTGCCATCTGCAAGACAGAATATGACCAATTAATGTAGGGTGTGCACATGGTCTAGATATTGAGCAGTTTGCTCCTCGGGGAATTCTGTGTCAAAATCACACCAGTTTCAATTATTTTGGTAATTTATTTCAAAGTACCTGTCAGCAAGTATGTCTGTAACAATACTGACAACAAAAAAGATTCAGAAAATGTTTTTTGACAAATAGATTAAGGAATCTAGGCAAATTAATAAAGAACTTTGAGTAATAATTAATTTAAACTACAGTACATAAGCTATTTCCCGCACCCCTCAGAGCAGTTCAAAGACTTGGGGGAGTCAGGGGTAATGGAGGAGCTGAGGGAGAGGGAAGTAATTGCTGGGAAGTGAAGCTGGAGGTTTCCTGGGTGTGGGTGGGAGAAGTATGGAACAGGTTTTTTGGGTAGGGATTGTTAGGAAGTTGGGGAACCTCTCCCATGCAGACCCCTAGCTTCTCCCATTCAGTCAGGCACATCTGCACATGTGGCCCTGCACCCCCACTCCTCCCTGTTCCTATGTGTCCCTGCATCTCCGCTCCCTCTGTCCCCATGTGGCCCTGCATCCCCACTCCTATTCAGCCCCTTGCTCAATGTTGTCACCCCACCACCTCCTGTGACCCTCCCCCGAGGAGCCCCATATGCCCTTCTCTGACCGCCTGTCCCCCCCACCACATAATATTTCCTCACCTGGCCCCATAAGCAGGGTGCTGTGAGGAAGGCAGCCCCTGCCCCCTCCCTCTCCACAGCTGGCTGCTCCACTTTCTCTTCTGGTGCCACATTAGCCCCTGGTGGGCAAAAGGTGTGATTGCAGCTTCCCTTCACCTCCCATCAGAATCAATTATTGTGCAGGGGGGAAAAGTCTGTGGGGGACATTAATTCAGCACTTGCACAGTAGCGCAGAATACCCCCAAGAGTAGCAGTTACATTTATATGGTGGGTTTTATATTACTCAAACCACTATGTCAGTGACTTGCTGATGATCATAGCCAAGCAGTGGCAGAATTGAGAGGAGAATCTACAAATCCAGATTCTGAATCCCTCCTTCTTATACACAAAAAGGAACTTGAACTTGGTGTTTTAATTTAATAATTTGGAATGTACTCATTTTTAAACTAAGAGATCACCTCACTCTTTTAGGCACCAATTCAGAAAAAGTACTTCAATTGCTTAATTTTGAGCATGTAAGTAATCTCATCCTTATTCAGCAAAGCATTTATCCATTGATTTCATTTGGACTGAAGTACTTGTTAAAATTTAAGCATGTGCCTCTATACTTTGTTGAATAAGGCTGAGATAACTCACATGATTAAAGTTAAGCACATGCCTGAGTGATTTGCTGAACTGGGGCCTTTAAACAGGAGCAATATTGACGGCTATAACATGTATTGCACTTACTGGAAAAAATATAGATCTTTAGTATTGCAAGAACTGTGAAAAATATAAAAGCTTGTATCCTACTTAAGAAAACAAAAATGAATTTTAAAAGATCTAAAAAAAATTCTTGACTTCCTCCAAATCAAAAGAATCCCAAGAAAATTATTTTAAAGATTTTTCTATCCTCCTTGTCTGATGTTCCCGTAATGAAACTAATGATGCTGAAAGATGAAAAGAGAGAACAGATCAGCTTAATGTTACAATGTTAAGTATGTAATTACAGACTTACACTTACGATGAATCTAACTGATACCAGAGAACAGACTAAGCAAAAGAACAAATTATTTCTGGGTATCAGGAGTCAGTGGCTGATAATTAACATGTAATTATCATGTGTATATTCAATTAATAGATTTTTTTCTTTTTGCTGCTATCCTACTTTTTTATTTTAAGATGTAGTTATAATAGATTTAACTATTGTTGTATTCATAAAATAAAAATAAATAAGAATACCTAGCACTTTCATAGCCCTTTCAACCTGGGGTATCATCCTCCTTTTACAGAAGACATTTGCCCAAGGTTACACAGTGAGTAAATCAATGATATAGTCCAGGAATAGTTGGCTGACTCCCAGTCCAGTCCACGTTCAACTAGACTGCATTGTCTGTGATAAGGAGGGTTACTTTAAAGACACTGACAGATATGGCAATATCTTTTAAAAACCTTCCTGAATGAAGTGTAAGTAGCCTTGGAGTTCATTGTATTAAAAACACAATGTTTATGTATTATTGTGGAATTGTATGTAACTAGGTGGGAGATGTGACCAATGTAAACCCTGGGAAGTGTTACAAGTTTAAGAGGACTATTTAAAACAATGTGCCAGACAAGGCAAGAAGGAACCTTTTGGACAAACAAAGCTGAGTTGGTTTCCTAGGAAATACTTGGGAGGAGGTGAATGTAAATTCCCAATTCTTGACCCAATCTTCTGAAGCCTCACCCCAAGGACAAACCCATTGTCTGCTGATTACCTAAAGATCAAAGCCCCTTGCTGCAAAAAAGAGGACTCGCAGATTCAACAGGGTGCTTGTTCTGAGCTAACAGCTGTTATGAACTTGTAGCCAAAGAAAAAACCCTTTGTTGGGTTTGAAGGACTGATCATCTGCCAGAATCCTTGTTGGAGTTGGGAGTGATTTAGGGTAACCGTATTAGCAGGCATGGAGATTCTTTTATTATTTGTAATATGTTTCCTATGTAATGCTTTCACTTTAGAAATAAACATGTTTGCTTCAAAAGGGCTGTGCAGTAATATAGCTGTGGACAATTATGCTATTTATAGCCTCTGAGAAGAAAACAAAGCACAGATGAAGGCCTGCTTAGGCAGTATAGGCAGGCAATGTGCAATCTAGGAAAAACCCCTGTCAGGAGGGAGAAAGTAGTGGGTCTCTGCCTTAGAGAGGTGACAGCTGAGGAGCTAGGAACCTAGAGTGGGTGCCCTTGGTTGAAAATGGAGGGGGAATATAAGTACAGGTGCAGTTGCCCTGAATTGTGAAAAACAATCCATCACACAATCCTTACTTTTGGCTTTTGGGTTTCAAGCTTGCAGCCTGAGTTTGGCCAAAAACTCCCAAAGCTGCAGTCTCTGCACATCAGCAGGTGGAACATTCCAGTCCTGCCATGTGAGTGGTATATCCTGTGGTGCCCTTGACAGTCAGTTTTTGTCACTTGATGGTTACGGAGATCCCTCTGGCTGTTCCTGTTGTGACCATTGCTAGCCAGATTTGGGAGATATTTTTTTCTTTATTTGTCCTGAATTTTCCCTTTAAGGCAAAAAGGTTCCTAGACTCTGGATAGTGGTAGCCCCTACTCTGGGGAATGGGATTTGATAGTGCAAGCCTGCATGTTGAAGAGGCTGTATGAGGACTTATCCTCAAGAGACCTCGTTTATGCCTCACGGTCATTGGAAGGAGAAAGGTTGGCTTGAGTCCATTCTTTCTATATGTCTGCTTCTTTTTTTTTTTTTTTTTTGTGGGTAGGACTTTGTCAGTTGCTACCTGTTGCAGTGTAGATTGTTCTTTGTTTTACTTGGGGCATCTCTGTAGCTGCTGACTCTCAAAGACTGAGAGTCCTGTGATGATGATATCTTTAAAGAAGGGAAAATTACTTACTTTGTAATTCTGGTTCTTTGAAGATCTGATCTCACAGGATTCTTATTTACCCACCCACCCCTCTCTGTTTCCTTCCTGAGGCTGTGTGTGTATATATTTTGGTATGTCTGCAAAAATGTGTTTGTTTTATACCATAGTTCCAGAGCGAGGGAGTTATTTTACCATCAGCTAATACTTCAGACTTTTGCTTAAAAATCCTCCCCAAAAAACAACCACCAAAACTCCTGACTGTTAGAGGCACTGGAAGTTTATGGCACTTATGTGGCAGGTTTAGAACGTTCCCCTTGCTGGAGTGGGTGGAGGGGGCAAGGGTAAATGGGGGAGGCACAGCCTTTCAAAGCTCTTTATCTTTGGGAATTGAAACCAGTCTTGTACTGGAGGTTTGAGACCCAAGCGTGTGAATCCTGTGACATGATCTATCAAAGAAGAGAATCATAGAATCATAGAATTCAAGATCAGAAGGGACCATTATGATCATCTAGTCTGACCTCCTGCAAGATGCAGGCCACATAAGCCGATCCACCCACTCCTGAACTAATTCTCTCCCTTGACTCTGCTGTTGAATGCTCCAAATCATGATTTAAAGACTTCAAGTAGCAGATAATCCACCAGCAAGCGACCCCTGCCCCATGCTTCGGAGGAAGGCGAAAAACCTCCAGGGCCACTGCCAATCTACCCTGGAGGAAAATTCCTTCCCAACCCCAAATATGGCGATCAGCTGAACCCCGAGCATGTGGGCAAGACTCTCCAGCCAGACCCTCTGGAAAAGGCTAACAATATCCCAACATTGACCCTTTGTACTAATTACCAGTGTGGCACATTATTGACCTATTGACTAAACCCGTTATCCTATCATACCATCCCCTCCATAAACTTATCCAGCTTAATCTTAAAGTCATGGAGGTCCTTCGCCCCCACTGTTTCCCTCGGTAGGCTGTTCCAGAATTGTACTCCTCTGATGGTTAGAAACCTTCGTCTAATTTCAAGCCTAAACTTCCCGACTGCCAATTTATATCCATTTGTTCTCGTGTCCACATTAGTACTGAGCTGAAATAATTCCTCTCCCTCCCTGGTATTTATCCCTCTGATATATTTAAAGAGAGCAATCATATCTCCTCTCAACCTTCTTTTGGTTAAGGAAAACAAACCGAGCTCCTCAAGTCTCCTTTCATACGACAGGCTTTCCATTCCTCGGATCATTCTAGTGGCCCTTCTTTGTACCCATTCCAGTTTGAATTCATCCTTCTTAAACATGGGAGACCAAAACTGCACACAATACTCCAAATGAGGTCTCACCAATGCCTTATATAACGGGACTAGCACCTCCTTATCTCTACTAGAAATACCTCGCCTAATGCATCCCAAGACCGCATTAGCTTTTTTAACGGCCACATCACATTGCCTACTCATAGTCATCCTACGATCAACCAGGAGTCCTAGGTCCTTCTCCTCCTCCGTTACTTCCAACTGGTGCGTCCCCAGCTTATAACTAAAATTCTTGTTAGTCATCCCTAAATGCATAACCTTATACTTCTCATTATTGAATTTCATCCTGTTACTAATACTCCAGTTTACAAGGTCATCCAAATCTCCCTGGAGGATATCCCGATCCTTTTCCGAATTGGCAGTACCTCCCAACTTGGTGTCATCCACAAACTTTATCAGCCCACTCCTACTTTTGGTTCCGAGGTCAGCGATAAATAGATTAAATAAAATCGGACCCAAAACCGAACCTTGAGGAACTCCACTGGTAACTCCCCTCCAACCCGACAGATCACCCTTCAATATGACCCTCTGCAGTCTCCCCTTTAACCAGCTCCTTATCCACCTCTGGATTTTCATTTCGATCCCCATCTTTTCCAATTTAACCAGTAATTCCTCATGCGGTACCGTATCAAACGCCTTACTGAAATCAAGATATATTAGATCCACCGCATTTCCCTTGTCTAAAAAATCTGTTATTTTCTCAAAGAAGGAGATCAGGTTGGTTTGGCACGATCTACCTTTCATAAAACCATGCTGTAATTTGTCCCAGTTGCCATCGGCCTCAAGGTCCGTAACCACTCTCTCCTTTAAAATTTTTTCCATGACTTTGCATACTACAGATGTTAAACTAACAGGCCTGTAGTTACCTGGGTCACTTTTTTTTCCCCTTCTTGAATATAGGAACTATATTAGCTAATCTCCAGTCAAACGGTACAACCCCCGAGTTTAGAGATTTATTAAAAATCATCGCTAAAGGGCTTGCAATTTCACTCGCCAATTCCCTTAATATTCTAGGATGAAGATTATCCGGGCCCCCGATTTACTTCCGTTAAGCTGTTCAAGTTTGGCTTCTACCTCAGATAGCATAATGTCTACCCCCATATCTTCATTCCCGTCAGTCCCTCTACCACTATTCCTTAGCCCTTCATTAGCCTCATTAAAGACCGAGGCAAAATATTCGTTTAGATATTGTGCCATGCCAAGATTATCCCTAATCTCCACTCCGTTTAAAGTTTTAAGCGGTCCCACTTCTTCCTTCTTGGTTTTCTTCCTATTTATATGGCTAAAAAACCTTTTGCTATTGGTTTTAATCCCCTTCGGTAGGTCCATCTCCACCCGGCTCTTTGCCTTTCTCACTGCTTCCCTACACCCTCTGACCTCAATAAGGTAGGTTTCTTTGCTGATCCCTCCCATTTTCCAGTCCTTGTACGCTTTCTGTTTTTTCTTAATCACCCCTCTGAGACGCTTGCTCATCCAGCTTGGTCTAAAACTGCTACCTATGAACTGTTTTCCCTTTCTCGGGAGCCAGGCCTCTGACAGCTCCTGCAACTTCAACCTGAAGTAACCCCAGGCGTCTTCCGCCTTTAGATCCCTAAATATGTTAGTCCAATCCACTTCCCTAACTAGTCGCCTTAATTTAGTAAAGTTAGCCCTTTTGAAATCGTAAACCTTAGTCTCAGATGCAATTTTGTTTATCCTTCCATTTATTTTGAAACGAATTAGCTCATGATCACTCGAGCCAAGGTTGTCCCCTACAACTATTTCCTCAACAAGGTCCTCATTACTCACCAAAATCAGATCTAAAATGGCATCCCCCCTCGTCGGTTCAGCAACTACTTGATGAAGGAATTCATCAGCTATCACGTCTAGGAAAAGCTGAGCCCTATTATTATTACTAGCATTTGTTTCCCAATCTATATCCGGGAAGTTAAATTCTCCCATGATCATACAGTTCCTATTAGTATTTACCTCCTTAAAAACATTAAAGAGCTCTCTATCCATATCCAGGCTAGATCCCGGTGGTCTATAGCACACCCCAATCACTATCCCAGGGGACGCTCTAGTAGTTTTCTTCCCCAATGTCACCATTGCCCAAACAGACTCCATATTATCCATTGCATTGCTAGTTATTTCATTACATTTCACCTCATTATTGACATACAATGCTACTCCCCCACCTTTACCTTTGTTTCGGTCTTTCCTAAACAGCACATACCCTTCCATACCTGTACTCCAGTCATGGCTACCGTTCCACCATGTTTTGGTTATTCCTACGATATCCGGTTTCAGTTCTCGGACCAGGAGCTCCAGTTCCTCCATTTTGTTACCTAAGCTTCTCGCATTGGTGAACAAACATCCTAATTTTTGCTAATAACAAGGTGTAACTAATTTTCCCAACTCCTGAATGGTATGGTTGCTTTTCACTGAGTCTACTGCTATATTTTAAAAGGCTTTTTAAAAAATGAATTAGTAAATAAGTCTTATTCTTCATGTTTTAAATTACTGAGATGTTTTCTTCTGCTTATGAACTTTGTTGCTTTTTAAAAATATACGCACAATTTTAAATCCAGCAATACTAGTCTTACTACTAGTTAATAACAGTACTGCATGCTAAATGGAAAAAAGTGGGATTGTGACAGGACACTACAGGGAGATACAGTACTCGCCTGCTGACTCAGCCAAGCAGCAAGATCAAGTACGTCTCATTAGCTTCAATACAGGTGGATAAAAAGGTTTGCATCTCACTCTAAGGAACTAGGAGCTGAGACATAGGTCATACAGAGAAATAAATAAGTGAAACCCCTTATAAACAGCCAGCTCAAAATGAGGTTTTTGTTCTTGTTAAACATAAAGAAAAATCTCAGGTCCTCAAGTGGTTGAGAGTTTTTGACAGAAGCTTAGTGTGTCTGTATCATGTAAAGAGCAAGGAAGGAAGACAGTATGTTCCCAGGCTTGAAACTACAACCTATTATTCAAGTAGTCCTTCCTCAGATGAGAAGTCCCAGTTTTACAGAATAAAATAGAGGTCACAGGTGCTGTGCTTGGATTTAATTTCACCTCCATTATTCACCTGCACAGAGCCTGACTATTTGTGCTTGGATAGTAGACATGGATATCACCCCCTAAAAGTTACAGGAGAGTCCTGGTCCAGCAGAGCTGAATTCAAAGGGAGTTTTGCCATTGACACTATTTTCTTTCATTGTTTTTCCCAGCTGTTCTACAGCTTCTGTGTATTGAGGAGAGAAGATTGTCTTTCCAGAGATAGACTACAATTTTTGTTCACCAAAATATGCAGATTTGGGTCAACTCAAATATTTTAATAAAGTTGTGTCAATTATGGTGAATTGTTTTGGTCAAAACAAAAAAGATCTGAAATGTCAAAAAGTATCATCTCACCTTTATCAAAACAAAACATTGAAATTTCAGACTAGATTCACAAGGAGACCATTCACACATACAAGAAGGAAGAAGGAGTGGCCCCCTTACACTTAATAGCCCAGTAGTTAGGGAACTCACCTGGGGTGTAGGAGATCTGAACTTGAATCCACACTATGGGATTCATTAAGTGCCCTAACCACCAAGGTATTGGTTATAGTGGGTGGGGCTCTCTCAATCTCTCCTGTTGCAGCTGTTCCTTTTTTTTGGTTTCCTTCTTCAGAAGATAAATTTTCATGGCAAAAAAATTACCAAACTATTGCTAAACAATAGCATTTATTTTTTATACAGTAACTGAAGTGTACTAAACACTTTACAGAGAGTAGGAGGACCTGGGTCTGATTCTCAACTGCCTGATGTAGCCATTTCTCCAGATCATACTGGTAACATTTTAACAAACTCTTTGCACAGGAGTAAATGACTACACAAGGTGCATGGCAGTGGAGAATCAGGCCCATGTTCTAGGTCCCTATTAGGAAACTGACTGGAATAGCTATTCTGCAATAGTTCTCCCAGTAGATATTCTTATTTCAGAATAAAAATGTACATTGCAGAGTTATTATGGAATAGCTATTGTGCTTTAAATTTTTAGCCTACCTTATTCTGGAACAACTTCCCGCTGTAGAAAATTCAGAGACCAGGCAATTTTTTTTCAAAAGTCCTTATGTGATTTAGGAGTCTAAATCCCATTTTCAAAAGTGACTTAGGCACTTAGGAGCCATTAGAGTTCCAATGATTTTTAGGATATGTCTACATGGTGGGGGTAATGTGCACCATGGCTATCTGATTTCTAAACTGCACTAATGGATTGCACATTGATTAGTCCATGTAGACCTTGCTTGTGTGTACAAAAAGTTCCCTAGTGTGCTTTAACTAGGGTGACCAGATAGAAAATGTGAAAAATCAGGATGGGGTGGAGGGGAATAGCCACCTATATAAATAAAAGCCCTGACTATTGGGACTGCCCCTATAAATCAGGACATCTGGTCACCCTAGCTTTAACATAGTGGTGTTTCAAACAGCATTACATTAATGAGTGTTAGGGAGATATTAATTCACACCAGCAAGATCTACATGGGTCAAACAATCAATGTGCAGCACATTAGTGTAGTTTAGAAATCTGACACCTGTCATGCACATTACCCCCCAATATGCAGACATGCCCGTAGGCTCCTAAGCCACGTAAATACTTTTGAAAGTTTTACACGTCATCGTGTTTTAATACTAGGCTGATGATGGATGTCTTAGAAATGTATAGATCAATGTATAGATCAATTTGCATAATCTAAATGGCTGTTCATCATATTTCCATAGCACATGGGTACTCTCTGGCAGGCAGGCAGAACAAATTCCTCCACTTCTATGTCAGGTGGATTTCTTACGAGGAAAAGTTGCCCAGTCACATGTTTCCTTAAAAAAACATAATAATATAAGTGGTATTTATTAAGTATTGTATTGCCTAGGAATTCCAACTGAGAGTAGGGCCACATTGTCAGGCACTGCAAACATAG
The DNA here is from genome assembly GCF_016161935.1 of Mauremys reevesii. Taxonomy (NCBI): domain Eukaryota; kingdom Metazoa; phylum Chordata; order Testudines; family Geoemydidae; genus Mauremys; species Mauremys reevesii. Next base: position 129,720,047 of record NC_052623.1, on the reverse strand, counting down.
TGTGACAAAAGGTGAAGTTATGGCATCATTTATTAGTTTTATGTTTTTTTGTAAGGCTACTCATACCTAGGCAAGTTGTGTGAGGTAAACAAACTCTTTTCCTTGTTAGAAATCCATATGACATAGGAGTGGACAGTGGAGAACATTGTTCTCCCCACCTTCCAGAGAAACCGATCCACCAAAACAATGGTACAATACTCTTCTGTACCATTGCACCTGAGGAGTAGCCTGGATTTTCCTAGATCTGGTAAAAACCGGATTGTAGTTAGGAGATACTTACCTAACAGGAAGTCTCCTGAGACAGAGCAGGAGTAGGAAATAGGTTAATGATTTATCAGCTGAAGAGTCATTGAACCAGCAAAATGTTTGGCCCGATGAAGAGAGAGACAGACAGACAGACAGACACAGGAAAGGCAAGTTAGGGGAACAGCATGAATAGCTATAAGCTGGGATCAGATGGGTCACAGAGGGGGCTTTACTTGTAAGTTTACTGTATTCATCTGTGTGTGAAACTGAAACTGAGAATAGCCTACTACTAGGTAGCATTTGGGAAATGTAAAACCTAACATATGTTGAAGGAACTGTTTACTCTTCCTTAATCTATTTTTCTCTATACTTTGAAAACAAACAAACAAACAGACAACAAAAATGCTTGTTTTGCTAAGCAATTTGTTAGGTGAATCTTTCCAACCAGATAAGTCTTCTGTCTCCAGGGAGAGATAAAAATGTTACCTGTAGGGACCTGCAAGGTAAGAGCAAAAACATAAGGCATCTATCCTTGCTAGAAGAGCCATGCTTGTGGGACACACTCTAGGGAAGGGTAAGCTGCAAAAGGTGAAAGTAAGCAGTTTACAGGGGGCAGCTGAAAGACCACAACAGAGCAAGTTCTGGCTAAAATGTCACACATAATATGGTGACAGATCCTGTCCTGAAGAGTAAGATAGATTGCATGGATGGGAGGTGAAACAAAGGCATGGGGAGAGGAAGTAAGTTTCCCCAACAGCTGATCAGTGGCCAAGCCAGGAAAAGAACCCAGATCTCCTGCCCCAAGTCCCATGCCATATCTGTGAAGAAAGCTATTTATGTCACTGGGACTGCTCACATGCTTAAGAACCTTTCTGAAACAGGGACTATTCTGATATTTCCTAAAAAGGTATTCCACTGCTAAAGCGTGGGGTAATAAACGGTTTTTCAAGTTGAGTACAAAATAATCTTATCCCCAACATTATTAAAATGTTGTAGTCTAAGGAAACATGAAATGTTAGGCCAAATCTTAACGCTCTCTCAATGACAATTCAGAGATGTGACTCCTATTTTAATCACATGACGTGTTTGCCATGCTTTAATGGACACCATGATTAAAAACAAGCAAAAAACACAGCTATTAGCTGAACATTTTATTATAGAAAAGAAAATACAAACCTGAGTATGAGTAAGGAACAAGGATTACTTTAGTATTTCTCCGCTGTGGAGAGCTCTTCCATGGAGAGTCAGTACATCTCTTCTGTGGAGAGGGTTACTTCAGTAGCTCATTCTGTGGAAAGATTTCAGAAGAAACTATATCTGGTGGGAGCACTTTTCTCTATGTAAGTTAAAAACCAAAGTACATTATTCCCCAGATCTGTAGTAAGCCCAACCAAAGTATATCACAGATAACTAAAAGTTTATAGGTTTCAGAGTGGTAGCAGTCAGGGCCGGCTTTAGGCCAATTCAACCAATTCCCCCGAATCGGGCCCCGCGCCTAAGAGGGCCCCGCACACAAGCCCTGACAGTGCGCTGTACCGGGGTGGCCCAGCTTCCCCAGGGGGCAATTTAAAGGGCCTGGGGCTCCCAGCAGGGACTGGAGCCTCAGGCCCTTTAAATTGCCACCAGAGCCCCACTGCTAGAGCTCTGGGGGCTATTTAAAAAGTCTGGGGCTCCCCTTGCTTCTACTGCCCCAGCCCTTTAAATAGCCCCTGGAACCCCACTGCTTTGCCAAGGCTCCCGTGGCTATTTAAAGGGACGGGGCTGTAGAAGCAGGGGAGCCCCAGGCCCTTTAAATAGCCCCCGAACCCCGGGCTGCTGCTGCTGCTACCCTGGTGGGGGAGGGAGGAGGAGGCACTTACCGTACAGGGTGGGCGGTACCCCCTGTACCCGCACCCCCTGCCTGCACCCAGCGCCGCACTCCCTGCCCTGCCTGCAGCCAGCCCCTGCCCGCACCAGCCCCGCACCTCCTGCCCTGTCTCCAGACAACCCCTGCCGCACGCCCCTGCCTGAAGCCAGCCAGTCCCGCACTCCTCTGTGTCCAGCGCTGCCAACCCTTGCCACACCCCCCTGCAGCCCTACCTGAAGCCAGTCAGCCCACCCCACACACCCCTGCCTCCAGCCAGCCCCACACCCCTTGCCCTGCTTGCAGCCAGACCCTACCTCCAGTCAGCCCCTGCCCTGCCTCCAGCCAGCCCCATGTCCACTGCTGCCCTGCAGTTCCCAGGGCAGTAACCCTGCTTCAATGAGGGGGGGCAGGGAGCAGCTGGGACCCACACATGGGCACACCCTAGGGTGTCCAGAGAGCAAATGTGAAAAATTGGAACAGGGGTGGGGGGTAACAGGAGCCTATATAAGAAAAAGAACCCCAAATCGGGACTGTCCCTATAAAATCTGGACATCTGGACACCCTAGCACACCCCCAGGGAGTGGCGGGGATCCACACACATGAAACGGAGCTCAGTTCTAGTTCAGGCTCATCTTTTTAAAAAAGAACTTTAGGTCTGGTTAACGTACATCTGTATTTTCCCAGACATGTCCAGCTTTTTGGTTCTTAAATCGCCATCCGGGAGGAATTTTTTAAAATACGGACGTATGGTAACCCTATTGGTACAAAAAATACATACTGTGGCACATCCCTTAAAGCAGAACTTTTTACAGGGAACCGGTTGCTAAGAAATGAAAGGCTTTTTTTTACATGTTTTTTTTTTTTAGTCATCCCTGCCGGGGCCCCGCCAAAAATGTTCGAATTGGGCCCCGCACTTCCTAAAGCCGGCCCTGGTAGCAGTGTTAGTCTGTATCAGCAAAAACAATGAGGAATCCTTGTGGCACCTTAGAGACTAACATATTTATTTGGGCATAAGCTTTCGTGGGCTAAAACCCACTTCATCAGATGCATGGAGTGAAAAATACAGTAAGCAGTATAAATATTACAGCACATAAAAAGATGAGAGTTGCCTTACCAAGTTGGGGGGGGCAGTGCTAATGAGGCCAATTCAATTAAGATGGATCTGGCCTATTCTCAACAGTTGACAAGAAGGGGTGAATATCAAGAGAAGAAAAATTACTTTTTGTAGTGACCCATCCACTCCCAGTCTTTATTCAGGCCTAATTTGATGGTGTCCAGTTTGCAAATTAATTCCATTTCTGCAGTTTTTCGTTAAAGTCTGTTTTTGAAGTTTTTTTTGTTGAAGAATTGCCACTTTTAAGTCTGTTCTTGAGTGTCTAGGGAGATTGAAGTGCTCTCTTACTGGTTTTTGAATGTGCCAATTCTTGATGTCTGATTTGTGTGCATTTATTCTTTCATATTGAGACTGTCCGTTTTGGCCAATGTACATGGCAGAGGGTCATTGCTGGCACATGATGGTATATATCACATTGGTAGATGCACACGTGAACGAGCCCCTGATGGTGTGGCTGATGTGGTTAGGTCCTATGATGATGTCCCTTGAATAGATATGCGGACAGAGTTGGCAATGGGATTTGTTGCAGGGATTGGTTCCTGAGTTACTGTTTTGTTGTGTGGTGTGTAGTTGCTGGTGAGTATTTGCTTCAGTTTGGGAGGCTGTCTGTAAGTGAGGACTGGCCTGCCTCCCAAGATCTGTGAGAGTCAGGGATCATCCTTCAGGGTAGGTTGTAGATCCTTGATAATATGCTGGAGAGCTTTTAGTTGGGGCTGTAAGTGATGGCTAGTGGCGTTCTGTTACTTTCTTTGTTGGGCCTGTCCTGTAGTAGGTGACTTCTGGGTACCCTTCTGGCTCTGTCAATCTGTTTTTTCACTTCACCAGGTGGGTACTGTAGTTTTAAGAATGCTTACTAGAGATCCTGTAGCTGTTTGTCTCTGTCTGAGGGATTGGAGCAAATGTGGTTGTATCTTAGAGCTTGGCTGTAGACAATGGATTGTGTGATATGGTCTGGATGAAAGCTGGAGGCATGTAGATAAGTATAGTGGTCAGTAGGTTTCCGGTATAAGATGGTGTTTATGTGACCATCACTTATTTGAACTGTAATGTCCAGGAAGTGGATCTCTTGCATGGACTGGTCTAGGCTGAGGTTTATGGTGGGGTGGAAATTGTTGAAATCCTGGTGGAATTCCTCAAGGATCTCCTTCCCTTGGGTCCAGATGATGAAGAGGTCATCAGTGTAGCGCAAGTAGAGTAGGGATGCTAGGGGATGAGAGCTGAGGCGGTGGTGTTCTAAGTCAGCCATAAAAATGTTGGCATACTGTGGGGCCATGTGGGTACCCATAGCAGTGCCACTGACTTGAAGGTATATATTGTCTCCAAATCTGAAATAGTTGTGGGTGAGGACAAAGTCATAAAGTTCAGCCACCAAATTTGCAGTGACATTATCGGGGATACTGTTCCTGACAGCTTGTAGTCCATCTTTGTGTGGAATGCTGGTGTAGAGAGCTTCTACATCCATAGTGGCTAAGATGGTGTTATCTGGAAGATCACCAATGGATTGTAGTTTCCTCAAGAAGTCAGTGGTGTCTCGAAGATAGTTGGGATTGCTGGTAGCGTAGGGCCTGAGGAGAGAGTCCACATAGCCAGACAATCCTGCTGTCAGGGTGCCAATGCCTGAGATGATGGGGCATCCAGGATTCCCAGGTTTATGGATCTTGGGTAGCAGATAGAATACCCCTAGTCAGTGTTCTGGGAGGTTATTTGTGTAAGTGGCAATTCAACAAAAAACTTCAAAAACAGACTTCAATGAAAAACTTCAGAACTGGAATTAATTTGCAAACTGGACACCATCAAATTAGGCCTGAATAAAGACTGGGAGTGGATGGGTCACTACAAAAAGTAATTTTCCTCTCTGCTGATACTCACACCTTCTTGTCAACTGTTGGAAATGAGTGACATCCATCTTGATTGCATTGGCCTCGTTAGCACTACAAAAGTAATTTTCCCTCTCTTGATATTCACCCCTTCTTGTCAACTGTTGAGAATAGGCCACTTCCACCTTAATTGGATTGGCTTCATTAGCACTGACCCCTCACTTGGTAAGGCAACTCCCATCTTTTCATGTGCTGTAATATTTATACTGCTTACTGTATTTTTCACTCCATGCATCTGATGAAGTGGGTTTTGCCCAAAGCTTATGCCCAAATACATTTGTTAGTCTCTAAGGTGCCACAAGGACTCCTCGTTGTTTTTGCTAAAAGTTTATAGACAGGCAAAGAAATTTTGTTTAGGGTTAAGTATCAGAGGGGTAGCCGTGTTAGTCTGGATCTGTAAAAGCAACAAAGAATCCTGTGGCACCTTATAGACTAACAGACGTTCTGCAGCATGAGCTTTCGTGGGTGAATACCCACTTCTTCAGATGCAAGTGGTGGAAATTTCCAGGGGCAGGTTTATATATGCAAGCAAGAAGCAAGCTAGAGATAACTAGGTTAGTTCAATCAGGGAGGATGAGGCCCTGTTCTAGCAGTTGAGGTGTGAAAACCAAGGGAGGAGAAACTGGTTCTGGTGTAGATATGTGGGCAGAGTTGGCATCGAGGTTTGTTGCATGGGTTGGTTCCTGAGCTAGAGTTACTATGGTGCGGTGTGCAGTTACTGGTGCTGGAGGGGTTTTAGCTGGGGACTGTATGTGATGGCCAGTGGAGTCCTGTTGGTTTCTTTCTTGGGTTTGTCTTGCAGTAGGAGGCTTCTGGGTACACGTCTGGCTCTGTTGATCTGTCTCCTTATTTCCTCGTGCGGGTACTGTAGTTTTGAGAATGCTTGGTGGAGATTTTGTAGGTGTTGGTCTCTGTCTGTGGGGTTAGAGCAGATGCGGTTGTACCTCAGTGCTTGGCTGTAGACAATGGATCTTGTGGTGTGCCCGGGATGGAAGCTGGAGGCATGAAGGTAGGCATAGCGGTCGGTAGGTTTTCGGTATAGGGTGGTGTTAATGTGTCCATCAATTATTTGCACCGTAGTGTCTAGGAAGTGGACCTCCCGTGTAGATTGGTCCAGGCTGAGGTTGATGGTGGGGTGGAAGCTGTTGAAATCATGGTGGAATTTTTCCAGAGTCTCTTTCCCATGGTTACTTTCCCAGTAACTGCACACCGCACCATAGTAACTCTAGCTCAGGAACCAACCCATGCAACAAACCTCGATGCCAACTCTGCCCACATATCTACACCAGTAACACCATCACAGGACCTAACCAGATCAGCCACACCATCACCGGTTCATTCACCTGCACATCCACCAATGTAATATATGCCATCATATGCCAGCAATGCCCCTCTGCTATGTACATCGGCCAAACTGGACAGTCTCTAAGGAAAAGGATAAATGGACACAAATCAGATATTAGGAATGGCAATATACAAAAACCTGTAGGAGAACACTTCAACCTCCCTGGCCACACAATAGCAGATCTTAAGGTGGCCATCCTGCAGCAAAAAAACTTCAGGACCAGACTTCAAAGAGAAACTGCTGAGCTCCAGTTCATCTGCAAATTTGACACCATCAGCTCAGGATTAAACAAAGACTGTGAATGGCTTGCCAATTACAGAACCAGTTTCTCCTCCCTTGGTTTTCACACCTCAACTGCTAGAACAGGGCCTCATCCTCCCTGATTGAACTAACCTAGTTATCTCTAGCTTGCTTCTTGCTTGCATATATAAACCTGCCCCTGGAAATTTCCACCACTTGCATCTGAAGAAGTGGGTATTCACCCACGAAAGCTCATGCTGCAGAACGTCTGTTAGTCTATAAGGTGCCACAGGATTCTTTGTTGTTTAGGGTTAGTGAATCCAATTTGTTTTATCATGTATAACCTAAACAGTTTATAAATGGGCAGAGGTAAGTGACCTTAACCAAGTCCTTAAAAACCTTAAAAAGAAGCCATTTGAGGAGCCAACTAATTAATATTAAGAATTTTAATCTCAAATCAAATGTTGCTATTTCTCTTTGTTTACCAAGTCTCACTTATTTCCCCTTTCCAGGAGTACAGTCTAATGTTTAACAGGAGAAGCTATTAATATCTTAAATTACAATGGCATTTCAATAATCCATTAAAACCACTTCAAGAAAAAAAATACATCTAATCCCTTGACAGTGCTTTTGCAAACTGCATCTCAAAAATCTTGGTGATCACATCACAGAAACAGCACTGGGCTGGATGGTTGCTTCATCTTGATGCTGTGTTATCACCTTCTTTGTTTAGTGCTGGGGTTGGCAACCTTTCAGCAGTGGTGTGCCGAGTCTTCATTTATTCACTCTAATTTAAGGTTTTGTGTGCCGGTAATACATTTTAACATTTTTAGAAGGTCTCTTTCTATAAGTCTATAATATATAATTAAACTATTGTTGTATGTAAAGTAAATAAGGTTTTTAAAATGTTTAAGAAGCTTCATTTAAAATTAAATTAAAATGCAGAGCCCCCTGGACCGGTGACCAGGACCTGCGTGCCATAGGTTGCCTACCCCTGGTTTAGTGGCTTGTTGCTATTTTGCTTGCTTGTAGAAATTAAATGAACAGGCTAAATTGAGAAGAGTGTACTCAGATGCAAGTTTTCAGAGTAGCAGTCATGTTAGTCTGTATCCATAAAAAGAACAGGAGTACTTGTAGCACCTTAGAGACTAACAAATTTATTTGAGCATAAGCTTTCGTGGGCTACAGCTCACTTCATCGGATGCATGAATGGAAAATATCATAGGAAGATATATATATTTACACACAGAGAACATGAAACAATGGGTGTTACCATACACATTCTAACGAGAGTGATCAGTTAAGATGAGCTATTACCAGCAGATGAAAGTGCTGTTCTATTGAGCTCTCATCTCAGAGTTTTATATACTACTCTCTTTCTCTGTTCTCACTAAAGGTAGAAGACTGGGCTCAAATATCATCTGCTGTTACCTTTTAATTACCTCATCACCTTCATGGGAAGGTCTTGATTGCATATTCAGCAGCTGAAGATCCTGTCTGGTAATACATATGTAGCAGAGTTGTAAATGACTTTGTCTGTGGTGGGAATTTCTCAGGACATATTTAAAGTTAGAGTTTTAACTCTTTTATTCCCCTCATTTTGAGATCCCTTTAGTTCTATTGAGTTTAATAAGAGTTGAAATTCTTTTTTAAATGAGTCCAAATATGCCTATTTCCTATGTAAAGGTTTTTCAGCTTTCAAAATAATATTTTTAAACAAATTATTGTTTAAGAGAGTCTTTAAAGTTAAATGGTCATCAAAGAAGATATTGTGTTCCCCTCCCCCTTACTAATCCTTGTAGAGGTTCTTCTTATAGTAAGGAGTTGTTTAAGCATTGGCAGGTAACTAATTACCAATTAATGTCCAATTAATATTGATATATGTATAAGGAAGTGGCTTACTATATTAATAATCAGCATCATGTGTATGAAAATAACAAAGTAGCTCTTAAAATTCAGCAAAGATGCAGAAAAGTTTGTAATAACCTAAAGTTACTTTTATTATAATTAGTAACCATTTTTGCATCAATGTTGAGGTCTACCCCTGCAGAAAGGCAATGGCATTAATTCTTCTTGTGTAGTCACCTGCATCCAATTTAAGTATTATACAGTAGTTAATTTACACATACATTATAGTGTATTTTAATGTGGATGAATGCGTTAATTTTTCATAATGTTTTAAGTGTGAAAACAATTGTAAGGAGAAATGTTTGTACCTTTGATAGTACACACTGCAGGCAAATATTTTAACCCTGTGCCAGCCAGAGAAGTCAGGGCCCTTTCTAGTCCATGTCTGAGGGCATTTATTGCAATACCTCACCCCCGACTATGTGTAAGGGGACTGTTGCCCCCTTACTAAATGACTTGTAAATGACTTTGTGTGGGTGTTTGGTTGCTAGCTCCCAGCACTAAAAAGGGAGGGGTCGATGGGAAATCAGGAGCCTGAGACTGACAGTCTCCAGGAACAATGTGGAGAGGCCAATGCTCCAGGTCAGCCTGATTGACAGGGCAGGCAGGCTAATCAAGGAGTCAGGAGGGTCCTGTCCTCCATGTGAGCTGGAATTGTCTTAGTCAGATGGAGTGGGGCTGAGCTAAGGAGAGAGTAGGGGCCCAAGCTAAGCTGCTGGGAGCAGAGCTGCAGCCCAAAAAGCCAGAGCACAGCCCAGAGAGAGCAGACCTGCAGCAACCAGAGCCAGAGGGGCCAGACAAGCAGGCCAGGAAGCAGGTGAGAGCTGAGAGCAGAGTCACAGAAGCAGCCTGCAGAGCAGACCTGCCCTGGGAGCAGCGCTGTAGCAAGTGGAGCCAGAGAAGCAGCCCAGGGAGCTGAAGGCAGAGCAGCAGCAGCAGCCGTGCTGAGGCAGAGTGGAGCTGGGGCTGGAGCCGTCCGGAGCTGGGTGTGGTGACGCTGGGGAGAAGGGTCCTGCCACACCTAGAGCCTGAGAGTGTGTGGCCACTGCCAGAGCAAGTGTCCAACCCGCAGCGTCCCTGCAGCACAGCCAGGGCCTGAGACGGAGGCCTGGGACCTACAAGGAACAGACTGAACTGCCCTGACATTCTAGAGACACTGTTTGTGATGTTCCCTGCCACAGAGCAGGGTGACGTGTTTTCCTGTAACCTTTCCCATTTTTCCTTATTCTTTTTTAAAATTGTTAATTAAATAACTTGTATTTGCTTTAAATTGTATGAAATGATCAGTGGGTCAGGGAGGTGCCCAGTGCAGAGAGAGTACCCTGGAGTGGGGACACCCTAGCCCCTGTCCTGGGTGACCACAGCAGGGTTGGGGGTTGAGCCCCCCCTGGAATCCTGGGCCCAACCTCGTTGGGGTTACGAGGACTCTGCCAGACAGGAGAGTGGAAGGGGAGTCCTCAAGGGCAGGGAAGCCTCTGGGTAAAGGAAGTAGGAGCGAGGACTCAGATCATTTTGCCAGCCCACTTCACCGGGGTAGTGCAGAAGCCAGGAAAGTTCCCAACAATAGCAGGACCATTCCCCCACTTACATATATTTAACCCTTGACATGCTTTACATATCTGCCACTGAACACCATGCAATCGTTTAACACCATATGCACACTTGCAAAACATAGAAAGTGGGGATAGCTATGCCTAGCAAGACTGATTGCTGTCCCTGTATGACACGATCAGAACTTTTCTCTTCCCAGACACTTCTCTGGGGGGGGGGGGGGAGCACGCGGGGGTGAGAAGCCAACTCGCAGCCTGGGCGCCACAAGGGAAGCCCCCCCTGAACCTGCCCAGTCCTGTCTGGTTTACCAGGTGGCGGGGGCGGTGAGAGACTGAGCGGCGGCCTCAGGTGTCCCCGGAGGTGGGGCTCGCCAGCTAGGAGTAAGAGCTGCAGTTTGAAACGTGTGGGCGGGGCGGGCATCTGGATTATGAAGGCACCAGCCAGCTACTGCCCCCACCCCCTGGTGGGGGAAGCGCAGCGAGGGCGCCTTGTCCCGCCAGGTGGGGCGAGGCGGGGGCTGGCTCTGCGCAGGCCGACGGGGACGAGCAGAGACCCCGCTCCACGCTCTGGTGCCGCGGGCGCCTCCCTCCCTCGCCGGGACTGTCTGTGCCGCAGCCGCAGGAAGCCCAACCTCGCCCCGCCTCCTCCCGCCCCGCGTGCGGCTCCGCGCTCGCCTCGCCCGCCCGGGCTGCCCATTGTCTGCGCGGCGGCTCCGGGAGGCGGGAGCGGCGGCCCGGGGAGCGAGGCAGGGCGCGCAGCGGGGGCGGCTGCCGCTGCTGCTGGTGGTGCGGGGCAGGAAGGCGGCGGCTGGGGCGCGATGCTGGGCAGCCCGGCAGCCGCTGAGAGACTGAACCAGGAACTGGCCCGGCGGGGCAGCCGCCCCTGCTGCTGCTGCTGCTGGTGAAGGGGGAGCGGCCGCGCCGGCTCCGGAGACGCGAACTTCGCGCCCACGACCCCATGGAGACGCTCAGCGCCGTGAAGGCCAAAGTGGGGGCGAAAAGCGCCGGCGGCTGCGAGGCGGCGGGGACGGGCGAGCCCCAGCCCGCCCCTTCCTCCAGCCCCGCGGGCTCCGGCTCCCCGGCGCCGCCCGAGCCCCACGCCTGCAAGCTGGACGATTTGGAGACCCTGGCGACTGTGGGTGAGTGGGGGGGACTTGGGACGCAGCCACTGCGCCCTCGGGGCGAACAAAGGAGCCGCGTCCCCCTGCCCCGTTCTCTGCCCAGGTACCCGTCAGCTAGCCGGGGCTGGGGGCGCTGGGCTCCGGGCACCAGCTCTTGGCTCCGCAGCCGGCAGTGGCACCGCTTTGCCCCTTCCCAAAGCTGAAGCTCTACCCTTCTTCTTTGCTGTACCCTCCCCTCCGCCTAGTCCCCAGGGGGCATCTTCCATGCCCGGCGCCAGCCTTGCCTTGGTCCTCTCCCGTGGCTTTCTGAAGACTTCAGTGCCTGCTGGGTATTTCCTGAGCGTTTGGAGGTGCCGTGTCTGAGCTAGCAGAGTTAAGCTCTGTAAATGTCAGTGTAATGGCTGGCAGGTGCCACTCACTGAAAAACCTACTGACGCTGTGGGGAATTGCGATATTTTATGTGCCTATAAGTTTTATTTTGCTCGGCATCTATGTTAAGCATAAAGTTAAGCCTTTTCTCTTCTTGATAGACAAGACCACAAACTGTTAATCTCAGAACAATATATTGCTTTGAACTTCAGCCACCTTTGAAAGCTGTTTTCATTAGACCCAGTTTTTGAATGAAAGCTGTAGTTCGCATGAATTGGTGCATTACTGTGGACCTTCTTTTTTCAGTTTCTCCTAGCCTAAACATTGCAGCATTCCTACTCCAGGGCACGCTCTCCAGCCGAGCTCTGTAGGCATCACTGTAGTGTGGATACTAACTATGTTCAGATTGTCTGAAAAGGGTTTGGAGCATGGTTTAAAAACAGAAGTGAGGTGAGCTGGATGTTGCTGGCTGCATAGTCATGTGTGAGTCACAACTGAACTAGTTAATAACATGATTTTGGGCCTGTGTGTGGGGATGGGGCAATCAGTGTTCAATAGCATTGAACTGTACATTCTTTTTGTAATACTGTTTTATATGGTTTAGCTTTAGCCCATTCACCACAATCATGTTAAAATACAAATTTAGAGTTTTAAATGCAGTTTGTGGGCTGCTGAGGAGGGCAGGTTGACTGACACCCAGTTAAATATATTTCACAATCTAAATCCACACTGCCTTCTTGGTAACTAGTGCAAAAAAGCTTTGTGTTGAATGGAATTGTGGAAGAAGGTAAAGTAGCATCTTTTGATTTCTAGCACACCTTATCCAGATCTCCATTTTTATGAGAACCACCATTCCAGTGTGTGTTAAATAGTAGCATTTATTTCAACATTTGACACACTGTATACAACTACAGTAACTTGAATGGTATTTGCATCTAGTCTAAAATCAGTAGATGCAATGTACTTCAACAGTGTGTGCATGTGTGAATCTGTATGTTCTTGTACTAGGTTCAAATGGTTGTGTATGCAGCCATACCGAACCTTTATTTATACTTGCCAACACAATGCCAAAAAGGTTGATTTCTTGGATGGACTTGCTCTCTAGCAAATGCTGCAAACCCCCTAAGCTGGATAGAGAGAAATTTTATTGTCACAGCTCACTTAATATTTAAAACGATTCTTAATATTGTAGTTTAAACATGGTTCTTTAAAAATGGTTGTTGAATGGCTTAAGACTTTTATAGTTGATATGAACCATGTTAGCCAATCTTAAAATGTATTGCTTTCTTTAATATTATTTAAAAGTTGAAGTGTGAACAAGTCTTAATATAGATATTTGCATAAAACACCCTGATGCACTCCCTTGGAAGTGATTAATCTCATTTGTGACATCACAACTAGTTGCTGTGGAAACAGTTGTTATCACAGAGGATTATGCCCCCAAGTAGTAGGGCACAAACTGCATGAAAAGACTAACTCTTAAGACACACAGATATAATTGTCATGCAAATGTCCCTAGAAATAACAAGGAAAGCAAAAAATGGCACAAGAATTATTTCTAAACATCTTTTCAGAGCTTAACGCTTAAGAAAATGGAAAGTCGGGATTCTGTAAAGAATGCTGATGGAACGGAGGTGTGAAGAGAGCGGGTTGCCTTAAAACATTTCTACTTTCTATCTGATAGCAGAAGGCACAGTGCTCAGGAAGGGTGGGGAGAAGAATGTAGGAGCAGCAACCTACTGTTTAGCAGTGCACTGACAATGCACTTCTGTCTTTTTTCCTGTTGCCCTCCTTTTGCTGTTGCTTGGGTATTCGTAGCCAGTTGGCCAACTCTTATCTGTGGCCAGATCTATGTTATAAACTTACGTCAGTGTAACTATGTTGCTCAAAGTGTGAAAAATCCACACTCCTGAGCGACAGTTATATTGACTTAACCCCCGGTGTAGACTGTTCTATGTTGACGGGAGGAGATGGATTAACAACACTGATGGAAGAAACTCTCCTGTTGGTAAAGTAGCATCTTCACTGAAGTGCTACAGCAGAAACTACAAAACTTGAGAGGGAGGAGAGAAGAGTGTACAAATCTGTTGGTGTAAAACCCCTAGGGCCTTGTCTAAACATGGAAGTTGAGGTGGTTTAACTTAAATTGGTTTTAAAACTGATTTTGTTAAACCAGTGCAGAAGATCATGGGTGTTGAGTTTAAACGTGTTCCTTACATTGCTAAAGCAGTATAATCCACATTTGTATTGTTTTGAGTATCCAAACAGTCTTTTAAACTGCTTTTAACTAGATAGATTTTAAGTCACACCTCTTCCCTCCAAGCATCATCAGCATGAAATTAACAATACTATGGTTAGTTTCACCACTGCAATTTAGAACCTCAGTAAAATTGTCAAGAATGGTCAATTTTAGTCTGCTGCTGATATTGAAAGCTAGGCCTGGTATCAGAGGTGAACATGGGAGTCATTTGTGTGGGAGGAGAGCCAGGAAGTTGCAGGCCAGGAATTTCTGATTTTTTGCATGGTTTGTATATGGGAAAGGAAGAAAGGGGAAGAGACAACAGCATCTGGGGTCCTTTGGACTGTCTTACTACAGTAATGGGGTCCATTTCAGTAGCTTTTTGAGCACCTCACAATCTTGAATGCATTTATCCCTTGTGAGGTGAAGTAGTTATACCCATTTATAGATGGGAAATTAACAGAGTGACTTGCCTAGAGTCGCATAGAAAGTATGTGACAGAGCAAGGACCTGAACCCCAGTTTTCCAAGTCCTAGGCTCATGCCCTAATTGCTGGACCATCCTTCCTCATCCTTTTCTAACACCAATGAATCATTGTTTGATACAAAAGATGGAGCCCTGAAGGAGAATCTGGAGAAAATAATCTGAAGTAATTGAAGCATCTTCTCCTTTTCCCAACAGCTGGAGTTGCTTGGGGATTTTTTCCTTGAACCTCTGCAGTGGGGCTGTCTATCTTTTTCTGTATTGTCATTTCTATAGTACACCTCTACCCTGATATAATGAAGCCAAAAAATCTTACCATGTTATAGGTGAAACTGTGTTATATCGAACTTGCTTTGATCTGCCAGAGCGTGCAGCCCCCCCCCGCAATTGCTGCTTTACCGTTTTATATCTGAATTATGTTATATCGGGTCGCGTTATATCGGGGTAGAGGTGTATATGTCAGTTTTTTCTAAGCCTTAACAAAGGGATGAAAAACTCAGATAAAGAGGTAGAATAAGGCAGCAGAACGAAGGGAAAGGAGAGAGTGCTTCATTCCTGGAGTGGTGGGGGAAAAGGAAATACTTGCTTTCCAAATACTTTTTGTTCTCCTTCTTACTTCCTTCTCCCTCCTCTCACCTCCTTCTCTCACACATTCACACCTGTCCTTGAACAATCTGCTATGACCCAGCTGCACTTTGAGTGAAAATGACCAGGTGTGTGTCAGTTTCTGTGTGGCTCCTGCAATACTTTACTGTGGGATTGTTCCACAGGTAATTGAAGAAGCACTACTGGTAGATTATGAAGAGAGGGAAATCAAACCCTACAGGGCCAGAAGAAGGGCCTCTTCCATGAGGGTCCTTGTTCTTAATGGGTTGGTAAGTGAATAATAAAAGGGAGAAATGAAAAACTCTTCTTTCCTCAAAAGGAAAAGCGGACCCAAAAGGAAAGATTCTTTTTCCAAACTGGGAGTATGCGATGACTAAAGCATGCACAGACTGGGGATTGAGGATACAGACAGAGTAGGAAAAATGTTTGTGGTAAAGAGAGATTTGTAAAATCTGAGTAATTGGTGAAGAAAAGAAATGTCTGGGTTCAGTACAGTGTTACCCCCTAATATTAAATTTCCTTGGACTACTAATTGTATTAAAGTAGTTAATTGGTATGAGGCAAGCTCAGACTCCCTCCCCCCCTCATGCTCTGGACTTGACTGTATTTGAAAATGTGTGTGGGTAGGGAAGTTACCTTGATATAAAACAAAATAAAATGAATCCCCATAGCAGTTGCTCTTCAAATTTTATGCTAGAGAGGATCATTGCAAGGTTAATCCAGTCTCCATGTCCTGAAATGGAAGAAAACGTAGGTGGAATATTGGGGAAGACTTCCTCACAGTGAGATCTAGGGAATAGTCACCCAAGGAAAAGCACTGAAGAATAAACTAGGGAATAGGGCTGTCAAGTGGTTTTAAAAAAAATTAATCGTGATTAATCATACTGTTAAACAATACCAATTATTGTAAGTATTTTTGGGTATTTTCTACATTTTCAAATGTATTGATTTCAGTCGCAACAACATGTGATGGGTCATCGTCCGTGACTGCTATAACATGAAATATATGGCAGAATATGGGTAAAACCGAGCAGGGGACATACAATTGTCCCCCAAAGAATTCAGTCACAAATTTAATTAAACACATTTATTATCTTTTTTAGCAAGCATCATCAGCATGGAAGTATGTGCTCTGGAATAGTGACCAAAGCATGAAGGGGCATATGAATCTTTAGCACATCTGGCATGTAAATATCTTGTGATGCCGGCTAAAACAGTGCCATTCAAATGCCTGTTCTCACTTTCTGGTGACGTTGTAAATTAGAAGAGGGCAGTATTATCTCTTGCGAATGTAAACAAACTTGTTCAGACAAACAAGAAGTAGGACTGAGTGGACTTGTAGGCTCTGAAGTTTTACATTGTTTAGTTTTTAGTGCCACTATGTAACAAAAAAAATTACATTTGTAAGTTGCACTTTCATGACAGATTGCACTACAGTACTTGTATGAGGTGAATTGAAAAATACTATTATTTTTACAGTGCAAATATTTATAATAAAAATAGTATACGCTTTGATTTCAGTTACAACACAGAATACAATATATATTAAAATGTAGAAAAAATTCAAAAATATTTAATACGTTTCAATTGGTATTCTATTATTTAACAGTGTGATTAAAACTGCAATTAATCAACAGCCCTACTAGGGAATAATCCTGCATTGCCAGGGAAATGGATATAGTTTAATGTCTTTTTAATCTGATTTCTGCAGTTAGGCCTGTGCTATGGTTGTCAACAAAGCTACCTAAAAGTGTCAATTGTAGTGTGAATGCTTGAATAATCTCAGATCCAGCTCATACCAGTGTTGCAGACAGATGAAGCATACAAAAGGTAGGATAATTCCTTCCCTTTACAAATAAAACATAAACAAGCATGACAGGGAGGTCTATCATTACAGGATTTCTCCACCACAAAGCGGTAAGTCACAACTAGAAATTGGGAAGATGGAAAGTTTATACTTAACCTGAGCAGATAAAGAGATGGTGTTCAGTTGGAACAGAGAACTTTGTAAACAAGGCCGGCTCCAGGCGCCAGCTGAGCAAGCTTGTGCTTGGGGCGGCAGATTCTAATGGGCGGCATTTTTTTTCCCTTTGCTGCTTCGGCTGCCCCGTAGGGAGCAGCAGCACGGAGGAGGGGAGCGCCCTGCTGGTAATGGTACCAGGTCTGTAGCAAGCCCGGCAGGTTTTTTTTTTCCTTTGCTGCTCTGGCCGGCCCGCAGGTTTGTGGTCCCCCCCCCCCTCCTCCCTTCGCTGCTCCGGCCGGCCCGCAGGTTTGTTTCCCCTTCGCTGCTCTGGCCGGCCCGCAGGTTTTGATTTGTTTTTTTTTTTTTTGCTTGGGGCGGCAAAAAAGCCAGAGCCGGCCCTGTTTGTAAATACAGTAATTGAGCACCAAGGAAGTTGTTGACTCAAACCTATTGATTTCTAGCAAGTCTGGGGAGACAGAGAGCCCCATCCAACCTACCCTTCTACTGCCCCAGAGCCTCTTAATTAGTCTTCCTCTCAGAGCAACAAGTGGATTCTCGTTCAAGGCTGGTTGTGAAATACAGCATGTCTGGAGTGGAAGGGGGATGGACACTGCAATTTATGTATGTGTTTTGTTAGCTGTTGGGAGTGGTAAGCTAGGAAAAGCAACCAAGAATTGTCTTTCATTAAATGAAAGACAGGAAATTTGTGTTCCTACTGTAAGGGGTTGTCTACACTAGAAAGTAGCACAGCATTCACTGTTCAGGTATAACTAAAGCTATTCAACCCCTTATTGTGGATGCAGTTAAACTGGTGTAAATGTGTTTATACCAGGGGAATAGTTCTTCTAGTATAACTGTGTTCACATTAGAGCTTTTATTGGTGTAACTGTTTTTGGTTTAAAAAAAAAATCCTATCCCTAATCAAAATAGATATATGGGTAAAAAAAACAAAAAGCCCCCTATGAATTGTAGATTTGACCTAAGGTGGTATTACACTTTTTCAAAAACAAGGAAAATTCTGTAAATAAAATTCTGCTTAGTAAGGTGTATTTCCCATATGCTTTTCAAATGGGAGGGATGTGAGAGAGTTCCTTTTTTAGTTACAAGATTGAAATAAATTTCAGTGTTCCTGAGGGGAAAAGTAGTATCTTTCAAGTGAATTGAAAGATTGATGCCTTTACGTTAATGCTCAAATTTCATTTTAACTAGTTAGTGCTAATATCTGTGCTCCCATTCTGTAGGAGTTGCTTAGGTTGATTTGGAAAAAAAAAGTCATTGTCTCAACTGATCCTTCTTGCATACTAAGAGCACATCAGAAATCATTGTGCCAGTTCCAGCACAGTCCCTTTTGTTGCTTTGAGAACTTTGAAATCTCCCTTAAAGTGCTGAGGGAACTGACCCAGAGCATTAGGGGGTGCATTTGAGGTGTATTCCTTGTGTGGCTAAATCTGGAGGTTCATATTATGAACAAAATTTTTTGATAGCTAAGTGCAATGGGATAGTTACTATTTTCTCATAATCTTTTAAAGAGGAGTGATGGCAATAGAGAAAGAGTGGCCTCATACTTAAGGAATGGAAATGAGAATGAGTTTTCTTGGGGCCTGTCTACACTACTGCTTAAGTTGATGTAATTTGCATTGCTCAGGGATGTGAAAAAATACCCCCCCCCCCGATGACGCAAGTTACATAGACTTAAAGCAGTATCTACACCATACTATGTCAGCAGGAGACGCTCTCCCACTGACATAGCTTCTGCTTCTCGTTGAGGTGGAGTAATTACGTTGACGGAAGAGCGCTCTCCCATTATCATAGCATGTCTTCACCATTTATGTTGAAGTGTGGTAGTGAAGACAAGCCCTGTGTTACCTTTGGTAAGTCACTTAGGCCCAGATTTTTAAAAGGTATTTAGGCACCTAAATCCCATTCATTTCAGTGAAAGTTACGCACCTAGGAACTTACTAAATCCTCTGTTATGGCCTGACTTTTTAAAGCACTGAACACTTGAAGCTCCCATTGACTTCATATGGAGCTTTGGGTGTATAGTACGTCTGCAAATCAGACCCATAATCTTTCTTTATTATAATAAATGAGAGTAAGAATACTGATGTAATCTCTCTAGGGAGTTCAGACTAAACTAGTTTTTAAAATGTATAGAGGTCAGATGGAAGGCATTACGTTTTATAAATGCAAAGTGTGTGCATGGAGCACACAAGGGAGACAGGTTGGGTGGATCTTAAAGACTGAAATATAGGAGGGAGCAAAGGCGACATGAGTCACTGGGGAGCAGAAAGGACATAAATAGAAGACTAGAAGATGAAACAGTGATATGGAAGAGCAAGGAAGTGGATGTGATTATGAAAGTTGGTAGGAGAAGAAAGGTGATACTGTCTTTCAGAGAAAGAAGACAATAATGGGAATAAGCGTGGGAATGTTATGGAGATGGATGGAAGGAGAGATGTGGAAAAAAGGAATAAATAGGAAAATATGCACACAACTCCTAGGACAGTGAATTTTATTAAACCTTTTTCTCCTTTATCGCATTTACTGTACCTGGAAACTTCCTGCATGTTTCTTTTTTTTTTTTAAAGTAGGTAAAGTGATGAGTTTTTGTGTACAGACGCTCCCCGACTTACGCAAGCATTCCATTCTGGAATGCCTTGCATAAGTTGAATTTTGCATAAATCAAGGATGTATACCCGACAATTAGCACCACCCCCCCTCCAAAAAAAGAAAAGCTTACAGAACTTTTTGCGTAAGTCGGATTTGCGTAACCTGGGGAGCATCTCTGCTTATTTTATGTCAAGGTTGTTGTTACTCTTCTTTCTGTAGATAAATAATGGTGGGGAGGGAGGAAAAAGGAGATTGTCTAGGCAAACCTCTGACTGATAAAGGAAGTCCAATTCCTTAGAGCTTATAAGGAAATATGCCAATTTATATATTTAAATAGGATCCATGCATAGCTGTCACTATTCTGAGCAGCTACTCTTCTATCAGTAGAGACTGTTGCTGATCCAGATCTCTTCCCCCGCCCACGGGTGATGAGGGGTGGGGAGGAGACAAAATAATTGTGAAGACTTTTTCCAAAATCTTGAGGTCAGTCTGTGATTGGTATAATTACAACTGGGTAAAATGAGTGGTGAAAATATTCATATTCCCACTCTAAAAATGCTATGGTCAATTCTGAAGGAGAGGAGATTGTGGGGTTTTTGTTTTTCTGTGAAAGGTGGAGGCAGCTGTGTGTGTGTATGAAATGAGTGTATTTTTTGCTACTTTTATATAATTCAAGAGATCAAAAATTCATGTACTGCATCTGACATTCTATAAATAGATCATCATTTCAGGAAGATTCTTTGAACATGAAGAAAACACCTCACTTTTTCACTCTAGAGAGCTCTCTGAAAGAGCAACAATAATTTCACAATTGTAAAACAATTTGGGATTGGTATAGCTATAACTAAAATTGTGGCCCTCAGATTATGTAAAATCTGGATTTTGTGGTTAGAGTTTTCGGGCAAGGAGAGGGCATATGGTTACTTCTCCCTAAATGCTTGGAAAGGCTGCTTCACTGCAATGCTGAAAGAAACTTGGCAGCAGGGGAAATGGGGTTAGAGACAAATGTGGCAATATATTAGCAGTACCTGCTGAGAGTCTCTCCTGTTCTATTGTCCCATTGCACAACAGAGCCAGTAATGCAGGCTACTGCAAAATTTAAAAAAGAAAAAAAAAATCCAATTGTATGTCCTGCATGGAAGAGTTTACATGACTGACAGTTTAGCCCTTATACTTAGGATTGGTGGAACCTGATTTTTATTTTTCATAACTCCAACAAATATTTATTTTTAAGCTTTTTTTATTTAAATTTTTACAGTTCCATGAAATTATGGAAGAGGGCCAGATAATTATTTAATGACTGTAGACAATGAGATTTAATCAGTTTTATTAGATAACCTATAACATGTCTCTTGTAAACACAGAAAACATAAATGATCTAAAACTCTACCAACAGCCACATAATATATTAAAATGTCTCTCTTCTAAGCCATAATGCTAAAAGGGCAAAAATTACCATCAATTTATTTACTACCAGGCATTAAGAAAATACTAAAAAAAAAAAATCTTTTGAGCTGATAAAGATTCTTTTTATACAAAAAAGATAAAATCAGCGATTCTCTCAGAAATTGGAAAATTGAATAATCCGAAAGATGAGGTAAATCTTCCTGTGCTCCAGATTCACATGGGCAAAAATGAAGATCTGAAGGAACTTTTCCATATCTAACTTTTGAGGACTGCAGTTACCATGGTTTGGAATCTTAATTGAGTATATGCCTTTGATAATTCATTCAAATACAGTTCAAAAACATGGGCTGTCTTCAAAGTAGAAAACCAAAAGGCAAACTTGGAATCATGTATCATAGCCACATCTTCTTGCTGGGTAATATCTGTGGTTCTGTTTGAGTAATTGATTGAGTTAATTAAACAATACTGACAATAAGTCAATAATAGAAAAACCCAAAAGCAATTCAAGATCTTCTACTTACAAGGGGAAAAAAACCCACCTCGGTATGTAAAAATGAGGCAAGTACAGAATTTGGGAGAATTGTCTCCTCAAAATTATTTTGAACTATCTCTGTGGCTGACATTTGGTCTCTAAACTAAATTTTTACCCCCTAAAGCATCTGTGAAATTATTGTAGCATTAAAAACTTAGTGCTGCACCAGCTATGTTCCCACCATATGAGTGGGTAAAACAGGGCACTCCCTGAGCAGAGCTAAGGGCCTTTTGTTTTAAATCTTTATGATAAAGAGATCAGTGGCCCACATGGTGAAACTTCATCCCTAAATGCATAAAAGCAGAGCCTTCTTCTACAAGGTGGCCTCCTGTCTTCCCCTCAATTTGCAGAGGGTTCTTCCCAAAATCGTAATTGACAACCAGGTCTTGAGAATTATAGTATGAAGAAAAATCACAGCCTTCAGAGCCTTCTTGGAATTTGCAATAAAACAACCATATTACTGGCATATAACAGAATAGGTCTACCCTTAATTTGTGGCAGAGAGGCATTACCGTCTTTTAAAACATACACCATGTCATAAAATTAATTAAAAAGAGGCACTAGAAGTTATCCCTGACATACTCCCTTAGAAGTAGGGAAAACAGTGCAGTCTGGGTTGATTTTTAGTTTTTGCCCTAGAGGTGTTGCTCTGGTGTAAAACCTCCAAAATATACAGAAGTCTTAGATCGAAACCCAAGTCTTCTTAATTTTACGCACAGTTTTTCTGTTAAAGTCAAATGCCATCTTAATATCTATGAAAGCCACATACAATCTAGTACCCTTAACTGCAGTATATTTATAAATCTCATAATAGCTCAGTGATTGGAGCATTGGCCTGCTAAACCCAGGGTTGTGAGTTCAGTCCTTGAGGGGGCCACTTAGGGATCTGGGGCAAAAAAATTGGTCCTGCTAGTGAAGGCAGGGGGCTGGACTCAATGACCTTTCGAGGTTCCTTCCAGTTCTAGGAGATTGGTATATCTCCTATTATTATTATATAGGATAAAATAAACAATTGTCAGGTGTGGCTCTACTAGCCCTAAAGCCACTTTGCTCTTTGTGTAGTAAATTAGCCTTTCAAGTCCACATTTCAAATTTAGATATTAAAAATCTAGAATACATTTTCCCTGCCACATTTAACAGATTAATAGGTCTATATCAATCAGGATTTTTTTGGTCCCCTTTAAAAAAAAAAAAAAGTGATATTGCACTTCCAGCATGACTAATGACAGTAAATAATTTAGCCACGACTGGAGACACCAGTCAAGATTCTTCTGAAAAACATCAGTGGGGAGAAAAATCTTCCCCTGGAACTTTTTTCTATCATTGAGCTAAAATAAATGACTAGAGTTCACTGTCTGTTTCTGAAGGCCAGAGTGGTAAATTAAAGAGCGAATTCCTCATTGCACCAACTATGGTTGAATTAGATTAAAAAGCCATTTCGGGGTAGTCAATAAAGACCTGGCCAAAATGTGTTATCCAGACTTCATTAATATGAGGTTCCTCAACTGGAACATCTCTACTAAAGCCACACTCAGATCGAAAACGTTAAAGCTTTATAAACCATTAAAGCACAAATTGTCAACATCCTATACAGAAATATATAAAAGTAAATATCCTTACATCAACTCATCATACTTGGTTTTACTAGTCATGTGCTAGTTCAATTGAAAAGTCAAAGTTACTAGATTTTTGCCTATAAGGTTTCTATGACTAGTAGGTTTAAGTGAGGCTCCTTCCCCACCCCCACCCCGACACTCTCCCCCCACCAAAACACATGTATGCATATGTGCACACTCATCCACCTCAGGCCTTTTATTACAGTTACTGGAATGCCTAGTTATTTGGTAGAGTCAGCAGATGATTCTAGATTTCAGAAGATCTCTCTAAATTTGAACATATTTCCTTACGGTACAAAACGCTGATCTGTCCAATTTGGTTTTCACAGAGGCATATGCAATGTTTGTCTGAAAAGTTCAAAGCAATGATTTTTCCACAGACATTGAAGTTGCTGGCATTCTGAGTGCAGGTGATGCACTGGACATGACATGCAATGGCTGGGTTTCCCTTATCTAATGTTCAAGTCATCACATGGCACTTTGCACACCATATGCGAGTCAAAATCATGCTTGAACTCGTCTGCCTAGCAAGGGAAATACACAGAATATTTTTGTAGTTGCTAAAATTGTGTGACATCTGGGCCTTGACAAATGGATCAAACTGAAATCCCGATCCATAGAGTCAGAGTACCTTGTGGGATATGGTTGCCTTCAGTTGGCTTAGAAATTCTGGTGCAGATGAAAGGGATCACTTTTGGAGCATATTGACTTGCCTTCTATTTCTTAAAGGCATTATCTACATCAGCCGCAACTTGTAAATAGTGGTTAAGCTGCAGATCATTGTGATGCATTGAGGTGCATTTGTTTCCATTTGCAAAGGAACCCCATGGATTTCCCCTCAAAATACAAAAAGAGAAGATAACTTGCAATACAGTTCTCACAGGTTTCCATCGTCCTCAACAATCCAGTATAGTTTCATTGCCTTCTTTGAGCTGACTATATCCTCGTCTTTAATGAGAATGTCACTCTGTCCCAGTGTGCATGAATGAATTGTGTTTCCTTGAGCCAGAAAAACCAGCGCAATTGTACAATGGGGGGTGGGTGGGGACACATCCAATGGGCTCATGTTATTGGTTGACAGACTTTAAAAAATGCTCACCTTTGCCTGTTGGTATGTTTAAATATTGCTGGAAAATGTATTTCAAATTCATTGATGTCGCAGAACTCATCAGTTCTGATTGCCTTATCAAAGCCTACATGGAGAAGATGAGCAATACATGGAATGTGCAGCAGATGTGGATACATTTCTTTCAAGTCTTTCACTAAGCATTGCATTTGCATTGTGGAGCATTGTTGATTGACAGTTTTCCTATGTGTGGCTGTACTCTCCAAAATGTCTTGAATCCAAATTGAAATGACTCCTGCACTGCGCTGAGGAGCAACAGAGGATTTAAATGGTATGTATTGATTTATATTTGTCACTGAAGAACACTGCAAGAATGTTAATTGCTGGGTGTCCAGCAAGCTGTGGAGTTGCATCAGTTACTAAAGAGAATTTCCCACCACTCAAAAGATCCCTAGTTGCAGCATGGTGAGTGAAAACTTCAGGGAGGTATTTTTTTCCCGTTGATGATGATCTGGAAGCATAGTTAATAAAAAGCTCAAACCATGCATTGAATTCACTCAAATTGCCTCAAAGCTCAACATGAGTACCAGATTGCATGAAAATCTGTAGCTTCTTGGTTCTTTTGTCTCATTCTTCCCTAACAAGTTTCTTAAAGCGTGGTTTATATTTTCATGACATTTTTTAATATCATGAACCTTACTATTCACATGTTCAGCAGTATAATTTGCCTGTTATGAGAGATCTGTTTTATAAATTTTGCAGTACAAAATGTCCTTCTGTCCCCTTCCAGGCTTTGTCACTGTTTTGAATTTGAGGTCAGTGTATTTGCTGCAATATTCCTTTAGGGATTTTCTTCTGCAACTTGTAATAGAAATAAAACAACAAAGTTAGCCTCTGTTATTGTACATGTGTAGCTGAGCTGCAGACCGCAAATATAATAGCATTTATATTGTTCCTCAACTTTGACCCCTGTAACTGTACATTAACTGTACTGTAACGAACATTAACACCAGAGCCAGCAGTTTTAGCAGAGTGTAGATACATGCTTTATGCAGCCTCCATTAACGCATATAAAACATGTTGTAAGGTGGGAATCTAAGACTCAGCAATATTTTTCTTACTTTGCCTATCTGTAAAAGTTTTATCGATGGAAATGTGTTATGTCAGTCTGTGTGCATATGGAAAAATCAACGTTTACAAATTAAAAATCAAATCCTTCCAAACCTACTTGCAGTCAGTGAATTCTGACCCTTTTTGACAGCTTTCATGTTGTACTAGCAGCTGCTGTGACTTTACTATGCTATCCTATTAAGGAGCTCTCCATTCTTCTGCCTTCTTTTTCTTTACCCATATCTCCATGCAGAGTAGTTGATGGCTGCTCTGTGGATTGGTTTGGAAACAAGTGCTAGTGAAACAAGACAGCTGTCACCTGCTCCAATGGAGTCTGTTTGTCTTCTATGGAACACTTGACCTCAGCTAATTTGTGACGAATGTCCTTTTAAATATGAAACTCACTGTTAATTCATAAGGCATTACTGTCATGAAACAGGATTGGCTGATAGGTATATCTACCATAATAGATAAGTAGAGGGTTAAGGTCAAGGCTGACTGATGAATTCCTTTTGGGGTTGTTAGTGGTATTGTGCATTGTCATTGAATTCTTCCTGCCTCTTACCCACCCTTACAGCACACTGATTTACAATTGCTTAATTGTTCTGTGTAGGTAATATTTAATGCTGTATAAAGTACTCAAATTTATAATCTTGGAGTTTCTTTTGTTAAATGAAACTGAGCTTTATTTTATTTATTAGGAAAACTTGGTCACTGGAAGAGTTTACTTTTTTCTCACTAAATATATATTTATAGGACTTTTAAGCCAATGGCTCTAGCTTTCAGCCAGTTTTATTGTAAGACCTGCTGTGCTCTTGCCTTGCTATCTGACTATGCAGTATCATAACAGATCACAGCTTTCTGTACTGGAACACAGAGCTTTATGGAAAAAATTATATGTAACTTCTTGGGTTCTGCAAGTTAAAAGAAGGTCAAGTAAAAAAACATTAAATAATGACAAGACTTCTTATCTATCAGATCATTTATAGGATTTCATAATTAGTTATCTAGACCAATTGTTTGCAGAAACAAGGAATTACTGGTTCATCATTGGTACTACTGGTACACTGTGTGCTGCAGAAATAAGTAGGCCATTGCTTGGTAATGTTGGAACTCACTTTCCTTGCAAGGGACATATCTAATCTGTATTTAGATTTTACACCAGTGGTCGGCAACCTCTGGCACGCGGCTCACCAGGGTAAGCACTCTGGCAGGCCAGGCCAGTTTGTTTACCTGCCATGTCCACAGGTTGGGCCAACTGCAGCTCCCACTGGCCACGGTTCGCTGCTCTAGGCCAATGGGGGCGGTCGGAAGCCGCAGCCAGCACATCCCTCGGCCCGCGCCGCTTCCCGCAGCCCCCATTGGCCTGGAGCAGCGAACCGCTGCCAGTGGGAGCTGCAACCGGCTGAACCTGCGGACACAGCAGGTAGGTAAACTGGCCTGGCCTGCCAGACTGAGCCACATGCCAGAGGTTGCCGACCCCTGTTCTACATTGTAACTGACAAAGAATGAGAGAAATGGAACAACTTATTTCCTCCAACTCGAGTAGCCTAGTTTCATCTGATATTGGAACTGGTTGGAGGAATCAATTTGTTTATAGTTGTAAGTAAATATATTTAGTGTAACCTGTAACTTAGTCTATATTTTTATCTTGCACAACTGATACATATTAAAATTGTATGTAAGGAAATAATTTAGTTGAATTTAAAATAAATAGAAAATGTCACTGAATTCAAAATCCAAAAACTTTCAGTGGAATCTATAAAGGAAAAATAATTTTGTTTATACACACTCTTAAAATGAAACAAATACCTTCTGACTAATGATTGCAGAGCATTGAGGTGGTTTCTTACTACAAAAACATAACATTCCAGTGCTGTGGGAGTCTGGATACCATTATCAAACCTTAGAAATGTAGGGTTGGATGGGACCTTGAGAGGTCATCAAGTCCATCCCCTTAAGCTGAGGCAGGACCAAGTAAACCTAGAGCATCTCTCACAAGTATTTGTCCAACCAGTTCTTAAAAATATCCAATGCTGGGGATTCCACAGCCTCCCTTGGAAGCCTATTCTGGAGCTTAATTATCATTTGCTTTTCCCCTCTTCCTAATATCTCTAACCTGATTCTCCCTTACTATTGGATCAAAAAACTAAAAAAAATCAAATGGAAGTGTGTACCCCTTTGGAAATCTTAGACATAGTCTGCAGACCCCAGGTTGAAAACCCCTGTTATAGATTAAGCCAATTAATTCTTGTTCTACCTTCAGTGGGCATAGAGAACAATTAATTACTGTCCTCTTTTTATCACAGCTCTTCACATACCTGAAGATTGAGGTTCCACTCAGTCTTGTCTCAAGACTAAAAACTTTCCTAGTAATAAGGGTTTAGAAAATCTGACCTTTTTTGTGTTTGTGTGTTTTTGTTTTTGTTTTTTTTTGCTCTAGACACTTTCCACTTTGTCATGTTTTCCTAAAGTATGGTGCCCAGAATTGGACACAGTACTCTAGCTGTGGCCTCATCAGCGCCGAGTGGAGCGGGACAGTTACCTCCTGTTTTACATACAACACTCCTGTTAATACATCCCAGAATAATAGCTTTTTTCACAACAACCTCATTGATTCATACTCAAATTGTGATCTACTGTAACCCTCAATCCTTTACAACAGTACTATCATTGAGCCATTTTGTAGTTATGCTTTTGATTTTTTCCTTCATAAGTGTAGTACTTTGCAGTTGTCTTCATCGAATTTTATCTTGATTTCAGACCAATCCTCCAATTTATCAAGATTGTTTTGAATTCTAATACTGTCCTCCAAAGTGCTTGCAGCCCCACAGTGCAGCTTAGTGTGAACTGTAGATTGCATAAGCATAGTTGCTCTTCTACTATACAAGTCATTAATGGAAATAACCAATAGAACCAGACCCAAGATTAACTCTTGTGTGGTAAGATAAGGCCTCCCATTTTGACAGCCTTGGGAATACTCTTTAAACCTGCCTTACAGGAATTTCATCTAGACTGTGTCAAAAGCCTTACTAAAATCTCTATCCACTACACCAGTAACCCTGTCAAAGAAGGAAACTATGTTTATTTGACATGACTTGTTCTTGACAAATTCATGCTGGCTATTGTTTTATAATCCTGTTATCCTCTAGGTGTTTACAAATTGATTGTTTAATAATTTGTTCCAGTACAGTATCTTTCCACACATCTAAGTTAGACTGTTCTGTAATTTCCTGAGTCCTCTGTTTCCCCCTTTTTAAAGATGGGTACTAGGGCAAAGGTTTGCCCTTGTCCAGCCCTCTGGGACCTCACCCCTGCTCCAAGAGGTCTCAAAAATAACCTAATCAATCTTAGAACTGTTAAGAAACTTAAGTCCCCCCTAAGATGAATTTCCTCCAGCCCTGCCTAATTGAATACATCTAATTTACCTAAATATCCTTTAATCTGTTCTTCCCTTGTTTGACTTGTGCATCTTCCTCCTTGTTGTTAATATTGTGTTTAATATTTAGTAAAGACTGAATCAAAATCGATGTTAAACACCTCAGCTTTTTTGATGTCATCAGTTATTTCTACTTCCCCACAAAGTAGAGGGACCTACACTTTTCCTCGCTCCATATGTATTTAGAGAACCTCTTCTAGTTCTCCACATGTTAGTAAATCAGTTTTTGTGGTAGGGCAGAAGTTCGGTTCATTAGAGCATGGATAATTCAGCTCCAGTCTTGATAAACTGATGATTGGATGTTGTTTAGTGCCTATGTGGTGGGTACTGGTCCCATGGTTTCTCCCAGATGTGGTGGTCTGTGGGTTGTGGAGTAGTTATAGTTTTTGTTGTTGTGTTGGATGGCTGTCGTCTGTTTTTTTGATAGTTTTAGAAAGATGAGCCTGGGAGCTTAAATTCATAGCTTTGCTAGAAACTAAAAATCATGGTCTTAATAAAGACACTGGATTTATGGCTTATTATAACAATCTGTAACCCACTAACCCTCCTTTGTCTGATTTAGCAGGCCACATCACCTTGAATGGTCCCTTAGCACATGTGCTAACTACTTGTGCTGAACGGTGTGTTTGATCTTGTATTTAGCTGTGAAAACTCGCAGCTGTGAAACTAGGAGTACCTTTCCCAGACCTGAGGAAAAGCTTGGTGTAGCTCGAAATCTTGTTTTTCACCATCAGAAGTTGGTCCAGTAAACTATTACCTCACTCACCTTCTCTTTGTACTCCTTAGCAGTTAATTCTGTTGCTACTTTTTTAGGATTCCTTTTTGATTTCCAGGTCATTAAAGAGCTCCTGATGGAATTGTATTGGCCTCTTACTATTCTTGTTTCCTTCACTTTGGGATAGTGCAGTTATGCCTTTAATATTTTCTCTTTGAGAAGCTGCCAGCTCTCCTGAACTTATTTATCCCTTACGTTTTCTTCCATGGGACCTTACCTACCAGATTTGACTGTCTACTTTTTTGAACTCCATTTTCCTTATTCTGCTACTCTCACTCCTCCTTTCTTTCCATAGAATAATGAAATAATCATTTCCTGTCAAGTATCAGAGGGGTGGCAGTGTTAGTCTGGATCTGTAAAAGCAGCAAAGAGTCCTGTGGCACCTTATAGACTAACCGACGTTTTGGAGCATGAGCTTTTGTGGGTGAATACCCACTTCGTCGGATGCAAGTCCAACGAAGTGGGTATTCACCCACAAAAGCTCATGCTCCAAAACGTCGGTTAGTCTATAAGGTGCCACAGGAATCATTTCCTGATAACTTCCACCCAAACTGCCTTCCACCTTCAGATTCTTAAAGCAATTCCTCCCAGTTGGTCAGAATCAAGTTTGAAATGACTGTCCCCATGTTACTTACTGTGCATTCTGCAACAAAAAAAGTTGCCCTCCAGTATGTTCCAAGAACTTAAAGATTGTCATATGACTTTCCAACAGATGTTTGGGTAGTTAAAGTCCCCAGTTACTGCTGTATGGTGTTTGACCTGGGATTTCATTTTGGCTTGACCCAGTGCTCAATAGAAACATCATTTCTCATATAGCTAATCATGGCATTGTCTTTGACATCTTCCCCAATTTTGGGGGGGAGCCACCTGAGACTTGTTAGTGGCCCTAGTGTCATTGTTGGAGGTGTCAAAGCTCCAAAGATTAAAACAAAGAATATGGTTAGAATTTTCTGTGAGGCAGTGGTCAGGCATGGAATTATGACTTTTGTCATTGGAACCGTTGCTTTGCATGAGGTACAGCATCAGTCAGGAACTGTAATGCCCATTACATTGTGAGTCCACCAACAGATACAATGTATCTCTCTAACATCTTCTGGGTTATGTAGGGAGTAAGAGCTGCCCTTGCTGATCGTCACAACTGAAGCCTCTTTTCGAAGATCCTGATTCTAGAGTTCTTTGCCGCCATCTGCTTGTAAGGAGTTGCTTCCATCTTTCTGCAGCTGTTGAAAATAGAAGTGGGATTAGTTTTGTGAAAAAGTCCTGCAAACTGCCATGGCTATATCTCCCCTGGCCACTTGCCCCACGGAGATCGTATGTACTGTTTTTATTATTTTCAAATTTCTTTTGGTTTGGTGACTTTTTATAACGACTTGTATGCAGTAAATGGTCATGTATACAGTTATTACTCTGCACAATCTGCAAGTGGTGACTTTCGAGAAAAGTGGGTCCAAATTCTGTTTGCCTGTGTGTCACAGAACTAATAGGTGGTCCCCCTCCTTTTGTGGGGAATTAAGTGAATGCAGATAAAAAAGGAAACATTTTGTTACTCAAGTTTAGAAATCAGTTGTTTCTCTTGACAGTGAAGACAACTCTTCTTGCTCCTGGCAGTGATTATATATGTTGAGCCTTGCATTCTGACATCACCAGGTGCCTTCTAAAACCTGGGAGCATGTAAGACCCATGGAGGCTTTCTGCAACGTAGTTCTATTTAAACAATCCAACTGTTACTCAGAGCTTAGAGAGATAAATGTAAAACTTTGTATTAAATGAACAGTAGTTACTCCCTCGTCCTCTGTTAATCAACACTAAACATATCTGCTAGGAATTTTGTTAATGTGAACTTGATCTATTGTAGAATTATTTTTTTTGAAAGATTTTTCTGGCAAGTAAATAAAAACATTTGGAAGATAATGAGTTTAAGGGTAATCTTGCTGCTTGGTTTTTTTGCTCAGTTCTTCTGGTTCATCACAGTTCAACCTAAAAGTCTATATTTATTTTACTGTTGATCATGGCAAGAATTTGACAATTTTTGGTGGAATTATTTTGCTGCTAAAAACAGTTTTTATGTAGACTTTATGGGCTTGTGTACCAAAGTGCCCATGGCACTGATGAGGAGCAGATGGCAAGAAGCTACGTGGGGGGGGCAGGAAGACCAACCATGTGGGACCATGAGTGTGAACTACTACACAGGGAACCAATCTGGTTAGGAAAGGAGTCCAGGATCTGGTTTTCCTGCAAAGTTTACTCTACCTATAATTTGACTGTCGCTCCTAAGTTGAGTCCCTTTAATTGTGCATGATGATGCTCTTAACTTGAGTTGGCTGGCCTGTCAGGAGAGTAAAGTTACAGCTGAGTGAGCAGAAA
Organism: Mauremys reevesii; assembly: GCF_016161935.1. Classification (NCBI taxonomy): domain Eukaryota; kingdom Metazoa; phylum Chordata; order Testudines; family Geoemydidae; genus Mauremys; species Mauremys reevesii. The sequence goes on along the minus strand of NC_052623.1, from coordinate 129,688,221 downwards.
TTGTCAGCTGTTCATATGACCAGTGCAGTGTGGATGCAGGCTAGCTCCACTTGAGTGCTGCTAGTCCTCCAGTATCTTCCCACAATTGCCCATACCCTCTGTGTTCCCAAAAGGACAGGCAAACTCTCCCACAGTTCACTAGGAAAGAATCAATAGTTTTTCAGCTTACTGCAGTGCTAAGAAATGTGGAGGCTGGCCTGGGTCCCTCACCCCCCTGGACGTTCCTCTATACCCTCCTGGGGGGCACACCTCACATTTTAGGGACAGATCTGAGCCAGAGCAACATGTCACTCTAAAAGCTAAGGCAGGCTCTTGTGCATTGCCATTTAAAGTGTAAATGTAACTGTTTCCTCCCCCCCCATGTGAAGGGTTTTTTTTTGTTTGTTTGTTTTCTTTTAACCAAAAGACCTTTTTCCACTTGCTAAGTTTTTTTTTCCTTGCTTGGGAATGTATCTACTTGTCATGCATTAATTTGTATATGCAAATATTAAATGATCTTAAAAGAACACTCTCCACTTAAAACACCTTTAAGTCTGATTGCAGAAGGGAGAGGATCTTTTTGTTTGTTTGTTTGTTTCCCACTTATTTTTGTCAGTTATGGCAGTCACCTATTGGAAATTATACTGTGAACTTCAATGAGTGCAGATTTAGACCCTTAATTGGTTCCCATTTGTCTGTATGTGGCTATTTGTTTAAAAAGCAAAACATGACTGCAAAAACCATAACATTAACAGGATTATTTTGGAGGTGGTTTCAGGCACCACTACCATTTCCAAGTCAGTTTTTGAAACTGACTAAATTGCAATTTGTTGATGGCCCTATAATGCCAATACAATCCTTTCCTGAATGGATATGCATTAGGAATTTTCCTTTTGAGTTACAATTTTAAGCAGTAAACAAATATTTTTTATGTAGAACCACTGTATACAGTAGCAAAACTTAAAGGACATTTGAGAGAAGGATTTCACAATGATTTATAAAATGGGAACTCTAAGTGTACAGTAGAACCTCAGTTACAAACGACAGGAATGGAGGTTGTTCGTAACTCTGAACAAAATGTTACCTTTCAAAAGTTTACAACTGAACATTGACTTAATACAGCCTTGAAACTTTACTATGCAGAAGAAAAATGCTGCTTTTAACCATTTTAATTTAAATGAAACAAGCACAGGAACAGTTTTCTTACCTGGTCAAATCTTTTTTTAAACCTTCCCTTTTTTTTAGCAGTTACTGTACAGTACCATACTGTGTTTATTTGCTTTTTGTCTCTGCTTCCTGATTGTGTACTTCTGGTTCCAAATACGGTGTGTAGTTGACCTATCAGTTTATAACTCTGGCGTTCATAACTCTGAGGTTCCACTATACTTGCAAAAAACAAAGATCACAGGACAATGCCAGAACATGGGATGAAGTTTCATTACATCAGCATTTCTAGCACTTAAAACTGGACAGAAAATGAAATTTTAAGTGAAACTTAAATGGTATAAAACTTAACTGTGTAGGATTTTCCATTACATCTGTTTTGGGCACAGAACAAGTAGCTATGGCTTTTTACCCACACGTTCTTTCCAAGCTTCTACAAAGATAGCCATGCACAATGTTTCAGCTCATGCCTCATGTGCCTTTACTTTGTGATGCATTGTCAGACTGTAAGATGCAAAGGCTGGTGCATCTTGCATGTCATGCTACATGTAGCTTGAATTTGTGTGGAAGATTGTAACTTTATACAATACAAAAACTCTACTACTTTAAAACCTAAATACATATCAGCCATATGCAGCAGTTTGATTTGGAACATGTTTCATGTACCATATACTGGGGAATTACATGAGAGGACTCCATGTTTTTTCTAACTCTTTAAACTGGCTCTTTATTATGAACTACTTGCAGATGTTCTGCAAGTGCATATGAACACAGACTGGCTTCCTGATGCCTCTTCCAAATTCTGCTCTCCTGCAGCCTATGCTCCTTCCTCCAAGTTTCATGTAGGAGGCTACAGATTTATAGCAGAAACAGCACTTTCACTGACCTTATTCCATAGCAAAATAATTGTGCACTATTTCAACATGTTTACCCTTAACAGGTGTATCTTGCTGTTCATAAGGCTGAGAACACATAAAAAATGGACAATTACCGTGCTAATGATTCCAGGCTTCTTATAGATTTACTCTACAAGGAGACTCCTAAAATCCTGATCCCTACAGTGAAAAAACTGTCTGAAGCGTTGGAACTCAACTGGAGAGAACAGAATAGTATGCCTTCTTGAGTGTCAGAATGAACAGGTGAAAAGATGGAATATAATAGTATACGTCTCTACATTGGAACAAATTAGCAGAGTGAAGAGAAGTTTGAGTTTTAGGCTGTGACTTCAGGGGTCTGGAAACTGAAAAAAGACTGGAGTGATAAGGTGATCTTAGAGTCTCTTCTGTTTCCCAGCACGAGTGAAAAACTTACACCTAAGGAGGATTTGGGGATTGCTAAGAAATGAAATGCCTCCTGTGATTAGGAGATTTTGAAGTAGATGGGTTTCCTCTTTAGATAAAATGATGAAAACCTGTCTTGGTAAGACTTGTTAGGCAAGCTCGACATAAAACAGGAACGTTGGAGATAGGGATCTTTCTCTTGGCTCAAATAAGTGGCTGTACTTCCAGAACACGCACACAAAAATAAAATAGCTTTTATAAAACACAAGGCGTAAGGACATAAAGTGAAAGTGATGCTTAGTAGGTCATAATGCCCATTAAGGCTTAGTGGAATCATTCTTATAAATGGAATGTCAATAGAAAGGTAGAGTCTGCTTAGTGATAAATGGAAATATGTCAAAAGTGCATGCTCAAAGAATTTCACTGCCACATATCACTGTAAAGATGGAAAAAAATGGAAGAAACAATGTAGGAAAAATTATCCTGGACATCTGTAGATCACCTGGACTGAATGATAGTGGGAATGAAAGATCAATGGACCTGGTCTCAAGAAACTTGAGTTCATGGGACACCATGTTTATAGGGGACATTTTTGCTACCTTGAGTAGGATGGTTAACACATGCCCAAATGTGTGTCAATGCTTAACTTAGAAAATTCAGACTTTCTGATGAAGTGGTTAAGGCATCCTGAATTACCTCTTTGCTGATGCAGCAGAACTGAGTAAATATAAAAGAGTGGCATTATTGACCAGTATAAGAAAAGGGCTGCCAGAATGTAGCATACAAAAATTTTTGGATTGTAGGAAGTATATTTTGAAGAATTTTAAGTAATCTGTAGTTCAAGATGCAGTGGGAGAAATTAAAATCTGATGGGTTACATAATAATAATAATAGGAGATATACCAATCTCCTAGAACTGGAAGGGACCTTGAAAGGTCATCAAGTCCAGCCCCCTGCCTTCACTAGCAGGACCAATTTTTTTTGACCCAGATCCCTAAGTGGCCCCCCTCAAGGATTGAACTCACAACACTGTGGGTTTAGTAGGCCAATGCTCAAACCACTGAGCTATCCCTCCCCCCCATGCTACATTCTATAGAGTAACAGCATTTGTACAGGTTCTTTTGCTCATATCAGCTGTAAAATCTATTTTGATGTCACTTACTCCTCAGAAAACTGTTCTTGTTCTAAGACCAAGAAATGTAATGCCTATGGTTGGGGCCATGAAACCAAAAAAGTTCACTATACCTTCTTTCTGCACGTACAAAGTGAGGGTCGGAATAGTGTCTTAAAAATACATAAGGAACTGAGATGTAATTCTCTGGAAGCTAAGCCTGGCACAAGGCCAAGAAGAATTGAGAAAGAAAAGGCCTCTCAAAAATCCTGTTACACAATTTTGTTTTGTTTTGGGTAAAAACATTCCATAGTAGTACGTTCTACATTGAATCCTTGAATAGGGGAAATATTTATCTTCTGAAAAGGGGTAAAGAGGGGTGGGTAAAGAGACTGTTACAAAATTGTGAAATGCCAAAGGCAGAAAACAATTGGCTATACTACTCTTCTCAGCTGATTCTCATTCTTTAGTCCTCTAAAATCTTCTGGCAATCTTATCTTAAGCCCTTGCTAGAGTTTGTCCCCATACTTTAATTAAACAAAAGCTCCAGGAGGGGTCTGTCCTATGATATAGTTTTAAGAATTGTCAGGCTGTGCTTAGGACATATGCTAGATGCTCCTTTTTTAATGGAGATCTGTATAAGCCTACATCATAATAGCTTGCTGGAGGGTGTAGTTTGCCTTAAATCCAAAGGACTGAGTTAAAGTTTGTAGTCTTACAACATGTTACTAGGAACATACTCAGGACCAAGAGTTCTACACACATCTTTAAATGATTGTTTTTTAGCAACTGCATTAAAAATAAAAACACATAAGTGTGCAAAAAATAATTGGCTTCTCAGTGAAAATTGACTTTGCTTGAACTATCTTTTTCTCCTTTCATAGGGAGGAAAAAAAAGATTGTCTAACGCAGATAAAAATAGATAAATGCCTGACTGAGGCACTGAGCCTCACCTGGAATGTTAAAGAGGTCCTACACCCTATAAAGAAAATTCTAATGCAGTTAAAAAGAAACATAATACATTTTCCCAAACAATCTTTTACATTAAAATCAATAGACGCTACGTTCTATGAGCCTGCATAGAAAAGTGTGTTTTGTTTTGTTTTTTAAAGGAAGGCAGAGCAGGTGGAGGGTTTTAATAATAAATAAATAAAAAGTGAGACCTACACTCTCTCCTTGAGTCCACCTTCCTCCACTAGATATTCTCTGCTCTATAGGCAGAGGGAAATGAGGTAGTAAAGTCTAGCAGATGGCTTTCTGGGCAAGGAGCAGTGTGTGGTGGTGGTGTTTGTAGGTCACTTTTCAGAAGGGCACATTTTCACAATGATGACTTGGTAAGAATATTCTAACCTGTATTGACCACTAGCTAGTATTAATTGGGAGGTGGGTCAGTGCTTTACATTAATGCTTCATCTGGAAATAAGCCAGCTACTGGTTCCCTGATAATCGGAAAGCTTGGCAGTGATCTATGGAATGTTGCCAATCTATATGCCATAATGAAGTCTATTGATAAAACTCTCTGATTGTCATGTGTTTGGGCATTCATTTTTCTCCCTAATAATAAAGTCCCTAGTTGCAGTTAGCTAGTATCTTTGGTGAGATATTCAGAAATCCAGGTAACCTAAACCTCTTAGGTCCTTTAGCAGACTGGTAGTCTCTTTTCTAAATTATTTATTCCTACTTCTTGCTTTTTCTGGATGAGGGGTGGAGGAAAATGTCTGAACATATACATTATTCCACTTATTGCTAACCTGCTTCCTTGGTTCTCTGAAATACATTTCCTGGCATAAGCTAATTTGGATACTGATGTAATAATGCAAAAGTCTGGAAATGCTAACTCCCCTCCCTTTTATTGTGTCCCTACAATTTTTGAGCATCATGCTTCAAAAGTACTTTTAAATGGAAAACATTATTGGTATTGTTTTAATGCCCATAGGCTCCCAAGTAGGATCGGGGCCCTGTAATGCTAGATTCTGTGCAAACAACAAAAATAGTCTCTTCCCTTGGGGAGCTTACAATCCTAGAATATCAGGGTTGGAAGGGACCTCAGGAGGTCATCTAGTCCAACCCCCTGCTCAAAGCGGGACCAAACCCCAATTAAATCATCCCAGCCAGGGCTTTGTCAAGCCTGACCTTAAAAACCTCTAAGGAAGGAGATTCCATCACCTCCCTAGGTAACCCATTCCAGTGCTTCACCACCCTCCTAGTGAAATAGTGTTTCCTAATATCCAACTTAAACCTCCCCCACTGAAACTTGAGACCATTACTCCTTGCACTGTTCTCAGTGGTACCAGATGACAGTCTAGATCCATCCTCTTTGGAACCCCCTTTCAGGTAGTTGAAAGCAGCTATCAAATCCTCCCTCATTCTTCTCTTCTGCAGACTAAATAATCCCAGTTCCCTCAGCCTCTCCTCATAAGTCATGTGTTCCAGTCCCCAATCATTTTTGTTGCCCTGCGCTGGACTCTTTCCAATTTTTCCACATCCTTCTTGTAGTGTGGGGCCCAAAACTGGACACAGTCCACCAATGTCGAATAGAAGGGAATGATCATGTCCCTTGATCTGCTGGCAATGTTCCTACTTATACAGCCCCAAATGCCGTTAGCCTTCTTGGCAACAAGGGCACACTGTTGACTCATATCAAGCGTCTCGTCCACCGTAACCCCTAGGTCCTATACTGCAGAACTGCTGCCTAGTCATTCGGTCCCTAGTCTGTAGCAGTGCATGGGATTCTTCTGTCCTAAGTGCAAGACTCTGCACTTGTCCTTTGTTGAACCTCATCAACCTTTCTTTTGGCCCAATCCTCTAATTTGTCTAGGTCCCTCTGTATCCTATCCCTACCCTTCAGCATATCTACCACTCCTTCCAGTTTAGTGTCATCTGCAAAGCACTGTGGAGAACAATCCTGCATGGGCAGAAGGATGGAGTAAATGATCAGTCTCTAACATTTGACTGACTGCAATGGAATCCATTTGTAAATTGCCCATATGTAAAACACTAACCCTAAATCTGAAGCGGAAAAAAAAAAGTGCTGTTGTAGCCAAACAGCTCTGATCAGGGGCTGATTAAGGTTAATCAAGGCCTGAATCCATAAAAATAGTTTGGGGACCCCTGGACACTTGCAACAGGCATATTTTTTTCCCCTGCATTAAAACACCCTGGACATAACCTTTCAGCCCAGCCACTTACTCCTATCCATCCCACCCTGGACAGACTAGTTCCTGAGGTCCCCAAGCCAGGTCTCAACTTGCTTCTCTGACTATTCAGCATGATATTGAATTTAAAAACATTGCCTTTGATAGTCATGTCCTTGGGTGCTGGTAGAATTATCATTCTTTGTGCTGGTTATTTAGCTGTCAGCCAGTCCATGCTCCCTCAGTCAAAGCAGTGTGTTCAGTATGAAAACTTAATCATGAGGCTAAGCTGCTGACAGAAGCCAATGTCAGCTTTTGCTTCCTCCACCATCCAGTCCTTTGCAGGTCATACAATAATATCATGTGGCCGGTGGGGGGGATGGTGATGATACACTATTCCTTTAAGCCTGATTGCAGCTCTAGCAGCGGGCTGTTAGCAGTTGTCTGGTAGACCCTTTGCTTGCTGCTCTTTCTGCTTCCCTTTCTCTGGGGATCACAAATTTACTTGACCTAAGGGGATGGTATTGGAGTGTGTTTCAGTTGTCCCTTCTCCTCTGTGTTTATCAGGCAGCAAATATAGTCTGCCCTGAGATAGTGACAGAGCAGAGGGCCCAGTAAGTGGCTATCAGATGAGTGAAGGTCTGAACATTGGGCTTGGATCCCAAGAATCTAGTGTTTAAACCTTCTGTGACTCCTATTAAATTAAAGGAGGTTTGGTAGTTATCCTTATGTTATCTCAAAGTTTGTAAGCCTAAACAGCTGTGAACACACAAAACAATTAGAATCTTCATATAAAAATACTTACATCTGGGAACTCAAACCATAACTTTCTTGGCAGAGTTTAGAAACACAGTAGGGGTTTTTTTTAATTGCATTAATCAGTGTTTTTGTCTTGATTTAATGCCTTCTTCTAGAAGGACTCCGCATGTCTATAGTATTATCCAAGTCTCATATTATGACTTTGGAGGTGGCAGAGTACATTTTCTTGAATAATTCCACATAGTCCAAAAGCAGAACTCATAGCATCTAGAAATGATGGAACATCTTGTCAAAAGTAGTCAGTGATTCCTGAGATGTATATTGTTTTGGAGGACAATACAAGAGACAAAGAACATTTACTGTGCCCCTTTAGCAATCCTTTGTTTACCGCACAGGGTTAGAGTCTGAGACACAAGCTTGAGGACAAAATCCAATTTAATGCCTTTCACTTAGAGCACTGCATCTTTGTGGTGAAGGAACAGCTGATGTATTATCTGTGGAGCTAGTAACAAGTAGCATAATCATGGATTTTAAATTTATTAAAAAGTTACCTAGGTAAAGCTGAACAATCAGAAGATGAGCTCTTCCGCAATACTAGCTGGGAGTACAGAGGTTCTCCAATGCTGAAGGTTATTTTTAACTTAGGCAAGATAAACTGTGCTCATTTGTCACAACAGGTGCTGCCTTTTAAAGACTTAAAAGCTGTTTTGCTCTACTCCTGGAAAGATTAAAGGCTAAGAGATTTCTCTGGCATTTAGTGCCAGGCCTGGTCCTCTGTTCCTCCCCACTGCATAACAATCTGGGAAATTCTCTGTATCAGCGTCCAAGGTTCTTTGTGTTGATTTGTGACTTTTGTCCATATTTTCCAACCAGATAAATTAGTAGATTATAATCTATTTTTAAATTTTTTGGTTTTAAGATGTATAGTTTATTTTAAAACAGCTCAGTTATCCAGAGTGAGATTTGTTGCCACATTCTTACGTTAGCATTAAGGTTTTTTTGTTTGCTTTGAGTTTTGGAGGGATAATTTATTATAGGAAATCCATTTGGAGTTGGGAGTAGGTTCACCTAGAATGTTGCCTTTCTTCTAACAGCGTGTTTCATTCCACTGTAATATAGCTTGACTATGGCAATTTATTGAGCTTAAATCTAGCTGTAGGCTTACTGAAACTATCTTCATTGCAAATATTCAATATTGTGACTTTTTGCTTACATACATAAGCTGCATATTTTTCTAATATCTGCCTTGTTAAAATAAAGTTTCCTTTCAGAAACCAAATAAATTGACACTAATGATGAAATGACTTTATCGTGTACACTTGTTTTTTGCCCATTTGTGTGCTAGAATACTGTGTATAAAACCAAAGTGACTCTCATATAACCATAATGAAGAAACAATATACTATACTCTCACAGTCCCATGTGAGCCAAGGATTATGGAATCTCAATACTATTGTGAAAGGATTCAGTGTAGCTTGGAATCAGAGTATCTATAGAGTAAATATACATTTTAGAAACCCTTGTATTAACATTAACATGATGGCTTATTCATCTTTTGAGTTGTCTTTCCTCAAGCACAGTTTGATTCCAGAGAATCATTTTGAATAGGGTCAGACCCTCTGCACTATTGGCTAATCACTAACTAAACTGATTTGGTGGGTGTAGAGTATTCCTTAAGATTTGAAACATAGTCTTTAGCTTAATCTGGTCCTTAAGTGAATGTGATTACTTCTTTTAAAAGGAAATTTGTGTATAGTTAGTGTATCTAGATTGCCTTCATGGGAAATAATCTTCAAGGAAACTTCTGTAGTCACTACTGTTAAGAAGTGGTTCCCTCCTTTCCTCCCTCTTTCTCCTAGATTCTAGCCCTGGCAGCATTAATCAGTTCACATGTTTGAAATCTGAGTGGTAAATCCATTCCTGGAGGTGAGAGGTAGGGCTAAGCTAAGCAGGGAAGACTTGGTGTAAAAGTCACTTGCTGGGTGAACTCGAGCCACAAACAGATGCAGCTAACAGGAAAGTTTAGGAGGGGGAAGCTCCAGCGGCAGACTCCATGCTTGGACATAGTAGGAATTGGTGAGCAGTGCTCTTGGACTGTCTCAGTTTTGTTTGACTGTTGGTTTATTTGTTCTCTCTTTATGGGCTGCATAACTGTGTTGTGGGTCCCTAAGTCAGTCCTTGGAGCCTTGATCAGTGTCTTGCTAAAGGCAGTGAGGCAGAAGATATTGGAAGTGAACCACCGGCTAGGTAAGAGGTGTAGGGTTTTGTGGAACACTGGTCTACCCTCTTTGGGGAAATGGAGCTATATAGTTTGGATGGTCTCCTCCTCAGTAGAAGGGGAACCAGTCTCTATGGGGACAGTCTGGCTTGGGAAGTTAGGATGAGAGGCAAAAGGGGAGAGTAAAAAGAGGGAAGATATGAGCACTCAGCACAAACTGAGCTGTTGAGGAACCACTGGAGACACAGAGAAGAAATCCTATGTTGCCTATACACCAGTGCTTAGGAGCCTGGTTAACAAACAAGAGGAACTGCAATTGCTTATTTATGAACATAAACTTGATCTGATGGGTATTACTGAAATCTGGTGGGAAGATTCACACTACTGGAATGTTAAAATCAATGGTTATAACCTATTTAGGAAGGATCAAGTGGTCAAAAGGGAAGGGAGGTGGCACTATGTCAAAAATAGCATTACCTGTTTCCAAGTCACTGATAACTTGGAAGATGATCCATAAGCATTCAAGAGCATCTATGTCCGAACAGAAAAAGCACAAGATGAGGTATTAGTTGGTGTCTGCTACAGACCACCAAATCACACTAGGGAACAGGATGACTGCCTCTTAACACATCTGTCTATAATATGTAGGGGGAAAAAGCTGTGTGATCCTGGGGGACTTCAGTTTGAGTGACACATGCTGGAGGTGTCATGCTGCCAATACTAAAACATCCTTTGAATTTCTAAACATTAGAGATGATTTCCTAACTCAAAGTGTTGCAGCCAGCATGGGGGAATTCTTTATTGGACCTTATTTTAACAGATAAAGAAGAACTGATCATGGAACTAAAAATTAATAGTAGTTTTGGTACAAGTGATTATGGCTCAATCATCTCTGTAATGTGCAATCAGAATCAAATCTAGACCAGTAACATAGAAACTTGATCTCATAGGGCCAGTTTTACAAAGCTGAAAACAATGCTGAGCCAGATCAGCTAGGGAAGAGAATTTGATAAGAAAAATGTGAATCATAATTGGCAATAATTTAAGAACACCTTAATCCATGTCCCCAAAGCCACAATTGAGAGAGGTGGCCATACTGGTTTAAAAAAAAATTGCTTTAGAGGGGAAGAGAAGACAGCCGTGTGTATGTGCATTTTGTGACAATGTTCCTCCTCTACCTTGGTGGGTCCTGCGCTTATTGGCGGATTTGCTAACCTCACAGATTCACCCTGTGGGTCGGGAAACAGCTCAGAGACCTTCCCCTCTGGTAGAAACCACAGTCCAGGTCAATTCCTCCTGTGTTTGATCAGGAGTTGGGAAGTTTGGAGGGAACACAGGCCTGCCCTCTACTCCGGGTTCCAGCCCAGGGCCCTGTGGACTGCAGCTGTCTAGAGTGCCTCCTGGTACAGTTGCGTGACAGCGACAACTTCCTGGGCTACTTCCCCATGGCCTCCTCCCAACATCTTCTTTGTCCTCACCACAGGGCCTTCCTCCTGATGTCTGTTAACACTTGTACTTCTCAGTCCTCTAGCAGTATGCTCGCTCGCTCACTCACTCACTCTTCTCCTCCTCTAGCCTGACTGGAGTGAGCCCTTTTATAGCATCAGAGGGGCCTTAATTAGAGTCAGGTGCTTAACAGCCTCACCTGACTCTTAGCAGGTTAATTGGAGTCAGGTGTTCTCATTAGCCTGGGCAGCCCCTGCTCTGGTCACTTAGGGAACAGAAAACTGCTTATCCAGTGGCCAGTATATCTCCCTTCGACTACTCTGCTGTTCCCAACTGGCCTGGGTCTATCACAATTTATATAAACAAATAAAAGAAAGGGTTAGTTGAAAGTACTGATATATATCAGAAGTTAGAAATTGTAGAAAATTGATAAAGGAAGACAAGGGACTCTGGCCAGCAGCATTAAGGACAGTAAGGAGGAGTATACTAGGAACACAAAAAATCTTGATAATGGTATTGGTTCATTTATAGATGGAAATGGTAGAATTATCAATAATCAAAAAGCAGAAGCATTCAGTAAACACTTCTGTTCCATATTTGTGGGGAGAAAAGATTATATAGTCTCATCGTGGTGATAACGCTACATTCCACTAGTATCATAGGAGGATGTTAAACAGAAGCTGCTAAAGCCAGACACTTTTAAATCAGCAAGTTCAGATAATTTGACATTCAAGAATTTTAAAAGCTGGCTGAGGAGCTTGCTGGAATTTTAGTGTGGATTTTTTTTTCTCTACAAGTCTTAAAGCACTGGGGAAGTTACAGAAGATTGAAAGACAGCTAATGCACTAATTCTTGAAAAGGGTAAATAGGATGACCCAAGTAATTATAGGCCTGGCAGCCTGACATTGATCCTGGGCAAGATAATAGAGCATCCAATACAGGACTTGATTAATAGAGAACTCAAGGAGAGTAATGTAATTAATGCAAATCAATAGTGGTTTATGGACAATAGATCCTGTTAGACTAACTTGATATCCCTTTTTGGATGAGATTACAGGTTTGATTGATAAAGATGTGTTGACATAGTGTATTTAGAATTCTGTAAGGCATTTGACTTGGTACTGCACAACATTTGGTTTAAACCAGAATGATGTAAAATTAACATGGGACACATTAAATGGGTTAAAAACTTGCAAACTGATAGGTCTTAAAATGTAATTTGTAAACCGGGAATCATCATGGAGCAGATATGTTCCATTGCGGTCTTGAAGAGATCGATTCTTGGTGCTACACTATTTAACATTTTTATCAATTACCTGGAAGAAAACATAGGAAGAAAACACTAACATTGCTGATAGTTTGCAGATGACACACAAGTTGGGGGAGGTAAATGATGAAGAGGGCAGGTCACTGCTTCAAAGTGATCTGTATCATTTGCTAAAGTGGGCACAAGCAGTGTGTTTTTTAATACTGCTTAATGTAAATGTATATGTTTGTGAACAAAGAATGTAGGCGATACTGGTTTCAGGACTCTATCCTGAAGGAGTGACTCTGGAAAAAATTGGGAGTTTGTGGTGGATAATCAGCTGAACATAAGCTCCCAATGTAACACTGGCCAAAAGAGCTAATGCGATCCCGGGATGTATAAACGGAGGGGAATCAAGTAGGAGCAGATAAGTTATTTTACCGCTGTATTAGGCACTGGTATGACTGCTGCTGAAATTCTTTGTCCAGTTCTGGTGCACATAATTCAAGAAGGATGTTGATAAATTGGAGAGGACTCAAAGAAGAGCCACAAGAACTAATGGAAGGATTAGAAAATATGCCGTATAGTGATAGAGCCCAGTGTATTTAGCTTAACAAGGAAAAGGTTATAGTGTGACTTGACTATAGCCTGTATGTGTAAATGAGGTGCAGATATTTTATAATGGGCTGTTTTATATCTAGCAGAGAAAAGTACATGTCTGGAAGTTGAAGCTAGACAAATTCCGACTGGAAATAAGGCATAGATTTATAATGGTAAGAATTAATTAACCACTGAAGCAGTTTACCAAGGGTCATGGTGGATTCTCAGTCTGACAATTTTTAAATCAAGATTGGATGCTTTTTTCTAAAAGATATGCACTTTTAGGAATCATTTGGGGAAGTTTTATGGCCTGTGTTGTATTGGAGATCAAACTGAATGATCACAGTTGTCCCTTCTGGCCTTGGAATCTATACATCTTTTTTTCCTAAGACTTTGCATTTATCAAATCATTTGTCTCAAAATGATTTAGTCATGTTATAGTAGATATTTATTGCACCATTTTGGAATGACTCCTTAAGCCAAGTATTCTGAGTTTCTTTCTAATGTTCTTGTTTCTTTATATAGTAAAAGCTCTTTTAGCTGGCACTTCACCAACCGGCAAGATCTATAAACTGGCACCTCTGATCTGCATTGAAAGTCTGGTTTATAGTGCAGTTGGTGGGGGCCAGCAGGAAGCTGGGGCGTGGGAGAGGGCTCAGGGTGGCAGATGGGGGGCGGAGGGGCTCACCTCTGGTGGCTCCCCACAAGCAACTTCCTGTCCCTCCGGGTGCTGGCAGAGGTGTGGCCAGGAGGCTCTGCAGGCACACTGCCTCCGTCCCTGCTCCCCGAACACTGACTATGCGTCTCCCAGCCTATTGATGGGAACCGAGGCCAATGGGAGCTGCAGGAGGTGGCACCTGCAGATGGAGGCAGCGTGCTTGCTTCCAGAGCCCTCTCGCTGCGCCTCCGCCAGGAGTAGCAGGGACAGGGAGCTGCTGGAGGTGAGCCCCCCCAATCCAGCACTCTGAGCCCTCTCCCATGCCCCAACCCCCTGGCCCAAGCCACCTCCCAGACCCCAACTGCCTTCCAGAGTTGTGTCCTGCAGCCCCCGCCCCACTCGCACTCCAAACCCCTCCCTCTGAGTTAACCTGCATTTTTAATTTACCAGCACCCCTCATTCCCAGCATGCTGCTTAAAAAAGCTTTTACTGTATCTTCTTCAGGGTTTTACTTCAGCTGGATAATTTACTACTGAGCACAATATTAAGAGAAACTGGTGGGACTAGTATCATAAGGCACTAGTGGAATTTTTAATGAATTTAAGTTTTCATATCTGTGCTGTAGGGAAGAACTTGTTAAATGGTTCAATACAATTCTGAATAGCCTTAGGCACTGCAGTACAGTGGCTTTATTTCAGCTGCAGTTTTATGGTGAACATGCTGTACTTACAACTGTTTTACTACATTGAGATAACAAGTCTTTAATAATGTTTGACTTTGATAAGTAACAATATATTCTGCCTGTGATATTTTGTCAATAACATTAATTTTGCTTACATTCACACTGAGACATTTTCTCCTAAGTTTACTGTCAGTTAACAGTTGTCATTCTGAAAATGGGACTTTAAGTACCAGGTTTTGGAAAACTTAGTATTTTTGTTCACACACTTATTCCAGTTCTATGGAGAATGTAATTGTATTACTTGGAATATTTATTTGTATTACTATATTGCTTAGGAACCCCAGGTTCTCATTGTGCCTAGGTTCTGTACAAACACAGAATAAAAAGATCTCTTCTTTTTCTGCCTCTGCAGGTTTTGTTCCATACATCATAAAATTACTGATGTTGTGTCAATTCTAATTTTAACTTCCAAATAATGTGGCTGCCACCACTTTCCTTGGGAGAATATTTCACATCCTTCTGTGTGGCAGGGTTAAAGAGGAATCTAGGAAATGCAAAGGCCACCTGAAATAAATTTCAGACACTGATATCTCTCTCAAAATTCTCAAAGGAATATCTGATAATACTATCATATGAACATAAACAAAACCTCCCTATGAGGAATACTTTGTCCCATCGGCTAATTGTCAGTGGTCTTGTTAACAGTTAACCAAAATAAATAAACCCATTTGCAGTTGGAGTTCCAGATTAAAATAGCTTGTTAGGAGAGGATTGTGATACGTGTTCACCTTGTTTTGCTTTATTTTGCAGAATTTAGTTTACGATACATAAAATAAAGACAGGCCATTTAGACTTCCTGGAAATCCATCCATTCTACTTGCAGACAAGATTAAGGAATCTTTCTCTACATGTGGTCATCTCTTAGTCATGTGCACTTTGTGGATGATATACTTAGACTTTACATGTTATAAAGGGTTTTTAATTGAGAAGTCAATTAAAGTTATGCAGAAATTTTCAACTAGGGCTTTATATCTTTCTCCATATGCTCCATCCTAATAACAATAAAATACAGATCAAACTAAATAAAAGTTATGAAAGTAAGGATCAACCATGTAGTTTCCCAATTTCTCGTTTTCTAACGGCTTTTCTTTAGCTGCCTACATCTAAGCTTTCAGTCACACAAACATAATGCATCAAATATTACACATATAGAATCATGGGTACGTTCTAAGGTGTCTTTGTGTTATATAAAGTTGTGGTGATGTATGGAGCATTTAGGCCTTAATGAAATGCTTATCAGGAAATAAAATTAGTGTTTTCTACTCTGACGTGTAGATCTTGTGTGCAGTATGTCTGCTTGTATTAGTGATGGCAGTTTTACTCTTTCTAGCTCTGCTCAGAGTGAGTTGAATTCTTTCTTGTGCGTTAATAGAACTGTTTCAGTTCGTTATGTCTGCATGACCCCATTGAAGGGATAGAGTTGCACTGGTGTCAATGACAGCAACATTTTGCCTGCAGAAGCTTTCACTGATGATGTGCCAGAAGGAGAGAACCCTGCTTGATATGCTGGCAATTAGGAAAGAGCCTGCAAACATATTTTTGATTATAAATTGAGTAAATTTGATAAGGAAATACCATATATATTTGATCATAAGCCGGTTTGTTTATAAGCCGACCCTCCCCCCCCCCAAGATGGATAAGTAAAAATGGAAATTTTTATAACCTGTTCATAAGCAGTCACTATAATTCAGGGGTCAGCAAACTTTGACTCTCAAAGTGCGGCCGCAGCATGTTCCAGCAGGCTGGGCTAGGCAGCACGGCCACAGTGCAGCCTGCTCTGGGGGGCGGAGCCAAGCAGCACGGCTGCAGCCTGCCAGCCCTGGAGCTGCAGCTGTTTCGGAGGCTGGGGGGAGAGCAGCGTGGCCAGAAACGGAGAGACTCTGGCCTCGCCTCTTCCCTTCTGTCTCTGTTGTCTGTGCTGCCTCTCCTTGCTCCCTCTGTTGGGGGGAGGTGCTGTGTCCCACCTCTCCCTCTCTATACCAATTCATAAGCCGACCCCCTTCTCTGGTGCTTCCCTTTTTTACTAAAAAAAAAATTTGGGTTATGAACGAGTAAATTCGGTAGATGACTAATGGGACATGTTTTGTCTCTCTCTTAGCCAAACTTACACTGTTTTGAAAAGTGATACAGATATTTGAAGGATACAAACTAAGGATGGAGGTTTACCATTGGGTTTTTTAAGAGTGCTGGGATGAAATTAAGAGAAGCCCATACCCCAAAAAATCTTCCTTATAGTGAGAATCTTAGGCCATAGAAGAGAAATGGGAGTGTGGAAACATTGTGGCTTGAGACACTAAAACTAGGCTAGACAAAACATGAGAGTATATAACACTACTTTATTGTTGTGTTGGTGCCCAAAATGTGGTAGGCACTATAGAAATATATAGGAGGAGACAATCCCTGACCCAAAGAGATTAAAATCTAAATCTAAATGTGGGGGGGAAAGAAGATGGAGTAATGGTGTACAAGAAACAGTATTCAGAGTGACTACTGGCATGGCTTATTAATGTCATCTGAAAGTTCTAGCATGTCTAAACTATAGGGACTGGAGTGACACAGCTATGACACTGTAGCTATGTTGCTATATTCCTATCATGTAGGTGTAGCCTACTGCGACACTCCCCCTCTCCTCCCACCCCGCTGTAGAAACACCACCCCTCTGAGTAATGGTAGCTAGGTAGATGGAAGCATTCTTCTGTCGACCTAGTTGCGTCTACACTGGAGGTTAGCTTGACATAGTTATGCGGCTCAGGGGTATGGATATTTCACACCCCTGAGTACTGTAGCCATGTTGACTTAAATTTTAAGTGTAGAACAGGCCTTAGAAGGACTATAATCTTCTGATTGTTTTCTTTGTATCTATACCACATTCTGTACAGTTAGAGTGGAGTTGCAATAGAAGAACAACTCTATTGCTGCTCCCATAAATGTTGCCTGCAACCTCTTCTCTCTCTCTCTCTTTCTCTCCCTCCCCCCCCCCTTTCCCTGGTATTGTGAAAGGGGGATTGATTTTTATAAAGTTTCTAATTATGCCTTGCAACAGGACCACAAATGTAACCACTGAACTTCCCACCAGGCCTTTCTACATGCAGTCATACAAAGATGGTTGGAAGCCACCATGAATTTAACATATACAGCCTTTGCACCACTGTGGGAAGAGGGAGATCAATTCAACCTTTTCTAAAAGGTCATTGGGCCTCAAAGCCACAGTCTACAAAATGGGCTCCTTTCCCAGCCCCAGACTGTTTCTCTGAAGTCACTACCTCCAACTCACTGACTGTACTACCTTACAGTGAGCTGTTAACCTCTTCCATTTCTAGCTTGCTTCTTTCTGTGTGGCTTTTGTTAGCATTGGATTATGTTTGGTTGGTCTATGAATTAAGGTTGGAGACTTCTGATTTAGATTTTTAATTACAGATTAACTTGCTGTAGGAAAAAAAACCAAAACAAGTTCATAATGTTTGTTAGTTGATGCCAAATTTTTTAAGGATAAAGATTAAACTGTGGAAAAACTTCCTAGGAATTACTATTTCATCAAGAAGGACAACATGTGAAAATCCCCTTCCAAAAGCCCCTCACTGCTTTTCAGAGTTGTACTGGGGTTATGATTGTCTAAAATGTGTCTTAGGCCTGGTCTACACTGGGGGGGGGAGTCGAACTAAGGTATGTAACTTCAGCTACGCAAATAGCGTAGCTGAAGTCGAACTACCTTAGTTCGAACTACTTACCTGTCCTCACGGCGCGGGATCGAAGTCCGCGGCTCCCCCGTCGACTCCGCCACCGCCGTTCGCAGTGGTGGAGTTCCAGAGTCGACGGGAGCGCGTTCGGAGTTCAATATATCGCGTCTAGATGAGACGCGATATATCGAACTCCGAGAAGTCGATTGCTACCCGCCGATCCGGCGGGTAGTATGAACGTACCCTTAAGGTATTAACTGAATTTGTTGGTGTATTGTTCTTACCTGCCCAATTAATCAATTTTGAAAATATTTTCTTTGCAGTACAATTCACTGCTCCAGATGTGCGATTGTATTCACTGAAAGAGGCTTTCATGTTACAGTAATACTTTAAAAAAAACAGGAGTACTTGTGGCACCTTAAAGACTAACAAATTTATTTAAGCATGAGCTTTCGTGAGCTACAGCTCACTTCTTCCGAAGAAGTGAGCTGTAGCTCACGAAAGCTCATGCTTAAATAAATTTGTTAGTCTTTAAGGTGCCACAAGTACTCCTGTTTTTTTTGCGGATACAGACTAACACGGCTGCTACTCTGAAACCTACCAGTAATACTTTAGGTAACCTTTTTTCCGCTTTATATTATCGTGACTGGTAGAAAGCTGCTCAGTTTTTTATTGTGTAATTTATGCAATATACTTTGAAACCGTCGTCTATATTTGCAATACAGAAGTATATAAGAGGAAGTTCAAGTATCTGAATGTGTATTTGAAAGCTTTTTCATCCTAATTCAGGAGAGTGGATATCAACTTTCTCAGTGGTCTGTTTTCTCTCTCTTCCCTTGGTATGAATACATAGGTGCAACCCTAAATTCAAGTTATTGAAGTAGTCTTTTAATTATTTATTATTGGCTCTCATAGTTTGTGAATTATAGTAAGTTTAAAGCTGATCCTGAATACTATTGCTGTCCTCCAGTTTATTAAACCTGAAATTCTTCAGATCTGTTTTTGGCCATCAACTCTGGCTATGTTGGTGAGCTGTATGCGGTGGAAGAATAGAAGTCTGGTATGTCAGTCTGAACTGTTTTTCCTTAAACTGGGATTTTCAAAAGTACTCAGCATTGGCCTCACTCCGTTCCTGGTGGAAATCAGTAGAAATATTGTCATGTACTTATCTGAATATTTGAGAACTTGCAGGATCATTTATCATGGTCTTTTGTTCTGCTTCACTGAAAGTTTTTTTGGTTTTTTTAGTAGTACAGTAAATTTTTTTCATAGGTTTTGTTCTTTATGGGCATTAAAAGCTTTGGATTTAGGTTTGTCTTGCTCAATTACATCGTGATTCTGCTAAAACTTAACTCATGTCTTCAACTTTAAACACATGCATCTGTGTTTGTAGGATTGGGGTCTTGGTCCCTTTCACAGTCATATTTCTAAGGGAGCACCTAGAGCTCTGGGAAGGAGTTACTGTTGAACATTTTCATATAACCA
Organism: Mauremys reevesii; assembly: GCF_016161935.1. Classification (NCBI taxonomy): domain Eukaryota; kingdom Metazoa; phylum Chordata; order Testudines; family Geoemydidae; genus Mauremys; species Mauremys reevesii. The sequence continues at coordinate 129,668,722 of NC_052623.1, read as the reverse complement.
TGCCTGTTTCTTAAGTATGTGAAACATTTGGATGGGAATGAGGAAAGTTTCAACTACAACTAAAATTAGATCATTACGTACCATCAAAGAGTGTTCATCCAGTAGTTTATATGCTCTTGAGCATATTTTGTTCAATTTTGTGCTTTAGGACAGTTTAAGTGCTCCAGATTTAATCAAGTAGTTAACAGGTAATCTGTGTCTAAACTTTTCAGTAAATGCTCTTTTTGCACTAAGTGTATTCCCACCGCCATTTTCTTCCTCCTTCAGTATGTTATTAAATGAAGAAGGAAACGAGAGGTAATTGTAAGGCACTATATTACAAGAAGTGCCAGTCCCTTGAAGGCGTCTGTATAATGGTGGTGAAGGAGAAAATCAGTCAAGTATAAACAATGTAGCTTTTATTGCACTCAGTGAGCGATAATAAACTTTTGTACTTCAATAAGACTTTTTTTGTTTGTTTGCTTTTTAAAAGGAGTCAGGGATGGTAGGCCAAATACTTTCCTTGCCTTGTAGACTTCTAATGTAGGAATGATTCACATCAGGTAGTCCTTTTTAAAAATAAAATAAAAAAATCTTCCAAGTGCTGAATTTGTTTTTTAAAAAAAGAATTCTAGGTCTATTTATATGATCTGTGTGTGTGTGTGTGTGTGTGTGTGTGTGTGTGTGTGTGTGTGTGTGTGTGTGTGTATATATATATATATATATGTGTGTATATATATATATCTCACTTCACTTTCTACAAATAGGAACAAGTAATATCCTGGGTGACTTATTGCATTTTTAAGATTGTCTCATAAAGGAATACCTAGTAATCATTAAAATGCTAACTTCTATAAGGAAAAGTTCTATGCTTAAGATACATAAAAGTAGTAGTCTGTATCTCCTGTCAATGGGAACAAAGGGAGAAAAGTACCGATCTTTAAATCCCATATAAATATCAACAAAATAACTTTATAAACATAAAACAAACAAAGCAGGAAGGCTATACCATCCACTTGGATGCAGACCCTAGTCGTGGCAGTTCATCCACTTACTTCCTCTATAGTAGATTACAGCAATATCCGATCAGTTAGCTTAGAGAGGAAAAAAATCATCATAAACCTCTGTAGCTCATTTCCTAAGTGGAACAAACAAAATAACTTATTGTTGCACAATGCTGCAATTGGTTCCTTGTGCATTACCAGATCCAAATCTAAATTCTAGTTCTGATTTACAAAGGATACACTGGGAAACCTGAACAGCAATCGTAACCATTGGCCATTCTGTTAATCCAAAGCAGATAGAGACTTGAGCGACTAGGAGACAGAGACTTGAGACTTCAAAGGAGATCAGGGAAAGTCCTTCCTTTTTTTGGGTCATATTCTGACACTGCTTTTTGTCATAGTAGTATCCATTACACCTGAACTAAATATAATTTAATGGCATTAAAATTGGGGACTAATTACAACCAGCCTAGGATGGAAAACTAACTTCCCTGATTTTTCCTCCTTTCCCTTACCCTCCTTCCCCCCTTTCCCTCTCCCCTCCAGCCCACACATTGTACACAAAATAAAGATGACAGTGTATGAGTACTGTAGTGGTACTTTTGTACAACAGTTCCTATAGATTCAGGACACTTTTGATTGAGGTACATTTGTGAGGCCAACACATGTTTTGATGTAGGTGAATGTCAGGCTTCATTACAGTGAAAGTGTGAGATTGATTATGTAGAAGTCAGATTCTGTTAGTATTGTCCCCTTTTTATTACTTGAACAAATTATTCCTAAGCACAAAATACATTTAAATATGCAGCCTGATATTTTTAGAGTTGGCGGCGCTCCTGAGTCCAACTTTTTTGGTACCCTAACTGGTGGAAGGTCCTGCCCCCGACAGAGGTGGCAGAAGGTCCCACCACCGAAATGCTGCCCCCAACAGAGGTGACGGAAGGTCCCGCCCCCGAAATGCCACCGACGACCGGGGTGGCCAAAGATCCGGCCACCACAGTCACCGCCCCCAAATGTTAGTGTCCTACGCGACCGCCTAGGTCGCCTAATGGGTTGCGTCAGCCCTGGTTGGACTTCCAATTGATGGGAAATAGGTGTCTAGATGTACGGTCTTTTGAAAACCTCAGCTTGAGGCTTGCACTGTAACATGATTCTTGAGTAACTTGTTGGCTTTTGTGTTGAGAGAGAGATTCAAATGCTAATTTTAAAGTAATTCTATGGTTCTGAAGACTGAAATGAAATTTTATATTGTGGATATGGAAAAAAACATGAAAATGTCCAGAAGTAGTCTATGTAAGCTTTGTGTGTATATTTCTCACTCTCAAAATAACTAAACTAAAAATACCATTGCTACTTTTGGATATTTTTTGTAAATTGAGATAGCTAAATGATGGACTGCCAACCAGCCAGGCACCATCCTGTTTTACTCTGTTTAATTTTCTTTGGTTCTAATGTGTGGCAGGCTGAGTTTGTATTTGTCTGCCTGATCTTATGATAACACATTTTTTTTATTATTAACCTGAGCTTAGTGTCCTTTAAAACACCTTGTTTTTACAGTTACCTGTTAGTTTAAATAAGATAATATAGAGCTTATATGTTAGGTAAAGCAGCAGTAGCTTGCTAATATTAAAGTATTAATTTAACTTATTTTTACATATTAATTTTACATATTTCTGCAGGATTTTGCAGTTAATTTACATTTAAAGTATAGTTGAGTCCTACCAAAATGTGGTGTTAGTTGTAAAATGGCTGAAGTAAGAATAACAGTTCAGTAAGGTTTTTTCTTTTTGGAGGGTTCTATTTCCATTGTGGCTGAAACCTTTCTGTTAAACTGTACTGTGTATGTATTTATGTACCGAGCCCTGTTGATGGGGGGTAAGAGGGGAGAGGGAAAGAGTCCTTAATGTACTACTCAAGCCAAGATATGCCTGTTCAATGTTTAATTGAAATTCTGTAATGCATGTTGTTTTGTAGCACCTGGGTGCTCATAACGCGGTAAAATTGTTACTATGAAAGACTTTAAGTGCATGCTCAAATCCTAAGCGCAGCTGAAAATGTTGGTGATTGAAAGGAAATAAGGGCTTCTACATGCAGTTTGATGGAAAATTTCCTCAGCTGGCTGCTGTTACTCTGTCATCTCCATAGAGGAGTTACGAAGAGGTGAAGAAGCTGGAGAGGTGTTTCAAGGACACTGAACTAAAATTGTCAGGGAGAAATAATGTTTTGTTTTTTTAAGGTGCTTTGTTAAAGGAGCACTAGAGGTGACAAAGGTCATGCTTCAGGTCACAAGCCAACTACTAATTACTTTGGGTTATGAAGAAACTTCTCATGGGCTTTTTGTTACCTCACTGTTCATTATGGGAGTCTAATAACTTTCCTTTGAACCAAATGAAAGACCGTATGTCACACTAGATATACAGTTGGCCTCATTAGTCTGGTAATTCTTATACTCTTTATTCCTAAAAGTTATAATTTAAGAATAATAAGTGGTGGTGTAATTGGGGGAAAAAAAGCTTTATATTTTTCTGGCATGTGAAATCTTGCAGGTGAAGTGGGTAGAGCCTAGACAATTCAAGTTGTCTTGAAGGCTGAAAGGACATCCTTTGCTGAATGAGACAAGAAGGAAGTGAGCAGAAACTGACCTCATTTCCAAAATCTTTGGAAACTGGGGACTGCAAAAAGGTGAAGGCTTGTGGCTAAACTGGAGCTGACCTTCAAGGATCTGTCAGAGGACTACTAGGAAAGCTGAACTGTAGATGCAAGTACTGTACTACCTGTTGTCACTGTCAGTTGACATGAATGATAGACATCATTCGTTATTGGAGACTTGCAGGCTAGAGAGAGAAGGATTCTGATGATGGCTCAATATATGAAAGAAAGCAAATAAAGATTGCTATTAAGTGAATGAATGCTGGTCATAAGACTTTCAGTCATTAAAAGCTCTTGTTCCTGAGACGTGGCCTGCTTTAAAGAACAGGGTAACAATCGATCAAACAAAGTCAGAGCCATCTATGTGAGCAGGAGCCACGTGCCAGACTAAAAGCTGTTGTGGGAAGTAAGAGGCAAAATTACAGAAAAATCCACATAATTGCTTCTCTTGTCAATTAAATCTTTTAGGTTTTAGAAAATTAAGAAATCTCTAATGCTCAAAATCTGAGTTTGTTGCAGAAAATTTAGTGTCTTTAGGTCTCAAATTTACTTTTGGGGAAATAAGTGCGCTGTCAGTTTTCCAAAAGAAAAAAAATTAAGCATTTACTTGTATGATGGGACAGAGTATCTCATAAAGCAATCAGGTGTTTAAAGTAATTCCCATTTTTCTGGAAAAATATTCTTCAAGTTGAAACTTGACATAAATGAGCTTACATTCATGAGGGGTTTTTTTACGTTCTTTTTTTTTTTCAAAACACAACTTGAACTTAAAAAAGCATTTTATTAATTTTGCACTTTTACATTTCTATAAATGAAATGCCTATTGCACCAAAATACCTACAGTATTAACTGGGAATGATAATGCTTAGGCAAAGAGAGAGAGCCAGTGTAAGGTTATTTACTGTGTGATGGGATCCCCAGGGTGCAACCTGGGACTGCTGTACCCTCTGAACTCTCCAGCCTGGGCTGTCTCTCACAATGCCTTGCTAGTTACCAGCAGCAAACCCCTCCAGGTGCAGTTGTGCTGAGTGATAACAGCATTTGGAGACCCAACACGCAGCTAGATTGCATGAATGCTCCCAGAGACACTCATGAATCACAAAGAGAAAGGCACTAGAGCTAAATCCTCCAGTTCCCAGCACTGTACCTCAGGAATTATACCGTCTTGTATTGCTCAAGATAAGCAATGTAGATTTATTAATTGGTTCACCATTTCATCAATGGAAAGTTGACATATACCAGTCATTGCAAAACCTGAGCAGATTTGTCACACACTTCATACATACTCACTGGTAGAGATAAAAGATTCAACAAATGTGACTACAAAAGGTAGATTTTATAGATTCATAGACTCTAGGACTGGAAGGGACCTCGAGAGGTCATCGAGTCCAGTCCCCTGCCCTCATGGCAGGACCAAATACTGTCTAGACCATCCCTGATAGACATTTATCTAACCTACTCTTAAATATTTCCAGAGATAAAGATTCTGCAACCTCCCTAGGCAGTTTGTTCCAATGTTTAACCACCCTGACAGTTAGGAACTTTTCCCTAATGTCCAACCTAAACCTCTCTTGCTGCAGTTTAAACCCATTGCTTCTTGCTCTATCCTTAGAGGCTAAGGCCTTGGCTACACTTGCAAATTTGCAGCGCTGCAGCAGGGTGTGAAAACACCCTCTCCAGCGCTGCAAATTGCGGCGCTGCAAAGCGCCAGTGTGGTCAAAGCCCCAGCGCTGGGAGCGCGGCTCCCAGCGCTGTACGTTATTCCCCACAGGGAGGTGGAGTACGGACAGTGCTGGGAGAGCTCTCTCCCAGCGCTGGCGCTTTGACTCCACTTAGCGCTTTGAAGTGCAAGTGTAGCCAAAGCCTAAGATGAACAAGTTTTCTCCCACCTCCTTATGACATCCTTTTAGATACCTGAAAACTGCTATCGTGTCCCCTCTCGGTCTTCTCTTTTCCAAACTAAACAAACACAATTCTTCCAGTCTTCCTTCATAGGTCATGTTCTCTAGACCTTTAATCATTCTGTTGTTCTTCTCTGGACCCTCTCCAATATCTCCACATCTTTCTTGAAATGCAGTGCCCAGAACTGGACACAATACTCCAGTTGAGGCCTAACCAGTGCAGAGTAGAGCGGAAGAATGACTTCTCGTGTCTTGCTCACAACACACCTGTTAATGCACCCCAGAATCACGTTTGCTTTTTTTTGCAACAGCATCACACTGTTGACTCATATTTAGCTTGTGGTCCACTATAACCCCTAGATCCCTTTCCGCCCTACTCCTTCCTAGACAGTCTCTTCCCATTCTGTATGTGTGAAACTGATTGTTCCTTCCTAAGTGGAGCACTTTGCATTTGTCTTTATTAAACTTCATCCTGTTTACCTCAGACCATTTCTCCAATTTGTCCAGATCATTTTGACCCTATCTTCCAAAGCAGTTGCAATCCCTCCCAGTTTGGTATCATCTGCAAACTTGATAAGCGTACTTTCTATGCCAATATCTAAGTCATTGATGAAGATATTGAACAGAGCCCGTCCCAAAACAGATCCCTGCGCAACCCCACTAGTTATACCTTTCCAGCAGGATTGGGAACCATTAATAATTACTCTCTGAGTACGGTTATCCAGCCAGTTATGCACCCACCTTATAGTAGCGCCATCTAAGTTGTATTTATCTAGTTTATCGATAAGAATATCATGCAAGACTGTATCAAATGCCTTACTAAAGTCTAGGTATACCACATCCACCGCTTCTCCCTTATCCACAAGACTCATTATCCTATCAAAGAAAGCTATCAGATTAGTTTGACATGATTTGTTCTTTACAAATCCATGCTGGCTATTCCCTATCACCTTACCACCTTCCAAGTGTTTGCAGATGATTTCCTTAATTACTTGCTCCATTATCTTCCCTGGCACGGAAGTTAAACTAACTGGTCTGTAGTTTCCTGGGTTGTTTTTATTTCCCTTTTTGTAGATGGGCACTATGTTTGCCCTTTTCCAGTCTTCTGGAATCTCTCCTGTCTCCCATGATTTTTCAAAGATAATAGCTAGAAGCTCAGATACCTCCTCTGTTAGCTCCTTGAGTATTCTAGGATGCATTTCATCAGGCCCTGGTGACTTGCAGGCATCTAACTTTTCTAAGAGATTTTTAATTTGTTCTTTTTTTATTTTCTCTTCTAAACCTACCCCCTTTCCATTAGCATTCACTAGGTTAGGCATTCCTTCAGACTTCTTGGTGAAGACCGAAACAAAGGTGTCATTGAGCATCTCTGCCATTTTCAAGTTTCCTGTTACTGTTTCTCCCTCCTCACTGAGCAGTGGGCCTACCCTGTCCTTGGTCTTCCTCTTGCTTTTAAGTGATATTAAGTGATAGGCAAAAAGTCACAGTTACAAAAAGAGAGGAAAATATAACCATGCAGTCTAAACTCTCAACCCTATTAGACTGGGCAACATCTAGATTAAGCAGTGTTTTTTCTCACCCCACTGGATATTGCAGTCCATAGTTTACAGATGTCACACTTGAAATTTGGGCCAGGCCCTTCAGTTGGAGTCTTCAGAGTGTCCTTGTTGCTTGCAGCATAGGTGGGTGAAGGAGAAAGGCCCAGCATGGACCCCTTGTGTTCAGTTTTATACCCTCAGTCCATATACTTAGAAAACACAAGTCCAGGCATGTCTGGGTGCATTGCTGAATCTCTAGGCAAGGTTGAGCAATTCCCCTGGTGTAGCCTCATGCAGATGAGTCATTGCATTGTAGCTCCCTTGCTGGACAGTGGTGGTTGATGATGATGGGTTTATTGAAACCCCGCCTGGGTGTTAGCTACTTTCCTTGCTGTTGTATCTGTGGAGCTAATATCTGGCTGATTCCCCAACTTACAGCATATTTTAGTGACCACCATACAACACAATTCTCATAACTTCATATGCATTAATGATAGACATATATGGATAGAGAAGTGACTTGCAGCAGATCATGATCTCTCCCCTGACACCTTACAAGGCATGCTTTATAAGTAAGATCACAATTATATAAAAATGAGGAATATGGGGGTTACAGGGTGCCCCCCAAAGGTGCAGAATGTTACTGTGCATACATTTTCATACAGAACTTAAAAAATAGAGAATCCTTTTCAAGTATGCATTGATTTGACAGCACTTCACAGTGAGAAGACATTGCCTCTGATCCAAATGGGTTAACCAAATAGTAGAGTGGAGTTACAGTAATAGTGCATGTGGCTACTCTACAAAGCCTAGCACATAGCACAGTGGGGAACACTTTTAAAAACCATAAATAAAACCCGTGTCTCTGACTTGCCTTGAGTAGACTTCTGTGATATGGGAGCCCTCAAGGTCCTGACTTGTGCTTGTCCTCATTTCCCATAGTTAAAAACAGGCAATGTGTGTGTCTGAGTAGAGGGAGCTTGATATCCAGAAGAGTAGTTCCTTCAAGGATTGAGAGGATAGGAAGCCAAAGGGGCTGGACCCTGTCATGGTAGACGGAACAGGTAGGTGGCTGCTTCTCTAAAGCGAAATATCTATCAACTTTCCGGGAAGTTTGTTTTGTTTTTTAACTCTGTGAATTTTTAGGGTTTTTTTTTTTTTGGAGAGTTTTATTAGGCATTTGCTTATTATTAAACTGACCTCTCTTCCCCCTGATGCCTCAAGAAGGCTTTTCATTGAAATAGATCATCTCTTGGTGTGTTTGAATGTGGTTCTGGAACTGGGTCCTGTCTTGACAAAGTGGGTCTTGAGAGGTATGACTTTATAGACCAGCTTAGAAAAAGTGTATCGTGAGATTTGTGGGGAGAGAAAGTACTGATGGTAACTTGATGAATGGACAGATGGGGCTCTGAGGTTCCATTAGAGAAGTAAAGGGGGTAGGGATTTGCAAGAGACAGGGGGTCTGAATCATACTTCTGTTTTACTATAGTATGAGTATCTCCACCAAAGTGTTAGATTAGGGTCAACCTGGTACAGTATTAGTCAGATCAGAAAGCTCAAGGTAAACTAAGATTAGAGTAATACCCTATCTTCATGGCACTGAATAGCTGCAAGAAGTTCAGTCTTGATATAGTGGAGGAGGAGGAGCTATTGAAGTGATCAAGGCTTAAAACAAACCCACAATCCTGAGACATACAGAAAAATCAGAAGTTGCCTTGACAAAGTTTTGTTTCAGTAGTTTGGATTATATTCTAAACAAATCTTGGACTGCTGTGAAAAAAATACATATGTAAAACATGTCATTAATAACATTTGTTCTTCCATGAGACTTTTGGCTAAGCCAAGTAAGTTTTAACATAATATAACAGATGGTGAAAAATTTTCCATTGGAACTTTGACTGCAGATGGCTTTTTGACTACATGGAACTCTTTTGAAAAATTTACAACCACAAAAACTAAAATTTTTCTTGTCAGTTTTTTGTAGAGAAAAAAATACTTTTCCCCAAACATCTCTGAAAAGTAAATACATTAACACAGAGTATACCATTTAATCAGTAAAAGCCAGAACTGCCAGTCTCTATAAACTGAGAATCCATTCTTAAATCTGTTCTGTTGTACCTGGATATTTAAATACACATGCATTATTTTAATATTTTTTTCCTCAGAATTATTCACCTAATGCTTTTGGTGCATGTACAGAATCTCTGAATATACAATATATAACACACATTCTCTGAAACATGGAACCTCCCAAATCCTTTCTGCTCAAAAATATGGCTCTTTTTTACCCACACTCAATCTCCTGCTCCCAGATTTTAAAGCATGATCTGAATGCCAATGAATACTGGCTCTGCTGAACAGAAAGAGGACGCAAAGGCTACTGGTAATGACCCCTGCCTGAAAATACCATATCTTCTGCTTCCTCACTATTAATGTAGGAAACCGTTCACTCAAATGTCTTGGCTGATCAACAGCTGTAATATAGACTTTTTACACTACAATTATATAAAATTGCACGAAGAAACAAATACTCCCACTTCCTTTACTGTTTTCTCCTAGCAAGACTTTGAGGATGGCAAAATTTGGAAGCCCAATGTGGTAATTCTGGCCTGGGCCAAGGCAGTCTGGTTTGAAGTTTGTACAATTGGGTATGCATAATCCTTTTCTATCCTCAATTTCAATGACACTTCAGCCAAGCTGGTCTAGTATTTCTACACTCCTTCCTGTGGACTCACTTGTACTGTGGATTCTAATATGTTAAGGTTATCTGATCAAGGAAATAGTTGAGATTCCTCAGAGTTCTGCAATCTAACTAAATTTGCAGAAGGCTCCAGGAGTGTGTTCTTCTCATGGAAACAGATGATAATGGATTAATGGTTAGCATTTTCTGTACTTAGAGTACACATATTTGCCCTTTCAGCTCTGAAGGTCTGGAATTGTCTTGCCCCACTTCCCAAACAGCAGAAGTTTTCTTTACTCCCTGAAGAAACACACTTCACTGCTTACCTGAATCTGTGGGCCTTCATTTACCATACGTTATTTTGATGGGTGTATGTTTTCATTCAAAAGAGGGTGATGTCCCAGAAAAACTGTTAAGTACCATTTTTATGCTATATAAACTCCTTTGTTTGTTCTAAAAATGCAACACTTAGTTGCTGTAACCAAGCAATGTATATGCATAGTCACTATCCTGCTGAGGCAACATTATTGCCTCATTGTAACATTCCCAAGATTCATGGAGAACAGTACTTGGGACTACTAAAGTTGTCCTGTACAAACTAAATATAGGATTTTAATGATATTGGCTACAGATCTCCAAATACGGTATAATCTAAGGGAATGCATTTATCATGGACAGGATCAGTGTCCATTATTTTAAAGCAATCTTAACTATGTACTTATCAAAGTAGTATGTAAAGCACATGTTGCTAAGGGGCAAGTCTATTTAACTGTGACCAGCCTGGGTAGCTGGACACCGAGGTGATAATGGGAAGGGATAAATAATCCTTCCCATGGAAGCAAGAGACACCCTCCAGTAGCTTCCAAGAAGCTACTGGAGAGCAAGAGCCAGTCAATGTGTTGGCAGTCTGGTCCCAACTCCTGTCTTCTGCTGCAGTGAGAGCCTGTGCAGTTTCTCCCTGATGCATGCGGTGTAAGCATACCATGCACAGTCCCCTCTCAATCCCACCCACTACCTCTCTTCTGTGCAGCTCAGCCTGGCTTTTTCAGCTCTTGGGATTCTCGGCACCCATGAAGCTACGGCCAGAATTTCTCTCCAAGTAAATATTACAATGCCAAAATGTACTTACAAGAGAATTATTTACAACCATAATTTTCTCTCTCCTGTTTAGCTTATGCTAAGCAACAATCAAATGACAGTTTGACTTTGGAAGAACGAGAACGAGTTAGGAGTGTGATCAGATTTAACTGTGTAGTCCAGGGGAGGCCAACCTGAGCCAGAATTTACCAGTGTACATTGCCAGAGAGCCACAGTAATATGTTAGCAGCCCCTCATGAGCTTCCCCCTCCCAGCACCTCCCACCCACCATCAGCCGTGCTGATCAGCGCCTCCCCTCCCTCCTCCTCGCACCTCCCAATCAGCTGTTTTGTGGCATGCAGGAGGCTCTGGTGGGGAGGGGGGAGGAGCAAGGGCATGGCAGGGGAGGGGGCGGGAAGGGGTGGAATGGGGATAGGGCCTGTGGGCAAAGCCAGGGGTTGAGCAGTGAGCACCCCTCGGCACATTGGAAAGTTGGCACCTGTAGCTCCAGCCCCAGAGTTGGTGCCTATACAAGGAGCCACATATTAACTTCTGAAGAGCCTCATGTGGCTCCAGAGCCACAGGTTGGCCACTTCTGGTGCAGTCAATACAGGAGTGAAAAGAATTAACAAGGCAAACAGTATGAAAAGTTTGAGCTGCAATAACAAATACTTGTATATCATCCTTGTGTATACACTTTGTCACATCTCCTGAAGAATGCTGTAAGTAGGAAAATATAGAATAGACTCCTCTAACTGCATGTGCACATGCACCAGTTAAACAATAGTCTCTCGATAATGTATGCACAAGAGACTAACAATCATTTTAAAAATTATCAGTAGTGACAGGACTTTCCTTCCCTCCTGCATATTACATTAATCTTTCTTGGCTGAATAGGCCTGAAGGAGACTTTCTTTACAGTACATCTCTGCTCTCTACAGTTGGGGTGGGGATCTTCAGTACTTGATGGCCTTGAGAGGGTGGCCTGGCAATCCGCAATCAAGCCAGAGTGTTTCATATGTCCATGTTGAGTGCAATTTGCATGAGGACTATTTTAATAATCAGCATTAATTCTCATGTTTAGTACCATGTTATGGAGAAATTAATGCTTACAAAAAGCCTAGATAATTAGAGGGGAAGACCTTCAGTACCCTATATTCGAGAGGCCAACATATGAACTAAAATTGAAAGCATAGGACTTGCATGATATAGCTTAAAATCATTGTTCAAGTATTCATTCACTTTGTACATGCACACTGTATTATGTATAGCAATATATTTGCTGAATACTAAATATTTACTGCTTATTACATGAAATTTCACCACAATCATTGCTCTTGACTGCAAAATGATTAGAAGAGAGCAAACTAATTTAAGGAATGTTGGATAATCTAAAATGTGCAACTAAAACTTTAGTTCAAATTCAAAACAGTGAATATTTTTGTTTGGGGTATCCAGAACAGCATATCCATCACAAGTCCTGGAAGGTTTGTGTGCTTCCATTTGTCATTGGTAATTGCCTTAGGTATTTTCTGAGAGAGAAGCCTTGAACATAATTAGTGAAATTCTAATAGAAGAAAATTAATACCATAAAAAAATGACTTGTGCTTTGCAAAAACAAACATTAGATGTTTCCCTGATTGAGTAGAGAGGAAGGATCATTGATTGGATCATAACTTCTTTCTTATAATAGCTTATGGATTAGTTTACACAAAGACGACCTTGACTAAGATCAGTTGTCGAACAATAAAACTGGTTAGGGAGGTTGTACATTCTTGCCTGTCTGTGGGTGTGTCTTTTTTTCCCCCCTGGGGCATTCTAGATTAGATATTTGCCACAGGTCTGGAATAACCTGCCAGTCTCTACAACTGAGGCAACGCTACCTGAGTGAGATTATTACTGAATGAGTCCATGAGACCCTGTCTTGAAACTGATTTGATTTGTTTGGAGAATCCCATCATATGTAAAGTTAAACCTAGCAGGAGTATTGAAAATAATAAAATCCAAAATAAAAGATTCAACACAGTAACTATGACAATTTTGTTTAACGTGAGATCAAAAATGCCACCGGGTCCAAGAAACAAGTTTCCTTCCCTTCTCTTAGAAAAATTTGTATTCATTTGGTAACTTAAAACACACACAATAGCCTTCACTTGTATTGTGTTAATGCCATTTTTTATTTATTTATACTGAGTTCATATTTGGAAATGTAAATGTCTGTCTCAGATTAATTTCTAATAACTTTTTCTAGTTGTCACTGACCTAATTTAGAAACATAATATGACAACTTCTGGTCAACAGTTCACTGGGCATTTGTAACTTTAGTTTTGGTGTCTCTTTTAGCTCCCAATGCATCTATTTAAAACTACATGCTGCTACATTTTAAAAAAATAACATTGATTTTAGATTTGTCTAAAGTATCTGTTACACAGATCATTAATATTTCAAATATGTTGGGGATAATGGTGCTTTGATTAGAATCATATTTTACTGCATAAGCCCACCTGAAAACAAGGTTGTTTACACATATAGTCATGTAATGTGACCTCATTAAGGGATTTAATCACATGATAAATTTCCCAGGGTAACTTAGTGACATACTGCAATATGTTACTAAGCCTTCTCTGACCTCTGTTTACAGTTTTGGTGGTTAAATGAAAGCACTGTAACTCAGGCTAGGTGTGACCACAAATTGTTTTGTTAAAGTCTTTTGTGTTTGGACACAAAAGCCTTTCATGGGTTTACTCTGCTACAAAATTTGTCTGCATATTTCTGAAACTTGTATCTGAGTACAGCTGAACTCCCATACCGTGCTCCTATAAACTGGGTTAGCGACTTGCACTTCATGTTCTTGAAGATAATTTAAAAAACAAACTGACTACTTTACAGATTGTTGCTTGTTTTAGCAAATGCCTTGTCTCTATTGTTCTCAGTTAGAAACACTTGAAAAAATAGCTAAATGAAACAGGAAAATGTTAAGCATGTAAACACACAGAAAAACTTAATTATTTGTAAAATGACTTGCATCTGTAGTGTGGAAGGTAAACTGGAGCTTCTAGCTCAAACAAAAGGCCAAAGGATTCTGCATTTTATTTTATCATTTGTTGCTGGTAAGCTGCCCAGACAACTCAGTTCTTACCCCATAAAGGGTCCTTGGCATTTGTAGGCAACTGTCTTCAAGTGTGGGCCATTCATGAGAGATCAGTGTAGTGCGAGTTCAGCTCAACTTGCTGATAGCACTGAAATATATAAATGAGCTTCCTTTAGAGGCATGCACAAAACATGCATTTAATTCATCACACAATTAGCCATTTTCTATCAACTTGTGATAGAATGAGTAAATGATTAGAAAACATTCATTATAATGATAGAGTTCAGTCTATTTAGCTTAACAAAGAGAAGGCTAAGGTGTGTCTTGATTAGTGTATAAATATCTGCATGGGGAACAAATATTTAATAATGGGGTCTTCAGTGTAACTGAGATAAGTAAACATGATCCAATGGCTTGAAGTTGATGTTAGACAAATTCAGACTGGAGATAAGGTGCACCTTTTTAATGGTGAGAATAATTAACCATTGGAACAATTTACCAAGGGTCATTGTGGATTCTCCATCACAGACAATTTTTAAATAAAGATATGCTCTAAGAATTATATCAAGGAAGATTTATGGCCTGTGTTACACAGGAGATCAGACTAAATGATCAGTGGTTCCTTCTGGTCTTGTAATTTGTGTCTATTAGCTGTATCTAGGCTTGGTAGAATTTGGTTTTTGTTACTTTTTATAATTTTGATGGATACAATTTTTTATTTTTATTGGCTTAAATTGTACCAGTTGAAAGAAATTATGGTGGGGAGGTCATGCAGACAATGGGGAGTGTTGGACAATTATTTAGTGACAGTGAGATTCAGAAAGTTTGAACAGTTACAAAACTTTGTCAACATCACATGAACATAAGAACGGTCATACTGGGTCATATCAATGGTCCATCTACCCCAGTAGCCTGTGTTCTGGCAGTGACTAGTGAGGCTTCAGAGGACATGAACAGAACACATCAATCTTGAGTGATCCATCGCCTTGGGTTGTTTTTTGCGCTCTTAGTTTTTTTGTCCTTAGCTAGTTGCTATTTGGTTTCTCTCTTGGCCTGCCCTTAGTACACTTTTATATTTGACTTGCCAGACTTTATGCTCCTTTCTATTTTCCTCACTAGGGTTTGATTTCTACTTTTAAAAAATGCCTTTTTTGCCTCTAACCACCTCTTTTACTCTGCTGGTTAGCCGTGGTAAGGTATTTTGGTCTTTCTGCTGTTTTTGGTTGGGGGGGGGGTTACATTTAGTTTGAGTCGGTATTGTGTTTTTAAAATAGTTTCATGCAGTTTGCAGACTTTTCACCCCTGTGACTGTTCCTTTTAATATCTGTTTAACTAGCTTCCTCACTTTTGCCTAGTTCCCCTTTTGAAGTTAAGTTCTACTATGATGGGTTTATTTTTGTTTGTTTTGCCATTTTACCCCTTACAAGGATGTTAAATGTATTACGTTATGATGACTATTACTGAACAGTTCACTTACGTTTACATCTTGTACCAGATCCTGCATTCCATTAGTACTTAATCAAGAATTGCCTCTGCCCTTGTGGGTTCCAGGACAAGCTGCTCTAAGAAGCAGTCTAGAAACTTTATCTCTGCATCCCTTCTTGAGGTGCCTATAACAAGTCACTATGAGGATAGTTGAAATCCCCATTATTATTGCATTTTCAGCCTTTGTAGTCTCTCTAGTCTCCCTGAGCATTTCACAGTCACCACCCTGGTCAGGTGCTTGATAATATATTTCTACTGCTATACTCTTATTGTTCAAGCACAGAATTTCTATCCATAGATTCTATGGTACAATTTGATTCATTTAAGATTTTTACTTTGACTCTGCCTTCTTTCACACGTAGTGTCGCTCACCCTACCGTCACAACCTACTCTCATTCTTGTATATTTTGTACTCTGGTATTAATGCATCCCATTGATTATCCTCATTCTACCAAGTTTCCTTGATGCCTGTTATATCAATATCCTCATTTAATACCAGGCACTCTAGTTTACCCTCTTAGTATTTAGACTTGTGGCGGTTGTATTTTGTCAATGTTCAGTTGCTTGCCTTTATGTGTACTATTTAAATGGGACTCTCCTACATTTGACTGTTTCTCACTAGCTTCTACCTGTAGTTTACGAACGTCTTTCCTAACTTCTTTACTAGTCTATAATGAACTCATCCCTAAGTGATGGCTTCTCCCGAATCGTGTGCTTCCTACTCACCTTTCTGCTTTCCACCAGCCCTTAGATCCTCTGCGACCTTTTTAATTTTACATACAAGCCATCTGTTTCCATTTTGGTTTAGGTGGAGTCCATCCTTCTTGTATAGGTTCCTACTTTCGCAAAAGTAAAAATAGCCTTAAATCAAATTCAAATAACTTTTCAAGCAGTGTCTTTCTTACTTTCACCATCTCTGCATTTCAGTTATCGATGAAGATATTTAGTCATCTGTTTGTGCATACATGGTATAATGGATGCTTGTCAACAAAAATCAAATCCTTCAGTTCTAACTATAGGCTTATCTAAAGGTGTGTCCATGCAAAAGCATGGCCTTTTCAAATTTTGGCACAGTGTATATAAACATTAATAAAAAAAATAGTAAATTTGATAGGTAGTATGAACTTCGGTTTGAGGCAGCTTTGGGAAAAATGAATTGTCATTACTAATTTTAGTACACTAGTCCGAAATGTTAACTTTAGTCATTTTGCCCTGTTCTTTATTTCTCCAGTAACTGTAATTTGTCAAAGGGAGATTGGAATTATGGAGAGAGGTTTGCAAGATTGGCAAGTGACTGAATATTTTTACAAATACCTTTACCTTTTAATTGATTTCTTTAAAATAATTTGCGATGTTAAGATATTTACTTGTCATTTCACTTAGATCCTCAATTAACTTTAGTCAGTGCTGTAAAAAGAGTGAACAGACAATGCAAGCACAAGTATTGTATAGTAATTATAACTTTACCTTCCTCTCGTAAGCAAACTAAAGCTCTTCATCTATGTGCATGGTTTTTAAGCTTATAATTTTAAGAATGGTGTAGTGATACTCTGATGAAAGGTGTATTTGAAGTGTGTAATGACAAAATTTGTAGATGTGAATCACTTCATGATGGATTTACTTTTATAATATCAATTTTAATAAGGACATCACGTAAGGTATATACTAAATTAAAAAAAAGGTAAATGCATGACTGAAGTGCAACCGCGTACGTGTGTGTGTGTGGGGGGGGGTATTTCTACAGGAGTCTTTCCTCCTCACCCCTAATTCATTGCTAACATACACTATCTGCAAAAGAGAGCATGCCACTGAAAAATTGGCTTTTTTTCATGTGGTATGGAGACACAAGACCACAAACAATTTAGTATCAAATTTGTTGAGTTTGACCATGTTTTATCTGCACTATGCAATTCTGCCAATGTTTTGAGATTTCATTTTCTCCTTTCCCCAACCCATTTTGTTTGTGTAAAACATACTTCATTTTATATAGTTTTCTAATGTGCTAAAATGTAATGGTGCTGAAAGGGAGAAACCAAGAAAAATATGGACTGTCTTATTCACCTTTACTTGATGACATTTATCTAAAAACATTTATAGTTTTTGTAGAATCATAGAAGTGTAGGTCTAGAAGGGACCTCAATAGGATTTTGCAACAAAATACTGATAAGAAATTGCTGTGAAGATGTCATTGTGTGTGTGTGTGTGTGTGTGTGTGTGTGTGGGCAGGAGGGAAGTAAAAAATACAGCTGAAAAGTTGGAATTCAGTTACCCTGCTTCGGTGGGCAGGAACTGTTACTTAAACTTATTGCATTTCTGCATTTCTTATATGTACAATTATAGAAAAGGTTGGTTCATTTGACCTTTTGTTCTTTAATTTTCAGGCACAGGTACTTTTGGGCGGGTTCATCTGGTGAAAGAAAAAATGGCCAAACGTTACTTTGCCCTGAAAGTAATGAGCATTCCAGATGTCATTCGGCTAAAACAAGAACAGCATGTACACAATGAGAAGTCAGTCTTGAAAGAGGTCAATCACCCATTTCTGATCAGATTGTAAGTTTTCCTTCTGCCTTCACTTTTTCTTTGGCGTGGTTATTTTTGGGACCAGATATTCAGTAACAATTAACTTTTTAAATTGGCTTAAATAGTGTCCTTTAAGTCAGGAGTTCTCAACCTTTTTCTTTCTGAAGCCCCCCCTCAACATGCTAGAAAAACTCCAGGGTGCAGTGGGGAGGAGGGGGCTCGGGGCTCCTGGTCAGGGGTGGAAACAGTTGGGCATAGGTGTTGTTTGATTTCTATTGGGGAGGAGGGAGGAGCAGCAACGGCTGGCGGGGCTGTGGCCAGCTCTGCACAGCAGGGTCCACGGAGGGAGCGCCACCTCTACCCCCAACTCACTTCAGCAGGCCACCCACATTTCTGGGGCTGTGTGCTGGTGGCTACTCCCTGAGGATTCTGCTGGGCCTGGAACCGCCCAGGCAACTCTGACCGGCTGCATGAGCAGTCAAAAGGGGTTGGGAGCTGAGGAGCAGCCACAATACTGGGTACCAGCAGCAGATGGGGGAATGCCATGGCTGCCCACTACGTGGCACCACCAGCCAGAGGAACAGCTGCTCCGCACCACCTGGCTCTAACTTCCTGTCTAGGATGTGGCTAGTGGGGTGGGGGGCTGGGGGAGAGGAGGTGGTATGTGCGAGGGTGGAGCTGCCCCCAGGACGGCCCCACTCTGGATAAGAGACTGCAGTTTGGGAGCCCAACACCCTTGGGGCCCCTCAACTCTGCTCATGGGCTCAAGGTTTCTGCCCTGTTGGGGTTTCGAGCTGCACATTTTTATTATATTAATGGAGGGGGTGCGGGGTCTGAGACGGAGTTTGAGTGCACGAAGGGGCTCCAGTCTGGGGTGCCGGAGGGGGTGTGAGGTGCAGGCTGTGGCAGGGAGCTACTTACCACAGGTGGCTCCCAGCCAGTGGCGCAGCAGGGTTCAGGCAGGCTATCTGCATGCCGTGGCCTTGTGCCGCTCCCGGAGCTGGCTGCGGCCAGCTGCTGCCGGTGCATATCTGCGTGCCCCTTGGAGGGAGGGGGGCAGTGGGTTTCTGAGTGATGCCTGTACCCTCAAGAACCGCCCCCGCAGCTCCCATTGGCTGGTTTCTGGCCAATGGGAGCTGTGAAGATGGTGCTGGGGGAAGGGGCAGTGAGCCTGGTGGGCCGGAGAGAAACGTTAGTTGGGCTGGAACCAGCCCGTGGGCTGTATTTTGCCCACCCCTGCTTTAAGGTATGAAGTTTACAAGCTGTTCCCATTGTATTTCATTGCCCTTATCTGTGAAATTAGATGATTCTACCTTCTGGAGCACGTCAGCAGGATCCACGCGGAGCTGTTACAGCGCAGCTCTTTAGAGAACTCTACAATTTATGCCCCTTCAGTTTACATTGCCACAATATGTAGACAAGCCCTAAGTGTTCACACATCCAGTAGTAACTTCCTCAGAACAGTCATGGAATAGAAAAAAATTGCATTATTGCCTTTAATATACCTTTACTGTGGATAAAGCACATATGGGAGATTAATCTGCCACCTTTCCTAGTATGATTCTCACTGTTATTTTAAATTGATTTATGAATCTCAAGTCCTCCAGGAATAGTGCAAATACATAATGTCTGAATGATGGATTTTTGTTTTAGCTGCAGATTTGTAAAATCACATATATAGCCAGGCTGCTCCCAGTGAGTACACACATGAATGCAGCCGAAGTCAGCATTAATCTATACTTGTTTGCCATCCATATCTGCCTCTTTCTGAAAGCATAATAGAATTCAGCATTGCTGTACTAATTCTACCCACTTCCAATCAGACTAGACCACTTCTTGGCTTCCTTTGATATATATGATGCAAGCAAAGCAATGAATCCAAATCAGGTGCAGGGGCTGACTGGAATTCCTTGAATTCATAAGCAGAACCAAAATGTAGTTTTCCAGAAGCCAGGTCTGCTAGTGACATATGGGCTCACATATTTACTTTAAAAGCATTAGACATTTGAGGTAAAAAAGCATAATTTAAACATTCAGCCGCTAATTGATCATGGATGATTGCAGCTGAAATAAGTGTCTCTTGCTTTTACACCAATACTGTTTGCTCTAGAGAAATTTTCAAACAGGGAAAAAATGATTCATTAAAGTGTTACAGCTGGCTCATTAGCATGGTGAGATGCCAGGACTTTTTGCGTCAGATGGAAAATAAGTGTGGCAGAGCTGATGCATTTGGTCTCTAAGGGGTGAAATCAAACTTGTGCTACTGTTAGCAGGTGAATTATTCTCCTCTGCTTTTAGAGAGGTTGTGGGAGCTAAAGTTTTAAAGTGAGACTAGAAAAGCTAATGGTGACTAGAGTTTGAGGAGCAGATGAGGATAGGTGACATTTTTTAATAATTAAAAAAGCAATTTGTACATTAAAATGTGTCCCTGTCTCTCTCCCTCCCCCACCCTCCTCTGTATGTCACTTGTCTTAAAATATGGAAGTCAAGGAGAGTCCTTGTGAAATTCTGGGGGATATCACAGGAGGAAAGTGTCCCTCTGCCTGACCAGGGACTTGATCCCTGAACCCTAAGAGTAAAAGTCTGATGCTCTACCAACTGAGCTAGCCAGGCTCATACGCTAGGGGGTGAGGACAGCAATTTTGTACGTTCTTCCTGTTGGAATTCTGCACCATTGCGCAATGCAGAATTCATGTTCCCTGCAGAATTTTATTTTTCCACACAGAATTTGGTATTCCCTTTTCTCCCCCACTCCCACCCAGGCCTAGCATCATCAGCTGGGACTCCTGCTGGCAGCCCCAGGTGTGATTATGTTGTTGTTTTTGATAAAATATGCTGAATTTTGCAGAATTTTAAAACTGTGTGCAGAATTTTTAATTTTTTGACACAGAATTCCCCCAGCAATAGTCTGTTTGCTAGCACAATAGGGACCTAACCTTGTCTAGCACAATAGGGACCTAATCTTGATTGGTATCTCTGAATGTTCCTGCAATATATAAAGTTAGTAGAAATATCCCATGGTAGTTTGGAGAGAGGATACAGCGACCCTTGTACAAGGAAATGGATGTAAGCAAATGTGTTTAACTATAGGGAGAGAGCAGAATTTGGTCTTTTCTTAAAACAAAAGAAAAAGGTAAAACTTGCAGCCCTCACTTTCATAATATGGTGGAATGGGATCTGAATATTAGTTATTTACACAAAATACATACTGTACAGTGATGACTGTCTGTACCATCTCTCAGATTTGAAATGTAATGGAACTTGGTGTGGATATACATTTAAATATGCTTCTTGAATAATCGTGCTCAGAGGCAAAATAATTTTTAGTAGCCAATTTCATTATGGAAAGAAGAATGGAGGGATCTGTGGGTGTGTCTGTGCACATGCACAATGTTTACTTGATGGATGAATGGAAGAGAATATCACCTCATTGCTACTCTTTCAACACACATCTACTTCTCTTGTTCCTTCTTGTACCTGAACTCAACTTGTAGAAGTGTCTGTCTAAAATTTCACCTGGATATGTGCTTGATTGCCCAATTAACAATTTGTGCTTCTGAGTCTCCATTTACATGCTCAAATGTGACATTTGTTTAGGAAATGCTTATTTTATACTGTTGCAAGAGCCAGGCGGTGTAATCTTGTATGCTACCTTCAGTGGGCATATTGAGGTGTAAACCAGTCTTACAGAAAGAAGGATGTTTCCTACGTGAATTCAACTGTAACTTTTTGTATTTATGGCTTTCTGAAAAATAATTAGGAATAAAATTGAGCCCTATGTTTGATCATCCCATTAATATCAACTAGTTGCTTGGTTGTAAGAATGCAGAATAGGAGTCTTAAGTTGGCCCCGTAAACATAATAAGATCCAAGAGCTAACTTCATATTAAAATAATGCTGCTTGGCTTCGCCTCAGATTTTGTAAGCAAATTGAGTTATTGATGCTGCATTCATTTAAAGGAAAAAATAACTTTTTTAAAGTGAAAATAAACTCCTTTAAGGCTTGCAGTATGTACTGTTTTTTTTTTTTTTCATTGTCAGTGACATCTTAATTTAAAAACTAATGAGAAGACTCCCAGCCTTATTAGATTATGGATTAGCTGTTGGCACTTATTTTAATTTTTGCTAAATGATTTAAGAGATGCCTACAAAAAACAATAAACTGGTGTTCACATCCAGGTCTTCCATTTTTGGCCACATTTTGCCTCACGTCACAGTACTTTTTTTTTTTTTTTTTTAAAGATGAGTTGTCTGTTTTTATGATTTTTCTACTGCTCTGAGTTACTCTTCTACTATATGGCTGTTCGGCTTAATTTCTTAAAATTAGGGCTGTCAAGTGATTAAAAAAATCACGATTAATCGTGCGATTAAACAATAATAGAATACCATTTATTTAAATATTGTGGATGTTTTCTACATATTCAAATATATTGATTTCAATTACAGCACAGAATACGAAGTGTACAGTGCTCACTTTATATTTTTTATTACAAATATTTGCACTGTAAAAGACAAAAATAGTATTTTCCAATTCACCTAATACAAGTACTGTAATGCAGTCTCTTTATCATGAAAGTTTAACTTACAAATGTAGAATTATGTACAAAAAACCCTGTATTCCAAAATAAAACAATATAGAACTTTGGACCCTACAAGTCCGATGAGTCCTACTTCTTGTTCAGCCAATTACTCAGACAAACAAGTTTGTTTACATTTGCAGAAGATAATGCTGCCTTCTTGTTTACAATGTCATCTGAAAGTGAGAACAGGCGTTCGCATGGCACTGTTGTAGCCAGCATCACAAGATATTTACATGCCAGATGTGCTAAAGATTCATATGTCCCTTCATGCTTAACCACCGTTCCGGAGGACATGCGTCCATGCTGATGACAGGTTCTGCTCGATAACGATCCAAAGCAGTGTGGACTGATGCATGTTCATTTTAATCATCTGAGTCATATGCCACGAGCTGAAGGTTAATTTTCTTTTTTGGTGGTTTCGGTTCTGTAGTTTCTCCATCAGAGTGTTGCTCTTTTAAGACTTCTGAAAGCATGGTCCACTCCCCGTTCCTCTCAGATTTTGGAAGGCACTTCAGATTCTTAAATCTTGGGTCGAGTGCTGTAGCTATCTTTAGAAATTTCACATTGGTATCTTTGCATTTTGTCAAATTTGCAGTGAAAGCGTTCTTAAAATGAACAACGTGTGCTGGGTCATCATCTGACACTGCTATGACATGAAATATATGGCAGGAGGTGGGTAAAACAGAGCAGCAGACATACAATTCTCCCTCAAGGAGTTCAGTCACAAATTTAATTAATGCATTTTTTTTTTTAACAAGCATCATTCTTTTATGGACAGCATTATCTCCCGTAAATGTAAAAAAGCCTTTTCTCTGAGCAATTGGCTGAACAAGAAATAGAACTGAGTGGACTTGTAGGCTCCAAAGTTCTATGTTGTTTTGTTTTTGAGTGCAGTTATGTAACCAAAAAAACCTAATTTGTAAGTTGCACTTTCATGATAAAGAAATTGACCTGCAGTACTTGTATGAGGAGAATTTAAAAATACTATCTCTTTTATCATTTTTAAAGTGCATATATTTGTAATAAAAAATATGAAGTGACCACTGTACATGATGTGTTCTGTGTTGTAATTGAAATTAATATCTTTGAAATTGTAGAAAAAATCCAAAATATTTAATAAAATTCAATTGGTAGTCTATTGTTTAACAGTGCGATTAATCATGATTTTTTTTTGTTTATCACGAGTTAAGTGCGATTAATCGACAGCCCTACTTAAAATGCATTTTTCAACTCAGAGTATGCATGTTTGAGTTATTCAGTGTGTTCCATAGCACAGTTCTTCTGTGACTGGGTGTGGGAACGGTTTATCAGGGATGTTTATTGGCAGAACAATGTTGTTAGGATTTTGCTTTATTTAGGAAAAAGATGTCAGTGGCAGCCCTTCACATCCTTGTTAGAAAAAGACGTTAGCATCATTAACATCAAGCATGGCCCAGAGTTCTGTGCCCTGTTCCCCCAGGCTAACCTGTGCTGGGGCTGAGAATTAGGAGCTGTACTGGTTTAGTTCTCATTGTCTCAAATTTGCCTTTTGCTAGGCTTTCTCAGATTCCTGTATCAAGGAATGAAGCCTTAGTTTGCTCAAGACTCCCACAGACTTGGGAAGAACCAGTTGAGCTACTATTCTGCTCTTCCTGGGGCTCCTGCAGCCTGTCTGGGAAGCAGGTAATGGTGCAGCAAAAGCTATTTTTTTAGAGATCAAAAATATTCCAATTTTTGAAGGGAAAATACCCTTTTCACACAACTGAAAAGTTTGTTTTTTTTTGGTGTTGTTTTTTTCCCATAGGGAATAATGAAATGAGGGCTTCTTTGCTGCTTGTCTAGAAGGCATTTGTCAATTTTACTTTCTGCCTGTGAAACTGACAAAAGCTTTTTATCTTGGTAGGGCTGCTGTGGTGATGCACCCTGGTTCTGCCTCTTAGCCCCCCCCTCCTTGCCCCCCATCCTGTTTTAAGGCTAATGAGGCTGAGTGCCTAAGCTCTTTGCCTCTCTGGCCCCAGAGCTAGGGTGTGGAGACTGAGAGTCAGAGCTTTCTCTGAATTTTTTTTTTTTTAATGGGTAGAGATCTCCATTTTCCAGCCAACTCTGCCTTTCTCCTCCTTTCCCTACAGTGCAGTGGGCAGGAAGTGGGGTGTTGCTGATGCTGCAGAAGCAGTAAGGGGACAATTCAGTTTAGAAATTGCAGGGTGTGTCTCAGAATACCTGTTCAGTTTACTCCAATACAGACTTTCTTCTTAACAGATTTGCTCTTTAGGCTGACAGATTGGATACAAGTGTGGTATTTGGTCTGTTCGCTATGGGTGGAAAAAAAATTATCTTCCCTTTCTAGCATATGCTAGATTATGATCTTGCGTTCAGTACAAAACTTTTTGTGAGGCAGCAGTTCTAATTTATACTTGCTATTTTATTAATTCTTTTTGTCTAATGCTATGAGCCCATGTTTGAGGAGTGTGGCCCCATTGTGCTAAGTATGCTTATGTAATGAGTGTGTGTGACACACACACATGTACACATACACTCTCTCTGTCTCTTGGCCTTCACTATTAGTTGTTGACTTCTACTTAATAGTAGCCAGCATGTTTTGATCAACCTCTCTTTTCCTTCTGACTTAAATGAGCTGGAATGCATTTCCTTAATGTTGCATAGCTTGTTTTTCACTGTCTGGTGCTGGGTGTAGTAGTACTACTGAAAAAACAGTATTTCTCAATTGAAAGAGGAAAGAGAATCTGTAGGATGGAGGTACTTATCAGCTTAATATCTGGGTGCAGATGTTTCTTTATAGTAGTGCTTAGAGGCCCTAGTCAAGACTGAGGATTTTGTTAAAGCTAATCCCTTTGTTGGCATTGACGCAGCAGTTGCACAACAAAATTATGATGTGGATGATGTCAAGATGGTCTAATGGTTAAGTCATAGTACTGGGTATGAAAAGATGGGAGTTCTGTTTCTGGCTATGCCACAAACTTCTGGCAAGCCACTAAACTTCTCTTCCCAACTTTCCCTAAATTTTAAAATGAGAACTATAATCCTTTACTAGCTCACATTTCTGTTTGTGAAATATCCTTTTGAGAACCTTGAATGGAATACACTACAGAAGTGAAAGATGGAGATATGGAACTTCTATTAAGACATGACTTAAATGACGGGGAAAAAATGGTTTAGCTACAGTGTATTTTTCTCCCTTTAGACACCTTGTCATAAGCAGTTTTCCAAATTTAGATCACACTTTATTTTTCATTTGGGCTTCACTATGTTGAGTACAATATATGAACACAAGAATTGTCTTAATAGATAAAGAACAGTGGCTCATTGTGTCTGTAACAGTGGCCTGAATCAGATGCTTCAGAGGAATGTGCAAGAAACCCTATGACAGACAATTATGGGGGAAACCTACCTACAAAGGGAAGCTTTATTTCTAAGCTTGGCCAGTTAGTTGTTGGCTTGTACCCTGAAGAGTGAAAGTTTATATCTTGTCTAAGGCAGGGGTGGGTGTCTCTCCCCTACCTGATTTAACTCTGGGAAATCTTATCCATATATCCATCATAGGTACCTAAAATCCTACTGAGCTCTTGGTCTTGGAGATATCTTGTGCAGTGAAATCCACAAGTTAACTACACATTATTTTAGAATACTTCTTTCCTTGAGACAATGGAACACCACCAGTTTACAGAATATCTGATTTGTTTTACAAATGATTTATTGGCTCAATATTTAATAAAGACTTTTTGTTACAGATTTTGGACCTACCACGATGAACGCTTTTTATACATGTTAATGGAATATGTACCTGGAGGAGAACTTTTTAGTTATCTTCGCAACATGGGGCGTTTCAACAACAGCACAGGACTGTTTTACTCTGCGGAGATTATTTGTGCAATAGAATATTTGCACTCCAAAGAAATCGTTTACAGAGACTTAAAACCTGAAAATATATTGTTAGATAAAGAAGGGCATATCAAGCTTACAGATTTTGGATTTGCTAAAAAGCTGGTGGATAGGTAAGACTTTTTAAAATCACACTTAAAAAGTAAAACATAATTAAGTTTGGGTGAGAAGTAACGTTTATTTTCAGTGCTCAATTTTTCATTCACTCTTAGTGTTGTTGACATCTGAGAGAACCACATTACACCCTTACTACCAGGAGGAAAGGAATACTGAAACTACTGTACATTAGATAGTATTCAGCAACATTTATAGCAAATAGTGCCACCGTGGCTAAGGAATCGCTTTCTAAAAAACATTGTGGATGTTCTTGTGCACTGGATAGTTCAGTGCATGCACTGCAAAACACCAAGTGACTCACGTGAAATGAGCAAACATTAATCTGTGAACATCAGTGTTAAAATGTGATATTAACCTTTCAGACTTGGAAGTAAAAGTTGTTTAACTTTTGAATGCATTATAATTGACTTTATTTTCTTGTTATCCTTACGTTTTGAGGGACTTTTTGAAAGTGGAGCCGTAAGAGGGCATTTCAATTTGGATTAAAGAAAATTTGGTAATTCATTAGCATATTATATTATTGAAATAAAATTACAAAAAAAACTAGACTGAAGGCATAAGGACAGTTTTATTGAAAAACCTTATGGCCTATACTATCTCCCCTGTAGATATGCTGCTGTATATATTTTATGTGAAACACATCTATTGCCTTTTTCTGGTAGAAAGGGGTATTAGTTTGCTGATCATGTAAGGATGAAGTCTGAATAGTGTATCTTGTATCTCTTGGCATATCCATAAACATTGGAAAAATGCTAATGGGAACAGTGTAAAAGAATATATTTAGGTGGAAAGGGGAGGGTTGCTATTAGCCATGTGAGGATGAATTTAAGAAGGAACAATTTAACCTGAATATTAGAGAACAATCCCTGACAATGAGGACTCTGTTGGCCTGCAGGATAAGGGAAACCTCATTTGATTGGGATGCTAAAAACTAGACTGGATCATATACTAATGCTAACAATATTTAATTGACAGACACAAACTTGATGAGAGATTATGCTGATTTCTTTGATCACTTCTGTTCTACTTTAGCATATGTGGGGATTTTACAAAGGGAACCCAAATAGAAGTGGCTCAGCTGCAGCTACCCTAACATACACCTTAAAGTGACAAAAACAGAACATGGCAGGCTGAATCATAACAGGAAGGTCGCTTGGGAAACAAACTTTTCCTTGCATCTTTCCAATCCTGTGCTGGCTAAAGATGATGCTGGTTGGGCATAACAAGTCACCAGCAAATTGAGGTTATTTATAAAAGTTTCTTCCAACTTTTGTGAACACTTGAAACACATTGAGGCTAAAGATCAGTTGAAAAATGCGATGATCAAATATGTATTTGATTCTGTCCTAATTCAGTTAATGCTGGGTATATATGGAATCTAGTAGCGCTTGTTTTTAAAATATGAATGAATCTCATGTGTTGAGGTTGTCCTGTAATGGTAAAGGTTCTTGAACATTGGAGGTCAGGTTTGTGATAAAGTGAGGTTAATTTTAATTTCTGAGCACCACATTTCACTGGATTGTCTGGATTTGTTTTACATTACTATAGAAATGATTGCTCCTCCCCTACCTGAATAAATTAACTTAAACGTTGTTTTGAATGCAAGATCTTTCTTGTCTTTAATGGCAGTCTTTATAGACAATTATGGAGACTGCCTGATTTACCCAAGTGATTATAACCCAGTGGCAGTTCTTACTTCAGAAATTCATAAAACTCCAATTCACTGAATTCTGCTGACTAACAAGAAACAGACCTTTATTGCATGTAGTAAATTAGGGGGTCTTATTATGAATTGTATTGTATTTGCACTAATTCCCATGATTTTTTTTTTTAAATGCAGATACTGCCACTTAGTGGCTGATCTAAATTTGGTGTTTGGTGTGGTTAAGTATAATGGGTATAACTCAGCATCAACAGTGTGACTGAACAATATACTTTGATTTGAGCAATTTAAAATCTAGAACAAAGAGGAAGTGGGTTAATTTGAATATATTCTGTAATATTATACTGTAATACCTCTCCTGTATTTTGTATACTGTTTACATTTTCTCTCCTATTTCAGAAAAGTAGTTGGTAAGATTATAGTCTGGCACTTTGCATTAGGTTTGACTTGAGTATGGTAGAGTGGTGTGTAATTTATAGCTACTCCAACTGTAAAGAGATGAGGAGAGTAATGCAAAGTACGCTGTTCAGCAATGTGGGTGGTATTTACAGGCCATAGATGGTAGTTTAGCAAACTCATGGTGCTATGTTTAACCACTAGAAAGAGAGTAAAACTAATTCTCCCTTTGTATTATTGTGAATTTAAAATTCCTTTTTTTTTTTAACTATATATCAGGGGTAAGCAAACTACAGCCCTCAGGCTGGATCCAGGCTGTCAGGGCTATGGATCTGGCTCACGGGATTGCCAGCCCCGTGCCGCTCCTGGAAGCAGCCGGCACTGCGGCTGCCCTTGCCTGCAGGCACTGCCCTGCGCAGCTCCCATTGGCCAGGAACAGGGAACTGCAGACAATGGGAGCTTCGGGGGAAGTATTCGCAGGCAAGGGCAGCATGTGGAGCCCTCTGCTCCCCCCACCCCCCTCCGCCTGGGCAGGCAGGGAGCCTACCTTAGCCACACTGGAGCTGCTCAAGCACCTCGAACCCCTCCTGCCCCCCAACCCTGCCTTGATCCCCGTGTCACCCCTGCTGCATCCCAACCCCCTGCCCTGAGCCCCCTCCTGCACACTGTACTCCTCCTGCACCCCAAGCCCCTGCCCTCAGCCCTCTGTCGCACCCAGCACCCCTCCTGAACCTCAACCCCCTGCCCTGAGCCCCTTCTTGCACACTACACCCTTCCCACAGCCTGCACTCCCTCCTGCACTCCAACCCCCTGCCCTGAGCTCCCTCCTGCACACTGCACCCCTCCTGCACCCCAACCCTCTGTCCCAGCTCTATATTCATGGTCCTCCTTGCAATTTCCCCACCCAGATGTCGCCCTCGAACCAAAACGTTTGCTCACTCCTGCTATGTATTGTGCATCTATAAAAACAGTGATTGTAACACAATTGATTGCAGAGAAGTAGTGACTTAATACATAGAACATTATAGCTATAATTGTGCATCTATAAAAAGAGAGAGCTCTCCTAATACAATTATTGCAGAGAAGTAGTGGCTATATATCTATAATTATGTTTTAAATTTATAGCGCACTTACCCCAAAGTAGGAGCTGTACAAAAATATAAGTACAACAAATCAAAACTCTGGAAACTAACACAGCTGCTACAAAGAAACTGCCCAGGCCAGGTTATATATTAAAGCAGAAGTACCCCAAGATTATCTCTGTTTCTCTCCTCCCTCAAAAAGGAATTAAATAGAATTATACCATTCCTAGGGCTTGTAATCTGGCCTTTAGATTATTCTATTACTTAAACTGACATCTTCCTAAGGATTAGAATACCCTATAAAACATGACAAGCTTGTTTATAAGTGGTTCACGCTTCATAATTTTTACATGTAAAGAATTATTCCCTTTCAAAAATGACAAAAATGTCAATTTATTGACATTTTCTCTTAAATGCCTGAAGTAAATTGTTGTCAAAGTGTTCTAAAGGAGGAGTAATTAAAAATAATGGTTCAGGAGGGTATCAGTTTCACATGAAATGTGACTGATTTCTCACTCTTCTGTTCCCTTTTAGTTTATGGGTTATTTTATTTTATTTTTTTCGTCATTCCTACCTTTGGCCGAATGAATTGGCTGTCACAGGCCAGATAGTGGCAAGCCCACGTGCAGCATACAGAGGATGAGTGAGCCCACACAGAGTTTCCCCTGCCTTGGTCTAAACAGTTGTAGTTGCTGTATTCAAATGAGTACAAGGGGTGCTGCTTTGGTAAACCCAAAAGGTGGAGACTGTCATCCCAGGCAAACAGCAAGAAGACATGGGCCAGGTTAAACCCTCCCAAATCCTCTCACTGATTGTCTGGTCACAATGTGTAATGGAGCAAGTTGCTCCATTCTCTGTGATTGCACAATCTGCACAGTCCTTCCTGTATGCAAAGCTTCTCAGGTCTACCTGAGCTTTCTATGGAGCGAATCAGCTCAATGCTACGCTTTTGCCCTAAGACAGCAATTTTTCAGTCTGAGAATGATATGGTGGTGGTTTCTGGCAGGTAAGATTTTCTTTGGTTTTCTCTTCTCTCCTGCCTCTTTTCTCCAACCCTCCTTAGAAAACAAGGAGTTATCTCTTCTCTGCTTCTCTTGTGTTGACTTGTCCCCTTTTCTTCCTTCTCTATCACTCAACTGTTTTCTTCCAGTTTTCCACTTCATGTTGATGGCTTCCTCCAAAGTAGTGTGTCCTCACTTCACTTCCTGATTATCTATCTTTTCACTCTTGTTCTCTCACCCAGGACTAAACATACAGAGGATTTGGCTAGTTCTCTGTTGACTATCAATAAATACATTCGGATACTATGGTGATGAGATCCAGCATAAAACCCTACAATCTTAATTATCTAATATTTTGACTTGTTTAGTTAGGGATTTTGATTAATTGCAGTTAACTCACACGATTAACTCAAAAAACATTAATCACACTTTTATTCACACTGTTACATTTAAATTGGTATTCTATTGTTTATTAAATATTTTGGATGTTTTTCTACATTTTCAAATATATTCATTTCAATTACAACACAGAATACTAAGTGTACACTGCTCACTTTATATTATTATATTTGCACTGTAAAAAACAAGATTTTTCAATTCACCTCATACAAGTACTCTAGTACAATCTCTTTATTGTGAAAGTGCAACTTAAAAATGTAGATTTTTTTTTTGGTTAAATAACTGCATTCAAAAATAAAACAATGTAAAACTGTAGAGCCTACAAGTCCATTCAGTCCTACTTCTTATATAGCCAGTTGCTAAGACAAACAAGTTTATTAACATTTACGGGAGATAGTACTGCCCACTTGTTGTTTACAATGTCACCAGAAAATGAGAACATGCATTCACATGGGACTTTTGTAGCCGGCGTTGCAAGGTATTTATGTGTCAGATATGCTAAACATTTGTATGCCCTTTAATTCCAGAGGACATTTTTCCATGCTGATAATGCTCGTTAAAAAATAATGCCTTAATTAAATTTTTGACTGAACTCCTTAGGGGAGAATTGTATGGCTCCGGCTGTATTTTACCCACATTCTGCCATATATTTCATGTTATAGTAGTCTCGGATGATGTCTCAGCACATGTTGTTCATTTTAAGAACACTTCTGCTGCAGATTTGACAAAACGCAAAGAAGGTACCAATGAGGAATTCTAAAGACAGCAACGGCACTCAATCCAAGGTTTAGTATCTGAAGTGCCTTCCAGAATCTGAGAGGGATGAGGTGTGGAGCATGCTTTCAGAAGTCTTAAGAGTAACATGCTGATGCAGAAACTACAGAATCCGAACCACCAAAAAAGAAAATCAGCCTTCAGCTGGTGGCATCTGACTCAGAGGATGAAAATGAACATGCCTCAATCCGCACTGCTTTGGATTGTTATCGAGTAGAACTCATCAGAAGCATGGACATATGTTCTCTGAAATGGTGGTTGAAGCATGAAGGGACATACGAATGTTTAGCGCATGTGGCATGTAAATATCTTGCATCGCCGGCTACAACAGTGCCATGCGAAAACCAGGTCTCACAGTTTTAGGTGACATGAACAAGAAGCAGGCAGCCTTATCTCCTGCAAATGTAAATAAACTTTATTTGTCTGAGCGATTTGGCCGTAAAAAAAAAATAGGACTGAATGGACTTGAAGGCTCTAAAGTTTTATATTTTATTTTTGAATGCAGTTACTTTTTGTACATAATTCTACGTTTGTAAGTTCAACTTTTATGATAGACGTTGCAGTACAGTATTTGTGTTTAGTGAATTGAAAAATACTATTTTTTTTACAGTGCAAATATTTAATCAAAAATAAATATAAAGTGAGCACTGTACACTTTGTATTCTGTGTTATAATTGAAATCAATAGATTTGCTATATTTGGAGTGTGGGAGGGGGCTCAGGGCTGGGGACGAGGGTTGTGGTGTGGGGGGGTGTTAAGGGCTCTGGCTGGGGGTGCGGGCTCTGAGGTGGGGCTGGGGATTAGGGTGTTGAGATGCAGGAGGGGGCTCAAGGCTGGGCCAGAGGGTTGCGGTGCAAGGGCTGGGGGGAGGAGGTGCTTTGGCTGTGGGTACAGGCTCTGGGGTGGGGCTGGGATAAGGGGTTTGGGGCGCAGGCTGCCCTGGAGCTGTGGCAGGGACAGAGGATTCCCCCCAGCCCTCTCTCACCGCAGTAGCCCGGGGTTGGGGGACAGGCAGAGAGGCAACTCTCCCCTCTGCATGCCTGCGCAGCCCTTAATAGCCTGCTGCATGGCCACGCAGCTTAGGGGGAACTTAGGCTGCAATCCTACACAGACAATTTCCGTACCCTTCAGTTTCCTGCTTTATTTTAATTCTTACCTTGTGAACCCAAGATATGAAAAATCTTGTCATGTTTTAAAATAATTTGTCTACTCTATTAAAGATTAATTTCCTCTTTCATCTTCAGTTTTATTTTCAGAGAAAACAGAAACATGCAGCCAATAAATATTCTGTAAGGCTGGTCATTTTTCCCAGAACTTTTGTATGGGGGAGGGACTTGCCATTTATGAAATTGGTCAACTTTATTATTGATCTCAGCAGAGCAACTTGATTTTTTTTTTTGGAGTTGGTTCTAAAATTATTTAGGTTCCTGAAACGTGGAATGGATGTATTTTATAAATCTAGAAAAATAAAAAGGTAAAAGCACAAGTATATACAGAAGAATGCTGTGTGAAGAAAAATAGATACGCTAATGATTCCAGCATGATGAAGAGTTAACACACTCGCCTTCAAATGTGTGGGCAATCAGTTAATATAAGTAGTTTGTGATAAAATTAGCAGTAAAAACAGGTGTCCTGTTGGGTAGTAGTAAAACCCGATGGTCGTGTTTGACCAGGTACTCTCTAATTAATTTCCCTACACCTGTAATTTTCTTTTTTCAAGTTGAGTAATTTTATCCATTACAAAACTATTAAGTAGTTAAGGAAACAGCTCATTTTAATCTTATTGTTAGCAGTAAGATACGTAATCTCTTGTGCACTGGAGGCAATGCTCTAATATTTCATAAGGACGTTTCTATCTGAAAAATCTGGCCACAAATAAGTTGTGAAGGTCGGAATCCAAGAAGATTCCAGCTCTCTATTCTGTGCTTCATGCATTGTTTTCTGTTGTAAAGTCCATAGTCAAATGCTGGAATCTGGCTCAGTTTGTAGCACTTGACTAATTAATGTGAATGAAAAATCAAACCCTAAAATGATATGGTTCTATTTTTTTGTTTTGAATTTTTCATTTTTCAAGACTGATTGCATACCTTGTAATGCATTATAGTCATCTTTCAGGCTACTGCTAGATGGCACTAGTGTGTAAAGCAATGCTGTGTCTGGATATTTGGGTGTTAGATTGTATCTTCTAAAAATCAGACATTTTCTAAATTTTAAAAATAATACCCCAAACTTCTTATGGTAAAAACTGAAGGAGTGTCTTCAGGCGAATGAACAGTTTCAAGAAATGCTGGGCATGTAGAGGAGAGTGTTTGAAAATATATTCTGACAGTTCTGTTGGAGCAAAACATCTTTTAACTTTTACCCCATTTAAAACATTAACAACAATCCTTGAGGGGGCCACTTAGGGATCTGGGGCAAAAATTGGTCCTGCTAGTGAAGGCAGGGGGCTGGACTCGATGACCTTTCAAGGTCCCTTCCAGTTCTAGGAGATTGGTATATCTCCACTTATTACCTTTATTATTAAACTCCTACAGTAGGAGCCCTGTTTTAAAGGATTACCTCAACAGTCTTTTCCTTTCTAATAAACACCCAATTTAAAATCTCAGGCCTGACTCTTAAAAAACTGTTTCTCTCCCCCCCACCTCCCTGAGAGAGAGAGAATTTGTGTGTGGGGGGTTGTTTTTTATTTCAAATGCAGTTATAGTGGTGGGATACAAAGCTTTGAAATGATTTTTCTCATTCATTCTAGGAGTACTTTTGTCAAATTTTGACAAGGAGTAAGACTCTATATACCTCTTCTGTGATGGAGATGCTCCCTTTTCCCATTTCAACTCAAGAATATTCTTTTGACTACTTAATTTCAGGGAAGTGCAGGTCTTCAAAAATGAAAACAGGATTTTTATTTTCACACTTAAAAAGAATCTCAAGCTAGTGAAGCCAAAGAAACTCTGAAAGAGATGCAGCACAGATGTTTCACAGAGAACAGTTCAGAGTTCTAGTTCATTACAACAATTAGTTATCTATTGTATATAGCATAGGCAGCTGAATTACCACTTAATAACATTCCTTAATAACAGTGCTTAACCTTGGATAGTAAAGATAAATTTTGAATGGCTAGAAATGTATCCTGACAAAACAATAAATGAGCCCTGAGTCAAAGCAGATAGTTAAATGTGTGTGTATATGTAATATAGTGTAATTCAAGTGTTTGCTTGAATTACATTGCAGAGTGTTCAAATTTTAGCGGACCTGTGTATCTGTGGAGAGAGTATACAACAATAAATATTTCTAAGGCCTGGTCTACACTAGGACTTTAATTCGAATTTAGCAGCGTTAATTCGAACTAACCGCTCAACCGTCCACACCAGGAAGCCATTTAATTCAAACTAGAGGGCTCTTTAGTTCGAATTTGGTACTCCACCCCGACAGGTGGAGTAACGCTAAATTCGACATGACTAGCTTGAATTAGGCTTGGTGTGGATGCTAATTGAACTTAGTAGCTCCGGGAGCTATGCCACAGTGCACCACTCTGTTGACGCTCTGGACAGCAGTCCGAGCTTGGATTCTCTGGCCAGCCACACAGGAAATGACCCGGGAAAATTTGAATTCATTTTCCTGTCTGGGCACTTTGAATCTGACGTCCTGGTTGGACATCGGGGCGAGCTCCGCAGCACCTGCAACGATGCAGAGCTCTCCAGCAGAGGAGTCCGGGCAATCCCAGACTAGAAAGAGGTCCCCAGCATGGACTGACCGGGAAGTCCAGGATCTGATCGCTGTGTGGGGCGAGGAGTCTGTGCTCTCGGAGCTGCGCTCCAGCAAGCGGAATGCAAAGACCTTCGAGAAGGTCTCGAAAGCCATGAAAGACAAAGGATACAGCCGGGATGCGATGCAGTGCCGCGTGAAAGTGAAGGACCTAAGACAAGGGTATCAAAAAGTCAGAGCGGCAAACGGACGCTCCGGAGCCAAGCCCCAGACATGTCGCTTCTACGAGCCACTGCATGCCATTCTAGGTGGGTCAGCCACCAGTGCCCCACCAGTGACGGTGGACTCCGAGGACGGAATAGTGTACCGGGACAGTTCCTCCTCGATGTTCGCCGATGGGGAAGATGAGGAATGGTCTTTGGAGGACGGCGTAGGCGACAGCGAACCCACTCCCGCTTTCCCTGACAGCCAGGATCTCTTCATCACCCTCACAGAGATCCCCTACCAACCGTCCCCGCCCGTTAACCCGGACTCAGAATCAGGGGAAGGATCAGGCGGTAAGTGCTACAAACAGGGAAACATTTATTTTTTAAGAAACAGGTATATAAAAAATAGAAATACTATATAAAAAATTTTAAATCTCAAACTATACAAAAAGTAGGTCCACACATATAGGAATAGAGCAATAATCCTCTTGGGACAGTTCAAAAAAGCTCTCAGAGAGCAGCTCGAAAAGCCTCAGCAGGAGGTTCCTGGGGAGAGGTGCCTTATTGGGTGCTCCGTGGAAGCACACTCTTCTGCGCCAGGCCATCCTAATGTAAAGGGGGATCATCGCCTCCACAAGCATGGCAGCATATGGTCCTGGTCTGTGCAGGGCTTCTCTTAGCATCCGCTCTCTCTGACTCCGAGTGACACGCCTCAGGGTAAGGTGGTTCTGGAAGTGCTGCATCTAATTAGGGCAATTAGTGTACTGTTACTATTGTGAATGGTAGACTTTAACTTTGCATAAGAATGACCCTCGCTTAACAGCCACTTGTTGGAGGCCACAGAGGAAAAGCATACAGTGATCTTTCCCATGCACTGCCGGGAGGGGCTGGAAAAGGCTCAGACTTTATGCTTTCCAGATTGCCTTTAGCGGGAGGGCACAGCTATCCATTAACTGTTAAGCAGACTCTACTGTAAGGCTTACCAGGACTGGCTGCTAGACGGATTCAGCTGTCCCTCCCCGCTTGGCGTCTCGCCTGTGCAAGACCGCAACCACTGAAAGCGTATTCCGAAATCTCGAACTTGGCCTGAGATCTCGTGAGACTAGGTGCCCTGTATGGTCTTGTTCACAGAAACTGACTAGACTGTGTTCACTGTTTGCAAACATGTATCTGTTCAAGGAAATCACTTACTTTTTCCCATCACACAGCTTTGGCTCTTTCCCGGACTGCCCCGTCATCCACCTCGCAGAGGCTGGCTAACATTAGGCGGCGAAAGAAAAAGACTAGGGACGACATGTTCGCGGAACTGATGGCCTGCTCCACAGCCGAGGCGGCAGAGCAGAGACAGTGGAGGGAGACCCTGTGTCAGCAGCATCGCACACACATCGAACGGGAGGATAGGTGGCGGCAGGAAGACCAGCAGGCGACTCAAACGCTGCTTGGTCTAATGAGGGAGCAAACGGACACGCTCCGGCGCCTTGTAGATGTTCTGCAGGACCGCAGGCAGGAGGAGAGAGCCCCCCTGCACTGCATCTGCAACCGCCCTCCAACGCCAAGAAGTCCTGTCCCCCCCTCACCCAAAGTTACAAGAAGGAGGGGCGGTAGGGGCCGTGAGAACTGTCACTGCACCGCAGCAGAGCGCTAATGTACAAGACACCTCTCGCGCTCTACATTTGTACAAGTTCTTCCCTTACAGGATCACCCAGTCCCAAATCCAAGTTTCAACCCCCCACTGTGTATAACATTATTAAAAGCGGTTTGCTGTTACTCTCTGTTTCCGTCACGTTTCTCGTGTCAGAAGACTTTGTGGGGGGGGATTTTTAATTGCAGTGCATAGCCCACATTACCAGGGTACAGACTTGGGGGCAGGGTCAACTGCAGGGCACACACAGACTGCAGTCACTAGGCACAAGGGTCAGTCTGTGTGGTGTATGCTGCCCCGGGTCATTAGTTGATGTGTATGCTTGTCCAGGGTCCTGGCGCCTGCCATCCCCGAATGTAAAGGCAGGCTTCCCTTACCATGCACTTCGACCGTAGCCACGAGCCTCTCCGCTGCCCTGAGCCCCAAAAAGAGCCCTCATCCAGGGACAGATACTCACCCGTCCCCCACACCCCTCACCCCTTCTAACACCCAAACCCACAGCCCACAGCCATCATGCAAACCCCTATCCAAAGACGGCACCCCTCGCCCCTTCCTGCAAACCCACCCATTCCTGCAAACCCACCCCTACATGCACAATCACTGTAAACCGTCCCCCACCCCACAGACCTATGTAGGAGCAGGAGGCTGTCCGTCCTGTATTGGACAAGCGGTCTGTACATCAGTGCACACCAAACCCAGCACAGTATGCTTCCATGTTTCAACCCAGGAACAGAAATGCAAAGTCAACGAAAGATTTCTTATTAATTACTGTTACATGTCATTAGTTTTAAAACGTGCTTTGGAAGTGGGGGAAACTTGGAGAACCGGGTTTGTGAGCTCAGATCTAACTCGACACATACAGACACAGGCCCATGATCTGGCTCTCTTAAAATCAAGTGGACAGTCACAGGTTACCCTGCTCTGCGAGGAAACTAGCTTTCAAAGCCTCCCGGATGCACAGCGCTTCCCGCTGGGATATTCTCTCGGCACGGGTGTCTGGCTGATCGTAAACAGCAGCCAGGCGATTTGCCTCAACCTCCCATCCGGCCAAAAAGGTCTCGCCCTTGCTCTCACACAGATTGTGGAGCACACAGCAAGCAGCAATAACTACGGGGATATTCTTTTCGCTGATGTCCGAGCGAGTGAGTAAGCTCCGCCATCTCCCCTTGAGACGTCCGAAAGCACACTCCACGACCATTCTGCACTTGCTCAGCCGGTAGTTGAAGAGCTCCTTCTCACTGTCCAAGGCGCCTGTATAGGGCTTCATGAGCCAGGGCATTAGCGGGTAGGCCGGGTCCCCGAGGATCACTGTAGGCATCTGCACATCCCCAACCGTTATTTTGTGGTCCGGGAAGAAAGTACCTGCCTGGAGGCGTTTGAAGAGACCAGAGTTCCTGAACACACGCGCATCATGAACCTTGCCCGCCCACCCGACAAAGATGTTGGTAAAACGTCCCCTATGGTCCACCAGTGCTTGCAGCACCATTGAAAAGTAGCCCTTTCGGTTAATGTACTCGCTGGCCTGGTGGGCTGGTCCCAGGATAGGGATGTGAGTCCCATCTATAGCCCCACCACAGTTTGGGAATCCCATCGCGGCGAAGCCATCTATGACGACCTGGACGTTTCCGAGAGTCACTACCTTTGAGAGCAGTTGCTCAACGATTGCGTGGGCTACTTGAATCACAGCAACCCCCACGGTAGATTTGCCCACGCCAAAGTGGTTCGCTACTGACCGGTAGCTGTCTGGCGTGGCAAGTTTCCAGAGGGCTATGCCCACTCGCTTCTGCACACTCAGGGCTGCTCGCATCCGTGTGTCCTGGCGCTTCAGGGCAGGGGACAGCAAGTCACACAGTTCAAGGAAAGTGCCCTTACGCATCCTGAAGTTACGCAGCCACTCTGTTTCATCCCAGACCTGCAGCACTATGCGGTCCCACCAGTCCGTGCTTGTTTCCCGGGCCCAGAATCGCCGTTCCACACCATGAACTTGACCCATTGCCACCATGATCTCCACGGCGCGGCGTACCCTGCTTTCTGAGAGGTCTGCGCCACTCTCCTCACCATGCTGCCGGAGCCTCCTCGCCCGATTTCTCAGCATCTGACTGTGGAAGAGGTGGACGATAAGGTGCGAGGAGTTGACAACGGCCATAAGTGCAGCGATGATCGCAGCGGGCTCCATGCTCGCAGTGCTGTGGCGTCCGCGCTGTAACCGACCAGAGAAGGGCGCGATCAGATTTCCCGCCGGCGCTTTCAGGGAGAGAGGGCGTGATTGACGGTTCAATGACGACAGTATCCCAAAACCGCCCTCAACACATTTTTCCCCCAGCAGGCATTGCGAGCTCTACCCAGCATTCCAATGGGCAGCGGGGACTGCGGGAACTGAGGGATAGCTTCCCACAGTGCACCGCTTCGAAAGTCGACGCCGGCCCCGTTAATGTTGACTCAGAAGTTCGAATTAGTGTATTTAGTGTGGATACACAAATTCGACTTCATAAGGTCGAATCCACAAATTCGACTTAAGTAGATTCGAAATAGTCTTGTAGTGTAGACAAGGCCTAAGCAAACTGAGCTTTAAAAAGTAATCAAACACAAGTTTGATGGATCCCTATTTATTTTTAGACTGGAACAAAGTTCAAAGCCATATAGTTTAGTGCAGGGGGTCTCCAATCTTTTTACACACAAGATCACTTCTTGAGCTTAAGATCAACCCAGGATCTACCTGGCCCTTTCCTCGAGGCCCCACCCTGCTCACTCCATCCCCCCCTCCCTTTGTCGCTCGCACTTCCCAACCCTCACTCACTTTCACTAGGCCGGGGCAGGGGGTTGGGGTGCGGGAGGAGGTGCAGGCTCTGGGCTAGGGCTGAGGGGTTCAGAGTGTGGGAGAGGGCTCCGGGCTGAGGCTGGGGCAGGGGGTTGGGGGGCAGGAGTGAGGGCGTAATCTCTGGGAGCGAGTTTAGGTGCAGTGTGACCATATGACGCCTGCACCCAATCTCCTAGAATCCACTGGACATTTCATGACTTTTACTTTTTATTAGTGTCATTTGTGGTTTATAGATCCAAAATCCTTCTGGGATTGTTGCAAATCAGTGTAGCATTCTCAACTGTGGGGTGTGCATGGCTGAGCCTGGGACAGGGGGTTGGGGTGCAGAAGGGGTGAGGGGTACAAGCCCTGGGAGGAAGTTTGGGTGCAGGAGGGGTCTCCAGGCTGGTGCAGAGTGTTGGGGTGCAGGAGAGGGTGAGAGTTGCAGGCTCTGGGAGGGAGTTTGGGTGCAGGAGCGGGCTCTGGGCTGGGGCAGTGGGGTTCTGGTGTGGGATGGGTATGGGTATGGTCCTTCAGC
Organism: Mauremys reevesii; assembly: GCF_016161935.1. Taxonomy (NCBI): domain Eukaryota; kingdom Metazoa; phylum Chordata; order Testudines; family Geoemydidae; genus Mauremys; species Mauremys reevesii. The sequence continues at coordinate 129,628,022 of NC_052623.1, read as the reverse complement.
TGTGTTTAAAGGGGAGGGCTGGGATCCTGCTGAAAGTTGTCATTTCCAGACACGTGGGGAGCCTTAAATAGCCACAGGGATAGGGTTGTAGGGCACCTGATGACTAGCAGAGATCTGAGTACAAAGTTAAACACTGAATCAGCGGATTCAAAGTGGGTTTTGTCAGTGGCAGGAGCTTACTGGAGGTTGTAGCAGCATTACACAAATGCCTCCTTGCATGATGCTGAAGTTACTACTATTGCTGTTCTTAGTATTACTAATACTATTCTTGACTGATCAAAAGTGCCCGCATTGTACAAGTGACTCAGACCCAGGACTACAATGCACTATAAGGAACCCAATTTTAAATTGTCTGAAAAGTTATTCACTGCATATTTAAGCTAGTTTGGAGGATTTCAGCTTTTGAGAAGATGACAAAATTTGCATTTCCATACGAACTGCAAGCTTTGTGGGTTAAACTGGCAGGGTGGATGCAGTATCCAGGATTAGATGAAAGCAGTGTACTTACTGATTTTTTTTTGCCTATTTCTCTGCCTTTTTTCTTACAAAATATAATGTTTATACTCAATGTTTAAATTCTAATTATAAATATTGGAAATTTCCTAGCATGAAAATAAGATGCAAACATAGGAATATGAATGGATAAGTAGAATGAACAACATGATTCTAAAAATCTTCAGCTGGGGGTTTGGATGCAGGCAAGGTTGCAAGGTGCATGCTCCGGCTGGGAAGCATTTACCACAAGCTGCTCCTGGTCAGCGGCGCAGAGGACTCAGGCAGGCTGCCTGCCATGGCCCCATGTCACTCCCAGAAGTGGCTGGCTGCTGGCATGTCTTGCGTGCGGCCCCGGGTGTGTGTGTGTGTGTGTGTAGTGGGTATCTGTGAGCTACCTGTGCCTGCAAGTGCTGCCCCCACTGCTTACGTTGCCCAGGAACCAGCCAATGGGGGCTACATGAGTGGGCTGCAGAGATATGCGAGCAGCCAGCCACTTCTGGGAGCAGTGTGGGGCCACGGCAGGCAGGCAGGCAGCCTGCCTGAGCCCGCTGCGCCACCAGACTTTTAGCCCCGGAGATCGCAACTGACTGGCCAAGGCTCCAGGATCGACCAGTCGATTGCAATCGATGTGTTGGTGACCACTGGTCTAGTGAATAGAGCACTGTACTGGGAATCAGGAAACATGATTTCTATTCCTATCTTTATCACTAACCTCCTATGTGACCCTGAGCAAGTCATTTCACTTCCCTATACCTCTGTTGTAGGAGTTCAGAGTAGATAATTACAATGGCCTTTCCTGACCTTGTATGAAATGATTAAAAACAGCAATATTCTTGACTTGCCACTTGTAATATACATTTAGAGCTTTGTGAACTTCCCTGTTCCAAACATTAGTGTGCCTATAGTATTAATTGTAATTCTAGTTTCAATCCAGCCATTTAAAACAGTAAAGTTTAGATGTTATGTTTTTGTTGTTTTTCTTAGAACATGGACGCTGTGTGGCACACCAGAATACCTTGCTCCAGAAGTGATACAGAGTAAAGGTCATGGAAGAGCTGTGGACTGGTGGGCTCTAGGAATTTTGATATTTGAGATGCTGTCAGGGTAAGTGTTTCTCTGGTGATACTAAGTACATAACGTTCACTCTATTTCAGTATTCTGAATAACAAGTTTGAAATATCTTGGGTATATGTTTAGTCTACTACTAATTAGATTATCTTGTCTTACTGTGAAGAAAAGAATTAAGAGCCTATGAGAGAGACTGCAAAGATGTACTCTATTAGGAATGCAAAAGAATTTAGCCATACAGCTCCCAGTAACCTGACTGGAGATTCTGAAGCAAAATCCCAGTTTACAGTTATGAAAATATTCTGCTCAAAATTCTGCAATTCTATATTCTCCCATCATGGAGTTCAGTTTGAGCCTCCATAAAGTATTTATTTAATAATCAGTTATACCTTTCTCAACGGTTGAGCGTCCTGCAAACTAGCACTGTAACTTGTCTTTTTGGCAATTCTTTGAAGAGAAGTGAGCAAGCTTCATAAAGGGTAACTCACCTGATTTACAGTTCAAGAATTAAGAAAATATATGTACATATTTAAACACATTTCTCTTTTCCTTTAAAAAAAAAACAGAGGTATGATCAAACTTCATTATTTTCTACCCTCTCACTCTAACTTATATTTCAGTTGGAAGCTTAAGGATTTTTTTAGAGTTTAGATTTTGTACATGGACTGTTCTTGTGCAGAGAGAGGCTACTAGTTTGCTCTAAAGAGCCTGGTTTAACTTTAAGACTGAGACTTTAACAACTATATCAAAACCCTCTCCTATCTTATGGAAGTTGGAACATGGCAATTGGAAAACAGATTCTGCATTATTTCATTTTGTGCACTCTGTTATGGTGCTTTACTTCTTTGGATGAAAAGTTTATTACTAGTACAGTAAATTCCAAAAAGATGCAGGAGAAGAAGGAGAGGGGTAAAAAAGTAAAAGCTATCTAGGGATTCTTTCTTGAGTTCACATGCTTATAAACTTTTTCCAACAATATTTTGGGATTCACTAGATGGCGGTGTTCTCAGAAGACAAACTTAAAATCTTTGCCACTAAAGAAATATTTCTTGACATTACAAATACATTCATTTAAGTATTTCAGTTAAATATTAAGGAGGAAAATTGAAACTCTCTTATGTTGGGTTTTTAATCAATGCAATTTTTAAAATGAAAAATAAAAAAGGAAAATTAATATAGTACTTCCTGTTTCAGCTATTTGATTATACTGAAAATAAAAGCCCAATTGAGTATTTACTTGTATATTATATATAAAGACTTCAAAAATGTTTTTAAAAACTATACCTTTCTTTGCATGTGCACTGCATGTCTGCTGAAAGTATACTGGAAAAAAAAATGAGGACTGATGGAATTTTATTACTAATGCTGCCATACAGCAGTATAAAAGGGTATCTCTTTGGGCCGCACATGTGTCTTGTGCCTCTTTGTGCTCCTGTACAAGGGTATGAAGAGTAGAATGGCTGTAACCCTCCGTCATTTCCCATTTACTGCCTGTGGCAGCAAGACAGAACCCACCGAGTATCTGACCTACCACTCTCTTCCGAGACTTTAAACAGGTTCTTTTTTAAACGTTTTAGGAGACAAAATCTTATCTCATACTTCCATTCCAAAGATGTCCTCCTCCAGCCCTCCTCCCCCCGCCCAAGAAAAAATAAAGAAAATCCAAACTAAGACATTGGTCTAGGACCCTCCTGTACACAACCTAGTATAGGAGGGCAAGGCACACCACACGAAACTGCCGTGCCTTCATGGTGGAATCTAAAACTTCAGGATTCAAACCCTGCCTATCCTGTAATGGGTTAATCCCCTTCAAGAACAGATGTAGGTGATACCTCTTCTGCCTAATGTCAAATATTGGTTATTTAACAAGTTAGATGTGTCGATCTGTAGTCATGTCATCAGTTATGCTGCAAAATGAAAATTCTCTTTTAATGAAGGGATATTGGCATGAATTATGGGTTGTTTTTATAAGGTAGCTTTACATGATACTGGAGCTTACCTAAATATACAGGGCAGTAGGTTATCTACTGTTCTTTTTTTCCTACAATTGTCAGCACTTGGATTTATCCTTTAAAAAAAAAATTATGGGGAGGAGGGGCAGATGCTTTTATAGTACCTTTTTAGTGGCAAAATCCATATTTAATCCTATGAGATTGATTTCAGTGCCATCCCATGGATCAGTCAACAAAGGAGTGGTTTACAATTGTCTTTCTATCGAAATTTTCAGTGCCACAACACGCCTATGATTAAGGCTTATATTTTATCATGGATTTTTTTAGTAAAAGTCCATGGACAGGTCATGGGCAATAAAGAAAAATTCAAAGAAACTGTCCCTGACTTACTGAAAATATCAGTGATGAAAAGGTGATTTAAAGTGGACTTGGAATTTTCATCTGAAATTAGTGTGGTTTGTAATCATTTTAATATCTTCTGGGACTTAACCCCAGATTTGTGAAGCAGTTGTGCAGAAAGTTCTGACTCTTGTACATAGTGGAACACAGAAGCCATGGGAAGTCATAATGAAGCAGGGTCAGGCAGTCCCCAGGAAATTTTACCTATCCCTTATGTGGCTTTGAAGTTTAAGACTGAAACATTGAATTTGACATGGTATTTTATAGGGAGGCAGTGAGGAGAGCAATGCAGGGGATGTACTTTTGTCAGCCTTCGTTCCTAAACAGACAGTGCTACTGTATTCTAAGTCAACTGTCGCTGTTTTTTAAGATTGGCAGCTTCATTAATAGCTAGAGAATTATTATAGTGGTCAAGCCTGGAGATCACAAATATGTGAATCACCATAACAAAGTCTGAACATGACAGAAGGGACACGGCCAGCTTGCCAGCTGTAGATGGAAAAGGGTGCCTACCATGTCTGTGGCTGTTGGGGTATCCAGAAGCAATGAGAACTCCAGGTGAACAGTGATCTGCAATGGGTTCAAATTCTGGCCAGGCCTACGCTGTGAAGAGACATGGTCAACTTTAATAATAATACTAAAAAAAAAAAAAAAATCTTGATTTTTTTTAATCTATTATTGTGACAGGTCATACTGAGATTACAGAAGCTGAAAAAGAATAGAGGGCTTTTTTTTCATTTTATACATTTGATAACTCATCGATTTCACTGATTTTTCTTATGTTTGTATGAGTCTTTAACACAGCAATGGGGAGAGAAACTTTTAAAAAATGAAGGGGGAGATGTTTGTAAAATCACAAATTTAATAGACACTCGGGCAGGTGAGGTATCTGCATCTTTTTTTAATGACTAATTTCAAGTTGGTGTGGTGTCCCATTTAACTTTGCTGTCTGCTCCTTTTAAACTTATTAGGGACATTCATCAGATAACTATAATGTTGACTTTTTTGTTTTGCAGTTTTTTTTAAAGGCTAACAAGCTTTACAAGGAAAACATGCTAACCTTCTTAAAAGTTGCTGAATGTGCTATCATATGTTGCTTAGTCTTTCTTTTGTTTTCTTTTAATAGTTCCACTTGGGTGCTATCAGATTTTCCTCTCATGCAGAATATGGTTGCATGTAATAGTCCCCATGTCAATAGCCCTGAGATGTCAATATTCTCAAGAATAGATGAAGAAACTCCGCCTCTGGGAATGTATTTGATATGTAGGAGTTGAATAAAAGGGGTTGAATATATATATATATATATATATATATATATATAGTCACAAAGAAAATCCCTGCTCCACTGCTGGTCATAGGTATTAATCACATCACTAGTGGAAAGTCTGATTAGAGTAGTATCCTATAAAATGAACACAATACAATGGAGTGCTTTCTAACCATAACTGAGCATTTAGCATTTTATAAATAGGACCAGTCTTCTAAGATGCTGCCATCTTGGTTTTTCTCTGAGATTAATATTAAAGGTCAAAGCTGTGGTAAGCAATTAAGTCTTTGGAAGAGAAAACAAATATATACTCCAACAATAGGATACTGCTTATAAAATGTGTCTGCAATTGTCAACAGTAGGGAATTATTGAAGCACAAACTTGCATTCCAATATCATTATAGTTTAACTGAATGGAATCCAGATGTCAGCATTGCTTCCTGCTCCAGAAGCTCTCTAAGCAACCGATGGAGCACACATCTGTCCTATGTAGCAGTTACAATTAGACTTGAATGGCATACTTTTGCAGAAAGAAATTGCATTTTTAGTCTGTGTCAGTGTAATAACTTGTACTTATTGTTACTCATTAATTCCCCATCATATTTCTCAATGTCTCACCTGTTCTTTTCCCTGGGAGAGAATCTAGTCATTTAAAAAAAAAAAAAAAGTTTTTGAGAGAAATAAGATGGAAGTAACTTCCATCAAAAAAACTTCTTGCATAAAATTCATTTAACTTTCCTTTTACATTATTAATAAAGCAGGATTAACAATTTCCTGATAGAGATTTCTCAGGCACCTAACATTCCTTTTTGTAATTCATGCACCAAGTCAAGAATAGGATTATGAATCTTAATCATAAATACAAAATTGAAACTTTTTTAGAATTTAGTATCATTTGGATGAATAAAAATATTACACAGAAGCAACACAATTCTATAGGCTATCCTAAATAAGAAACAGGACATCCATTCAGTCTCTCTGCTATATAAGCGGAGAATAAATTGAGCCCATCCAAAATTTGATACCCTCTCTTGCTACCTTGTTCGTTCTTGTAGTTGTCTGAGATAAGAATTTAGGCCCAGATTTTTAAAGCTATTTAGGCACATTTTTAAAAGACAGTTTGGCACTTTGAAGCCTAAGTCCCACTGACATCTGGATTCTGAAGTACTTAAATCACTTTTGAAAATGAGACTTAGGTTCCTAAATCAATGACTATAGCCATGCCTAAATACCTTTAAAAATCTGGCCCTTAGACTTCAGAAAAACTTGTGATTGTATGTTCTGAACTTTCCTGGACGAATAGCTCCGCTATTTCATGGTGAGATCATCCAAACGAGGTTCGTTGTTATTTTTGCCTTTATGGAAAAAATAAATAAATAAAAATCCACCCTCTTGTCTGTTCCTACCAAAAATATTTTAGTTATCATTCTTTTCTTTGGTGAAGGTATGGCCATTTTTTTTTCTTAGACACTCAAACAGCATCTAGGGAAACTCTGAATTCGGTTGTTGCCTGTGACTGTGGTTTGGTAACTACAGTGTAAGAGGAATGTTAATCCAATTACTGTACTTGTTACATGAAAGCAGCAAAGAGTCCTGTGGCACCTTATAGACTAACAGGAGTTTTGGAGCATGAGCTTTCGTGGGTGAATACCCACTTCATCGGATGCATGTAGTGGAAATTTCCAGTGGCAGGTATATGTTACATGAAGGTTCTGGTATATTGAAACAATTGTCCAGTTAGTATCTACCTGACATACAGTAATTATGGAACAAGAGACAAAATTAAAAAAAAAAAAAAAAACCCTGCAGAAAGAAAAGTCATGTAGGAGGAAAATATTTATTGTTCTGGCACTAAGGTCTTGTGTAGACTACCAAGTGTTTGCAAAGAATTAGCACCTAATGTACACATTTAAAAAAAGGAGCTAAGCGTGTTAAAACAGTAGGGAGGAAACTAGCTTTTAAAGGTGTTAGAACCTAATGTAGATAGGATTTAACATGGTTTTATTCAGCAGTTCTTTAAAACATTTTAGCTAATACGTTAAAAACACCAACCTTCTTCCTAGTCTACAAATGGCATTACACTACTAAAGACTCAATGTAAAGTAAAAAATAGTGGTGGTGTTCTGTCCTCCAACAGCCTTGACACCAGTGAAGATGAGGAGCTGCAACCTTTTTCAGTTTTAGAAGCATAAGCATTGCTAACAGTGATGTCACATTCCATGTATGGAGGCCAAGGGCGGTGGCTGTAAGAGCAGTAGTTACACAGTAGCTTCTTTTGGTAAAAAAGATTCCCCTGGGGAACTTTTAGGAAGGTGGATGTCCAGAATTCCAGGAAATGTATGGAGTCCAGAATTCAATTTATGAAACCTACTGAACTGGTATATTTCCACAGTGATACGTGTATCCTTTCTGGTGAGCAAACAGGTCAGCCTGTAGAAAGAGAAGCCCAAGAGGGGATACAAATTCTTAGTTGTTGCAAGAGGTGCAGCAAAAAAAAAAAAAGATAGAGGCAACTGGCTCCTTATTTTTATATTGTCTTTTAAAGGTAAGGAACTACAGCTTCTTAATTAATTCTGGAATTGGCAGCCAAGGTGAAGGGAAAGTCAGTAGTGTCCAGACTAGAAGGGAAGAACTGGTTTTGGTGAGTGCCTCTCAAATTTCACCAACAGGGAAGAAGCCAAAGCACAGACTTTCTAAGGGAAATCTTCCGTCACTATGTGTGACTGACATTTCTGTTGTAATATTAAAAATAGTTCTCAGTATTTCAATTTTAATAGATTCTTAATGTGTTCTGTACATTCTATGTTTTGCAGAATAGCTACCTTAATTGGGTTACAGAGGTGTGATTAACCCTGACTTCAGTACGCCATGCCTCGGTGCATACAGAATAACTATGTGCCTAACAATCTGGTCAGCAGATAAATTACTTCAACATAATACCATTATACATTTTTGCAGATAACTAAAGAAAGCTGTGTTTTGGTTGTTTAATTCAAATAGGTTTCCTCCATTTTTTGATGACAACCCATTTGGTATATATCAGAAGATTCTTGCTGGCAAAATAGATTTCCCCAGACATTTGGATTTGTATGTGAAGTAAGTATATGGCTTTCATCGAGGACATGTTTTATTTTTAATTACCTCTTTAGCATAGTTTGAAAGGATCTGCATAGGAGGATACCTTCTTGCAGTATTTTAAAATGCTTTGTTGCAAAATATTTTGGACAAAATTTAGTCCTCAAATCAAAGTGAAAACATATTTAATATAATTTAAATGTTTCTCTCTACCATCTCTTGTGAATGCCTCTTCAGGCACAAGGCTTCTCACAAGACCATTATTAAAGCTGTATCAGCAGATTTCATGAGCATGCTTCAGCTTATTATACGTGCTTATGCTGACTGATCCTAGTATCCCATACTTGTACATATTCTGAACAGTGGCTGCCCTCAAAATGCTGCTGCTGCTACCAGTTTCCTGCAGTTTCCTCTTCTTGTCCATTGTGTTTTAATACAATCCGTCTCAACAAAGAGTACACATCTCCGAATGTGCTGTCTGTAGTAATTTCTGGGTACATGGCCAGAAGGCGAACAGTACAAAGTTGGTTTCTTTGTCATTGATAACTAGGCCATTGTGATGAAAAGCAATTAAACCTAGGGTACTGACAGCATCTGTTCGTATTTCTCAGTCACACTGACTCGTAATCACTGACTTGTATTATCTGGTAAATTCTGATGCAATGAAAGACATTCTAGTCACCATGCTCCCCAAGTGTATCCAAGTTCCACTGTAAATCGAGAAAGATGGCCATCAGTGAGCAGTTAAGCTACTTTAGGTATCATACCCTTTGAATACTCTCTCTTCCTCATTCTCCTCCTCCTTCTCTAGGTATTTTTGTAGTGTCTGTCTTGATGGATAATCTTCCTCCTTCCTCCCCACCTTCGGAGGAGAGGGGGTCGCACATGGCTCTGTTCTTCACCCTTCAGTTCTTTCTTTTTACATCTTTTTGGATGAGCTCATCTAGTGCTTCTTTATACTGTTGACTCACCAATCTATCATTTCACTCCTAACCTGTTTCCCACTATCCAATTCTGTATTTCATCCTACCTCTTTGACATCTCTTCCTTGACTTCTCACCATCAATTTAAACAGAACTCCCTATTTTTTTTACTATGAACTCAACCCTTATTCTTTCATTTTTGACGCATCCTTTCCCCCCCTTCACATCCAGGATGTGCCCAAATAATTCTTTCTCCACAACATTTCCATAATGTCTAGCCATTAAAGACTCTTGGCAAGGCTTTGATACTGCAGTCTCTTTTTATCTTTCCCTCTTGATGCCCATACCATTCCCTATAATCTTAGAGAAAACAGCTGCTTTTGTAGACTGTTGATCTGACTTTGCCACACCACTTTCTCCTCTTCCACTGTTTCAAGTTCAAGTTTCTTGTTACTGCCAGTAAGGCCCCACATAACTCTCTGCCTTTTCTACTTCTAACCTAGTCTTTTTTCACATCGCTCTTCACTCTGCCTCTGATGTCATCATTGTTGCCAGTTTATCTGACTCTCCTGCAACAGTCTGTTCTTTATTCCTTCCCATCCCCTACATGTGAAATGCCTTTCCTGAACTTTCATGCCCTGACCATTAGCCTTTTCTAGTTCAAATCTATATTCAAGGTCCACTTCTGATACAAATTACAAGAATTTAGCCATCTAATAATCCCTTGGTTTGAAGGTATTTGTCTGTAGCTGACCACTGACCACCCTGTTCCCCATTGAAAAATAGAACTACTAATAGGTGTGTCAGGCACCTCCCTGACCACTCTGTTTTGAAAAGTGTGTGGTTTTGGTTTTTTGGGTAAACTCTTCAGGGCGAAGATGTCATCTTGTGTTTTGGAAATGCATAACAATGGGGGTGCCATTGCAGTCTAAATAATTATTGAGCAGGTCTGATCTAGGATGTCGGCACCTACTTGAATTCAACACTATATGTAATAATCTGTTAGAACATTTGACTTTTTAATCCTATGTATAAAGTAGGACATTAAGGAAGCACTACACTGTCTCTTGATGCAGATGTTAATTTGGATACATTCACAGCTTCAGTGACAATTCAAGATCATTGAGTCAGTTCCTGTCTCAGCTTTGTATTTTCTGCATTTCCAAGGCTTGTTTGAGGAGCAGTCAAAAGAAGATCTCTACAACTTACTCTGCTAAGAGTCATCAATTAAATAACACAATTCTGATTTAAATGACACAGTAAACGACTACACAAACTTGTTTCTAACCCAGTGGGATCCAGCAATAGATCTGGCCCTTCATTTCTAATTTGACTTACTTTTCACTCTTCTATTTGAAAGGGTGTCTGTTTGTTTAGAACAATAATGATTAGATTTCTCCCCCTCCCTCACCCATCCTTAAGTGTCCTCTGGGATGCCCTGGGAGGAGAAGAAATGCCTTCAGAAATGACTACAAATGACTGACTCACAGGACTGAATCTAAATCCAGCCATTTACTGGCTGAAATGTTTATGGGAGATTAGGAAATCTTCCAATTTCACTTTTGTATTCCCGTATAGCTGGCAGCTGAGTTTTTTTTTGTTTTTTTTTTCACTGAGTTTCAGAAATATTTGCTCTGTCACATATGACAGTTTTCAAGCTGTTTAGAAAATTTATTATTCAGTTCACTATTCTCAATATGCCAAACTAAGATTCCTAGGTTTCTCAAAGGGAAAAAAAACAACTATATTTATTTGCTGGATTAGATAAATATAGATCTGACTTCCCCCCCCGCCCCCTTCACAATCTTTCTCTGAGGCACTCCTGTTTTGAAGTCCCTTCATACAAGAAAGATTGCAGTAGCACCTCTTTCTTCTTTAGGCTGCAGAACAGTGAAGATGACTAAGCTGTGTGTTTTGTCTTAGGCATTGATTATTGTGGAACATACAAAACTGTTATTTTGCTTTCACTGAAGAGGTTAAGTTGTAGATAATTAAGAATAGAGCCACTGAGAGCACATGTAATTCACTCTAGAAATTTGTTGCTGAATTTCTCTGTAATACCTGTGTGTATCCAGGGTAATTTCACTGCCTTAGGACTCCAGTGAAATCTATTTTAGGTTGACTTACAGCCACCGCAGTAATGATTACCCTCCCCCTGTTGGTAGTCCTCACCAGGAGCACTTCAACTGACTGAGGTGCTAAGCCCTCCACGCTGGGAGCACAGCTGCCCTCCACCCCACCCCAAGCTTTTGGCACCCTGCTCCTAGCTGGGAGTAAGGGGCAGCCTTCTGGGCTCCTCACTTCCCGAAGAGAGGAACCTCCGGGCAGCACCCTGGCTGGGAGCATGTACCTAGGGGCAGCCGGGCTTTAGATGCTTTCTTGTCAATTTGACAGCTCCAGCACAGAGCCATGAAATTAAGACAGCCAACAGAAGATGTAAGACGGCATCTCCCTAACTACACCAACATAAGCCATACGCCTCTCATGGAGGTGAATAGCTATGTTGGTGTAGTAGGGCACTTATATTGGCAGGACAAGGTTGTAGTGTGTACACTGACATAGGTCAATGTAAGATGATTTGTTTAGACTAGGCCTTAATGGAGTTATTCTGGATTTACAGTGGAATAACAAAACAAAATGTGATCCTTGATTTTGTTAACATAGTACTTACAAATGTATTTACATAATACTTTTCATTTTCTAAGTGTTGTCTCAGCTTTTAAAAAGTTGAATTTAGCTTTATGCAAAACTCATAAAACAATGTGAGGGTCTTAAAGTATACATTTCATTTTCTGCAGAGGACTTCTGAATGCAAGCTAGTCCCCACTATATTTTAAACAGAGAACTTGCTGTTCCACATTTTTCTCTATTTTTAACTGAGGTAGAATTCAATGTATTATTGGCTGAAACCTAATGATTGAAAATTATCTCTTTTTTTAAATTTGCTTTAAGGTCTAGTCCAAAACCATGCTCTGAAGGAAGTTCAGTTTTGACTTGAGATTTGGAATGCCTAACAAAATGCAAAGGAAGGTTAGACGTTTCAGGCAAGGAACTTGCATCCCAAATCTTTTCTTAAGAAACTACACTCTATAGAGAGATTCACCACTCTCCCTCTGAGACAGGTTACCTGTTTTCATACCAGTCTTGAACCCTTTGAATGGAAAACATTCTGAAATACGGAAAACATGAATTGTTAAAATGCACAAAATGTTTATGCTGGTAAAATAAAAGTGCTTCCAGTGCTCTGTAGTATGCATATCCTAATGAAATAAAACAATGACAAATTTATCCTCCGTTACAGGGACCTTATTAAAAAGCTTCTAGTGGTTGACAGGACAAGGCGATTGGGAAATATGAAGGTTAGTGTTAAATATGTTTAAAAACGTACACATGAATTTTAAGGTCCACTTGTGCTTCTGTTGTGTTACTTAGGACTGAACATTTGAATTAGCATATGAAAAATATTAAGTTACATTTTTTGTGTAACCCACCAGTGGGTTAGCAGGCCACAGTTTAAGGGTTGCTAGTCGGTGAAGTACATACCCATCATTAAAATCATTTGCATAGCTATCTCTGTACTGTATATCTGAAAAAAATATTTTCAAAGTTCTTAATGTTGGTTTCTTAATTTATTTTCTTTTCAGGGTGGTTTTGATTTAAATCAGTCAGGAAGACTCAATTTAATCATGGTTTTCGCCATAAAAGTGCATTCTTGTTGGTTGTTATACCTTAATGCATGTTCTTCACAAGTCAGAGATAGATGTAGGTTTCATTTTTAGAAGGTACACACTATATATTTTTAAACAGTGATTTATTTTGAAAACTTATCAGATTAGTTTTACAGCTATATCAGAACATGAATGACTGATGGGTTATTTCATTTACCAAAGGTCATTGAAGCAGATAGTTCACCTCCCAATGACTTCATAAATATCTCCAATTGAACAGGTTAATCATTAATATTTGGAGGATTTTCTTGCCATGCTGTTTTAGGAGAACATCACCAGACAGACATTTAGTTTGTTTTATTTAACTAAAACTACAACGTTAAGTATTCTGGGCTTTTTTTTCTTCAACAGCAGACATATAATAATTTAACAAAACAAGCATATGTCCCTTGCTTCTCACATTTATCTCCAGACTTCTCCTTGTCCAGATCTATTCTGCCCCCAACAATCTTCTATTCATTGAACTTTTTGAAACTTTGCACTTTTAGAGAGAGGTAAGGAACTGACTCTGTGTACACAAATTTGCAGAGGGACAATAGAGTTGAGTTCTGTTATTTTTCACCTCTATATATTATGTATTTAAAAACATATTTGCTGTTAACAAGCATGTTACCTCTGAAGACAAAAATCCACAGTTTGAGAACTGCAAAACTAAGCATCTCTGATGGTATCTTCTAGACTGAGCACTGACTCCCATTGGGTAGATAGAAAGATTAATCTAATCTAAATAATCTATACAGAAGCCTGTGAGACCCCTTAAGATTGGGTCCCTAATCCATGAACTATTGGCATTCATTTACAAAACTTTTCTTAAACATTACATGAATATTTTGTCTCATATGATAGAATTAGAATTTATAATCCCTATTCCATGATGAGATACATTATAGCTCAAAGGTATCTTAATTAAAACTATCTTTAGATAGTTCCCCCCCCCCCAAAGCATTTTATCAAAAAAAAATCCAATTTAAATAATAAAAAAAAATCCAATCGATTTTTATCCACCCTGATTTTTTTAGCAGCATTACTTTACTTTTCTCTGTTCACCTTTTACAAGTGGTAAAGTGCCAGAAGAGAGAGGATATTGGAGAGGAGGATATACCCACTCAACCCAAAACTGGGTATGGGGATGCTCCACACTCTCCCATGTCCTTGTACCACATGTATGAGATCTTGGGTGCCACTGGATCTGTCAATGCAGATCCCCTCATCCTTTCTCTGGATTACTTTAATACCCTATGCAGAGCCAGGCCAGGACCCTTTCTGTGAGTACAGACACCACTCCATCTATTCCTCACCACTGTCCTTTGCAGCCCAAGGTGGGGGCTTATGTGGTCCACAGGGCTTTGCCCTGGCCCTTCATGCCACTGAGAAATCTTGTCCAAGGTGTATAACTAGGGTTAAAAGGTTTTCAGAAATAAAATAGCTGCTTATATTATAAATGAGTGTGAATTTGTGTAGTATCTAATTTTTTATGCTCACTGGTTATTTAATGCCCTTGTGAAAGCTTTGAAATGTTTTTCATATTTCCCTTCATATTATAGGGTTATGGATGACTTCTGGGCTTCCGTGATTTTTTTTAATATAAAGTTTGAACTTGAGGTGGGCGGGAGAACAGCTATAATGAAATACATAGGTTAAGATTTTATGGCATACACATTATCTTATAATCTTTTTGTTTTGTTTTATTTAAAGAATGGAGCAGATGATGTGAAAAGGCATCGGTGGTTCAGGTCTATAGACTGGGATGCTGTACCTCAAAGAAAACTAAAGGTATTTTGTACAAAAATCTTATGTAGACTATGGTAATCAAAATTTCTTCTGATACTATATAGGGGTATAATGTTGCATGTGTATTCAGTTAAGATCTGTTACAGAATAATTTGAAATGTATAGTCATATGATGCATATTGATTCTTTTAAAAAGATATGCTTTTCACTAGTCCATATTTAACATCTTCCAAATTGGTGTGGGTTTACATTACAAAATCCCTAAAATAATGATAAAATTATATCCTGTATTACATACATATGTCTCATTTAACAAGAACTAGTTAATAGCTGTTTTTCAAAAATAATCAGAAATATTTTATTCTGGGTATGAGTCTCGCTGCTAAATTTCAGTGCAGAGAAATCTTTAAATAAAATTTAAAGCATCTAGGGGGAAAATGAATTTATTATTAAAATTCTAATAGATACAGCAGCACTAAATTCAGCCAGTATAGAGGAGCAAACGTATGTAAAATATACCAATATTTGAAGATGCTAATTTAAGTTCTTTTGCAGGTAAAACTTTTTCCTTCTTTTAAAAAAGAAAAAAGTTCCAGGTAGTACAATTCCACTTAATTATTAGTAATGTGATTTATTCCACCACATAATGTCAGTCAAGTGCTACTCAGATACATTTCTGCTTGCTTGCTTATATGTGTATGTGAAGCGGTAAACTTCTGAACAGAATTTCTGGATGGAATCATTGAAACTTCTTTAGAGCAAAGAGATTGATTTTTTGCTCTGTTTCATGTAGATGTTGTTATTTAAAGAAAAACCATATGTGGCTGTTCTATGTTAGAACCTTTAAAGCTTAACTTCAGATGTTTTATCCATATACATTGTCATCTCATATTTTTCAAATTCTCTGCTTTAGAACTTTTGGGCAAGCAAAACTGTGAATTTGGGGACATAATTCAGAAAGAGAATGTTTTTAAAAGTATATAGTACTTAGAATTGAACATGTCTGCATGAGAACTGTACTGCTGAGATACTTTTAACAGAAGGACACATTTACTTACCTGTTATACTAAGCCAGAAAAGATACATGAGCGCACTGAATGTTAGCGAGGAAAGCCTCAAGTCCAAACAGCCTTGATATTCTTCGAATAGCCCACCGTTCGGGCTATTCAGATACTGAATCCCAAGTTTGTGGTGTTCTAAATAAGGCATGATTAGTTCCTGTGAACTTTGACACTACACTTTATTGTCACTAGAAAAGATGCAACCATATCACAAACCCTCCTACTGTAGACACAGCTTATGTTCGCAAAAAAGTACTTTTGTCTGTATAGCTTGTACCAGTTCTCTGAGTAAAGTAATCCTTAACTGAAAAAAATCACTTTTATGCCAATATAACTCTGTCTACCCCAGGACTTTTGCCAGTATGAAAATGCCACCAAAAATCACACTCCCTAACTGATGTTAATATACTGGCAAAAGTTTCTAACGTAGAGCTGCCGTCAGTGTTTTTGATGGGTTAACGTATGCACAGCTGTTCTTCTGGAGACAAAGGAAAGTCTATAAAAAATTTTAAGACTTTACACTTGAATATTTTTGATTTAAGAATCTGAATACAGAGAATTATTTTCTCATGGTATATAAGCTTTGTTGGTATGGGTTGTTCTTTTACTAAGAATCAATTATAAATGTGTAGTTTGGGGAGGAGGGAACAGGATAATAAATATAGAAAAGTAAATTGAGGCTGGGATTTTAAAAGGATCTTTAAAGGAGTTAGGCATCTATAACCCATTGAAATACAATGGGAGTTGGGTGCCTAAATCTCTTAGGCCCCTTTAAAATACCCAGCCTCAATTAATTCCCTTTTCTATATTTATCATCCTGTTTCCTCTTTTCCCATAACACTTTTAAGATCCTTTTAAAATCCCAACCTAAAACTGAATCCAAGCAACTCCTTCCTCACCTTCATCCAAAAAAAAAAAAAAAAAAGTTGAAGGGGAGGCGAATGGATTTTGTAGTTCATTATGCCTTTAATCAAAATGCTAAGCTCTTGTCTGTGAACCTCTTAAATGAAATCCATTCATGCTGTTTCTGAAGAACCCATAAAATTAAATCTGTGGGTTGGGACTCGTGGGAGAAGGTTTCTTCATTCTGTCTTGATTCTGAGACTGGAAGTTATGGGTTTCAGCTACGTGACTTATACACAGTAGATTCGCAGATCTGCGTAATGTATTATGAAAAGCATCTCATTCTGATGCCACCTGGGAGAGGACTATTACATTTTTCCTGCCAATCTGACCAGTGGAGCTAAAAAGCCAAAGGGGAGGAGCAGTACCGAGCATCTCGGGCTGCCCATTTCCCCTCCCCGTTCCCCCTGAGTGACAGCCCCACCCCCCCATTTTTCTCAGGGGGATATAGTAAAAGTCATGGACAGGTCACGGGCCGTGAATGTTTGTTTACTGCCCATGACTAGGGTTGCCAACTTTCTACTTGCACAAAACTGAACACCCTTGCCCCACCCCACCTCCAAGGCCCTGCCCATGCCCTGCCACTTCTCCGAAGCCCTGCCCCCTGCTCACTCCATTTCCCCTTCCTCTGTCACTTGCTCTCCCCACCCTCACTCACTCGCTCATTTTCACCGGGCTGGGGTGCAGGAGGAGTGAGCGCTCCAGCTGGCAGTGCGGGCTCTGGGGTGGGGCATGGGATGAGGGGCTTGGGGTGCAGGAGGGAGTTCAGGGCTTGGGCGGTGGAGCCGAGGGGTTCAGAGTATGGGAGTGGCTCTGGGCTGAGGCAGGATGTTGGGGTGTAGGAGGAGGTACAGGCCCTGAGGTGCGGGGGTGGGCTCTGATGTGTGGCTGGGGATGAGGGATTTGGGATGCAGGAGAGTACTCTGGGGTGGGACAGAGGGGTTCAGAGTGTAGGAGGGGGCTTTGTGCTGGGGCAGGGGTTTAGGGTGAAGGGGGATGTGAGGGCTCTGGCTGGGGGTGTGGGCTCTGGGGAAGAGCCTGGGATGAGGGATTGGGATGCAGGAGGGGCCTCTGGTCTGGGGCAGAGGATTAGGATGCGGGGGTGGGAGGGCTATGCCTGAGGGTGCAGGCTCTGGGGTGGTGGAGCTGAGGGGATCAAAGTATGGGAGGGGCTCTGGGCTGAGGCAGGGGGTTGAGGTGTAGGAGGAGGTACAGGCTCTGGGGTGTGAGTGTGGGCTCTGATGTGTCGCTGGGGATGACGGGTTTGGGGTGCAGGAGGGTGCTCCGGGCTGGGACTGAGGGGTTTGGAGGGTGTTGGGGGTGGGGGGGTCAGGGCTGGGCCAGGGGGTTGGGGCTGGGAGGGGGTGAGGGGTTCAGGTTCGGTCGGGTTCCAGAAGCAGCGGCATGTCCCACTGTGACGTTGCACTCCATATGTTTTATAAAGATATGTTTATAAGTGTTGATATGATGTAACTGGAATATGCTTTATGGAAAAGGTGTCATTACAAAGCTTATAATCTACGAAGTGTGATCATCCTATTTGTATGAATGTATCATTCTTGTATCTAAAACTAGAAATATGAAATATAACTGAGGTCCTATTGTAATTATGCGAAGTGTGGGCCATCAATGGTGGTTTGGAATCTTGATGGCTCCCATTAACTAGGACAATTGGTTGTCAATGGCTGTTTACTTGTAAGTTTTCCTTGCAAGCCTTCCTTGTATGCCAGCGAGTGGGTAATGAAGTCTTCAGTGACATGTTACCTGAACTGGAATCCATCTTAAACCTGGTGCTTTTCCATTTAGAAGGAGGGGTGGGGACTCAGAGAGACAAAGGATTCCTGCCTTGTGCCAAAGCTATAAAAGGGGATGGAACAGAACAAAGGGGGCTGCCAGTCATGAGAAATCCCCTAGTTACTACCTGAGCTGGAACTAACAAGAATTGTACCAGGGGAAAGGATTGGGCCCAGAGTAGGAAGAAGTCTAGTCTGTAAAAGAAGCTTATTGGAACATCTCGTAGGGTGAGATTTATCTGTAATGAGTTTCTTAATGTATGAGGCTTAGACTTGTGTGTTTTGTTTTATTTTGCTTGGTAACTTACTTTGTTCTGTCATTACTTGAAACCACTTAAATCCTACTTTTTATACTTCATTAATAAACAAAAGTGATTTTATTAACACAAAGTAAGTTATTAATATTGGGAGGAGCAAACAGCTGTGTATATCTCTCTATCAGTGTTATAGAGGGTGGACAATTTATGAGTTTATCCTGTAACAGCTTTATACAGAGTAAAACGGATTTATTTGGGGTTTGGATCCCATTGGGAACTGAGTGTCTGGGTGTTGGAGACAAGAGTACTTGCTGAGCTGTTTTCAGTTAGTCTGCAGCTTTGGGGGCGTGGACCAGACCTGGGTCTATGCTTTCAGCTGGCTAGCATGTCTGGCTCAACAAGGCAGGGTTCTGGAGTCCCAAGCTGGCAAGGAAAATGGGCTCAGAGGCAAATTCAGCACATCAGGTGACAGTCCCAAGGGGGTCTCTGTGATTGAACTTGTCACACACCCCTCTGGCTCTTACACGGAGGTGTAGCCAGGTGACTTTGCATGCTGCCCTGTCTGCAGGCACCGCCCCCTCCACTCCCATTGGCCGCAGTTCCCAACCAATGGGAGCTGTGGGGTGGCCTTGGGGCGGGGGCAGCATGCAGAGCCACCTGGCTGCCCTTATGTGTAGGAGCCGGAGTGGGGACTTGACAGCTGCTTCCTGCCAGCTGCATGGCGCGGAGACTAGCAAGGAGCCTGTCCAGCCCCACCATGCAGTGCCACCACATAGACAGTCAATAGTGCAGTCAGCAATGCTGACTGAAGCTGCCAGGATCCCTTTTTGACTGGATGTTTCAGTTGAAAATCTGACACCTGGTCACCCTGCCTGTGATCTGTCTATGACTTTTACTAAAAATACCCATGACTAAAAACGTAGCCTTACTTATATGAGTACCATTGTTTTTTCCCCCCAGTTCCATATTGATCACAAGGTTTTGGATGTAATACTGAAATAACTAAGGAAAACATCTATATCCCATATCTAACAGGAATAATGTTAATTTCAGAATGTTTTCATAACTTTCCCTGAAGGAATTAATAGTAATGTTCTGATCTGTTAATGGCTTAGAGCAAATTATATGAATAAAGCTTTATATTAGGCGGTTTGATAGTCCAATGCCTTTGCAATACCAAGCAAAAGATGCAGGTTTGATTCACAATGCTAAATTTGCTCCCTAGCTAGTAGGGGATGGGAGTTGTGTGAGAGAAGGCAACATCTGTTTACTGTACACAAACCCATCTGGCTAATGAGAGAGAGATAAAGGGA
Source organism: Mauremys reevesii (assembly GCF_016161935.1). NCBI lineage: Eukaryota > Metazoa > Chordata > Testudines > Geoemydidae > Mauremys > Mauremys reevesii. The sequence goes on along the minus strand of NC_052623.1, from coordinate 129,608,057 downwards.
GCCCCATTCTGTACTTCAGGCCCAGAAGGAGAGTAGGCTGGTGATTATGTGCTAGATGTAAGACAGGGAAGGCTATGGAAGCTGGGGATTCCTAGGCCAATATTAGAAATGCAAAAGACCTTCAGGAGAAGCTAAGAACAGATGGTTCCTCACAATATCTCCACATTTGCTTTAAAAGTTCTACTGGGATGAAATATATACTTTTATTAATAAAACATTGTAAAATCAGCATTTTATGATGTGGCTACTTTTTCTTAAAATAAAAAGTAATTTGAACTGCTGTAATTTGAAGTGCTGAAAGCTTTTCTCCTGCATGGGTTTATTGCCAGACTAGAAAAAGCATAAGATATTAATGAAGTGCAGTATCTGAGTGAAACATTTTAATGCACTTACAAGCAATCAGTTTGATAGGTTTGAGGTGTTTTCTAAGCCAAAATATACAAATCTCTCTTGAGGAGTGGTTGGAAAGAGACACATTTGTTGCCAGCAAAAGGACCTGCTGATGTCATGGCAAGGACATATTAAAAATAGATTAATATTTAATGTGACCAAATCACTTCTTAATACTCAGCAGGAAAAAGTCATATTATATTTAACTCTCTGAAATTTTAGTCACTAAGCAATTAGTCAAAGCTTCCAAGAATGTTCTGTTACAATCTAATCTCTTTACTGTATTACTAAGGTGCCCTTCACCATAGTATACAAGCACTGTGCAACAATTGAGAAGCCGTGAGCATGCCTACAAATGATTATAAAATCATCTCCCCTCTTTCCTAATTATTTTAAGAGGGGTGCGGGAGAGTATTTATTTGTTTTTATCCTTACTACTTACTTTACCTCGTCCTTTCTTTCATGATGTTTATTCATTTCTTCTTGTTTCCTGCTTTTCCTTCCCTGTTACCCCATTAATGTTAAGGAAATACCACCACAGGAGCAAGGCCTTTTGCCATATGTAATAATTGGCCCCACTTTATTTATGGATATTACCCTGTATAGAGTCAGTGCTAAGATGCCCATTGACCCTTAGAGAGAGTTAAAAGATATGACTATTGATGGTGATCAAATCTCTAGGAGAAATCAGATGAGTGAAGGATGGAGCTTCAGCCTTTATGTAATCTTTGTGTTCTTTCGGGTTTAATTCAGAGTCAGCATTATTCCAGAGCATTTTTCTTAGCTCTGCTCATCCTTCTATCAAAAAATTAAATCACAGAAATGTTATTCTCTTAATAGAGCCATCATATCTGAAAATATGAATGCCCCCTCTAAAATCATTCAAAGTACTGCTGTCAGGAACCTCTTCCTGTCTCATTGCAAAGACCACATCAGCCCTCTTCCACCCTCATGTCTGTCGCTTTGTCCTAGACCAGGGGTCAGCAACCTTTCAGAAGTGGTGTGCCAAGTCTTCATTTGTTCACTCTAATTTAAGGTTTCGTGTGATGGTAATACATTTTAATGTTTTTTAGAAGGTGTCTCTCTATAACTCTATATTGTATAAATAAACTATTGTTGTATTGTAAAATAAACAAGGTTTTCAAAATGTTTAAGCAGCTTCATTTAAAATTAAATAAAATGTTGATCTTACGCTGCCGGCCCGCTCAGCCCACTGCTGGTCTGGGGTTCTGTTCACCTCGGCCGGCAGTGGGCTGAGCAGGACCTGCAGCTGGGACCCCGGCTGGCAAGGGTCCAGCAGCCAGAACCCCAGACTGGCAACAGGCTGTGCGGGGTTGGTGGCCGGGACCCCAGACCAGCAGTGGGCTGAGCGGCTCAGCCCACTACCACTCAAGGGCTCCATCCATTGGCTCCTGCCAGCTGGGATCCCGGCTGCTGGATCCACTCACCCCACTGGCGGTCTGGGGTCACAACCCTGCCTACATACAGTGGGTACCTACCTTCTCCCTGGTTCTGGCCCATTCTCTTCCTCTCTCTGCACTGAGCTGAGGGTGGGAGTACACTGAGCACAGGGCTGGGGGTGAAGGGTCGGGGCAGGAGCTAGAATGAGTGAGGGGGGGATCAGGGTTGGGGCAGGAGGTTTGAGTGTGGGGCACTTACCTGGGCTTCTCCCATTTGATGCGAGGGGTGCAGGTGGGAATGGGGGGGGGGGGTGCAGGAGCTCCCATTTGGTGCTCAGGGTGGGAGTGGGGATATGGGGGGTGCATGCGGTGGGGGGGCTGGGATTTGAGGGGGGTGCAAGAGCAGGGCTGGGGGCATGTGAGGGGGGTGCAGGTGTAAGGGCAGATGGGGAGCCTGGGTATGTGTGGGGGTGCCAGAGTCAGGGCTGGGGTCATGGGGGTGGGGTGAAGGAGTCAACCAGAGGGCTGGGTGTATGAGGGAGGTACAGGGTTCAGGGCAGAGGCCTGGGGGGCGGGCTCAGGGCAGAGGGCTGGGTGTGTGGGTGGGGGGGTCAGGGCTCAGGGCAGAGGGCTGGGTGACTTCCCAACACCCCACCCCCGGACCCCACCCCCTATCTAAGCCTCCCTCCTCCTTGTCCCCTGACTGTCCCGACCCTTATCCACACCCCTGCCCTCAGACAGATCCCTGGGACTCTTATGCCTATCCAACCACTCTCTGCCCCCTGACAGGACCCCCAGAACTCCCGACCCATACAACCCCCCCCTGCTCCCTGTCTGTCCCACCCCCTCGCCACCCCCCTGCCTCCGGACAGGCCCCCACCCAGAACTCCCAACTCATCCAACCCCCCCAGCTCTTTGTCCCCTGACCACCACCCCAGAAACCCCCCACCCTAACTGCCCCCCCCGGGACCCTCCTTGCTCCCTGTCCCCTGACTGCCCTGACCCCTATCCGCCCCCTGACAGACCCCGAGACTCTAATGCCCCATCCAACCCCTCCTGCTCCCTGACTGCCTCCTCCAGAGCACCCCCTGCCCCTAACCACTCCGCCCGGAATCCCACCCCCCTCCAACCCACCCTGCCCTCTGTCCCCTGAATGCCCCCACACCTTATCCAACTCCCCAAGTCCCAGATCCCTTACTGTGAGGCTCTAAGCAGAGCCAGATATGCTGCCCACTGGGAGCACGCAGCCCCACCCCTCAGAGCGCTGCGTGTGCAGCGGCAGGGCTCCAGGGGAGGAGGGATGGCGGGCGAGGGGCCAGCGGCTTGCTGTGCTCGGCTGGGCGCTCCGGCCCGGGAGCGTGGACCTCACGGCTTGCCGCGTCAGGAGAGTGGGGCCATTTGCCCACCCATGCGCACGCCTATGCTTCTGCTCCCTGCCCCCACAGGGGGAGTGGAGGGCAGAGGAGAGCAGGCCAGCCTGAACAGGATTTTTAATGGCACACTGGAGTCCCGGCAGGCAGCAGCGTGCCATTAAAAATCGGCTTGCGTGCCCTCTTTGTCATGCATGCCATAGGTTGCCAACTCCTATCCTAGACAAACTCCTGGTCTTCATCTTTAAGGTCCTTCAGCATTGAGCCCGGAACTATTAGGCCTACTAGGTTGTTGAGCCATTGATTCCTGCCTTCTTTCTACCAGTGATAGCAACCTAGAAGCAACTTGCTTCTCCGTCTGCCACTCCCATCCCAACTCTTCATGAATGGGAGAAAAACTCCTAGTTGAATCCATAAATCTTACCTTTCATTTCTCTACTCACAAATCACTTCTTCCATAATGCATTGAGTAAATTGCACCCTGATAATAGTATGCAGGTGGCAGTTGTAAATCGTGCCCATGACTATGTAATTTTTAGCCAATCTTATTTTTGTTATCCTGTTCCCCTCATCACCCCCTGTCCCTCTCCCATCCACATTTTTCTCTCTTCCTCTTGTTGTCTGGTATTTTAGACTGCAAGCTCTTTGAGCAGGGACTGTCACTTACTGTTTATACAACGTTTACAATGTGGGCACCAACCTGATTGGCCTCTAGGCACTACTACAGTATGTGGTAAAAAAGATGACGAATAATTAATTGAGATAATTATTGTAATATGAAACATCTATTTCATTTTTGTGTTGTTTATTTTTCGTCAGCCTCCTATAGTGCCGAAGGTATCCAATGATGGAGATACATCTAATTTTGAAGCTTATCCTGAAGATGACTGGAACAAAACCCCTCCTGTAGCCCCTAAAGATCTAGAAATTTTCCAGAACTTCTGAGGACGGACAACCAAATTCGGCAAGGTATTTGGCCTTCATCTTTGTCAGCAGTAACCTTAGTAAAATAGCAGCATGTACTATGTATGTTGAAATTCAGTAGGAAATGTCGGTTTGTACAACAGAGCCTTATGCAGAAGAAAAAGTGCTACCAGATTTGCCCGTTACTTTGGGGTATGCTCATTTATTAGCGTTACTCTTCTGGGGTGGAGTTCGTAATTGTATCAATGTACTGTTTGTGTCACTTGTTCTCATATGGAGCTCTACTTCTGCAAGTTCCCTCCCAATGGAGCTATCTTGCAGGACCTATGTTCACCAGGGCTGCCTTCTTCCAGCCCCAGAATCAGACCAACACACACACGTGTCTGAGATTACTGGGTTAATCAGAACTCCCAAGCTGACCCCTTATATGTCCCTGGACTCAGCAGACTGGGTTGAGCAGCACTTTCAAGCTGCCACCCTCATATGTCCCCGGTTCAGCACATGCCTATCCCCACTTTCATGTTGCAATTGTTCTGGTAGTAACTCACTTGATGCAAGGATCTTTAGCTTAGGTACGAGGAGCGTTGCTGCAGAGCGAATAAGGGAGCCAAAAAACACCCACTGGGGGGGACAAAGAGAGAAGCAGCCAGCTTAACTATAAAAGTTATGTATTGCCATGTAATAACCATACAAACAAAATAGTTATAATATTAAATCTAATCTAAATCAGGTTTAGAAAACTATAACTGATCACACAAGTCAGCGTCAGAAGGCTATACCTAGAGAGAGAGAGAGAGAGGGAGAGTGAGCTGGGTTCTCACCACTATGTGAAGCTTTAATCAATCAGGAGTCCAAAGTGGTGATGGTAACTGAGGGTCTGGAGTGCTGGAGACAGGCAGAGCCCCCAGCATGATCAGTCAGGAGAAGATGAAGTCCCAGTGGAACTGATGCAGATTTTCGATCCAAGCATCAGAACACTTACTTGAGCATGGGTGGGATTTTTGTAGGGACAGAACAATGGTTCAAGGGAGAACACTAGATTTTATTTATGGGTAAACTGATGGCTCATGGGAGTATACCAAAATTGTATTGTTCAGGCTACACAATAGAAACTGATCATTCCTGGCTGTAGGCAGCGTTCCTTCGAGGGAGCTCACAATGCAATTAGGAAGCTTCAGTATTTTGGATACCAATAAAGGATTTATTACTAGAATTGGTCTGATAACTACTGAGCTGGGTGTGTGCAGTCGTGGGTTCATTAGCATCTGGAGCAGAGCTCCCCCATGATGCACTGCTTCCCGTTTTTCTGGTCCCAGGGTTCAGTGCGGTTCTTGTCTTGGAATCTCTGTTCTCCATTCAGTCTGTGTATGGGGATGCCTGCCTGTCCCATCCTTGATGCAAATGAGGCGAGGGGAGTTTCCTTTATCCTGTGACCCTTATCCCAGGGGTTTAGGTGTGTCTTCCACTGCCTTTTCATTGCTTTTTGTAAGTCTTTCTTCTGATCAGCTTTGGTTCAAGCAGAGGCTGGAGGGGGGAGGTCTTTCGTGAGTCAGACAGGCTGTGTACTGTGCCCTGATTCCCCAAGAACACAGAGCTGACAGGTAACAGGTTCTGATTATTTAATCACATCACTATAAAATTTACCTTGCTCTTTTTAAGATTCGGTTAGGGTGAGAAAAATGGAGAAGGGTAAGTAGAATTGCTGTTAAAGAATAGCTGAACCAATGTATAGTAAATATATAAATAATAAGAAGTATAGTAGATGAAGAGATACTAGATAAGTTTACAGATGAGGTGATGCAAGTATTTGTATGTCCCTATTTTCACAGCATTGTAATCTTAACTATACTAGTCTGGAACTTGGCATTCTTTTAAACTTTTTTTTTTCTTTTAGTTTTATGTTGGAAACTGGAAGAAGATTGAAGTGGTATTCGCAAGTTTTCAAAGAAGAACTGAGTACATACATGAAGATGTTCTTTGACGTGTAGGAGAGTGTTATCACATTCATATGTACACATTAGTAGATAAATATTTAAACAATTGGCAGGCAAGTGAGACTCATTTTAACTGTATGGAATTGGCATTAGTTTAGTAAATTATGATACTGAAAGTCTACTCTGAAGTAGACTCATGAAAAATTCTGTCTTGTAGTTTTTTAACTTGTTTTAGTGTTAGTTTCCTGCTATGCCCAGATCCTTTTTGCATAGTTAATGCATAGACTTAATTTTATAAGTTTATACTAAACTTGTGTAATTAAAAGCACAAATTAGTATATATGTATATAATGAATACATACAACTAAAGCACAGGAACTGTGCAAAGATGTAAATTTTTGTACTTTGCAGAGTCTGATTTTTATTTTTCAAATAATGTTTTTCAAGAAGTTCTCTGGGGGAAAATCACAAAAGGATAAATGAGTTTTTCATCATCTTATATGCATTTTATAATTCTTTGTAAAAAAATAAAAATAATTAAGTTTAAAAATTTGTACCTAAAACTTCCAGTGCTTCACATTTGCAACCATAATACTTGAAAGCAGAAAGAAAAAGGACATGTTTTGTTGTGCATTTAAAAACCATCTTAACGCATTCATAAGTAACTTTGGTTAAAACAATGCACTGTTTTTACATATATGATATGATATTTGGTGACTACACACTGTATATAGTGGGTTTCCCTTATATGTGAAATCACTGTAGGGCATATAAAGCAGTGTATACTGCTAATAAGGGGCGGTGGATAGATCTGTTGTTGCTCTCACTGTGTTCTACTTTATCCAAATTCTGATATTTAAGTAGGAGAAATGAGTTACTCAAAGAAAATATGACAAACATGTAATCTAAAAGATATGAACAGTAGTATAAACAGTGGAATGTGTTAGTGAAGAATACTCAATCCTCCCTAACAACAAATCTGGATTTTAAAAAAACAACCAAAAGCTATTAAACATTATTATTGTTCGGTTATGCTGCAAAATATGGAATTATCTTTGAATATTTTCCCTAAAAAATCATAGAATTAAATAACTTTGTGGAAATGATCTGTACAATAGCTCCATTTTTTTAAACTTCCTGGCTCTCCCTAGCAGCTCTTTTTCCCCCAAGTTGAGTACTAGCAGTGTCAGGCATACTTTGATTTTAGTTAAAATTCTTTTTGTTATTGACCTAAGAAGGAGCTGTTGGGTGCTCAGTACTTTTGAAAATCAGACAGGTGCCTAAATGTGGGTTTAGATGCCTAACTTTGTGCTCCTATATTTGAAAATCCAGGGCTAAACTTATTAGGGTCTTGTCCTATAGGTCCTCACCAGTAGGAGTTTAACACGTGCAGGATTGGGCTTCAGGTTTAAACCTAATCTGTTTTTTATCTACTCTGATCAGTTTTCTAGGTGGACCACATCAGTTTATAAGCGGAGTGCACTGTATTTAAGGAATATTTGCAATAATGCTCCATTTTAAGTAACACCAAATACTAGCAGGTGATGTGTGTGTATACACATACATGCAGAGGTAGATTTAGCTATAATTTAAGAATATTTGATTTCATGTTTCACACTGTGATATTTGCGCTAACATAAGGAATTGATTTTGAAGTATCAATGTTTAAAAACAAAACAAAAAATACATGCTTCCAATGACTGTGTTGTAGATAAATTTGTAGTTAGGCCAAAAGTATTTTTTTAAAAGGCACATTTGTGCACGGGAGTCTTACTACTTATACTGATGGCTCTAAGTAGAGTTTAAGAATACCAAAACAGATGATGTGGACACTTCTCCACAGATCTCTGCACCTCAATTGTAACCTGCAGTGCCCTAGGTATTGTTGAAATCTAGGCCTAATTGGGTAATTGTTCTGAACTGCATGCTGAATGCAATATAGTATGTGATATTCAAATGGTCACTTGGCTCATAACCCAAGCTAGTAAAATAATTCTGCTTCTGACTTCAGTTAAATTTCAGCCAGGAGTCTCTAGCAGTAAAAAGCTGCTGACATCTGTACCCACCTAGTTCTCATCAGTGCACAAGTGCACTGAGCTGACAGATACATGTTCATCATTTTGTATAATTAATCATATGTCAAACTCCAATTTCTGCTTTATATTGAATAAATAATGGATATATCCCTGGACCTATACACAATACAGGAGTGTGACTGATTACATAAGTGTCTTGCGGAAAGGCAGACAGTGTTTATCTGGTAGTAAACGGAGACACCAAAGGGGAAATTCTGTGTCGCTGTTGACATCTTGATAACTTTATGCAAGTGCCACATGTCGCTGGTTATTAATAGGCCCCAAGTGCCACTCTCATTAAATACTGTGTAGAAACTGGTAATAAATAAAAATAAGACACAGAACTGGCATAAGGAACAGTCATTTTACTTGGTAAAAGTATATCAATCTCTTTAAAATGTTTGATCTGGCATGTATTTATATGCAGGGAGATAACTTTATCTTGCTGATTTGATAGAATAATTAAGTACACAGCACACAGAGCTTGTATCTTCAAAAGAGTACAGTTCTTTCTAATGTGTAAGTTTACAGTATTTCATGGAGAACTACAAAACCCGTTTCTTATTACAAAATGTACATATTGCAATGAGTGTGCTGAATTTCAATAACTCAGTTTGCAGATTTAAAAAACTGAACTGCCTAAGGCCTCATTTACATCTTAAAAGCCAGAAGAGGGGAATACATTTGAACCCATATAGCTCAGTGGTGGTAATTGATCTTGAATGTTTTCACATCGGGGTTAGATTTTTGTCCGTGAAATTTATCCATTGTTGGCAATGGATGCACTGAAACTTTGTGCCAGAGAGTAGAGAAATCTAATCAGGCAGGTAAACTAAGTTGATAGATTGACTTTACAATCTTTCTGGAATTGTGTGTGCATATATAGCTCAACTGCTGATCTCTAATTATTACAGACTAATAATCTGTTTTTGTGCTTTCTAGTATAAAACTTATTTCACATTTTGGTAACTTACGATTATTAACCATAGACCAATTTCATAACATTATTTAAATGAAAACTGTTTTGTAATTATGAGCAGTTATTTCCTATACAATATAGAATTTAAGAGGCACCACTGTCTACACATTTTATTTATTTGCATAGCTGGGTCAGTTTCATTTTAACTCTTTGCTGATCGGGATTTCACACCACACTGTTGCAAATATATATCAGTGCTTAACCAGGAGTTCTCAGAAACACTGCATGAAGGACTCTGATTTCTTCAGTAATTTAAAACATTTTTTCATTTATTATTTGACTCAAGTGTTATTCTCTAAAGTTCTTTTTATAATGGTTGCTTTGTTAACAAGTATTTTGCATATAAACTAGTGCTGTTTTCCCACAACAGTCTATAAGACCTTTATATTTCTTCAGCTTCAATGAACAAGAACCGTACAAAAGAAACATTAAAATTATCTTTACTTTTGTGTTTATATATTTGTTTTTAAACTGCCCAATATGAGCTTTTAAGTGAATGAACTTGCATTGTAAACTAAATTGCCTTGTAACCAAATGATTAAAATGCTTCATGATTTAGATGGAGAACATGCTGTAGATTTTCCTGTAAATTAGCTTAATTGATGAATACTTGTGCTACTGAGCTTTAACTAATGTGATCTTCCCCTGTAGAAAAGTCATTGTTAATTGATCAAAATATAGGTACTAAACTATGTTTAAATGGATGAACAGGGATTTTGTAAGCGATTAAAATATGCCTACTATTCAACCCATCTGCTTGTGATGCAGTGCTTCCTATGCTATACAATTATTTTTCATCTTTCAAGAACTGTAGCATGATTCCTTTTGTACTGTACTGTGTACAGACATTTCCATGTATTGCACTTTTCTGTGGCAAACCTAACTGCTTGATAAATATTTGGATAGTAAGTAGTGGTAGTTGCAGCAGGCATCAGTGTACTACTTAACCAATTTGAACTGCTAGACTTCCAAGGTTAACTTAGACAAATGTTACATGTTGTTGGTTGCTTGTCCTAAATCCAATGTATAAGTACTGTTCAAAGTCATAAGTCAGCCCTCATTGCACAATTAAAATCACTGTGATCTGTACATAAACTTTAGTAAAATTTTACTGCTGTTTAATTTATGTAATATCTGTCAATTCTGGATTTGTTTAATAAACCTTTCTATCTTTATAAGTGTCTAAAATCTAGTTTGCTTCAATTTATATTGGGAAGAGGGTATAACTTTTGCACCAGCTTTCAAAATGAAAATGCTTAATTGTTTTGTTTTTGGTTTTTAAACTGTCCTTTTTTAAAGCAGAAGTTGAGATTTCTCTGCACAAGACTCAGGTGGGGAAGGATATTTCAGTAGCCACTGGCATGAAGAGTTAACAGGAAATATTGGAGAACAAAAATGTTCTGATTCCTGTTTGTTCAATATCTTCAATAGTAAAAAACATAGTCTGCAAAGTTCTTATTAAACTGTGTAAACACTTTGTCCTGATCTAGTTCAGTGTGTTCATGATTTAATGCTCTATAGCTTCCCCAAGTTCATTCCATGCTGTTTTTAATTTAATCAAGTGTGAAAACACATGTACTGAATCAAGTACTTTTAACTAAATAGTCCTGTGTTCAGGAGCCTCTGAAAAATACATACTGTTTTACAGATGTTCATGTAGGTGTGGTATCAAACTGCTTCTCTGTGGTTGTGATGACTTCCTGCTAGAGTAGACTACAGTTCTTTAGTGTTGCATTGATCATGATATACAATGGCAGGGGAAATCTAAAATAAAATTCTATTTTAGAATGGTCTCCTAGCAAGTCACTTAAAACTGAACCAACCAAAATACTTTTAGATCAGCCACTTGGAAATTCTATCCCTCTCTTTGCCACAGAGTTCTGTTGTGATGCTCAACAAGTCACTTAACCAAAAATGTCACAGGTGGTCACTAAATTGTTCCTCATTTTCTGGGTGCCCAACTTAGGACACCTGGAATCTGATTTCCACAATGATGAGCACTCACAGCTGCACTTGAACTCAATGAGGGCTGTGCTCTGAAGAAATAATATGCTGTATAATGGTAAGTATTCTGAAAAATCAGGTTGTAGATATCTCAAATTGAGTATCAAAAATAAGTGGATACTTAGAAGAGAACATAAGAACAGCCATACTGGGTCAGACTAAAGGTCCACCTAGACCAGTATCCTGTCTTCCAACAGTGACCAATGCCAGGTGCCCCAGAGGGAATGAACAGAACAGGTAATCATCAAATGATCCATTCCCTGTTGCTCATTCCAAGCTGGCAAACAGAGGTTAGGGACAGCATACCTGCCAAACCTGGCTAATTGCCATTGATAGACCTATCCTCCAAGAATTTATCTGGTTCTTTTTTGAACTCTGTTATAGTCTTGGCCTTCACAACATCCTCTGACAAAGAATTCCACAAGTTGATTCTGCATTGTGTGAACACTTCCTTTTGTGTTAAACCTGCTGCCTATTAATTTCATTTGGTGACACCTAGTTCTTGTTATGAGAAGGAGTAAATATCATTCCTTATTTACTTCTCCACCCTATTCATAATTTTAGACCTCAATCATATCCTCCCCCTAGTCATCTCTTTTCCAAGCTGAAAAGTCCCAGTCCTATTAATCTCTCCTCATATGGCAGCTGTTCCATTCCCCTAATCATTTTTGTTGCCCTTTTCTCAACCTTTTCCAATTCCAATGCATCTTTTTTGAGATGGGGCGACCACATCTACACGCAGTATTCAAGATGTGGGTGTACCACAGATTTATATAGAGGCAATATGATGTTTTCTGTCTTAGGCATCATTAAGAAAGGGATAGATAACATTCTATTTGCTTTTTTGACTGCCACTGCACATTGAGTGGAGGTTTTCAGAAAACTTCACAATGATGCCAAGATCTTTCTTGAGTGGTAACAGCTAATTTAGACCCCATCATTTTATATGTGTAGTTGGGATTATGTTTTCCAATGTGCATTACTTTGCATCCATCAACATTGAATTTCATCTGCCATTCTGTTGCCTGGTCACCCAGTTTTGAGAGATCCTTTTGTAGCTCTTCGCAGTCTGCCTGGGACTTAACTATCTTGAAAAGTTTTGTATCGTCTGCAGAATTTGCCACCTCACTGTTTACCCCTTATTCAGAAATGATCTGGAAAAATGTTGAATAGGACTGGTCTCAGTACAGACCCCTGAGGGACACCCCTATTTACCTCTCTCCATTCTGAACACTGACCATTTATTGCTACCATTTGTTTCCTATCTTTTAACCAGTTACCAATCCATGAGAGAACCTTCCCTCTTATCCCATGACAGCTTACTTTGCATAAGAGCCTTTGGTGAGGAACTTTGTCAAAGGCATCTGAAAATCTAAGTACACTATATCCATTGGATTCCCCTTGTCCACGTGCTTGTTGACCCCCTCAAAGAATTCTTGTAGATGGGTGAGGCATGATTTCCCTTTACAAAAACCATGTTGATTCTTCCCCAACAAATTATGTTCATGTATGTGTCTGGCAATTTTGTTCTTTCTTTAAGAAAGGGGAAAGCCTGTCAGTTTGACATCTGTAGTATACAAGGTCTTGGAAAAAAATTTGAAGTAGTCAAGGACATTGAGGTCAATGGTAATTGGGACAAAATATAACATGGTTTTACAAAAAGCAGATCGTGCCAAACCAACCTGATCTCCTTCTTTGAGAAGGAGATTTTTTTAGACAGAGGAAATGCATGGATCTAATTTACCTTGATTTCAGTAAGGCATTTGATACAATTCCACATGGGGAGTTATTAGCTAAATTGGAAAAGATGGGGATCAATATGAAAACTGAAAGGTTGATAAGGAACTGGTTAAAGGGGAAACTACAATGGGTCGTACTGAGAGGTGAATTGTCAGGCTGGAGGGAGGTTACTAGTGGAGTTCCTCAGGGATCAGTTTTGGGATCAATTTGATTTAATCTTTTTATTACTGGCCTTGGCACAAAAAGTGAGAATGTGCTAATAAAGTCTGTTGATGACACAAAGCTGGGAGGTATTGCTAACACAGAGAAGGACTGGGATATCATACAGGAAGCTCTGGATGACCTTGTAAACTGGAGTAATAGGATGAAATTTAATAGTGAAAAGTGCAAGGTCATGCATTTAGGGATTAATAACAAGAACTATTGTTATAAGCTGGGGAGGCATCAGTTGGAAGTAACAGAGGAGGAGAAGGACCTCAGAGTATTGGTTGATCACAGGATGACTATGAGTCGCCAATGTGATATGGCTGTGAAAAAAGATAATGCGGTCTTGGGATGCATCAGGTGAGGTATTGCCAGTAGAGACAAGGCGGTGTTAGTACCATTATACAAGGCACTGGTGAGACCGCATCTGGAATATTGTGTGCAGTTCTGGTCTCTCATGTTTAAGAAGGATGAATTCAAACTGGAGCAGGTTCAGAGAAGGGCTACTAGGATGATCCGAGGAATGGAAAACCTGTCATATGAAAGGAGACTCAAAGAGCTTGGCTTGTTTAGCCTAACCAAAAGAAGGCTGAAGGGAGATATGATTGCTCTCTATAACTATATCAGAGGGATAAATACCAGGGAGGGAGAGGAATTATTTAAGCTCAGTACCAATGTGGACACAAGAACAAATGGATATAAACTGGCTATCAGGAAGTTTAGACTTGAAATTAGATGAAGGTTTCTAACCATCAGAGGAGTGAAGTTCTGGAACAGCCTTCCAAGCAGAGGGGGGGGCAAAAGACATATCTGGATCCAAGACTAAGCTTGATAAGTTTATGGAGGGGATGGTATAATGGGATAGCCTAATTTTGGCAATTAATTCGTCTTTGACTACTAGCAGTAAATATGCCCAATGGCTTGTGATGGGATGGGATCTGAGTTACTTCAGAGAATTCTTTCCTGGGTATCTGGCTGGTGAGTCTTGCCCACATGCTCAGGGTTTAGCTGATCACCATATTTGGGGTTGGGATGGAATTTTCCTCCAGGGCAGAGGCCCTGGGGGGTTTTCGCTTTCCTTTGCAGCGTGGGGCACAGGTCACTTGCTGGAAGGTTCTCTGCACCTTGAAGTCTTTAAACCATGATTTGAGACTTCAATGGCTCAGACGCACGTTTGATACAGGAGTGGGTGGGTGAGATTCTGTGGCCTGCATTGTGCAGAAGGTCAGATTAGATGATCATAATGGTCCCTTCTGAGCTTAAAGTCTATGATTCTATAGTTTCAACCAGTTTGCTTGGTTCTGAAGTCAGGCTTGCCTGGCCTGTAATTGCCAGGATCACCTCTAGAGCACTTTTTAAAAATTGGCATCACGTTAGCTATCCTCCAGTCATTTGGCACAGAAGCTGATTTAAATGATAGGTTACAGACTACAGTTAGTAGTAGATCTGCAATTTCTCATTTGAGTTCCTTCAGAACTCTTGGGTGAATACTGTTGTCAGGTGCTACCTGTGGGGTGCTCTGCTCTGTTCAATGTTGATATCAATCGGCTGCGTGTTCCCTCTGTTTGCTGTCCCAGCTCTGCGCAGATAGCTGACACAGCAGATTCTGAGAGAACCCCCAATGACCACACACTCCAGTAAGGTACGAAGGCACTTCTGCCAGGTTTATTGTCAAATGAAGCACAATGATAGTTCCCTCTAGACTTTACTCTACAGGACATAACCTGGCAACGGACTCAGCTCAGTTAGTGGCGAGACTTTTCACTGCCCCCTAGGCTGGACAAAGACACTGCCCCAGGGATGCATTCTTATACACAGGTACAAACAAGTTACACATCACTCCTGACGTATTGAGGTGCAACCCCTCTACGTAGCAAGGTGCAACCCCTCTACGTAATAAGGTTCCATCTCTCACCTTGTACATGTTGGTTCAAACAAAACAACTCTATCCATCATAGTACCCTTTTGGCCCTGTCATTGGGATGGGTCAGCTTGTTCCTTGTTATCTGTGGGGTGTGTACGAGTATGCGAATGTTCTGATATCTGGTGTCCAGTACCTTTTAGGTATGTCTCTTTTTGCAGCATCAGCCCTTTCCTTGCCAGCTTCTGTGAGCAGGGCCTGCCTCTGGCTCACAGCTTAACTTTGCTTTATGTTAGCAAAGTCTTGACCATTATTTTAGTTCAGGTCTTAGGCTTCATACCAGGCCTCTGATATCAAGGTTTATTTCTCAGGACCTCCTCTTCCTACAAATACCATCTGGTCCTGGTGACTTGTTACTGTTTAGTTTATCAATTTGTTCCAAAACCACCTATAATGACAGCTCAAATCTGGGACAGTTCCTAAGATTTGTCACCTAAAAATAATGGCTCAGGTTTGGGAATCTCCCTCACATCCTCCGCTGTGAAGACTGATGCAAAGAATTCATTTAGTTTCTCTGCAATGGTCTTATCGTCCTTGAGTGTTCCTATAGCATCTTGATTGTCCAGTGACCCCACTAGTTGGGGTTTAGCAGGCTGCCTGCTTCTGATGCACTTAAAAAAATGCTATTATTTTTTGAGTCTTTGGCTAGCTGTTCTTCAAATTCTTTTTGGTCTTTCTAATTATATTTTTACACTTCATTTGCCAGCGTTTATGCTCCTTTCTATTTTCCTCACTTCCACTTTTTAAAGCATGTCTTTTTGCCTCTCACAGCTTGTTTTACTTTGTTGTTTAGCCCTGGTGGCACTTTTTTGGTGCTCTTACTATGTTTTTTTTAATTTGTGGTATACATTTGAGTTGAGCCTCTATTATGATGTCTTTAAAAAGTTCCCATGCAGCTTGCAGGGATTTCACTTTTGGCATGTAACTTTTAATTTGTTTCACTAACTTACTCATTTTTGTGTAGTCCCCCTTTCTGAAATTAAATGCTACAGTGTTTGGCTGCTGCATCCCTTCCTGAGGTGATATGTAGCCAGTCAATATGGGGCTAGTTGAAATCCCCCATTATTATTGAGTTTTTTATTTTAATAGCCTCTCTAATATCCCTGATCATTTCACAGCCACTATCACCATCCTGGTCAGGTGGTTGGTAATATACCCCTACTGCTGTATTCTTATTATTAGAGCATGAGATTAGAGATTATATGATGCAGTTTGTTTCATTTAAGATTTGTACCCTGGTATTACTGTGTCCCATTGATTATCCTCATTCCACCAAGTTTCTGTGATGCCTATTATATCTATATCCTCATTTAATATGAGGCACTCTAGTTCACTTGTATTATTTAGATGTCTAGCAGTGGTATATAAGCACTTTAAAAACTTTAAAGCTGTCTGCCATTACATGATGTAATTGAATGGTCTGTTTTCATTTGACTGTTTCTCATCAGATCCTACCTGTATTTTATCATCTTCCATCCTCTCCTCCTTACTAGGGCATAGAGAAGCTCTGTCAATAGATCCTCCTCTAAGGGATATCTCTGTCTGACTCGCATGCTACTCTGCACCTGTCAGCTTTCCCTTTTACTTTTGACATAAGATACCTGTGCCTCATTTCCTCATCTGTAAAATGGGAATAATACCATCCCTTTGTTTCACACAGGTGTTGTGAAAATTACTCATTTCTTATGAAGTACTAAGTTGCTGCAGGGACGAGCGCCCTAGAAAAGAAGATGAGGAAATTAATTCTCTCTTTGGAGCAGGGTTTGAATAGTACACAGTAAATAAGACCTGGGGCCACAAATAGAAACAATGAGAATAAAATAAAATTTGGAATATCTGCTCCTTAAGTGAGCAGTGTTCATCCTATGCACTGAAAGATGTAGCGGTCCATATGCTAGCAGGGGAAGTAGCATATGAGCATGCAATTAAAGACTTATGTCTGCACACAAGGGGAGCGAATTACGCTTGCACATGAAACCTTAGGTTCTGGCATTTTGTAACTTTTGCATATTTGACTTTGCAAATGTAACGTTCTTTCAACATAGCGCTTTGACTGTAAATTCTTAGGTCTTAAAAAAGCAAGCTGAAAAAACCCATTCTGTCATAGTGAACCATACTGACTTCCACATGGTTCACCAGTGGAGCATTTAGATCCAAAGCACGGACCTCTGCCACTCAAGCTAATGGAGTAATAGCAATAGAAGGTTGTCCTCCTCTGTGTGGGCCAAGCACTAGAGGGAGATGAGGCACACATTTTGCCAGTGGGTTTTAGTCATTTGTTGACAGCGGATGGGTGCTGACTCCGAAATCCTGGATTCTAATCCAAGTTCTGAGGGGAGAACATTCTAGTGCTTATACACTTTTACTGCTGGCTTCTCCAGGCTGTCCCAGTCCTGGTTTTCCTGCATCAGCTCTTGTTCTCCTGCGCTCAGTTCCAGAGCCCTGACACTACAGTGACTGCTGCCTACAAGGAGGTGCAATTGCAAGGTCAGTCCTATTCAGCTTCTGCATTCCTGGCCTGGGCTGTACCAAGTGCAAACAGTATCTTAGGAGAACTTAGCTGCCAAACTGTCTCTACTGAGCATGTGCTAAAAAGATTTTCAGAGGCTCTTACCTTTGCCGCATTTGAGCAGGTTTTCACAGGAATGGCAAAAGACACATCCCTTACAACAGGACAATGCCACCTCCTCCTGGCCAAATTTCACATCAGTGCCAAAAAGCATTGAGGTGTTGAAGTGCTGC
This sequence comes from Mauremys reevesii, assembly GCF_016161935.1. Lineage (NCBI taxonomy): Eukaryota > Metazoa > Chordata > Testudines > Geoemydidae > Mauremys > Mauremys reevesii. Next base: position 129,590,374 of record NC_052623.1, on the reverse strand, counting down.
ACACTTCAGGTGCCCACTGCAGTGCTGCTCCTGTCCTCTGCCTTGGAGCCCCTGGCCAGCAGCTCCCAGGTGCCTCCTTGCTGAATGGGGGGGAGGGGAGGCTCTGATGTCAGTGTCCTGCCCCCCACCTCTGTACCCCATCTCCACTGAGGGGGACACAATAGGGCTCACGAGTGGGATAGAGCTTGCTGGCTACTGCTGCTGTCTGAACAAGCAGATTTCAGACTGAGTGCTGATCTACTTAAATCGGCAGCGCGTGCGTGTGTGTGTGTGTGTCTCTCTCTCACACACACACACAAACACACACACTTGTATTGTTGTTACTTCTTGATACTTCCTGTAATGCACATATATTCTCTGTAACTTTATTCTTTCAAAGTGTGTTATAGATTTTTGACTGGTCTGTGCATTTCCTAATTTTTATTTCTCTCTTATGCTTAAATTTAATTCTTTGAGTAGCGAGTTCTAAGATGCCTAACCTGTCCTGGCTGACATAATTATCTCTATGGTAACTTTTTAAAAATATATATTATATCTAGGTTTTTTGTTTCTACTGGTGGTGCACATCCACACAACAAAATTCATTCTGGGAATACTGGCTATAAGAATTTCTTAATGTGAGTGAAACAATGTGTTTTTCTAATCTTGTTCTGAGAAGTGGTTGAACTGCTGTACCTGAAATAAAAAAGAAAAGAAAACACCAGCCTGATGCATACACCGAGCATAGAAAATTTCAACCCAAACAGTTAGTGTGACAATGTTATAGGTAGCTGAAATCAGGGTCTTAAAATAGAAAGTGTCAGGCAACTTTAATAATAGGTGGCCCTACCTGCGCCACCTATGGGCATGTCTACATGGCGATGATAAACCCACAGCTAACCCACATCAGCTAACTCAGGCTTGCAGGGCTCAGACTCTAGGGCTGAAAACTTGTGTAGACGTTCAGGCTCGGGCTGAAGCCTGAGCTCTGGGATCCTGCGAGGGTGGAGGGTCCCGGGGCTCAGGCTCCAGTTTCAGCCTGAACATTTACAAAGCAATTTTTAACCCTGCAGCCTGAGACCTGTGAGCCTGAGTCAGCTGATGCAGGCTAGCCACATGTGGCTGTGCTGTATAATGATGGTTTGTCCTAGCAAATGTAACTCTATAGCCTGCTATTCATGTAAAGGGCTAATCTTTTTCTGAATACTGCTAAATTATTAGCCTCTATCTTATGTCCTATTACATATTACTTATGTGTGCTGTATGAAAAGAAGTGCCTCTTTTCAGTTTTAATTTTTTTCCCCTTCAGTTTCATGAGGTGCTTCCTTGTACAGGTGATATTCAGAAATATGAAAGGAGCGTTTTACTGGTCTTCTCTATGCCATTCATCATTTTTATATTCCTCTTTGTACTCTATTCAGTTAGGTATTAAAATAAGGAAGAACAATGCAGAAGTTCATAGACCTTTTCTAGTGAATAGTGACTCTAGAGTTTGTAATTTTTCTTTAAAATGGGAAAAATTATCTCAATTTACATAAAGACACAAATGTATTCAGTGGTTTTTAAAAATAGCTCTATTGCTACTTTAATGTAGTGTCAGTCTGAGAACCTTTTTTTCTCATTACATTAGACCCAGTACCATATTACAGTAAAAAAGTATTTCCTAGGACTAGAGCAAATGTATTCCTTAATTCTAAATGAATTGACAGTGCTGTATTACAGCTCACGCTTCCATTTTTGTACAGTGAAACAGCTTAACACATAGTAGATCTAAAGTTTATTATACTAATTTGATCCCCCTTTATCATGCCTGTATGAGGCATTTCCTACATTATCAATAGCGCCACACAGTTAAAAAGTGCCATCCTAATTCCTTACTTCATGCTTTCTTATTAAAATATGGGTTAATACAGGGGTTGGCAACCTCTGACATGCGGTTCGCCGTCCCAGGCCAATGTGGGAGGCGGGAAGCTGCAGCCAGCACATCCCTCAACCCGCAGCACTTCCCACTGCCCCCATTGGCCTGAGATGGTGAACCATGGCCAGTGGGAGCTGTGGTCCATTGAACATGCCGATGCGGCAGATAAGCAAACTGGCCTGTCTCACCAGGGTGCTTACCCTGGCGAGCCGTGTGCCAGAGGTTGCCGACCCCTAGATATGTTCTTGAAAAGAGCTGTTAATGTACCACCTGACCCTTATAGCAGCTGTATCATAACACATCACTGTTCATTTTTCAAAGTTTAGACTATTTTAATTTTTTATCATTTGTAATTCCCCCTCCCTGTTTCTAAATCTCCTGGATGTTGCTGATATAAAGATGCTCACTCTTTGTAGTTTCCAAAAGATGAAGGTATAAAGGAAACACCGAATTATTGAAAAAGGAAACAGCTTAGACTGGCAATTCCTTCCAGAAATATCTTGCTAAGGATATATTCGCTTCCATACCCCTCCATTGCTATAGCAATTGGGAGGTTTTAGGGGCACATGTTTGCCTCTGTTCTGGTTTTTGTGCTACTTGAGCTGTGAAAAAAGGCCAAGAAACTTACCCACTGGACAGCTGAAGACTGACATAGAGAAATGGAATCCTTGAGATGAATCAGTCATCATAGCCAGCTCTGAGACACCCATTCTTCCTCCATAAGGGATGGGAAGGTCCAGCGCCATGGTGTACAATACTCCAGAGGGTCTTCTGCAGTTGCAGTTAACAGGCGACTACTGGAGTTGGCATAACTTAAAGCAGCCTTCAGACTACCTTAAAGTTATTCTGGGGGCGGGGGTTACAAGCCCAGGAAAGACCCCTTTCCTCAGCTGCAGCAAGTGTGATCTCTGCTCAGCAGAGAATTCTGGTCCTCATTAAGTATAACTGAAGAGCCAGTTCAAGGCTACAACTTGCTACAGCTTGGCCTGCGTTTTATGTTATAGATTCTAATAAAAAATCTTCTCAAACTCCTTGTCTCCCTAGTGCACATGGATAACACCAATATACTGAGGCCCAAAAGGTAGACTATTTTCAGATCAATAAAGACAATCTGAAGTTGACTGAAATCTGGTTTTGTAATGAGTTACTACACATGATTGAAAATAAGGTATTAATGCAGACCAAAAAATAAACAAATGAGGAAAACTTATTCTATACCAGGTGAAATGGTCCGATCTAGAAAAAACAAAATCCTGGTTAAGGCAAACTGAAATACACTATCAAACCATTCACTGTGATGACAAGTACACCTTTACCCTGATATAACGCTGTCCTCGGGAGCCAAAAAATCTTACTGTGTTATAGGTGAAACTGGGTTATATCCAACTTGCTTTGATCCACCGGCATGTGCAGCCCTGCCCCCCTGGAGTGCGGCTTTACTACATTATATCCAAATTTGTGTTATGTCAGGTCGCATTATATCAGGGTAGAGGTGTAGCAGTTGATTATTACTCTATTAAAATACAATCATTTTTCCGTTCATTATTTAACTTTGAATGAAAACTGGCAGCAAACTTAGCCAATCAGGAGTGCCCTTGACAGTATATTTTTTATCAATGCCTAATGCAATGGGCATTGTCCATGACTGGGGCCCTGATGCATTTAGAAATTACTCATTGTCATAGTAAGTAGGCACCAAAACAAATGGTGCTCAAAAATTAGCACCCAGGGTCTATTTAATCAAATAGGATAATGCTAAATAAGTTCAGGTGCCTTTCAGGCTAATGAAACTGGCATGGGAACACATCTCTGGGCATGTTAAAGAACAACAGAGAAGAAAGTTTTGGTTCTAGATGAGAATTGTTAGTCAGGGTTTTGCTTCAGACCCATCTCTTTTAGAGATTTAGTGCACCATCACAGGGGTTTTATTTTTCTTGGAACTTCAAGCACACCTCAGCATATATTGTAAGTTTCTTTTTGCAGTGCCACTGTGATCCACAAGGCAATATTAAATCAGTCCCTTAAAGCACAAGAAAATTATCCCTGCTGTAATCTGAGCATTGGACTAAAAGCAGTAGCTCTACTTCTTGAGCTGTCGGAGTATTTCCAGTAACTGGCAATAGTACTAGTGCATATGTTCTCAGCAGAGGTACCTACCCACTGGAGAGCAAAACTGTCACAATATATTCCTAGGTAAAGTGAAGTTTGAGCAGCAAACTTTTAACCCATTTTAAAGTCCTTGTCCAGTGCTCCTATGAATTGTCACTCACAGCCAAAGACCCAAAGTTTTGTGATGGATCATTTAAACAGAATTTTGCTAGAGCTTGAAACTATACCTTAATGTCACTATCTGCTCCATAAAGAGCATAAAGAGTATCCATAGAAAGGCTGTTTCTGTATGTCTTTCTACTGAAATGTGCTTTTTACTATGCAGTCAAATCTTCCTGCAGACACATGCATTTGATCTGATAGATTTTTAGATATGGAAATTTGTTATAAAGCCTATTTTCAAGTACATAGATTTGCAGTAGTTAATAAACATCCCTCCTCACTTTAGCCATTATTCGTACTATTGATATTTATTTGCCTGTGGAAGATGATGGATGTCAAAACAATACATTGTATGTTGTTTAATTCATTAAAACTTTACTTATTTTAATAAACTGACTTGGCAGTAGAACAAAGGAAATATGTAATTTCGGTTTAGAATGAGATTTAAAAAATGAGTGAAGCTTTTGAGGTAAAATATTTACTATGTAAGATACAATGAACAACACAATTTGTATAAGAGGTCTGGGGAGAAAAGGGTGGTGCCACTTTGGTTTTGTTCTGTAACTTTTTTTTCTCTCTCTCTTTCTAATCTTTGCTGTATGTCTACACTACAAGACTATTTCGAATCAACTTAATTCGAATTTGTGGAATCGACCTTATGAAGTCGAAGTTGTGTATCCACACTAAATACACTAGTTCGACTGTGTGAGTCCACAGTAACGGGGCCAGTGTCGACTTTGGGTGCACTGTGGGAAGCTATCCCACAGTTCCCGCACTCCCCTGCCCCCATTCGACTGGGATTTCCCAATGCATGCTGGGGAAAAATGTGTCGAGGGTGGTTTTGGGTAACTGTCATCATTGAACCATCAATCACGCCCTCCTCCCTGAATCTGTTCATGCACTTTTCTGCTCAGTGACAGCACGGGCGCCACAGCACTTTGAGCACGGATCCCGCTGCAGTTATGGCACCTCTTCCACAGTCAGCTGCTGAGAAATAGGGCTACTTTTCAATGGTGCTGCGAGCACTGGTGGACCATGGGGACGTTTTACCAACATCAACGATGAACTCTGGTCTGTTTAGACGCCTGCAGGAAGGTAGTTTCTTCCCGGACCACAAAATAAGTCTTGGGGATGTGCAGATGCCTATAGTGATGGACCCAGCCTACCCGCTAATGCCCTGGCTCGTGAAGCTCTGTGCAGGCGCCTTGCACAGCGACAAGGAACTCTTCAAGTACCAGCGAGCAGTGAGCAGCGTGACCTGTGACTGTTCAGTTTCTTTACAGAGAAGCTGAACCTGCCCCTGTTTCTTTACCAAGTTACTGTTGACTAGCATCTGCAGTTACATACCCAACTTCCAACACACGTTTAAAAATAAAATACATGTTCCACTGTAACTTTACAAAGGTTTCTTTATTGATGACTTTGCGTTACAGGGTTGAAACTGGGACATGGACTGTGCAGTGATGTAAAGACCGCCTGTAAACTCGAGGAATGACAGGCTCCTGCTCCCAGAGCGGTCTGCAGTGCCGGTCTGGATGTTTCAACGGAGCCTGCCATCCTTCCTTTTTGGGACTCTGTGTGCGGGGGCTATGTGGCCTTTTGGCGGGGGAGGACGGATACAGATTCCTCTGCTGCGTGGCTTTGTGGTCCAGGACAGGGACCGTTGCATGAGATCTGTAACCCCCCTCCCCCGCTACAAAGTCACGTACCCCCCCACCCACACAGAACCTGCAAACCACCTCCCATACCGCCCAGGGTGCCTACTGACTGCAGTATGTGTGTGACCTGCTGCTGATCCTGCCCCCATGTCTGTACCCTGGTAAAGGTGATTGTCCTGTCCAATTACCAACCCCCTTCCCCACCTTCAAACACAGTCTCCTCTAAAAGAACATGACGGAAACAGTAATTAACAGAAAAGTATTTTTTATTATCAACTAGACCGTTAGGGGATGAAACTGGGATGGGGGCTTGGGTGTGGCGGGAAGGAAAGGACTTCTCAAAATTTAGGGTATGAGAGCTTTTGGGTACTTGAGCACTCTGCTGGGGTGCAGTGACAGTTTTCACGGCCTCTGGGGCCCCCCCTTCTGGTTATTTTGGGTGCGGGGGGTATGGGACTTGGTGGCGGGGGCGGGCGGTTGCAGATACACTGCAGGGGGGCTCTGTCGTCCTGCCTGCAGTCCTGCAGAACATGCACAAGGCGCCGGAGCATGTCCGTTTGCTCCCTCATTAGTCCAAGCAGCGTTTGAGTCACCTGCTTGTCTTCCTCACGCCACCTCTCCTCTGTGTGAGCGCTGGTACAGAGAGAGGGTCTCTCCACTGGCTCTGCTGGCCCGCCTCGTCTCGGGAGCACCCCATAAGTTCAGCGAACATCTCGTCCCGTGTCTTTTTCTTTCGCCGCCTAATCTTTGCCAGCCTCTGTGAGGCAGGTCTGGAGACAGTCGAAGCTGTGTGATGGGAAAAAGGGAGTGAATTCCTTGCAAAGATACATTTTTGTGAACAATGAACACAGTCTAGTCTGTCTCTGTGAATTCTGGGTTGAGATCCCAGTGCCTGATGGGGCAAAAACCATTTTCGCGGGTGGTTCTGGGTAAATGTCGTCAGTCATCCCTTCCTCCGGGAAAGCTACAGCAGACAATAATTTCAAGCCCGTTTTCCCTGGATTGCCCTGGCAGATGCCACAGCGTGGAAACCATGGAGCCTGTTTTGCCTTTTGTGCCTGTCACCGTATGTGTACTAGATGCCGCTGACAGAGGCGGTCCAGCAGCGCTACAGCAGCATGCTTTTGCTTTTGCATGACAGCAGAGATGGTTACCAGCCATACTGTATCATCTATAAATTGGTAATAAGATGGGCATGGTTACCAGTCCTTTGCACTGCACCATTTGCTGCTGTCATAAGTGCCCCTGGCTGCTCTTAGCCAGGGCTTAAAAAATTGGGAATGACTCCCTGAGTCAATCCCTCCATTTTGGTATCTAAAAATAGAATCAGTCCTGCCTAGAATATGGGCAAGTGTACTAGAGAACCACTGTATCAGAGAACCAGAGAGCACAGCTGCTCTGTGTCAGATCCTGCATAGATTATGAGCTGTATGCTATTCACAGGGGGTGCTCCTGCAACAACCACACCTGTTCATTCCATTCTTCCCCAGCCTTCCTGGGCTACCATAGCATTGTCCCCCCACTTGTGTGATGAAGTAATAAAGAATGCAGGAATTAGACACAGTGACTTGTTAGTGAGAAATGAGTGGAAGGCAGCCTCCAGTTGCTATGATAGTCCAGATAGGACATTAAGGAGTGTGGAGGAGAGGAGCCCAGCATCCTGCTGCTAGTCCAGGGGCAATTGAATCTTTTCTTTACACATGAAGGGTGGGGCTGATGAAGCTCAGCCCCTGTTGCTATGATGAAGACGGTTACCAGCCATACTGCACCATCTACCATGAAAATTAGGTTCACCTGACACTGGGGACCTGACAGATGCTAGTCGGCATGGTTACCAGTCCTTTTGCACTGCCCCATGTGCCAATAGGCTGATGATGACGATGGATATCAGTCATATTGTACCGTCAGCCACCCATGGCGGGGGGGGAGCAAGGATATTGGTGTTGAGTGCTGCAGCATCGCGTCTATCTGCAGCATTCAGTAAAGATTGACATGTAAAAGAGTCAACAGAGGATTGTTTTCCCTTTCACTTCTGGGGCCTGACCCACCACGGACACTGTGTTTGACCCTAGAAGCATTTGGAGCTCAGCCAAGAATGCAAATGCTTTTCAGAGACTGCAGGAACTGTGGGATAGCTTGAGTCCTCCAGTCCCCCCTCCCTCCATGAGCGTCCATTTGATTCTTTGGCGCAGCGTGCTGAGTAGATTTTTAAAAATACTTTGGACCAGACGTAATTAGATGCAGGAGTCTCCCTGAGGACGGTCACTGAAGGAGATAGAGAGCGCATGCTGCGTGAAAGCCAGCACAAACCAGGGCCCTATGCAGCTGTGCTCAGGAGACAATGCTCCTGAGTACCTCATCGGAAAAGTGTGCAACCATGGAGCACCCAATAAGGCAGCTCTCCCAGGAACCTTCTGAGGCTTTTACCTCCAGGAGAGCTGAGATCTCCCAGGAGGATTTCTGTTCTATCCCCATATATAGCGAGGCCTCCTTTTCACATACTTCAGATTCCTGTTATATTAAGAATAAAAGTTTACATGGTTAAAGCACTTACCGACAGCTCCTTCCCCTGATTCAGGATCTGGATTAATGGCTGGGATGGTTGGTAGGGGATCTCTGTGACGGTGATGCAGAGATCCTGGCTGTCGAAACCAGCCTCCACAAACCCTTCCTCATCTTTCCCGTCCGCGAACATCGCCGAGGAACTGGCCGTCGACACTGTCCCATCGTCAGAGTCCATGGTCACTGGTGGGGCAGTGGTGGCAGGCTCTGTAGCGTCCGTTTGCCGCTTTGATTTTTTGGTAGCCTTGTCTGGGGTCCTTGATTTTCACGCCGCGCCTGTGCATCCCGCCTGTATCCTCTGTCTCTCATGGCTTTGGAGACCTTCTCGTAGGTCTTTGCATTCCGCGATCAGATCCAAGGTGCAGTGTGGGATAGCTCCCGGAGCTAGTAAGTTCGATTTGTATCCACATCTAGCCTAATTCGACATAGTCATGTAATTAAATGGCTTCCTGGTGTGGTAAATTTGAATTAAAGTCCTAGTGTAGACCAGGCCTAAGCGTGGCCAGAGCTGTGCCTGGGCATTCTTTGGTATGTGAAGATTTAAACATGGACTGAAAGGTGTATTAAGAAAGGAAGCACAAATAAATCTCAAACTTTTCTGCGAAAATAATAAAGACATGCCATACAAAAAATTAAGTTGAAGGGGGGAAGGGGGAGCGTGAAAGTATCAGACGTAAAATGTCTAGTAAGTATGCTTAAAACATCTACAGGAAGCAATATGATTATTTCTATAGCTTCATAGATATGCATGGTGCTTTTCAGACAATTTAAAAACAGAGGTCTTTGCCACAAGAACTTCAAATCTAAAACAGATCAAGGAAAGCAGAGTGTAATGGAGTTGGGGAGGAAGGAAGAGTAGAGTCAGGATTTGTTATAATTTATTATATATTTTACATCACTCAGAAATGTGCTAGGCACTTAAATGAAAGATATAGTCCCTGCCCAGAAGTGAACATGTCAAAATTATAGGAAGAGGATATATTACAGCAGTACAGTAAGTTACTTGATTACAGCTTGTGTGCCTCTAACTTGTTTTGTTTAATAGGTTTTTATTCCCATGTTTGCACTAAATAAGGATCTTAATGAGAGTGAATATTAATGACTTGTTTGTTGTGGATAGAAAGTCACCTCTTTTCTATGCATAGGGGTCATAAAACTGGTTCCAGTCCAGCAGGGAGGAAAGGAATCCTATTCCAAGTACTTTCTGGTCCGTGTCCCCCCCGCCCCCAAAAAAAAACAACAACAAAAAAAAACAGATGATGAAGAGCAATATTAGCTCTCAGGTGTCTAAAGAAATACCTGAAACAGCAGAAATTCAGGATTGTGCCCTGACAGCTATAATTCCCTCTCTAGATTATGGGGAGTGCTTTCCAACTCTTGACCTGCAGGACACGTATTTACATGTCACAATTCATTCCTCTCACAAGAAGTTTCTTCATTCCATAGTTGACCACAACCTCTTCCAGCACCATGTGCTCCCCTTTGGCCTGTCCTCTGCTCCAAGGGTATTGTCAAAGACCATAGCACCATACACCAACTAAGGATAATCCTCTCCCCAGATCTTGATTTAGTGGCTGATCTTATCAAGAGGTTCTATTGGCAGTACAAATGACAAGATCTCTATTCCACATTTTAGGTCTCCAACTCAATGTTAAAAAGTCTGCCTTGAAACCAGTAAAGTGGATAGATTTCATAGGAGTGTCTCTGGAAGCCATGAAGCCTACGGATGGAGAGGTTTGTGATCCTAAAAAATATATATATATATCTCACTTCAGGAATTCAGATAAGACCTCAAACCACAGCAAGAAATTGTCTCCAGCTATTAGATCGTATGGAAGCTTATGTCTTCATAATCCAATATGCCAGATTACATTTTTAATGCTTCCAGGGATGGCTCAGGACAGTTTATTAACCGAACAAGCACAATCTGGACAAGCAGATGTCTGTTACCCATTGGATTCTGGACTAATTCAACTAGTGGAAGGACCCATCCAAGGTCTGTGCAGAAGTCCCCTTTGTTCAAGTTCTTCCTACCATTGTTATAACAGGAGACATCTCTCTTAGGGTGAGGGATGCACATCTAGAGTTGTAAAAGCAGCAAAAAATCCTGTGGCACCTTATAGACTAACAGACGTATTGGAGCATGAGCTTTCGTGGGTGAATACATGCATCCGACGAAGTGGGTATTCACCCATGAAAGCTCATGCTCCAATACGTCTGTTAGTCTATAAGGTGCCACAGGACTCTTTGCTGCTTTTACAGATACAGACTAATACAGCTACCCCTCTGATACTTGACATCTAGAGTTGCACAGTATCCAGGGCAAATGGTTGTCCTAAGAGTGTCTTACCAACCTTTTAGAGTTGAGAGCAGTCAGAAATACTTGCATTCACTTCCTTCACCTGATCAGAGCCAAATCTCTAGATATCTTGATATACAATGTGACCTACATGTTTTGCCTCAACTCTCAGGGCAGGACATGCCCCACTTCCCCCATCCTTACTTTGTGCCAAAGCGATAAAACTCTGGAACTGGTACATATGCAATCAGATAGTCATCTCAGCTTCTTAACTCCCAGGTATACATAACACCACAGCTGATGACCTCAGCAGGTACTTCTCCCAAAATTACAAATGGGATTTGGGATTTCTATCCTTGGGGTTTTCCAGAAGTGGAGCTTTTTCAGCCCCTGCCAACACAAAGTGCAAGACATTTTGGTCAAGGGGGGATTAGATTGTCCACCACCAGGGAATGTCTTCCTTATTTCATGGACAAGAAGTCTTCTTTATGTATACACACAAAAAACATTACTTTTGAAAGTACTGAACAAGATCAAACAAGACAGGCTGAAAGTCATTTTAATTGCACTGACTTGGCTGAGACAAATTTGATATTCTTGCCTCATTTGACTTGCTTCTCTTCTATCACTGAGACATCCAATCAGTTGCCATCCATCGTCTCAGAATGACAATACAATTTTTCACCCAAATCTTGAAGTTCTGCAACTCCAGATCTGGCTTCTTGATGGTTCTCAGGGATAGACACTTCCTGTTCAACAGAGGTACAACAAATATTGTTAAACAGCAGAAAAACCTCGACATGAAATACTTTCAGAAATGGAAGAGATTTCACATTTGGTGTACCTATCAACAAGTCTTTCCTGTTCATTCTTTTCTTTCCACCATCTTGGACTACATATGGGAATTAAAGAGAACAGGTCTCGCTATGCGTTCTGTCAAGGTTCACTTGATAGCTATACAGCTTTTCACTCATTTGCAGATGATTTTTCAATTTTTGCTCACCCTAAAATGTCAAGATTCCTCAGGTGACTAATGAATCTTTTCCAACAGATTAGGGGACTTCAATATGGGACTTCAATTTTGTTCATAATTGCCTTGTGAAACACCCTTTTTAAGGGTATTCACTGCTCCACCCTTCCATGACAACAGTTTCTTTAGTGGCCATCACTTCTGCCCAGAGGATCAGACAACTGGGGGTTTTAATTGTAGACCCTCTTTTACAGTGTTTTTCAAGGAAAAGATATTGTTGCTATCACATCCAAAGTTTCTGCCTAAGGTTTCTTCTGAATTTCATATTAGCCAGAGCATTCATCCTTCCAGTCTCCCCTTCCCCCAAACCACATCAGACTAGGCAGGAATCTGCTTTCCATACTGTATTGAATCTGTATGTCAGAAGGGCGTTTGCCTTCTATCTGAACAGAACCAAATCTTTCTGAAAGTCTCCCAGACAGGTTGTTTCAACTGCAGACTAATCCAAGAGATTCACAGCCTAAACCCAGAGACACTCAAGTAGTAGCTCTTGGTGTACTATTTCTTGTTATGATTCTGCCAATATTGAACTTCTTTCTAGAGTATGTTAGCCTATTCCTCAAGATCTCAATCTATTTCTATGGCATTACTCAAGGATGTTAATTTTGCTGAAATTTGCATAGCTGCAACTTCGGTGCATGCTTTCTCCAACCACTATGGTTAGTGCATGTCTCAAAATCAGATGCTACAATTGACAATTCAATTCTATCTTCAGTATTAGGCTTTGTTCTGAAGCTTCTTCCTCCCTGTGGGGATACTGCTCAGGAGTCACCTGAAGTGGAGCACTCACAGGGACACTATTCAAAGAAAAAGGAGAGGTTACTCACCTTGTGCTGTAACTGAAGTTCTTTGAGATGTGTCCTCCAATGGGTGCTCCACTAACCATCCTCCTTCCCCTCCACTTCAGAGGCTCCTCTGCAGAGCTCTGTGGGAGAGAAGGTGGTTCACCCATGGAGCCATTATATGACATATTGGGCTGCATTAGTAAGAGCATTGCCAGATTGTGGGAAGTGATTATTCCCCACTATTCGACACCGGTGAGGCCACCTTTGGAGTATTGTGTCCAGTTTTGGGCCCTCCACTGCAGAAAGGATGTGGACAAATTGGAGATAGCCCAGCGGAGGGAAATGAAAATTATTAGGGGACTAGGGCACATGATTTATGAGGAGAGGCTGAGGGACTGGGTTTATTTAGTTTGCAGAAGAGAAGAGTGAGGGGGGATTTAATAGCAGCCTTCAACTACCTAAAAGGGGGGTTCCAAAGAGGATGGAGCTAGGCTGTTCTCTGGTGGTAGCAGATGACAGAAGAAGGATCAATGGTCTCAAGTTGTAGTGGGGGAGGTCTAGGTTTGATATTAGGAAAAACTATTTCACTAGGAGGGTGGTGAAGCACTGGAATGGTTATTTAGGAAGGTGATGGAATCTCCATCCTTAGAGGTTTTTAAGGCCCGGCTTGACAAAGCCCTGGCTGGGATGATTTAGTTGGTGTTGGTCCTGCTTTGAGCAGGGGGTTGGACTAGATGACCTCCTGAGGTCTCTTCCAACCCTAATCTTCTATGATTCTATAATCCTCAGGATGTGTAGAGTGTGCGCACTTGGTGAATGGGCACTGCTACCAAAAAATCTCTGATCAAAGGTGCAGGGGGCACATCTGTTCCTGAAATGTGTTGCCTAATTTAGGATGTTGTTATTATTTTAGATAATATGGGTTATAGGGATTGCCAATTAATCTGATCAGAAGCCAATAAGGTTCTTGTTCCAGAATCAGGCTACATAGAGTTTGCAAGGACCCTCGGGATGTATGACAAGGATGCTCACACTGAGACAAATGTAGCCTTAAAGTCTTGGATTGAGATAAATGGAATTATAATCAAATTGTAATCAAATGGTAAAATAATCTGAGTTACAAAGGCAATAATATTGTTCTTGTGATATTATTTACTATACTATAAAGCTTTTGATTAATATACTCACATCCTTCCTTGATAACCTGGGGTAGGACACTACCAAATTTACGGCCATGAAAAATGCATCAGACTATGAAATCTGGTCTCCTACTGTGAAATCTGGTCTTTTGTGTGCTTTTACCCTCTCCTATACAGATTTCACGGGAGAGACCAGCGTTTCTCAAACTGGGGGTCCTGACCCAAAAGGCGGTTGTGGGGAGTCACAAGGTTATTTTAGGGGGGTCAATGTATTGTCACCCTTACTTCCACTCTGACTTCAGAGCTGGGCAGCTGGACAGTGGCGGTGGTTGGCCAGGTGACCAGCTCTGAAAGCAGCACTCCGCGAGCAGCAGCGCAGAAGTAAGGGTGGCAATACCATACCATACCTTCCTTACTTCTGCGCTGCTGCCTTCGGGGCTGGGCAGCCAGAGAGTGGCAGCTGTTGACTGAGAGCCCAGCTCTGTAGGCAGCAGTGCAGAAGTAAGAGTGATAATACCATACCACGCCATCCTTACTTCTGTGCTGCTTCTGCTGGTGGCGGCTCTGCCTTCAGAGCTGGGCTCCCGACCAGCAGCTGCCACTCTCCAGCTGCTCAGCTCTGATGGCAGCACCACCAGCAGAAGCACAGAAGTAAGGGTAGCAGTAAGGTAATCCCCCCCCTACAATAACCCTGAGAACCCCCAACAAGTCCTTTTTGGGTCAATTACAACACTGAAATTTCAGGTTTAAATAGCTGAAACCATTAAATTTACAATTTTTAAAATCCTATTACTGTGAAATTGACCAAAATGGACCGTGAATTTGGTAGGGCCCTACCTGGGGGTACGAGACAAAAGACCAGCCTTGTCTCTGGCATGCCAAAAGAGTTCAGGTCCAGGTTCCTCAATTCTTGAGTGGGAGGTGGAGAGTTAAGGACACGCTAAAGAGCTGAGAGGTATAGAAGACTACAGAGGCTAACGTAGAGTTTTACTTAATACTTAATTGTAAGTTTTAAGTCAGTTAGTTAACAGACTAATCGCCTAATAAACAAAAGAATAATCAACAAAGAACTAAGGCTGAAGAAGCCTCCTTGGCATGGTGGTTACCCCTCTTGTAAAGCTTGAACACTTGAGCCCTCCTTCTATGTCGAAACTTAGTTTCCTCACCCAGAGAATGTTGGGGTACGCTTACTCTAGGCTGGCATGTTTGTACATATTGATGACACATATATATTAATGACATTAGCTCATTCTCACATTGGTTATTTTTATCCTACCCAGTTTTTTTGGTTCTTTCCAAGTTCTTTGTGGTGTACCTGTTAAGTTTAAAAGGGGGTATGAACCTAGGTAGACCCCAAACCGACCTATTTCAATGTATTTTATATCTATCTATGTTAAAGGTTACAACCATATATGGACCTGATGCTTTAGCTCATCACCAGCTATCTAGGTGAAAGGTTCCAAACATATATACACTAACTTTGTGTTACAGCCAAAACATACTCTAATATCAATCTATAAACCTATTATAATAAAACATAATCAAACCCATGAGAAAAGATATTTAGGCAAGCAAGCAGGCTAGCCTTAGAGACTACAAGTGGAGCTGCCATAGTGGTACACATCTCAAAGAACCCCACTTACTTCACAAGGTGGGTAACCTCTCCTTTTCCTATGTAGGTAGGTATATATAAGGTTTGAGGTAAGAAAGATAGGAAAGCAGGCAAGATTGGTGAAGTAGAACAGTTTAACATGAGTGATATAACATTCACCTTGAAAACAGTTTCCTTAGGGTTATAGGTGATAGACATTCCAGTTACAGGATTCTATTCTAACTTTAGAGTACAAAATGTGCAGGTCCATCAAATGGAGAGCATTTAGTTTGTTTTTTTAATGTTAAATTATTATTAACAGTTAAAAATAGAAATATAATGAATAAATTTTGTATTATCCTAGGACCAAATGCATGCACAGTGTTTGTATAAACAACTCCATTTGTAATTATTGAATTTTGCTGTTCAGTCCAAATGTGCCTATTTTCTATAATTATAAATATTCAGAACTGTTATTTTTCTGATTTCAAACTGTTAATGAAAATTTATTTAATCAATCATTAAAATCTGAATGGGGGAGAAACTCTGCTTATTAGCCTTCTGATCAATTTAACACAGTGTTCCCCTCCCATTGAAATTTAGAACAATTCAACCCATTCATTGCTTTTTTCTCTCTAAATCTTCTTGGTTGATTTTAGGTTGGCAGTACTTCGAGGAGCTAAAAAAACAAAAGCTTCAAGATTATGGAACCAACTAGTGAGTTTTAGAACGTGTGTTATCCAAAAGTTTTTCCCCTTGCACATTTTTATTAGTAATAAGAATGCACTATATCATGTGATATAAAAATGCAAACCACCTTGAAACCATGCTTGAGTCACTATATAGAAACACAGTTGCCAGAAAGTTATTACATTTACTGGCTCCTTTTAACTGCTCAACTTTAAAGAAACCCAAGCTTTATTTTCTTATTTCATTTTGGAAGTACTTATTTTATGTTCAAGTTGTAGTGTGTTTCTTTGTTGCCCTGAAGGCTACATTCAGTGGAATTCAAATCTGTTTATTTTATCAGGAAATCCTTGATCTATACATATCATTCTCCAGGTGTTCTGGCAAGAACAGCAATAAATTACAGACTGAAACAATATGTTCATAAAGCAATATAAAAATGCCATGAACAGAAAACAGACCAAAGCCTACCAAAAATGAAAAAAGGCCTTATCATGCTGGCAGGTTTTAATGGATTTCTAGTAACCATGACTAAGTTAGTAAGAGTTCTTAAAGCATGGGGCTGAGGACATAAAGTCATTTTGTCCCATTGATGTCTTTTGTTTGATGTACCCACAGATCCTCATCTTGCAGGCTTGAATTAGAGGAAGTCAATAACTTGGAATGTAACCAGTGACAGTTGGGAAAAACAACCTCCCCCCACCCCATCCCCAAAAAGCCACCACAACCATCAGTAAATCCATCTCTTTTTCTCCAAATTTAGCTAATCCAAATGAAATTTTTCATATCAAATATGTGTATCTGAAATGATGATAGCAGCATCACAATGAGTCATCTACAGCAATCTTTCTCAATCTTTTTTGGTTGGCAACCCCTTATTTGAATTTAGAAATTTTCATTACCCCTTTTACATTTTCTAAAAAAAGAGTGTCAGTGATCATAAGAATATATAATTTTATATGTTTGTGTGTGTCAAGAGGTTGGCAGAGAATATATTGAAGGGAGAGAAGAGAGTGATTTTTTTTTTAAGATTGTAATAACATTTTCAATGCTTCACAACCCTCTTGAATGTTTTTTTGTGATGCTCATCTCTGGAGTTGCAATGGTTGATTAACTCTGATCTAAAGAAATGGTTGAATTGCCTGTCCCCTGCAAATCACTGGCCAACATATGTTGGCCTTTAATATTACAGAGTTTGCATATCGTTCCTGATTAGCTGAAAACTAATTGACCCGGAAAATATTTAAATGAAAACACTGGGAGACGGATGTTGTTTCCAAGTACCTTCCTTCCTCTAGTAATCCTCTTGTTTGCGCAGCAATTTATGTATATCGGTAATAACATCTCCTCCTGCATCCTCCCTTGTCTGAAATACAGATCACGAAAAGGATGCTTGCCAATGTCAAGAAGGGATCAGCCACTGTTACACAACAGAACCCGAATTATTTTTGTGCCTTCGACAATTTGCGGGGGTGGGGGGGGAGAGAATGTTCTCCCACTAAACGAAACATTTTAAAAACCAAACAAACAGTGGAAGGACTACAAAAGTATGTTCCAACAACATTTTCTGTGAGAAGGGTTATCAAACTTGGAATGATGATGGCAGTTTCTCCATATGCTATATTGAATAAGGTTTCTTTATGTCTACACCCCAAATTCTCCCCTAAAGTAGTTTTGGAATTTCACCTTAACCAATCCATTCAGTTACCTGTGTTCTTTCCAAACCACATGCTTCCACAGTGAAATGAAGATTCTACTCCCTCAGTGTTTGGCGGGCCTCAGCTTTCTACCTACAGAGGACAAAACCACTCAGGAAATTCCGGAGACTATTGTCGCTATAGCAAATAGAGTCAGAGGTCATGCCATCTCCACCCAGTGAATCTCTGGATGCAGTCTACTCTATCAGCTTTTGAACCTCTCCTGCCTCCCTAGGATAAGAGGTCATTCCACAGACCACAAGCAACAGCTATTGTCTCTCTTCAGGAGATACCCCTCCTGGACATCTGTAAAGTGGCCATATAGAGCTCCGATGACACATTTGCAAAGCATTATGGTCTGGTGCAGGACCCATCTGCTTATGCCTCCTTTGGGACAACTGTATTCCTCTCAGCCCTACTGTCTACATCCTCGCACCTTCCTGCTACTTAGGTATTGCTTGTCAATCAGCCACAATGGAATACCATAGAGACCATCCTCAAAAAAGAAGGAGCTTACTTACATGTAACTGGATGTTCTACAAGGTGTGTGGTCCCTATCTGCAATCCAATATCCACCCTCCTTCCCCTCTGCTTTGGATCAGATTTGATTCACGATAGAAAAGGAACTAGAGAGGCAGCTAGTCTGCCCCATCCTCTGTCCCCTCAGTCAGAGGTACAAAGTGAGCTAGGGGGCATGCACGGACCAATGGATGCTACTTGCAAGGTCTCTGGTTCCAGGCACGTGTGCAGTCCACACTGGAATACAGATAGGGACCACTCATCTTGAAGAAACTTCAGTTACAGGTCAGTAACCTTTTCTTTTGTAATAAGCTAAGTAATTTAGAAATGCAGGCAACAGTTCTGGAACAGTTATATTTTGTAAATATTAGTGATGCTGAAAATAAGTGGCAAATAGCATCCCATCAGGGCTGCCGGTGGGGGGGGGGGCAAGTGGGACAATTTGCCCCAGGCCCTGGAACCCGCAGGGGCCCCCACGAGAGTTTTTTGGGGCCCCTGGAGCGGGGTCCTTCACTCATTCCGGGAGCCCTGGAAAACTCCTGCCGGGCCCAGGCCCCTGGAGCTTCTTCTGCTCTGGGTCTTTGGCGGCAATTCGGCAACGGGGAGTCCTTCCGCTCCGGGACCCGCCACCGAAGTGCGCCGAAGACCCACATCGGGGCTCCTTCCACCCCAGGACCCACCGCCAAAGTGCCGGGTCTTCGGCGGCGGGGGGTCAGGCCCGCTGAATTCTCTGGAAGGCCCTGCATCCCATTGGGATTAGTGAATGAGAGTGCTGGACAAGTCCCCTAAAAAGTGTTGCCAATGATGCTAGGGAAGAACCATGGAAATATTTGCAACATTTCATTTTGCTTTTTATCCCAATTTTGTTTTTGCTGAAATTTTCCAATAAGCTCGAATTCTGATCTGCAACAACCCTGTTATCCAAGGACTGGATCCTGTTCATGCCTATGATTGCATGAGTAAACCTTGGTCTCATTGTTTTGAGAAGAGGATGCTAATCTTGATGCACTCTGATGATTCATTTTGTTTGCTTGGAAGTTTAATGTGGCCAATATCCACTAAAGAATAGACTGACCACCAAATTAATTGCACTTTAAACTTGATTCATATTTGAACACAGCATTACAGCCTGCTTAAAGACTAAAACAAGAAGACAAGGTATCTCCCCTTAAAAGCCATTGCTAGTCTCATTGCCAGCAATAAGGTGAGAACATACTAATGTTCATTTATTAATTGAAATAAAACAATCTTAGAGTATGTTAGTAACTCAGGGACTTTAAAGAACAGTATGATACATGGAACAGTACACTAAAAAAAACAATCACAACTTGTCAATGAATCAGACTCTGTTTTTTCCACTTTCATCACGCTCCCAAAGGAGTAGCTGTAAGATATGTTAAGGATGTTGTTATTCATATGGCTGCTTCAATACATGACCTCACAGACCAGAAAAACCTTTATTGAGCCACTAGCTATTTTCACATCCAGATCCTGTACGTCAGCATTTTTTTTTAAAGTCAGATTTAACAAACCGACAATGTATCATTCCCATGCGTAACGTTAGTCTTGTGTTTAAAAGAAATTCCTGTAAACCTTTTGCAGTCAGGTTTTCCCAGCACAATATCCAAACTACATCAAAATGGTACACTGTAAAATTACGATTGAGATGTACAGTATGATGTATTTTCTGTGTGCTGTCAAATACACCACTAAGAAAAGGGTCTGTTCTGTGAGGTACTGAGTGCCCTTATTTCAGTGGAAGTAAAGTGCTTAGTATGTTGCAAATAGCTGTTCAGCACCTTTCATGATTGTTCCCGTTAGATGCAGTTCTGAAGTTAAATTGGTATTTAGAAACCTTTGATTACTTTATCTTGGCAAACCACACATGTCAGTATTACTGAAGTTGTACAGTTGCAGGTCTGGTGAGCTAATCCCACTCTTTGATGTTTCTTCTGACCATATGCTTTTGGAAGTATTAACATGTGAAAAATATTTGGGGAAAGTAGGCTAATTAGGACTAGAAATATGTAACTCCATTGAAGGTGCTCCTCCAATACCATAGCGTTGGTGGGAATATAAAAAAACAACAAACAGATAGATAAGTAAATGTGCCTACAAACTGTTGAAAGATATGAACAATTACTTAGACCTGTCATAATCTGCTAATCATACATAGACCTAGAACCTGAGAAGAAAATTTTAAATAGATCCAACTGTAATGAAATGCTGAAGTGTACCCCTCTCCAGTCCAAAACACAAACATCAGTCTGCTCTGTCTTTCAACATTTCTTTACCAGTAGCATGGTTATGGAAGCCAAAATAGAGAGGGTCCTTTCCCATTGTATGCTAATAGAATGAGAGTCTTTAATCACATGATAAGAAAAGGCCTGGAGGATGGAGATTGAGGCCTGGGGGATGCACAGAGATGTCTCAGTGCGGAGAAAGATAAGGAAGGGCCTGACAGCTAATAGGGAGAAAACAAGAAACATGCAAGAGTTTGAAGTATCACGGGGGGGAGGAGAGGAAACTGTCCCAGGCCAAAATGAGTTGGCAACAGAATGTGGTTGAAAGGGCTTGAAGCCTGAGCTTTACTTTCCCTTTTCTCAGTTGTTGAAGAAATAAATAATCTATTTAGCAAGAACAATATAATTATGTTCTAGATCCCTGATCTCCTAAGCTGGTATACATGGGCCAGACCCCTTTGCTTGCACAGACCAGTTTCCTGGGGCAGAGCCTAGGTTCCCATGAAAGGATAATGGTTTGCTAAAAAGTTGTGAGAGTTTCAATGAAAAGTTGAATTTGTTGTCAGACATTTTAGGCCTGATTCTCCTTATTTCTACCAACTTTATACTGGTGTAATTCCATTAATTTCAACATAACAGTTCTTGTATTTGTGTTAACTCCTGATTTGCAGGCCCTTTATCTCGAATTTCAAGGTTCTTTAGTTTAAAGTACAAACCTCAGAAGTGTCTGAATCAGACCACAACTTCACTAGATGAAGAAGTTCAAGTTATTGTCCTTATGTGTAGTGCATTTCAGGCTGTGCAAACACTGCATGCATCCAGGACTGGCGATTTTTCTTTAGCAATGTCTGTGTGGTCTGCACATGCACTCCCATTCACCTTGTGCTCCACATCTTAGTTCCTTTTGGGGTGCCCCACTTTTCATAGGTTGTGCTTAGCTCCCCTTTGTCTTATAAGCATCTCATTAACATTTGGGTAAACCTGTTTCCAGGGTAGCCTACAGTCGGAACAGAATTTTTTGTGATGTTATAATTAGGTGTCTTATGATCTAGGTGGGTACGCTACAACATATTTCCTGTAACATCAATTATTGGTCCATTCTTTCCAGTAATCTTTTTACTTTACTGGCACAGCGTTATTATTTGGTCACCCTCTTATGTCAAGCATTGTTAAGCCGGAAGTCTAGTATGGCTAAACTAAAACCTTACAGGCCTCAACTTTTAGGCCTTGCATTACAAGCCATGTTTTACTGATACCTAATGCCCACTCATCACTCCTAAATACTTGTCACTTATACTCCTATAGTTCTATCCTACTTGTATCTATTTATCACATATTGATTATATGACACAATGTATGTGTTCACCATGACAATCATACACTTCTATGATGAAATGACTTGTCCTAGTCTGCTAGTACCAGATATTTCCCAGGTACATATTTAGTAAGTGGGTTAAAATGCATTAACCTTAGCAATAGACACTGACATCTCAGTGGTGCTAGATCCAGGTCTTTTCCATTGATGATGGTTACAAGCAATTTATGGTCTGTTATCAGTGTAGATTAATCCAATCCACATGGATATCTGTAAAAGTTCTCACATGCCCACATATTTGCCAACAATCTGTGTGTATGTATGTGTGTGTGTGTGTGTGTGTGTATATATATATATATATACACATACATACACACAGATTGTTGGCAAATATGTGGGCATGTGAGAACTTTTACAGATATCCATGTGGATTGGATTAATCTACACTGATAACAGACCATAAATTGCTTGTAACCATCATATATATATATATTTTTTTTTACTTCTGTGAGTGTCCAAGAATAAAATGCAAGTGGCTTTTACTCAGAGCCTTGGTGTTTCAATACTACACCACTAGGTCATAGCTAATTATATGCGCACTGATTATTGTGGGTTTGTTCACATCATCATACCTGAGAACTGAAGCTGTTCAGATCATTTCTTTAACTTTTTTTAAAAGGCAATTTCTTGATTTGGCCCCCACAGCCAAGATGTGTTTCACTAAGAGTTCATTCAGTAGTTTTGTCACTGTAGAAAGGTTCTATAGGTATTGACCAGGGCAATTTACCATCTCCAATACACATCTCAGTTCTGGTACATTAGTTGGTGCATTCAGTTTTCAAATTGCTTTTACTTTCTCAGGACTAGGACTGAGGTAGGTGGAAAATTTCTTGTTTAGCTTCATATGAGACAGACTCATTAGGCTTAGGACTTTGAAGGTTTTGTTGTGTTCTTCCACTGAAGAATCATAGAACTGGAAAGGACCTCAAGAGGCCAGCTAGTCCAGTCCCCCTGCACCCGTGGTAGGACTAAATATTATCTAGACTATTCCTGACAGGTATTTGTCTAAACTGCTCTTAAAAATCTCCAATAATGGAGATTCCACAACCACCCTAGGCAATTTATTCCAGTGCTTAACCACCCTGACAGTTAGGAAGTTTTTCCTAATGCCCAACCTAAACCTCCCCCACTGCAATTTAAGCCCATTGCTTCTTGTCCTACCTAGCCTCAGAGGTTAAGAATTTTTTTTCTTCCTCCTCCTTGTAACAACCTTTTACATACTTGAAAACTGTTATGTCCCCTCTCAATCTTTTCTTTTCCAGACTAAACAAACCCATTTTTTTTCCAATCTTCCCTCATAGGTTGTGTTTTCTAGATCTTTAATCATTTTTGTCGCTTTTCTCTGGACTCTCCCCAATTTGTCCACATCCTTCCCGAAATGTGGGCCCAGAACTGGACACAATACTCCAGTTGAGGCCTAATTAGCCCAGAGTAGAGCAGAGGAATTACTTCTCGTGTCTTGATTACAACACTCCTGCTAATGCATCCCAGAATGATGTTTTTGCTTTTTATGCAACAGTGTTACACTGTTGACTCATATTTAGCTCGTGGTTCACTATGACCCCCAGATTCCTTTCCACAGTACTCATTCCTAGGCAGTCATTTCCCATTTTGTATGTGTGCAACTGATTGTTCCTTCCTAAAGAGAGTATTATGCATTTGTCCTTATTAATTACATCCTATTTACTTCAGACCATTTCTCCAGATCATTTTGAATTTTAATCCTGTTCTCCAAAGCACTTGCAACCCCTCCCAGCTTGGTATCATCCACAAACTTTATAATTGTACTCTATATGCCATTATCTAAATCACTGATGAAGATATTGAACAGAACCAGACCTGATTCCTGTGGGACCCCACTCATTATGCCCTTCCAGTATAACTGTGAACCACTGATAACTACTCTCTGGGAACAGTTTTCCAACCAGTTTTGTACCCACCTATAGTAGCTCCATCTAGGTTGCATTTCCCTAGTTCAGGGATCGGCAACGTTTGGCATGTGGCCCACCAGTGTAAGCCCTCTGGCAGGCCGGGCCAGTTTGTTTACTTGTCACATCCAAAGATTCAGCTGGCTGCGGCTCCCTCTGGCTGTGGTTCGCCGCTCCAGGCCAATGGAGGCTGCGGGAAGTGGCACTGGATGATGGACGTGCTGGCTGTGGCTTTCCACAGCCCCCATTGGCCTGAAGAGGCGAACCACAGCCAGTGGGCGCCGCAGTCGGCTGAACTCACGCAGCCCACTGCTGCTCTGGGGTTCCAGCTGCTGGCCCCTTGCCAGCCGGGGTCCCCGCTGCAGCCCCACTCACCTTGCTTCTGGTTGGAGTTCCAGTGCAGGCCCCCTGCCAGACAGGGTCCAGGCTTCCGGCCCTGCTCAGCCCTACCAGCCGCCAGCTCCACTCACCTCAGCTGCCGATCTGGAGTTCCAGCAGCTGACCTCCTGCCAGCCGGTTATCAACTGATTACTCAGAAGCCTGTGTGCAGCTTAAAGTATCCAAATAGGTGCAACCAGACATTGGAAAACTCAGCAAGGGAAAGCAAGGGCAAGGATCACTCTAAACTAATAAGATCTGCATTTTAATTTAATTTTAAATAAAGCTTCTGAAACATTTTGAAAACCTTGTTTACTTTACATATAACAGTAGTTTGGTTATATATTATAGACTACAGAGAGACCTTCTAAAAAACGTTAAAATGTATTACTGGCACGCAAAGCCTTAAATAAGAGTGTATACATGAAGACTCAGCACACCACTGCTGAAAGGTTGCTGACCCCTGGTCTAGGGATTCTTTTATAAAATACATAAAACAATGGTTTGAGCGGCACCTAAGCCATCTTCTCACTTCTGGCTTTGGGAAATTAAAATAGACTCTCCCTGATCATCTTTTTAGTTCTTCTTCCCCACTCACAAGCTCTTGGGAATAAGGAACCACAAGTACTTTCTATTAGGGGGTAAAGAGAACCCCCCCCCCCAACCATATAAATATCAACATACTGTAAAATGAACAAAATCTCGTAAGTCTATCAGGAGGATGACCAAACAGCACAGTTCCCGGTTTTAATTTTCTGGCATGTAGTGGTCTGCAAATCTTAATATCATAGTCCCTAGCCACCTAAAACCCCAATCATGAGTCCAATTAGATTCATTCGTAGTCAGGGGCCAGCTTTCTTCTTCCTGCCTGTTGCAATCTAGAGAGGTCTGCACCACACAGTCCTGGTCCAACATGCAACTGTATTTCCCAGTTCTGCAATGTCAGCACTGCATTACCCCTGGTCCACTCCCACAGAATTTCCAGGTGGGGAACCCAGAACAAAAACAGGATCACTGGACAGAGTCCCTGGTCTCTAGGACATAACATAAGAACAGTCAGATCAACTGTCCATCTAGCCCAATATCCTATCTTCCCACAGTGGCCAATTGCCAGAAGCTTCCAAGGAAATGAAAAGAACAGTTCAATCATCAAGTGATCG
The DNA here is from genome assembly GCF_016161935.1 of Mauremys reevesii. Taxonomy (NCBI): domain Eukaryota; kingdom Metazoa; phylum Chordata; order Testudines; family Geoemydidae; genus Mauremys; species Mauremys reevesii. Next base: position 129,565,155 of record NC_052623.1, on the reverse strand, counting down.
ATCCCCTGTCATCCACTCAAAGCATGGGGTTGAAAGAGACTCCCTACCTGTTCTTGCCAAACCAGAATTCACTACCTGGACAATCAGGGTGACCCCTATAGTCCAGGGCACATCCTGCAAAATTCCTGTGCCCTGTCAAGCGTTTGGTCACAGTGACAATCCGCTACCATTTATATAATCATAAGCAAGACAAATTCGAACTAAAACAAAACACAGTATGTGGAATTATGGGTATACAACATTATAATTAATGCAAATGAGGCTGACTGGAGCTCGCCATTCCTCTATGGAAAGAGTAGAGAATGCCATCCCTCTAAGCCTTCTAGCTCTGGGGCTCGCACTTGATGCGTACCACAAATGTTTTGGCTACACTACTTTCTTCTCCAGGGAAGTTAGACCCTATCACCCTAACCCATCACCAAGTCCAAATCAAAATTGTATTTCTGGATAATGGGCCAGAGTCTTAGTCCCAGATCCAGGTCCTCTGCCTTGCTGACGCATCACCGCAGCCTTGAAAGCTGCCCTGAAAACACAGTGGAAGAAAGCTGGGGTGGGTGGGGGATAGTGATCTCTGTGCCACTCACTCTGCTGTTTCCTGCATACATGCACATTCTGTCTAGGGATGGGGAGAAGGGGGAAAGCCTCGGCAAGAGGGGGCTGAACTATTCCAGATTATGTCCAGGCTGTTCAGACTGCTGGCTGACCCAGGAACAGAGGAGTGGGAACGTGGCTTAGGGCCATCTTTGTCTCCCTGCAGCCCACGCTCCTCAGCTGTGCCTGAGCCATTGATTTAAAAAAAAAAGGTAGAAAAAGGGGTTTAGGTAGGTGGAAGCAATGTGTAAAAAGCTAAGATCATTTTCTGATAAAGCAAAAACATTTGTTCACACTGAGTGCCATGATGCCTGAATTCAGCAGCCAAGAAGCCCCCATTTCTGCTCTTCATTATCACTAGGTGCCACTTTGATCAACAGGAAAGTCTAAGGAAATCAGATTTATGTCTGACAGCGTTTTGCTGGGGTGAACCAGCAGAGCAGCTGCGTTAGCTCAGCAGTAGAGAGAAATCCCTTTGGAATTCTAGGACCTCAGCTTCACTTCACTAGTGAATTGGTTGTGCATGTTCCATTCTGTATTCCACTAGGGAGTTGATGAGGGCCTTTTGAAACAGATCATCAGCTTAAATGATGCAGAGGAGCCGGCGAATCACAACCATCAAAAGATATTATTTTATCTTTAACCAACTCTCTTGTTTACTGCATTGGGTGGTGTCTGACTGCCCCAGGTGCCATCACAATGACATTCCATCAAAAATGAGGGGGAAAAACAGATCAAATAATTCCAGGAGCTTAGTTTTCAATACAAATTAGTGCATAAAAGAACTGGCACTCAGAGGCACAAAATGGATATTTGAGCTCTCAAATGCAGAAAAGAGCATCCAAACTGCAGATGTCCAAGTTTGAAAATCAGGCTCTACTGCAGCAGAAGAGAATGATGGGCCAACTCCAATGTCAGGTAAGGAGGTAATTGGATTCTTTTAGTTCATCGTCTTACCTCCTCAATTTGGAGGGTTTCCCTCCTGAGATACTTCTGGAAAAGATAGGTCAATGGCTATTCACTGTAACTAGGTCATCAGTATTGCCAACTCTTCTGATTTATTTAATTTTTGTGAGTGACATGATTTTGGCTGGGCTGGAGCCAATCTTACAATGATGTGAGATGCTTCAGCCAATCCCCCTCTCCATTGCAACCTAAAGCCATTCTTCCAGGATGGAAGGAGGGAGCTAAAGAACACAGCAGCTCAGAAAGAACAGGAGTACTTGTGGCACCTTAGAGACTAACAAATTTATTTCAGCATAAGCTTTCGTGGGCTACAGCTCACTTCTTCGGATGCATAGAATGGAACACACAGACAGAAGATATTTATACATGCGGAGAACATGAAAAGGTGGAAGTATGCATACCAAATAAGGGGCCAATCAATTGCGATGAGCTATCAGCAGCAGGAGAAAAAAAAACAAACCTTTGAAGTGATAAACGAGATGACCCATAGAAGGTGTGAGGAGAACTTAACATGGGGAAAATAGATTTAATTAGTGTAATGACCCAACCATTCCCAGTCTCTGTTTAAACCTCAGTTAATTTTATCTAATTTGCATATTAATTCGAGTTCAGCAGTCTCTCTTTGGAGTCTGTTTTTGAAGGTTTTTTGTTGCAAAATTGCCACCTTCAAGTCTGTCACTGAGTGGCTAGAGAGGTTGAAGTGTTCTCCCACTGTTTTTTTTTAATGTTATGATTCCTGATGTCAGATTTGTGTCCATTTATTCTTTTGCATAGAGACTGTCCGGTTTGGCCAATGTACATGGCAGAGGGGCATTGCTGGCACATGACGGCATATATCACGTTGGTAGATGTGCAGGTGAACAAGCCCCTGATGGCGTGGCTGATGTGGTTAGGTCTTATGATGGTGTCACTTGAATAGATGTGGACAGAGGTGGCATCAGGCTTTGTTGCAAAGATAGGTTCCTGGGTTAATGTTTATGTTGTATGGTGTGTGGTTGCTGGTGAGTATTTGCTTCAGGTTGGGAGGCTGTCTGTAAGCGAGGACTGGTCTGTCTCCCAAGAACTGAGAGAGTGAGGGATCATCTTTCAGGATAGGTTGTAGATCTTTGATGATGCGCTGGAGAGGTTTTAGTTGGGGGCTGTAGGTGATGGCTAGTGGCGTTCTGTTATTTTCTTTTTTAGGCCTGTCCTGTAGTAGGTGGCTTCTGGGTACTCTTCTGGCTCTGTCAATCTGTTTTTTCATTTCAGCAGGTGGGTATTGTAGTTTTAAGAATGCTTGATAGAGATCTTGTAGGTGTTTATTTCTGTCTGAGGGATAGGAGACAATGTGGTGGGAGGGATAGCTCAGTGGTTTGAGCATTGGCCTGCTAAACCCGGGATTGTGAGTTCAATCCTTGAGGGGGCTACATAGGGATCTGGGGCAAAAAAAATCAATACTTGGTCCTGCTAGTGAAGGCAGGGGGCTGTACTTGATGACCTTTCAAGGTCCCTTCCAGTTCTAGGAGATTGGTATATCTCCAATTATTTTTTTTTCTTTTCTTGGCTGTAGACAATGGATCGTGTGATGTGTCCTGGATGGAAGCTGGAGGTATGTAGGTAAGTATAGCGGTCAGTGGGTTTCTGGTATAGGGTGGTGTCTCTGCTCCATTATTTCCCCTCTGCTCCTATGAGAAAAATGGATAGGACAGTGCCTCTGCTCCTACCTGCTGCCCCCCTGCAGCACCCAGCCTGGGCAGGGGCAAATTGGGGTGAAGCCTTGGGGGGGGGGGGAGGGGATACCTCTTCAGGCCCCAGGCCTGGGATAGATGGGTGAAGAATCTCAGGAGGAGCAGAAGTGAGTCTGGGACCAGAACTAGGGAAGTAAGGGCTGAGGAAGCCTGAACTGATGAGAGGACTGGGGGTGGGGTAGGGACAGGATTAATTGTTGGGCAGGGACAGGCAGAGGTGGGCATGGAGCTCCTTCAGCAGGAGCCAAAATCACCTTACCCAACAAACTAATTATCGCACACGCACACTGGGGATGAGCAGGGGGAGTTTAGAAATCAAAAGGTAGACCAGAAAAATCACAAGATATACTTTTTTTAAAAAAAATCTCACTATATTTTGGCGTTTGACTCATGATTTTTGATGTCTTGTGGCTGGCAATACTGTGACATTTTCTAGGGCTGTCAAGCAATTAGAAAAAAATTAATCGCAATTAAGCATGTTGTTAAACAATAATAGAATGCCATTTATTTAAATGTTTTCTACATTTTCAAATATTGATTTCAATTACAACACAGAACACAAAGTGTACAGTGCTCACTTTATATTTATTTTTATTACAAATATTTGCAGTGTAAAAAACAAAAGAAATAGTATTTTTCAATTCACCTAATACAAATCCTGTAGTGCAATCTCTTTATCATGAAAGTTGAACTTACAAAGGTAGAATTATGTACTGCATTCAAAAATAAAACAATGTAAAACTTTAAGACCTACAAGTCCACTCAGTCCTGCTTCTTGTTCAGCCAACTGCTCAGACAATGTCACCGAAAAGTGAGAACAAGTGTTTGCAAGGCATTGTTGTAGCCAGCATCGCAAGATATTTATGTACCAGATGTGCTAAAGATTCGTATGTTCCTTCATTCTTCAGCCACCAATCCATTGGACATGCGTCCATGCTGATGACAGATTCTGCTTGATAACGATCCAAAGCAGTACAGACCGAGGCATGTTCATTTTCATCATCTGAGTCAGATGCCACCAACAGAAGGTTGATTTTCTCTTTTGGTGGTTTGGGTTCTGTAGTTTCCGCATTAGAATATTGCTCTTTTAACAATTCTGAAAGCATGCACCACACCTCATCTATCTCAGATTTTGGAAGGCACTTCAGATTCTGAAACATTGGGCCAAGTGCTGTAGCTATCTTTAGAAATCTGATATTGGAACCTTCTTTATGTTTTGTCGAATCTGCAGTGAAAGTGTTCTTAAATCAAACAGCATATGCTGGGTCGTCATCCAGGATTACCATAACTCAAAATATATGGCAGAATGCAGGTAAAACCATGGCGCAGGAGACATACAATTCTCCTCCAAGGAGTTGAGGCACAACTTTAATTAACACATTTATTTATTTATTTTTAACAAGCATCATCAGCATGGAAGCACATCCTCTGCAATGCTGGTTGAAGCATGAAGGGGCATGTGAATGTTTAGCATATCTGGCATGTAAATACCTTGGTAGGACACCTGGCTACAACACCAGCTACAAAAGTGATATGCGAATGCCTGTTCTCACTTTCAGGTGACATTGTAAATAAGAAGCAGGCAACATTATCTCCTGTAAATATAAACAAATTTGTTTGCCTTAGCGACTGGCAGAATAAGAGTGGACTTGGAGGCTCTAAAGTGTTACATTGTTTTGTTTTTAAATGCAGTTATGTAACCAAAAAAAATAAATCTACATTTGTAAGTTGCACTTTCACGATAAAAAGATTGCACTACAGTACTTGTATGAGGTGAATTGAAAAATACTATTTCTTTTGTTTGCCATTTTTACAGTGCAAATATTTGTAATCAAAAGTAATATAAAGTGAGTACTGTACACTTTGTATTCTGTGTTGTAACTGAAATTGATACATTTGAAAAATGTAGAAAATCATCCAAAATATTTAATACATTTCAATTGGTACTCTATTGTTTAAAAGTGTGATTAAAACTGCAGTTAATCATGATTCATTTTTTTGAATAATGATTCATTTTTTTTAATTAATCATGTGAGTTAACTGTGATTAATTGACATCCCTAATTTTTACATTCCTGCCTCTCAGAGGCAAGAGTCTCTGGAATGAGATCTGGATATGGCATGCATTTTTATGGGACTCATGGGTAGACACTCATGCTTGCTTTTGTGTCTCTCACCAAAAGTCTTTGATTTATGGCAATATGTGCTTAACAGGTCTTCGGGAAATATGGTGAATAATAACTAAGCCATAGAGAAAGCATTAAATGCCTAGATTTAAAAAAAAAAAAAAAAAGGTTTTAACATTGCAATCTGGAATAGCAATACTGAATGGTAGCAAGACATTCTAATTTCTGCTCAATGTGTAATAACAGTTGGATGGATTTTTTTTCCTGAATGTATAAATAGATGTGTAAAGTTCAGAGTGAGAACTCAGGTATCTAAGATATTGACAGACTTGTAGAGCTGCATATTTGCATGATTAACCTTTGCATAAAGCTAAAGTTATTTTTCTAAACCACTGTGGTAACATTTGTTTTCTCACAGTTACCATCAAAACATGTTAAAAAAACCCAAAACCCAACAACAACCCCACACACCCTCAACAACCCTGAAATGAAGCGCACAGTTATCACTCACAGGACTTGACTGAATTTGAAAGGTTTCTTACAGTTTGCTATAATTATATGGCAGTAAGAGATGCTGTAAAACATTTTGAAGGCCACTGGAGATAATTTTATTACAGAATGCTGACAGTTTTTTTTTTTTTAAGAACTCTGTGTATAAAATATTAAGCATTAAATCATTGAACTGATGAATAAGGAACAGAGATTAGCATTTTACCATACCACACAAGGAAGGAAATATATTCATTGCTGGCAGAAAAAGAACTTAGACATCTAAAAATCTTTCTGTGGGAAGGATTAGGATATCTGAGGAAGACATTTGGCTTAGTAAACAAAAAACCCTTATGTAGTTAAAAAAAGCTCAGATGTTTTTTAGTTTAAGGATGACATCACGCTGGCAATGGCTCTTCCATGTGTCCTCGCCTTACACACTTCAAGCAGTACCTGTTGTAATTTAGTTGAGAATGACTATACTGCTTCCAATATTCCAGACAACATCAATTTCTCATCCAGAACAGAGAAGCATAACACACAACAATCTGTGCTGACAAACAGGCTGCTAAATTTGGCCATGGAACTGGCTGGTGCTAGCCATCTTATTTTTTTATTAGCTGGTTCATCTGTCTGTCACCTTTCTTGAAACTCTGGTGATTTCAGGACTCTACAGTGGGGAATTATGGCAAAAAGCTAATAATAACAATGAATCTTTATATGCTTCCCATCCAGACATCTCCATGTGCTTCCCAAATATTAGCTACAAGCCCGAGAACACTTCTCTAAAGAAGAACAATGAGGAACCCTTGTGGCACTTTAGAGACAAACAAATTATCTGGGCACACTTCATCAGATGCAAGGAGTGGAAAACACAGTAGGCAGGTATAAAAATACAGTCAGGGCTAACAAAGCCAATTCAACCAGGGTCGAAGTGGCCCATTCTTACTTGAGTTGGTCTCCTTAGCACTGCCCCTCCCCCCCACACACACACGGTAAGGCAACTCCCATCTTTTCATGTGGTGTATTTTTATACCTGCCTACCGTATTTTCAACTCCATGCATCTGATGAAGTGGATTATAGCCCATGAAAGCTTATGCCCAAATAATTTGTTAGTTTCTAAGGTGCCACAAGGATTCTTCATTGTTTTTGCTGATACAGACTAACATGGCTGCCCCTCTGAAACCTGTCTCTAAGGAAGATATATTTTACACATGGGGATGCTGATATGCAAAGAAGTAAAATGACTTGCTAAGAGCCATACTGTGAATAAATGCTTAAAATGGGCCTACCATCCAGATCGTGTAGTTTAACTCCTAGACTAGCAGACAGGGGAAAATCTCCAGTTCTAATTGAGTCAGTGTCTTAGTTCACTCTGACAGGTCACTGCGCTTTCCTCTATTCTTTAATTGATCCCTTTGAAAGGCGGATTAAGGCAGGAGCTGAGTGACATTCTGAACCACAATGCAGTATCTGTATCACCAAAGTCTGTTTCAGAGTGGAGATATTTGTTGGCAGTCTAATAACTAGGAGTTTGTTCCAAAATGCTTAGGAACCACCTCTTGTAATATTCTTTCATCTGGCTCAAATGCCAATTCTGACAGCTAGATGAGGAGATGGGATTCAGGTTACATGGGTGAGAGGACACATTTGATTAATTTACAAACTGATTTAAAACACTGTGATGCTTCCCAGGGGTCAGGCACCTTGCTACCACCTAGCCTTAGCATGAGGAAGTCTTGTGTGTAACTGCCAAGTGTCAACTCCTTAAATCCCCCAGCCACAGATAAAAGAAGCACTGCCCTCTTAGTTTATGCAGGCTTCACTGTCCCTCTGCAGGTTAATAATAGGCATGCTCCAATCCCTCTGAGCATTCCCCTAGAGCAGGGGTCGGCAACCTCTGGCACATGGCTCGCCAGGGTAAGCACCCTGACGGGCCGGGCCAGTTTGTTTACCTGCCGCATCCGCAGGTTCAGCGGACCGCAGCTCCCACTGGCTGCAGTTAACCCTCCCAGACCAATGTGGGCAGCGGGAAGCGCCACGGGATGTACTAGCCGCGGCTTCCCGCCTCCTGCATTGGCCTGGGATGGCAAACTGCGGCCAGTGGGAGCTGCGATCGGCCGAAACTGCCGACGCGGCTGGTAAACAAACTGGCCCGGCCCACCAGGGTGCTTACCCTGGCGAGCCGCGTGCCAGAGGTTGTCAACCCCTGCTCTAGAGTGTCCAGTACATATTTCACTGAACACTGACAGAATTCACAGATCCACTGTTCCCAAAGGACCAGTACCCCCAACTTACCAGTTACACCTTAGATCACCGCTCCGCTTCACACATAGATATATTATAGCAAAAACAAGTAAGTTTATTTAACAAAGTATAACGATTTGAGAAGTAGTAGTAAAAGTATTTGTAAACAATGGTTACATGTAAAATAAAACCATGAGATGCCTTCTACCGTCTAGACTTAATTAGTAAGATACTGTCTTGTCTAACGAAGTTTAGCTCACCTAAATTCTTTGCAGCATTTTCCAGTCAGGTTGGCTGTGACCCTCTGTAGACATGCAGACTCACCCCTGAGGTGCCTCCTGCTGGTGACTTCTGGGAATTAGCTCATTCCAGCTAGGAGCGCCCGCTGCAGGCCAGTGCTCTTTTAATTGGGGTGCTGCCCCCTTGCAGTCCCCCACCAATCTGGGTCTCCCCTCCCTGGGGAACCCCCATCCCACTATCCCCACTTTACCTCAGTTTTGGCTACTGCCCAGTCTCCATCTAGCCCCCGTTCACTGGGGCAGACTGCAGTATCAGCCACTCATCATAGGCAAAGGGGTTTGGACCTGCTGCCTTTGCCTACCCCTGGGCTGCCCCCTGCAACCCCCAGTACAGGGGCGGCTCTAGGCATTTTGCCGCCCCAAGCATGGCAGGCAGGCTGCCTTCGGTGGCGTACCTGCGGAGGGTCCTCTGCAGGCACGCCGCCAAAGGCAGCCTGCCTGCCGCCCTTGCGGCGACTGGCAGAGCACCCCCAGTGGCTTGCCGCCCCAAGCGGGCGCTTGGTGTGCTGATGCCTGGAGCCTCCACTGCCCCAGTACCTGCTGGCCTTGTGCTAGGCTGCAGCCTGGGGCTTTCTAGGCAGGAGCTCCTCTGCCTTGCCTTGCCTTGCCTTGCCTTGCCTTGCCTTGCCCCCTCAGGTGCCCTGTGTCTAGCTCCCTACAGCCAGGCCCTTCTCCCTCTACAGGCAGAGGAAGACTGTTTGCTCTGGGCTTCCCTGGCCTTTTTATCCAGGCCAGCTGTGGCCTGATTAGGGTGTGGCCCAGCTGTGGCCACTTCCCCAATCAGCCCAGCTTTTAGAGCCGCAGCTTTCAAGCCCTCCCTGGCCACTTTTTAAACCCCTCAGGGCAGAAGCGGGTAACCACCCCGCTACACCCTCCTTTCATAAAATAGGGCATGCTGACAGGTAATCTCCTTGGTGAAGGAAGAAGAGTGTTTCCTGTTAGCCTTACATATATCAGGACAGTCCTTTGTTCTTTTTCATAAACAGGACACCCTCTGCTGATTGTCGACCTTGCAGTTTTTTAATCCACATCTAGCTCTGCATGCAGATAGGCTTACATTGTGAGACACACAATACACAAGACACAGACAAGGAGATAAGTGTTTGCTATCTCTGCTTGAAAGGAACCTGCTTAATACATGCCCGTCTTGATCATCCGCCTTAATTCCAAGGCTTTGAGAACATAAATTCCAGTATATACATAGCTTCCTAAATATTATCCATCCATCTATACATTTCACAATGTCTATGATGAGTAGTGGTCTATTGGCTCTTAGTAGAGACTTCATACCTACACTTTTTGGTAAAATTAATATGCATACCTCTGGCCCCCATAAAACTCTGTATGTACACCCCTCTGCCAGTTGGCACCAAGAAGTTCCTGGATCACACATACTCTCCTGGGTGAAACATCCTCTAACTTCAGCTGTCCTCTCCCTGGTTTAAGGAAAAACAAGCAACCCCTAAACATTTGTTTTAAATTCATTTACTGTTCCTAAGTAATTGGCTGGAAATGTTATGAAGAATTGTCAGATGTTGTTTTCCAAAAGCTTTATTGTCTTTGAGTGACTGAATCCTCCCAAGCCCCTTTTCTGAACGCTTTCTAGCATGGACCTTCCTTTGTTTTCTGGACAGAAATTAATAATGACTTCATTTCCCCACATACGCTTCAACCTCCGTTTTTTCTACGCACCACCTGATGAAAATGTATATCATTTGTGGGAAATAATGAAGCTGAAACTCCTCTGTTTCCTTGTGTAATGCTGCCAAAGCCCATAAAAGTAATGATGATAAACATAAGCTCAGAATTTCCAGAATTCCTTAGCCAAGATTTTATAATGAAAAAGCATCAAAGTCCATAGCTATTGTATTCAGATGTATAATTGCTTTGTAGAGCCCCTAAGATAGAGCAGGTGGCTGGGAATAAAAATGCTTCAGTTTTTCTCATACAGATGTGTGTCTTGATTGGGATTTATACAAGTTATAAAGAGATCCAAGACACCTTCTGGGGTTCATTTTCTGAAGTATATAAAACAGATATATTCCATAAACTAGAGATAAAGACTGAAAACTTATTTAAAAATCCATTTAAAGCAGTATCTCTCAATCACAATAAATAAATAAAGCAATGAAGTTTCAGCAGTAGTGCCACTTTAGTTTCCACCTCCTTAAGAGAGCTACTATGCCATTAAAGTGAATAACATGATTAATCTCTTGGCTCAAAACTCATTTCTCATATGATGACAGTTTCCCTCATTTCCAGTTTTTGCATGCCGGACATTTGAAGCTGAATTAGTTGGTACATTTGAGACTGTCTGCACAGGAAGAAAACATGAATTGTATGCAGTAGCCCACCAGCGACCTATCGTCTTGCATTGGAAACTGCTGCGTGGGATTAAGCGAAGAACTGTGAAAAAGTGAATGGAAAAAACTATGCATCTTTGTGACCTGAGGCAATGTCTGACAGTTAATTCAAGGCTTTTCAGAGCCATATATCCACCGTCGTATCACGTGAGAGTCAAACATTCACTGTCCAGCTTATGTTCCAGCATCACATGGCTTTTGAAATGTGAGGATTTCAGAGTTTCACGACTGACTTTGATAGCTGCAGCCTGGATGCTTTGTGATAAACCCCGAAGGCTAAGTCACAGCTGGTAGAGGTCTGGAAAATGAATGAATGAATGAATATCATAATATTGCCTGGTGGATCCTGTTAGGTTTATGTATGACAGATTGCAAAAACGACTTGACCCATCTAATTTCCTTCTCCCCCTTTCAAGAGTTAGAATACTCCGTGACCCAGTTTCCCACTTTCCTCTTCCCTCCTCACTTTCCTCCTCCTTTCCTGTTCCCGTATCCCTCTCCTCCTTTGGGTTATTTTGAGGAGTTGTCCTGAATCACAGAGTTAAATGTTTCAACTCCTAGCACAGGACAGATGCTTTCAAAATGGATTTCACTTGGAAGCCTTTGGATCATTCTCCCAGTTTCATCTGTCTTTTAAAAAGGAACAGAGAAAAATAAACACCTCCTATTTTGGGTGTCAGTTTTGTTTTGAAGAACACAGGAATCTAACCTATGCTTCAGGAAACCTTAATAGCACCAATTTCCCTGGTAATACGTCATTATTTTTCTTCTGTTCTTAGTAGACATAGGCTGCAGTCCCAAAATTTGGATCTGAAGTTTCACAAAGTCTGAACCTATTTGGATTGGTCCATTTTTAGATCACAGAATCTTAGTAGATAGAAGAGAGACTTTATTAGCTCACTCAGTCTATCTTCTGCCAGTGCTGTTTTTATAGCACATTTTTCTAGTGTTAAAAGTACCTTTAAATTGGGTTTCCACCACTTCTTGCAGTATACCCTTTCATAGTCTAATTTGATCTCCTTGTCAGGAAGTTTTTACATTCAATGCAAATATTCCCTTTCATAATTCCACCTCATTATTTCTAATTAACCTCCCTCGTGCCATATTTAATCACTTCTCTCCAGCATTAGTATTTACTGTCTTCAAATATTTGTAGATGGCTATATTCCCCTGTCGTCATAGTTTAGTCAAGCTGCAGATGTTGAACACATTAGTGCCCATCTAAGTTTTTGGACTAACTCTGTATGAAGTACTGTGACTGACTTGCCACTGGCCCCCAGATTTTCATGAAAGGTGTCAATCCTCCATTTCTGCTAATGAATTGGAAACATTACTAAGGACCACTGAATGAGGCACAAATAGAGACAGACAAGAGACCATAGTTCATTCTCTTGGCTAGGAGGGGAGAACAGAGAGAGAGACAGTCAGAATATACCTTCTTTTCCACAGAAGCCAGAGTGTGTGGAAAAGTGGGGTTAAAATGTATCACATAGCTACTATTCAGCATTACAGCCCTGAACAGGGTTTGGGGAGATAACCTTAGTAGGAATCCCAGCAGTCTCTCCTTTCCAAACAGCTGGGACATGGAGTTGGATTCTCACCTGGGCACTGTCTCTGGAGATAATTCCTACGCCCATCTCCTATCCTTATTGGTCTTTGGCTAGTAAGTATAATGTCCACACCCTATAGCATGTAAGGGGATGGAGAAGGAGAGACTGGAGAAGTGAAAACAGAGATCTATGGTACTGAGTGAGATTTTGGAGGATGAAAAAGAAGAGTTAGAAAATAAAACTAGAGAAAGAAGAAGTGAGATAGAAGAGGATGGAGAGAAAGGAAAGAAAATGATTTAACTGAAATCATTGGAACAAAAGTCCTGGTGACAATGGTAAACCATAGAGTAGAGATTTCACTGAGGACCAGAAGGAAACTAAAAATAAAATACTTAGTTAGAGCTAAGTTGTCTTTGGCACTGCAATATTTGAAGAGGATCAGAAAGCCTCCCCATTAGTTATCTCTAGAGCCCAGGATGAAAGTTTTGGGTAAAATTTTCAAAAGTGTCTAAGTGACTTAGGAGAAGTTCCATTTTAAAAAGTGACTTAGACATTTAGGACTTTAGAAAATGGAACTTAGCCTCCTAAGTAACTTGGAGCCTTTTGAAATATTGATTCATGGGCCTGATTCTTCTCACTTAAACTAGTCATATGCAGGTGGAACTTGACTGATTTCAATAGCGTTAATTCCTTATTTACATCAAAGGAGAGCAAAATCAGACCTTAAATCAAGTTTCAAGAGACTATAGTTCTTTCTTCCCTAGCATAAATGTTTTTTTATATGTCAGAAACAGGTGAGTTCGAGTTAGGGCTAGTTGGAAATTGTGAAAAACTGTGAGTTTTCAGCATTTATTTTCATGCTACACCAAATAATTAAATAAAAAAAATAGGATATCTCTATCTCCTAGAACTGGAAGGGACCCCAAAGAGTCATCAAATCCAGCCCCCTGACTTCACTAGCAGGACCAAGTACTGATTTTGCCCCAGATCCCTAAGCAGCCCCCTCAAGAATTGAATTCACAACCCTGGGTTTAGCAGACTAATGCTCAAACCACTGAGCTATCCCTTCCCAGAATGAAAAAAAAGCATTTGCTTACCTACAGTAATTGTTTTTCTAGATGTTTTGTACATTCCACTGCAGGTGCATGTCTGCCCAATGCACCTGAGTTGGAGACTTTTGCCAGCAGTACCACTAGGTAGTGCATGCCACTCATTGTCCTCAAACAATGAATCAAAGCCATAAGAGAGGTGTGTCTAAAGTCCCCTGTCTCCTTCTCCTTGTCACTTGTGAAATTATTGTCTGAAGTAGCGGGGAAGGTAGGAGGGTCATTGAATGTATATGTGCACAATGCATCTCAAGGAATAACCATTACTGAAGGTAACTGTAGCGGGGTGGTTACCAGCTCCTGCTCTGAGTGGTTTAAAAAGCAGCCCTGAAGAGGGCTGCAGCTCTAAAAGCTAGGCTGATTGGGGAAGCGGCCGCAGCTGGGCCATGCCGCAATCAGGCCACAGCTGGCCTGTATAAAAAGGCTGTGAGCCAGGAGCCCAAACAGTCTCCCTCTGCCTGTAGAAGGAGATGGGCCTGGCTGCAGGAAGCTAGACACAGGGTACCTGAGTGGAGCAGGGCTGGGGAAAGGCAGAGGAGCTGGAAAGCTCCAGCCTGGAAAGCTGCAGGTGGTGGCCTAGCATAAGGCCAACAGGTACTAGGGGTTGCAGAGGGCAGCCCAGGGGTAGGCCAAGGCAGCAGGTCCAAACTCATCCTTGCCGGTGATGAGTAGGCTGATACTGCAGTCTGCCCCAGGGTGCAGGGGCTAGACAATGACTGGCAGTAGCCATATACTGAGGTGGGGCTAGAGGGTGGGGGTTCCCCTAGGAGGAGGAGACCCTGAGAGAAAGGGCTTACTGCCAGGGGCAGCACCCCAGTTAACAAGGCACCAGGGTCCAGGGAGGGACATGGGGGCCAAGCGGTAGTGGATTACTGGCCTGCAGAGAGTGCTCTGGGCTGGAAATCAAGCTAATTCCCTGAAAGACCAGCAGGAGGCGCCGCAGGGGTGAGTCCGAACCTCTGCAGTAACTAACAGCTATTTCTCCTTCTAGTGATTATGTGCATATATGCAGTCCGTTGCAGGTGGGTATGTAGCAGTTCCCTTACAGTTGGAGAAACTTCAGATTATCTGAACAGAGACTCAAATACTGACTTGCCAAAGTTGGCAGTGTCCCAAGAGGCCTGCATGATGTCATAATGTCTGGAAAAGCTATGTACAGACAACAGTATTTGTGCTTTGTAGATATCTGTTATGAGAATGTTGCTCAAAAAGGCCTGAACTGGACAGAGCCCTGGTGGAATGAGACATTGTGGAGAGACTTTTGAAAGATCATAACAAAATTTGATACAGTCAGAGATCCAGTGTGAGATACATTGAGCTGTCACTGGTTGGCATTTGACTCTCTCAGCATAGACTACAAAGAACCTGGGAGAGGCTCTGAATGACTTAGTTTGGTGAAGTTGAATGCCAGAGTTCGGCAGACATCCAAGCTGTGAAGTCTTCAGCTTTGGAAGAGTGAAGTTTTTTGGGGGAGGGGAAACTGAATAGATTGATTCAGGTAGAAAGATGACATCACATTTGGCATGAATGTGAGATGTGATCTGAGAGAAGCCTTGTCCTTCTTTTTTTAAAGAAAAAACATAAGGAGGGCCAGTTAGCAGAACTTGTTGTTCCAAAGTTGTTCTTGCTGAAGCAATAGCCTCAAGAAACCCAACTGTCATAGATAATAGAGACCATGACATTGTTGCTATGTGTTCAAAGGGGGTCCCATTTATCTTGACAGATGTAGGTTAAGGTCCCATAACAGCACTGGATCAGATACCAAAGGGCAGCAATTGACTAGACCTTTCAGAACTCTGGACACCAGATGATTTCAAATGTACGTGATCCAGTATATGACTAATGGCTGAGCTATGTGGTGATAAATGCTGAGATTGTAATAAGTAATAATTGGAGATATACCAATCTCCTAGAACTGGAAGGGACCTTGAAAGGTCATTGAGTCCAGCCCCCTGCCTTCACTAGCAGGACCAATTTTTGCCCCAGATCCCTAAGTGGCCTCCTCAAGGATTGAACTCACAGCCCTGGGTTTAGTAGGCCAATGCTCAAACCACTGAGCTATCCCTCTCCCCCAAGGAGGGAATTCCATCTAGGATTTCCCTAGATGGAAAATCTCTTCCACTTAGCTGAGTATGTGGCTCTAGTGGAATCCTTCTTGCTGCTCACTAAGACAGCTTGAACATCTCTAGAGCATATTTTTGCTGAGCATTTAACCGTAGATTATCCATGTAGTGAGATGGTGGGATTGGAGGTTGGAATTCAGAGACCTGACCTGGTTCTGAGAGAGGAAATCACTGACTTGGGGGAAAAGTTATAGATGAACAGATAAAAATCTGGTGCGTAGGTCTATGAACCAGTAATGACTTTGCCAGGTTGGTACCACTAAGATTAATGTTGCTTTCTCTGTGTTTGGCTTCTTGAGTACCCTTGAGATGAGATGAACTTGAGGAAATACAGCAGATGAGTGGTCCATGGGAGGATAAATGAATCTTTAAGGAACTGGGACTGTGCCCACACTGGAGCAAAAGGTCTTGCATTTATTGTTTGATGGGTAGCGAACAAGTCTATTTCTGGGTATCCCCACTGATGGATGATCTGGAGGAGGATTCCTTTCTGATTGACCATTGGTGGTGGTCTACAAAATTCCTGTTGAGGGAGTCTGCAATGGTGTTCTCATTCCCAGAAGATGGAAATCTATCAGGGAAACATTGTTTCTTATGTGTAGGTTCCACAGGTAGATAGACTCCTCACATAGCTGAGTCGATCTGCTACCTCTGCCTGTTGAAATCAAACATGGGAGTGGTGTTGTCTGTTAGGGCTTACACCACCTGGTTCCTGAAAGTAGACATAAATATCTCACAGGCCTGACAAATCACATGGATCTCCAACATAATTGTGCAGAGACTTCTTGGGCTGGCCAGAGTTTGCTCACAAAATTGGCTGAGGTAGGGCCCACCAACCTTTGGTAGATGAATCTGTAAACACAGTCATATTTGCCTCTGGAGACAGAAAAGGAACCTCTTTGCCCACATTGCAATAGTCCAATCACAATCCAGGGACTGAAACATTCATGCAGGTACACAAACCAGCTTGTCCACAGAATGCCTCACTGGCCAATAGACTGAACTGAGTCAGGTCTGTAGATAGCAAAGGTGAAGTCAGGCATGCGGAGTTACATATGTGCATGAGGCAATGTGGTTCAGTAGTTGTAGACAGAAAAGCACTGTCATTGGCTTGAATATTAGGCCTTCAAACAAAGCAACTATAGATTGAAATCTGTCCATCAGAAGAGAGACCATCTTGGTTATGGAGTCCAGGTCTTTTCCTATGACTATTGTACACCATGTCAGCTAGATTTGTCTAAATTCAGTTGCAGGTCCAGACAAGAGAACATCTGTCTGATACTGAGGATGCTGCTGTGGACTTGGATGCTTGAGGGTCAATACACTAGCCATTAATTCAGGTAAGGGAAATTTTGGACACCTAGGTGGTGCAGAGTAGCTGTTACTACTGACATGCATTTTATGAAGACCCTTGAGGACAATGACAGGCCAAAAGGGAGCACCGTGTATTGGTAGTGGGTGTCTCCTGCTTTAAAGAGAAGGCACTTGTATAACCAGGATATATTGCCACACGGAAGTACGCAACTTGCAAATCAAGAGTAGCATACCAATCTCCACACTCCAGGGAAGGGATAATGGAAGTAAGTATAACCACCTTGAACTTGATTTTCTTGATCAATCAGTTCAACTTCCTGAGGCCAAACATGGGACAAAGGCCACCAGACTTTTTGGGAATTAGGAAATAACGGGAATAGAATACTTTCCCTCTGCAATGACAAAGAACCTCTTCTACCACTCAATTCCAGAAGAGATCGTACTACTGGAAGTGACATGGTCTTATAAAATGGGTCCCTGAAAAGGGATGGGAAAGGTGGGTTGGGGAAAGAGAGGGAGCTGACCTGGATAACATATCCTTTCTTTACAGTGCTCAGCATCCACTTGTCCAATGTTATTTTGTTCTGAACACCGTAAAAGAGCAATAGGCATCTTCCAAAAGGTAGATAGGTAGTGAAACTGGTATGTTATCCTCAAGGGGGCAATCAAAATGGCTGTTTAGAGGCTGTTGATGTCTTATGAAAAGGGCCTGATTGAGATTAAGCTGTCTAGTGATGTTGAGAATTCCCAGGTGGTTTCTTATCACAGCCCTGGAATATCTTCTGGAAATGTGATGTATAGTATGGCTAAAGTGTAAACTGCTTCCTCTTTGAGGCTGGGGTACATATCACTGGAGAGCTCAAAGTGCCTATGACTCTTTCAGGGTCATCAGTATTTTGAGAGAACCGCTTAGATGCACTCAAACTGCAAGTCCTTGATTGTATTTTCCAGCTTCTTTGGAATTCCAGATGCCTGTTGTCTCATGGCAATTTACATGGATTGTGAAGCCATATCAGCTTCATCAACAGCTGCCTGGAAGAATGTTTTTGCTGTGAGGTGCCCTTTGCAGACAAGAGCCATAAACTGTTCCCTATACTCCTCCAGTAGTTTGTCTTCAAATTTGGTCAAATCTGTACCATTAACAAAATTATATTTGGGCAGGAGAGGATAGCCACCCTCAGTTGCAGGATAGCTGTGCAGTAAGATTTCCAGCTGTACATATCCAGTCTCTTGAGCTTCTTTTCTTTAGAAGTGGCTTGGGGATGAGAATGGCAGGTGCACTCTCTGGTAGCCATGAGCACTAATGAGTCAGGAACCAGAGGTATGAAAAGAGAATCAAAGTCATTTTGAGGGATGTACTTAGTAGCATCAGTACAGCTTCTTGGTTGTAGGTGGTACAAAAGCCATGGTCTGCTAGCAGGGTTTTTCTGGCTCCAGCAGGGCTTTATTAAGGGAAGAACAACCCTTCCCGGAACAGGAGTTGTGCAGATTTTCTTGAACAAGCTCTGTCTGCACACCTAAAGAAGTGGCCACTCTTCTCATTAAGTGCTAGAAGGTCTTAAAGTCATCTTGAGGTGATAAGGTGGATTCAATTACCCTCACCTGGAGAGGGGGAAGAAATATGCAATGGGATGTCCAGGGTTCCTTCAGTATCTCACTATCTTCAATAGGGTCCAAACCCATGGGAGGGAGAACAGTCAGGGGAGCTTGTTCAGAGAGGGGCCTCCTGATTTGGGATTCTGATGGATTCCCAGACAGAATCTGTCTTGGAATGGGCCATGACCAATATGGCCCATGGAGCTGTACTCCACAGTTTGAACCCTTGAGGGTAGAGGGCACCATCTTGGGGATTCCTTGTAGGAAGATCATTCATAGTCCTTAGAAGCCATGTCCCTGGCATGACATCTGCAAGGTGATGTGAAAGATTGGGATGATGACACGTGCACCTCAGGTTCAGAGTCTGAAGAGGAAATGTGTGATTCCTTGGGAAATGGAGGGACTGTTCTTGTTGGTGTTCATGAGGGTCTTGATGTGGGAAACACCTCTATATAGTGTGGGATGAGCACAGAATGTCGATAAGGTGTTATAAGTGGCAGCAGTGTTCAAGCCAACTGCATTGACAATGTCAAAGGCTATGTGGTGCTGGTGGACCTGACATCATTGACAGTGCTGGGTATGTTGTATATAATGGAAACAGAGGGGGTGCTGACCATGCCCGAAGTGTCTGCATCAATGGTGCCAGGTGCTTCAACGGTACTGATGGGACCAGTGGTGCCAACGGTGTTGATGGTGTTAAAGACCCCATTATGGTCAATACTGAAGCTGGGTGCTGCAGTAATGGAGAGTCTGATAAAGAAAGACACTTAATGATCACTTAATGATTCAAATCCTATCTAGTATTGAAGACTCAGTTTGCATTTTTGTTTTATTTCTTCTAGTAATCTACTATTTCTTATAATAGCCTACTATTGTAATCTACTTGGATCTGTTTGGTATCATTTATAATCACTTAAAAGCTATCTTTCTGTAGTTAGTAAATCTATTTTATATTTTACCTAGAACACTGTGTTCTTTGAAGTGCAAAGGGGATAAACCTCAGCTCATGTTCAAGAGTCGGTGCATGTCCACTTTCCTTTGTAGAAGTGGCAGACTGGATAATGAATTCACACTGGTCAGGCTTTGACCAGGGCAGGATGGTACAGCTCTGTGGTCTTGGGCTGGGGAGCTGGGTGTATTTCGGCTGTAGCCTCTCTGTTGTGGGTTCATGAGTGGCTGGCCAGAGTATTCATGAACACAGCTGGGTGTGGTCCCTGCCTATGGAAGTTGGTGTGAGTGCAAGTTTGGAGGGCTTTGCAGCTTGTCACAATTTCACAGTGCAAGAGGGAACCCAGATTGGTGAGACAGAAGGCTCAGCTGTATCTCGGTTCCAGGTGGCACCCTGGGATGAGCCCATCACACAGGGTCTGCACTTTATTAATAGTTATCTTTCCTACATAATAAAGTATATTTCCTCCCTACAGTTTGGCCTTTTGCAGAGCTGGTTGGTTTCAGAGCAGCAAGAACCCAAAACATTAGTGAAAGCACCCTCACTGCCCAAGAAGTTTCTTCATTGAATGGATGCAGAGTGTCCTTCCCTTCGTTATGTTATACTGACAACAGTCTTCTATTCATAGATAGGCTGAACTCCCTGTCATGCAGTCTGGAGTGGCTCATGACTGGGAGTGCCAGCCTCAGGGCAAACTGTCAAAAAGCAGGGCAGACACCCCAAACTGGTGGTGTGCTCTATAATTAGATTTCACCAACCCAGTAATAAATGTGAACTCACTGTAACAGTCTTACTATGGAGTCATGGACAGTGCCCTTGGACGCTCCAGTCTATCTTTCCACCCAGGCAAGCTGGACTTAGTGATAAATGGTCACTTATACCAAAGATCACAAAATATTCAGGTTGCTGTCAGTCCCAAGATACTTACCCCAGATCAATTCGTACCTCAGATCTCACATGAAACCCTTGTAGCCAATCCTATAGTAAACTAAGTTATTAACTGGGAAAAAGAAATGAGTTATTTACAAGTTAAAGAAGATAACACATATACACAAATGAGTTACAGTCTATGGTTCCACAAGGTGACAGATGTAGTAATCTATCCACTGAATGTGTTTTAGGACTAACCCAGGTTGACCTTGGAGATCTCTGCTTTTGCTTCCTAGCTCAAGCCCTGTGAGAGTTCAAACAGCAAAGAGATGAGAAATCTTCATGTCAGCTATCTTTATTTCCCTTTTCCAGAGTTCAAACTGATGGGACGAGACCTTCTGCATGTTTCCTGCGTAGGGACAATTAGCAAAGTCTTTGTATCATGATGTTTCACAGTGGCCCACTTAGTTTTGATACTTCTTCTTGATGGGTCTGAGTTCACAAGTTCAGAGCAGGTGTTTTTACAATTACAAAGCAACATGTACATATTACCTTATAGGCTGTGATATAGACATCACACCTAAGATTAACACATGTAGCAACTTACAAGCATCTTACAGAGACTAAACACATTTGTGGGGAGCTCTGACACTCACCACCAGCATGGGAAGGAAAACAGAGGGAGTCAGCAGATATTACCCTTTTATGACTTTGGCTCAATACATGAGGAGAGTGGGGTACATGCACCGCCTAGTGGTACTGCTGACAAGTCTCCGACTCAAGTGTACACTGTGTACATACACTGGCAGTGGAATGCATATTTGCTGGGTTTAGTGTGTTGGTGGCCTTGGATATACAGGGGGTCAGACTAGGTGATCTACTGTTGTCCTCTGGCCTTAAACTCTATGACTCTATATGTGCACAAGCACTGAAAGGAGTATTGAGACCTTTCAAAAATCTTCATGGGGAAAAAAAATGAGCAAAAGACTCCCATAGTAGCCAATAGCCCAGTAGTGAGGGCACACATCTGGTATGTGGGAGACCCAAGCTGAAGTCTTGGCAATAGTAATAATAGAAGTTTAGTTCAGGGCCTGGGATAAATGACTTTTTAATGTTTTTATTAAAATCTCTTTACTTAAGAGTATTTGGCCCTCATCACCATTTGATGAGAAAAAATGTACCTCAGATTGATTTGATGTACTCTATTGATGAAATAAATGTAAAGTTAACTCATTTTCTATATTCACTAAAACACTTAAACAATGCAATACTCAAATTGAAGTTACAATGGAAATCAGATTAACCACCCAAGCTGTTGTATGCAGTGTAAGCTTGAATGCTTGTTTCTCTTAAAACAGAAGTCGGTCCTATAAAAGATATTCCCTTACTCACCTTGTTACTCAAGGACTTGAGGGTAGTCCAAACTGAAATCAAGTCACTGAAAAGGAAACAGACTCCAATTTCCCTTGTGGGCAGAATGGAACCTTTATGTTCCCAGAGTGACCTCTTGTGATCTGTGGTCGATTTTCCTTGACCGTGGGTTAGTTAATGCCTTATTGTAACTTTTTTTACTTTTGGTTTACATGCATGTGCTATTATTTAACATCCACACCTAAAAGGTTAGGAAAAATCAGTTAGTCAGGCACTGAGCCAATAGATTGTTCAAGTTAACGAATCAAAAGGAAAAATGTTACTTAGAAAAAGGATCTGCTCTTTGGCTTATCTGGTTTATGGAGCTTCAAAGTCAGTCATGAACTACAGGTTGGGGAAGCCATCTGGTGTCATCTGACTCAGGTACTATCAGGCTAGTGTGCAGCATCCTGCAGTCAACTAGCTGGTTTGTGGTATCTTCATCTATCCTTTCCTCAGGACCATTCCAGGGAAAGTAGGAAGATCAGCTGTCTGGTTGTCATTGAGGTGACTCAGTAAAGAGCACACTTCTTCCTCATTTATTTGGACTTTTAAGGTTGCAAGCTGAGTTGATAATGTTCTGCAGTATCTCCCCAGGGATCTTCTGAGCAAATGAGGGGATCACAGTTTTTTGTGCCACAGCTGCATTGTCCAGTCCTGGTGAACATGGTCAGTCTCAGCTGTAGGCCCATTTTTGGGACCCTCTTTTCAATGGACTGTTTCTTCACAATATCCACCATTAACTGCAATTCCATGTGTTTCTTCCAAGCACCCAAGAGCAGGGGAATAATAGATGATGACTCCACTAAAACTATTTCAATCCTTTATCTGGGTTAATGGCTTCTTGGGCTGTTAAGGCCTAGCCACTTCCCTGGACATGATTCATGGAGTTTTGCCTTTGTTGCTTATTCAGTCATATGTCTTATACTCGTACTTCCTCAAGGCCTGCTAGGGCTTCATGACCACAGTAACAAATTATAGACTAGTCACCCTGTGTCTTATTGAAAGGTCATTTTGCTCTAATAAAGCCCAAAGACAAAACTATTCAAAGCTGCTTTTAAGATCCCATTAATATAGACATAGTAAAAATAAAACCAATTAAAGTTTTATACTTCACATCTACACTACTATAGGCCTATGTACCCACACGGTTCTGCTTGATTCTCCCTCTGACTCAATGAATATTAAATTATTTATACACAGTGGAACAGCTCCAGCAGGAGAGGGAGACTGACTTTATAGCCCGGTTGTTAGGGCTGTCATCTGGGCAGGGCCGGCTTGGGGCAGCAAAAAAGTAAGAGCTGGCCCTGCACCTGGGATGTGGCAGATCCACATTCAAATGCTTGTTTAGCCTAATTCAGATCAGGGACTTGAATGTGGTTTCTCTGGTTCAGACCAGAAATTACACTGTGGACCTGAAAAACTTCCATGATGAAAGTTTCATCAAAACATACATTTCCATAAACATTTTTGGTTTCAATGAATCAGCATGTTCCAACAGAAAAATAATCCATCGAAAAATTGTCTGGCTCTAAGTAGAACGTAGCTTTAAGATTTTTATGAATTTTGATGAATGACAGTTATTAGTTCTATAGCAATGTTTCTCTAGAATATTTTGTCAATCTTTGTTTTTCTACCCTTCATTTGTCTGTCTATTTATGCTGTTTTTTTAGATCATAAGCACTTTGGAGCAGGGGCCACAATTTCTTTTCTTTTTTTTTGCTTAGGACATTGTGGATGCTACTGGAAACCAATGGTAAGTAATAAAGAATGGGTAAATTAAGATGGATAGTCAAGAGATATGTGAAAAACCTAGTAATCCCCTTATTCTAAATACATGCATACATGACACAACCTTGGATCTAACTATCTTATGTAACAATAAAAAAAATGAAATATAGCAGCAATCTCATTTCAAGGCACAGTATATGCTTCAAAAAACAGATGAGGGATTGCAAAAGAAAATGACGCATTATGGAAGAAGATGGAATTTCTCCAATGTTAATCACTTACTAGATCAATGATATGGTCATGTCTTGCTTTTTATTTGAATACACTGCTCTCCAAAACCCATGAACTATTCTAATCTGGAAACTTTATTCTGAATGATTAAAGGAATATCATGCTAGAGTTTATGTTTAATTGGAAATCCCATTTGTTTTTCTAGCTTGTGTCATATCTTAGAGATAAATTAATCTTGGCTTAATGATAACCATGCCCATTCCAAGGGTATGGCATACTAGATCTTTACAACATTGTTAAAAAAATGGGGGTGGAAGGAATGTCTGGAAGTTGTTCATACTAGCCAGGGTTCTTTTTTTCCTCTTTAAACCAAAGACTGAATAAGAACAATGGTGGCTTTTAAGAGAACAAAATTTGGAAACGTTGAGTTTTACTAGCACTTTGTGTAAGGTCTGTGCTTCAGGAATGCTGTCAGATGCAAGTTGGACTGACAAACTGGGACCAGCTCTTTGCGTTATGTAAATTCAGATTTGATCTTGTGGAGTGCAGACCACTGTAATGGCACCAGTCCAATAATAATCTAAGACAGACGGGGGAAGACTGGGCAGGGGTGTGTGAAAGAGAAGATTCTCCTTTAAAAAGGGCACTGTTAAAATTGAATTATAAACCAGGATGTGCAGATTCCATTTAGCTGCATGGAAAAGCCCACTGTTTCTCTGTTGTTGTAGTAAGGTTTTAATTAAATGCAGGCTCTGGTTATAAATTTTATGGCAACTGCATTTGGCTGGCTTCTTAATGATTAAGAAAATGACTCAAAGGAAAGCCATGCTTTAGACTGCAAATGGAAAAATTTTGTACAGCATTTTCACTTGGATGATTAGAAGTTTCTGTAAAACGAAGTATTTAAAAGAAATATTAAGCACTTCATTGAATTTGCTGACCAAAATAATGTTGGATCTGCTCAACAATTTAACATCATGCCTCCTAATGAAAAGTCAAAAAAATGTGTAGGTGGGACAATTATTCAAGGATATGGAAGCAATATCACTGGCCCAGACAAACAGCATTCAGATACAGTACAGAAATATCATGAGAAAGGAGAGTTGACAGGCAGAATTATTATTATTGTGTTCATAACCGTAGTGTGTCAGAGCCCCAGTCATGGATTAGACCCCCAATGCTCTAGGTGTTGTGCAAACACAGAACAAAAAGACTATCCTTGCCCCAAAGAGCCTACATCCTGCTCTTCACCACCATCTCATCCAAATTAATATTTTACTGTTAAATGTATGCAATGTAAATTGCAATATCATTCCTAGAGTGTTCTGTGCTAGTCCTCTGAACAATGTAATCCACGTACAGTTGAGAGGATAAAACCATACACTAGAGGCAAATTAATCTAGTTCCAAAAAGGTTGGTTACTTCTGAATAGAAAGAATATTCTGAAATCTCTATGCATTAGGTGGGTATTTTGATACTCTGTGACCTAAATATCTTAGGGAGCTACCATGGGTTTCCCTTCTCTCCTTATCCCATTACTTTTGGAAGTACAGTTCCATACCTAAAAAATGGTTCTTCTGAGGGTGATGCTGCTCTCTTAGAATATTCCACCCAGTAAGTACTGCCTTTTGGAGATGTTACTTCTTGGAATGGTAAAATAATATGATTCTGCTGCTGCTGTTCTGAGTTTCTTCTTCTTCTCATTCCCATCTCCAGGCCTGTTGGTTTATCTGTCTCCCATGCCATGTCTAACTCAGGACAAGATTCTGCAACCCTTACCCATCTTGCAAACTCATAGGGTCAGTGATTGTAACTTTTATTTGCCTGTAAAGCACCATACACACCTGAAAACTCAATATTCCTAATAGTCTAGTGTTCTGCAGGGTGAATCAAATTAAACAGGGGGTTGTTGTACAAACACACACCCTTCCTGCAGCACTGGTGGAATTTTAAGGCATATAAATATTTATGCTGCATATAAAGAAAAATAATAGCACCCATGAGTATATTTAGGCTTGGCAGAATTCCATTTTTTATCTTTTAAACAGATAATATTGAAGTTTATTTTTAAGCTTTTTTCAGTTGTTATTGACTTTAATATTCACAGTTGCAGGAAATTATGGAGGTGTCATACAAATGAGGGGTTAGTCAATTATATAATGACAGACACTGAGATTCAAAAAGTTAAGCTTTATAGCCATAAAACACAAATTGTTACATCACATGTCAAAATATATAAAGGTAGATATCCTTAAATCAAACTCTAATAAGTTTTCTTTTCTTACTTTTCCTATACGTAATTTTGATCATCATCAATCAAGGTGTGTGTGTGTAATAAGGTGTACATTTTTGACAGTGAGGATAATTAACCATTTGGATACTTTGTGGTGGATTCTCCATCACTGACAATTTTTAATTCAAGTATAGATGATTTCCTAAAAGACGTGCTCTAGAAATTATTTTTGGGGAAGTTGTATGGCCTGTGTTATACCAGAGGTGAGACTAGATGATCACAATGGGGCCTTCTGGTCTTGGAATCTATGAAAGTATATTGCCTACTATTGTATTTGCTGAATACTCAGAGTTGGAGAGTTTGATCAACAAATTTTATGTAGATAAAATAGCTTAAAACCTCTCATTCTTATTGGTTGTCTATTACAGTTATGCTAAGAAGTCCCAATCAAGGATTAGGGTCCTATTGTTCTATGTACTATATATAAACAAACTATAAGAAGATAGTACTTGTCCTAAATAACTCACAACCTAGGTTTCTGACAAGTGGATGGGAGTGGGTAGACAAGAACAAGCTAACTGAAAAACAAACATAATTTGCATAGCAAGATTCTGAGTATGTATCTGATACTATTCCATGTTTTCCTTCACTTTATCATTGATTGAGTCAATCAATGGATTATAGACCTTCAATCAAACTTAATATTTTGCTAATTTTAGTTCAGGTCATTTTTGATTTCTGCTGCATCTCTGATCTTTGAGTGGAGGCTCTAATGCATGATTATTCTGTTGGTTAGACCAAGGGACCCAATATTAGGACAGCAGGGCTCTTACCCCACATCTCCACTAGCTAGTTGTGTGTGTCCTTGAGTAACTCCTTCAAGCTCTCTGGGTGAAATTCTGTACCCAATGAAGTCAAATGGACATTTGCCAGTGACTTCAGTGATTCCAGAAGTTCATCCTTTCTGTAAGTATCCCCAGCTGCAAAAGAGGGATACTTGCCCACCTTTGTAATAGGCATTGGGATCTTTTGAATTAAATGTTCAATATGATTGTGTTAGACTGTAAGCTCATAAAGACTGTGCCTTTCTAAGTGTCTGCACAGTGTCCACCACAACTGGATTCTGGTCTTGACTGGTTTTAGGGATTCTACTACAATGCAAATAAATGATGTGCATGAACTAGCACATCATCTGTTTCTCTTCATATACGATGTACTGTATGCCCAGTTTCCTGTTAGAGATGGGAACCTAATAGTAATGCAACAAAGTAATACAGTTTTGTAGACATTCTTCCTTTTTTTTTTCAGGCACAGACTATTTAGGCTATTTGGGTCTTATAATCCATAGATTATGTCTACGCTGCAATTGGAGGT
Source organism: Mauremys reevesii (assembly GCF_016161935.1). NCBI lineage: Eukaryota > Metazoa > Chordata > Testudines > Geoemydidae > Mauremys > Mauremys reevesii. The sequence continues at coordinate 129,537,860 of NC_052623.1, read as the reverse complement.
CTGACTACAGCATGTGTAGTTATAACCAAACTATTGGTGATCTAGTGAGGTTGAAAACAATAGCAGTGAAGGGACCCAGGATATAGACTCAAGCAGGTAGTCTATGCTGCTGCCATTATTTGAGTTAACTAGATCAAAACTAGCTGAGAAATGTCTACATGTGCTGCAGTTACACCTCTGACTGCAGTGTAAATATATAACCTTAGAGCAGGGGTGCCCAGCCTACAGCCTGTGGGCCATACATGGCCCATCAGAGTGGCCTGCCTCAGTACAATATACTAATAGCCGATTCATTAGTGTGTTACATCATTTTAATTTGCACAAGGAAGAATATAGAATCTGTTTGGCCCACACAAGGTTGTGCTTAGGTTTATGTGGCCCTCCTATGTAACAAGGTTGGGCACCCCTGCCTTAGAGAATACAAATCCACCTGAATCCCCCAAAGAGCTAGTAACAGCTAACTTTTGTTCCGTTCTTCCCCAAATGTTTTGCTGAGTTTCCTCTTGAATTAATTTAAGCTTCTTGCATGTGTTGCTGACCTTTGTTTCATACTGTATCTCAAACAATATTTCTCTAAAGCAGTGGTTCCCAAACTTGTTCCACCGCTTGTGCGGGGAAAGCCTCTGGCAAGCCGGGCCGGTTTGTTTACCTGCCGCGTCTGCAGGTTCGGCCGATCGCAGCTCCCAGTGGCTGCGGTTCGCTGCTTCAGGCCAATGGGAGCTGCTGGAAGTGGCGCATGCCGAGGGACGTACTGGCCTCCCTTCCCGCAGGCCTCATTGGCCTGGAGCACTGGGAGCCACGATCATCCAAACCTGTGGACGTGGCAGGTAAACAAATTGGCCTGGCCCACCAGGGGCTTTCCCTACACAAATGGCGGAACAAGTTTGGGAACCTCTGCTATAAAGAAATTCAGCCTGAAGTATTTACATGGTAGCTTTTTCCTTAAATACACTGCACACATTCTTGGTTTTGGATTAATTTTTACGATCTCAAATAACCCAGTGGCATCAAGACTTCTCTCATGTGACTTTACCCTGCCTTTGTATGCAGTATTTCTGTGAGATTTCCTAAACCAAATCACTGCAACTTTTCTCCTTTGAACATGTAGCTAATAGTATTATTGTGCATATCTTTTGTGTGTGTGTGTGTAATTATTTGAAATGGTCCAAATTGATGCTTTTACCTTAAAATTCAGGTTTGGAAGGGCAGAACTATGATCCAAAATACATCAGTAATTTATACGAGCAGTCAGAATTTGTAGATGGACTATACCCATATTCACTGGGATGGCCTGACTGCTTTACATTGCTCTGACAGCTCAAAATAAGCCCTGCATAACTGGCTGGATTAAAACAGCTTGATGACGCCTTTGCAATTGTTGGAACAGCACAAAGCCGCCAAGTGTACCAGTGAATCTTGCCCAATATATTGTGTGTCCAATATAAAGAGCATGTATAGGCTTTGCCTCTACACTAGGTTTGAGATAGAAGCTGTGGAAATGGGAAGGGTAAGTGTTCTTTGGCAGAGGGGCACAGAGGGGGTACCAAGGGGTTACAGGCATAGGCACTGACTTTTAGTTTCGCTGATGGGTGCCCTACAATGCCGCCGGCCCTCCTTGAGGTCCCACCCCATTCCACCTCTTCCCACCCCCTCTCCCGAGACCCCCATGCCTGAGTGCCTCCCACCTGCTATGATTTGCTCTTTTCTGCCCCTTAAGGGCAGTGAGGAGGGGAGGGGTCAGAGAGAAGCAAGTGGCTGGGCAACCCCTCTCAACAGCTGAGGGGCAGCACAGGGCAAGCTGCTAAACAGTTGATTGGCAGCCAACCCCAGGGCCACCAGCCCAGCCCCAGCCAATCCTGTGGCTGTTGAGCACTCCCTATTTTTTCTCCATGCGTGCACTGAGCACCCATGGAGTTGGTGCCCATGGTTACAGGAATCCCCTGAGTCACCAGAGGTCTCAAATGAAATCCAGTGTTTCACTGGTCATTAATATCATTGTGGAGTACATGTACAGGTGTGGTGTAGGAAGTTATGTATGTATACTGAAAATGTTTTTTTTAAAGTCCGTGCCTAGGTACTGTTCACCAACAAAGGTGAAAAACAGATATTCTGTCTGATATATTTATCCATCTATCTGTTTATGTGTAAATTGAGCATTGTCTCATTCACAAAGGGTTTCCTATCACCAGTATGAACTGAATGTAAATAAAGCATTGTAAGAAGAAACTAACAGAAAAAGAAACAGCAGGGAAGGGGAAGGAAACTTATCTTGAGGTACACTTCAAGGTTTGCGCTACTATATTTTTTTGGGGGGAGGGGCAAAGAAGACAACCTGGAATCCCTTACCTAGGAAGTAAATGGACTTTATGCCATGAAAATGGGTTCTCAACCAGGCGTGGCTGAAAACACTGGAGAGAACTTTGGGTAAGAAGTTTCTTTAGACAAGAGTAATTTCTTAGATTAGTTTCTAGAAAGCATGTTATGATTTTGTTTTATATGGAACCATTTGTTTCCAGTATTTTTACTCACTGCCACTTGAATCTCTAATCTTTGATAATGAACTTATTCTTGTTTTCACTATAAATATATCTAAGTGCTGTGATAAGTAAGGGGATGATCCTGAGTTGAAATTTACAAGCTGGTGTGTACTGTTCCTTTGGTAATAGGAGGTCTGGTAATTCTGTGACTGTTCAGTGGATAAGGACACTGTAGGAACATTTTGAGGACTCAGGAGTTGATGTGTGCCTGTCACTATCTGAACAGAGAGAATGAAGTCTGTCGGGACCTGAAAGGTAGGGAGTGCTTTTGCTGCCAGAAGCTGTTGGTTTCAGGGAGCTGATCTACCACAGGCACAGACAAAACCATTTCATGGGAAGAGCAGGTGGTGATAATGTGCCTTACAGCCCTGTGTACCCAGGGAGCATCACAAGCAGTATTCTAGTGGAGTACAGCATACTACCACACATTTGGCGGCGGTGGGGGGGGACAGATACTGAGCTTGTCAAGCTAGAAATCTAATTTCTTTAAAAAAGAGGAGCCTGAAATTCAGTAACCTTTAAAAGGTTCACCCAAGGTTTAACACACTTTTTGATGGATCTCAGGGTGTTTTCCCAGGTTCCTGGTTTTATTTTAAGCCATTACAAGCAGGATTCCTGCACTATCTGCAAATATTGCTTCCCACTATAGTTTCCTTTACTTCTAGCCATCTTGTAGGAGACAGTATGATCTTCTAACCCCCGCACCTCTGTAATCTTTAGGGAGCAGCCAGTTAGTGCCTTTCCCCAGATATTCAGGAAGGAATGATAGATAAAACTGAGAAATTAAGTAGCAGCTGTGCTGTGAATTACAGAGGGACCACAATGCCCTGGAAAAACTGTTAGTGCAGGTGTTTTGCCACTTGAGCCATGTTTTTTGACCTGCATATGTGGGGTCAAGTTCTTTGTTAGTGTAAATGGGCTTTCTTTCCTCCAGCATAAATCATTGGTGCTGTGCCCAGTCAGATCAGCTGAGAATTTAGCTCATCATTTCTATTTCCGGAAAGCTATACATTTAGAAATAAAAGAAAAGCAAAATCACTGACTGTGATATCTTTCTGTGGCTTTCCAGAAGCTACCCTTATCAAAGAACTATAGCATATCACAGCCCATCAGTTTGCTAAGATGGGGGGCTACATGTGGAGTCCAACAATTAGCATAATTTCTATTAAAAATACAGCATATTGCTATAGTACAAGCCAATATTTTAATTTGCAAAATATATTTATGTTGATGCTTTTAGATACAGCCCTAGTCTTCAGAGTTGGAAATATTATTCATATTGTGGTGGTTGTTCTTAGCCAACTGCACTAATTTCTTATTAAAATAAATGTTATTGATTGATTGATCTTCAGGGAAAGACAGGGGTGTCATTCTCTCCTCTGTGTTAAAAAGAGTGGTTATCTATGCAAAAATAGATTGAGTACAGACTTTGACATTTGTTTTTAATTTAATTTAAATATTTGTTGTGGCAGTCATAACTTCAGGGAAGATGCTGAGCTGAAACCAAATTTTGGATCACAGATTGCGTGTTTTGGGGGATTTGTCCACAAGTAATCCCATATTTCATTCCTAAATTAGAAATTATTCTGAATTACATCAAACACTTTTTTACCCCATGAGGAAATTTGTGGTTTTAAATTATTTAATACAGTGGACTAAGGGCTTTATTGATTCTAAAAAAATGACTAGGAAGCTCATTAAAAACAACATGAGCCTTATTAAAGTTTCTCTCATCTCAGAAAAGGTTTCCCTCTTTAAGGAATTTTTTTCATGGGTTTGGAAGTTCTTCTCTGACTCATCACTGAGGAGGATGGAAAACTGGTCAAAATAAAATGATAGCTTGAAATATAATTTTATAACTGTCTTGCACAGATCATTTAATGAAGGACAATACAAAATAGGCTTCATAGAGCAGGTGGAATTGAATAAAGAATAATTTAGGCAGAATATAAGGTCTATTAGACTGTGGAATATTCTTACAAGGGAAATGATGGAAGCTGCATTGCTTGAATCATTTATAGCCCGGCTGGATAAAGAAGGATAGATTAGATTATCTTGTGGCACCTTATAGACTAACAGACGTTTTGGAGCATGAGCTTTCGTGGGTGAATGCATGCATCCGACGAAGTGGGTATTCACCCACGAAAGCTCATGCTCCAAAACGTCTGTTAGTCTATAAGGTGCCACAGGACTCTTTGCTGCTTTTACAGATCCAGACTAACACGGCTACCCCTCTGATACTTAGATTATCTTGTTTGCTTCCATCTCCAATATTTATGATTCTGTGAAAATTCCAAGTAAAGGTGTTGCTGAAGAAGTGATTTGACAGATCCCTGGAAATAGCACCACATATTTCAAAGTTTTAAACATTGTTTTCTCATTCTTCAGTGATTCCATCTCACAGGACTAGCCAGAGCCGGAGTAGGCAACCTATGGCACGTGTGCCGAAGGCGGCACACAAGCTGATTTTCAGTGGCACTCACACTGCTCAGGTCCTGGCCACTGGTCCGGGGGGCTCTGCATTTTAATTTAATTTTAAATGAAGCTTCTTAAACATTTTAAAAACCTTATTTACTTTATATGCAACAATAGTTTATTTATATATTATAGACTTATAGAAAGAGACCTTCTAAAAACGTTACAATGAATTACTGGCACATGAAACCTTAAATTTGAGTGAATAAATAAAGACTCGGCACACCACTTCTGAAAGGTTGCCGATCCCTGAGCCAGAGTAATAGATGTATTCCCAAATCAACAATTTTACAGGAGAATTTTCAAAAGTATTCGGCATGGGGCTACCTCTGTTCCCGTTGCAGTCAATGAGACTTTTAGCATTAACTTCAATGGGAGCAGAGTTAGGCCATTCTAAATGCTTTTGAAAATCACATTCTTAATTTCCTGGGAAACAATGGCTTTGTTTGGCTGTTTTTTCTCATTGTTCTCCATCATGTTTTCTCTTTTCATCACACTGCTGAATTTAGATCAGTGGTTCCCAAATTATAGGTTTTGTTTTGGCAGTGGCACACAGAGAATTCACTAGTCCCCCTTGGTGCGGGTTTTCCTCACTTCCAGCTGCTAAATCACATTAAGAGAATTTCCACATAAACTTGCAATTGTGAATAGGAGGGAAAGTCCACACATAATTGTGTGGGAAAGGAGTTCCACAAGACAATTTGCATTAATATATGATCCATGCTATGAAGCAGTTGGAGAAACCCTGATCTGAATACAACTTCTATGCTATGGCCATATTGTGTCTGATGACATATCTACTTCATAGGTGTTTATGGGTGTACTGCTGTGGGATTGTAGGGATTTTCAACATATTTTAGATGGCTTGGCATGGTGTTATAGCTGGTGATATCACTTGACATGCACCCTAATGTAAGTAAGGATGTGACCATTTACTTTCCTTAGATTTAGACGAGCAATCCCATGTCTACACTACAGCATATGTCAGTAAAATTTATGTCACTCGGGGTGTGAATATTCCACCTCCCTGAGTAACATAAGTTACACCAACATGAGTGTTTGTGGCACATAGCTTATGCTCCTTGAGGAGGTGGGTTTTTTATGCCGAAGGGAGAGCTGCAATTCTGTACGTATAGACATCTCCTAAGTAGATTATATAGTTTCTCTCTATGTAAAGAGGTAGAATCTTTCCAACATGCACTTTGAAGTGAAGGGATAACAAAGGTCTCAGTCCTGAATACTGCCTGTATCCCTGTTACCACCAGCATTAAATCACCATCATGATGTGAGAAACCACGTAAAATTCAGAGGCCGCACAGGGGCTTCTGTGGGAGCATGAATGGAAGACTAGATTAAAACAAGAGGTTGATAATACTCAGTCTTGTGCTAATATTTCACAGACCAGATTCAAAGCTCAATGAGTCAAAGGAGGAGATAAGAGAGTCTCAGACTTGGGCCAGAGCCATTGCTTGGCATTCATCCCAGGTAAACAGTTGCATATAATTTCATTCCAGTAATTTTCTTCTCTGAGAATTTAGAGATATAAAAGAAACATTTTAGGCATTTTTAACCAATTAAAAGGTTCTCTTTCCATCTCTTTTTGGGTAGAGCTGTTTGAAGGCTTGTGTACACCATGTTTAAACATGTTAACTAACATGATTGAAATTCTAGCATAGACATGGTCAACAGATATTTCAATAATAAGAGCACTCCAGACACAATTATTTGGCTTAGGGCTCCGGTACACATTCCCCAAAGAAACATAAATATGAATTCTAGTGGTTTCAATGCAACCTGGATTTTTTTTAGAATTTGAACAAAACAAGCCATCGTTAACAATAAATAAACCAGATAGCTTTAAGTGCTTTTTGTTTAATATGTCATAGGTTCAGTCTTCTCCTGACTCATATGTGGGCCTACCTTTCGTCTCCTTATTCTTTTAATCCTGCATGTGCATAAATGAATTATATATTCTTACAGTTACACTGTAATGTCTTTCCTGTCTTCTCCCTTTTTTCCTGTCCTTTTATAAAGCTGTGGGGGAAAAATCTTAACCATGATGCTTTCTAAGCAGTAAAGATGAAGAAAGAAGAGACTGATGCCAAGTTGTTAATGGCTATAGGTACTACATAAGACTCCATCTTTCTGAAATATAAACTATAGTTCAAACAACCATGACAAACATGATGCACAAACTACTGGATTAGGTTTACTGGCATGTGTTATGTAGGAGGACAAACTAGATGATCATAGGTCTCGTCTGGCTTTAAATCTATGAATCTACATCATTATTTTCCAGTATTGTACACTTTATCTGCTCAGTGTTGTCCTTGGTGAATAATGGCGCAAAGCTCTGATTCTTTTAATGTCTTCCCATATCTCACTCAACCCAATAGGCACTTTGAACAAAAATAACTTTTATATTATCATTCATAATATATTTACTTATAGATTTACATGATAGATTTACTTATATAATAATAGATTATATATAGATTACTTAGCAAATTCCAGAGGAATTCCCCCAATACACTGGGTAGTTGATGTATAAGGAATACAATTAACTTCAAATATCTATATGTATAAGAGTGTCAACAGCCACAATAGAAAATAAATTTTATACAAATTTTAAAGTGGCTGCTGTAAATCATTTGGACTATGTATGAGTGAAAAATTCAATTTCTAAGAAGAAACTTATACTGATCTTCTATGAAGGACAGTGGAAAAAACAATCAGTAATGAAACAGTCAGCTGACATTCTGTCTCACAAGGGAATCTGAGATATTGGGATCAAGGCCTAAAGCAATTTATATGAAATGGATTAAGTAGAAGGGTGTGTCACAAACTTGAATTCTGTTGCTTGGCTAGTAAACTTTGGAACTCTGGTCAGTACACTGGAAGATTGAGATGAATCCAGGAAGCAAAAGAAAAGAGCATTTGCAACATCAAAAGGCTTATTTAAATTCATAGGGATGCATTGCAGATTCTATTAATAAATGCTGGAGGGTTTTGTTGCATTTGTTGGAAATTGGTGTTAGGACTCCTGACTGGGATGGTGGGTAGGATGGTGTATTATCTATTGAAAAGGTGTTAAAGAGCATTTGGAGCATGTTCAGAAGCTGCTGGAAAAACTGAAGATGGCTAATTTGATATTAAATCTGAACAGCATAAATTTTCCTGGAAGCAATTAAGTTTTCTGGCAAGTTTACTATCTGGAAAAAGAGATTGTTAGTGATCCTTATAAAATATAGGCCAACCTTGTTTTTACAGTTCTGAACACTTCAACATATAGATTGAAAGTTTTCTTAAGTTTGGAAGAATGGTAACGTTCACTATATCAGGTTTCAGAATGGTAGTTATGTTAGTCTGTATCAGCAAAAAGAGCAAGGAGTATTTGTGGCACCTTAGATTAACAAATTTATTTGGGCATGAGCTTTAGTGGGCTAAAACCCACTTCATTGGATACATGCAGTGGAAAATACAGTGGGAAGATATATACACATACACAGAGAACATGAAAAAATGGGGGTTGTCATACCAACTCTAACAAGACTAATCAATTAAGGTGGGCTATTATCAGCAGGAGGAAAAAAACTTCTGTAGTGACAATCAGGATGGCCCATTTCAAACAGTTGATGAGAAGGTGTGAGTAACAGTAGGGGAAAAATTAGCATGGGGAAATAGTTTAGTTTGTGTAATGACCCATCCACTCCCAGTCTTTATGCAAGCCTAATTTAATGATGTCCAATTTGCAAATTAATTCCAGTTCTGGAGTTTCTCATTGGAGTCTGTTTTTGAAGTTTTTTTTGTTGAAGAATTGCAACTTTTAGGTCTGTAATTGAGTGACCAGGGAGGTTGAAGTGTTCTCTGACTGGTTTTTGAATGTTATAATTCTTTACATCTGATTTCTATCCATTTATTCTTTTGCGTAGAGATTGGACACAAATCAGACATCAAGAGCCCGAGCTGCTCTTTTCCAGGGGTCCCACCAGGTCGAGGCCAATCTGCTGGAAAGGAGTGCCAATCACTGGTAAAGGTATCAGGGGGCCCTTGGTATCCCCTTCGGACTGGACTTCTGGCACTCAGGACATCTTGATGTATGCCTGGCCAGAAGAACTGTTGGGCCAAGCCAAATGCCCTTCCCAGGAGACTGCGTGGGACAGGTGGAGTAATCCTTTTTGGAACCTCTTTGGGACCAACAAATGGCACAACTTGGCTCTCGTCTCTGGCTCCTGGGCCACCCGATAAAGCAAGTCCTTGTGGATCTCAAAATGGGGGCTTTAGGGAACGGTGTTGCAGAGGGTGGCCTCTCCATCCTGGCTTGCCGCCTGCTCCCAGGCTCAGCTGAGGCTGGGGTCCCCTCTTTGTTCATCCAGAAAATCTCCATCAATATCCAGCCATTCCAGCTCTTCCCCTGTCAGACTGTTGGCTGGGGCTTGACTTTCCTTGGTTACTTCGGAGCCTCTCAACCTCCCCTCCAAGGGGTCCTGGGGCCCTGTTTGGCCTAACAAACTCTGTCTCCCGTGGTGTACTCTCCCCTTCTTTCAGGCCATCTGCTCCACCCCCGTATAAGGTCAGTGAAATCCAGCCAGTCTCACCCCAGAACCATGGGGTAGGCTAACCTACAGGCCACCCCAACTAGGTAATGCACTTCCTGCTTAGCTGCCTTAGTCGCACCCAGATGTATATATTGTAACAGTATCGATGCCCCGGTGGGGTGGGAGTGCTCTACCAGTCCCGTGCAGATGATAGTCTGGCTGCACCTCGAGTCCAACAATGCCACGATTAGAGTTCCCTCCACTCTCACCGGGATCATGATCTTCAGTTGCCCATCGTTCCGGGCTTGTTGGTCTGCCACCAGGACCTACCTATAATTACAGTCCATGTAGGGGGACACTCTCGTGAAGTGTCCTGTTTGTCCGCACTGGTAGCATCGGTCCCAGTTCCCCTCCATGGGTGGGGTACTTTTCGATACGCTCGGTTCCCCCGGTGATTCCTCCTGGCCCCGAAGGGCCCTATGTCCTGAGAGTCGTCCGGGACCCCGTCTGCCTGGCATACAACCGGGGACTTCCACCTCCTGTCTCACGCATCGCTCCCTCTTGGGGTTGGTCTCCCTGAACTCCTTGTCCTAAGACCCGCTCGCTCCTCCTGCTTGTCTGCCATGTAATCTTCGACGAGGGATGTAGCCTCAGAGTCTTTGGCCAGTGTTGCTGCACCCACTCCTTCCCCGTGGCGGGCAGGATCCAAAGGAACTGCTCCAGAGCCACAGTCTCAGCCACTTGGCAACTGGTGCGGTGCTCTGGCTCTAGCCATCTCCAACAGAGGTCACGGACCCTCTGGGCTACTACCTGTGGTCTGGCCCCAGCAGATATTTCTCTCGGCAGAGCCTCTGCCAGTACGTCTCCGGGTTGATGCCCATCTGGTCTAGGATGGTGGCCTTAACCTTCTCATATTGCAGCACCTCCTGCAGGTCAAGATTGCGATAAGCAGCCTGAGCCAGCCCCGTTACATACAGGGATAGAATAGTGGCCCAGTGTTCGGGGGGGGAGGGGAACTGAGTGGCAGTAGCTAGCCATTCAAAAGTCACTAAGAAGGCCTTGGGGTCGTCCCTGGGCCCCAAATTTGTAAGACATACTGGTAGTCTCACAAGGCCATCTCCAGGTCCCCTCCAGCTGGGGTGTGAGAAGGACTTGATTCCATCTTGATGCCACCTGTTGGAAGAGCCAATCTTGATTTACTTGCTGCTGGGCAGCCAATTCCCGAATCATAGAATCATAGAATCTCAGGGTTGGAAGGAACCTCAGGAGGTCATCTAGTCCAATCCCCTGCTCAAAGCAGGATCAAACCCAACTAAATCATCCCAGCCAGGGCTTTGTCAAGCCTGACCTTAAAAACCTCTAAGGAAGGAGATTCCACTACCTCCCTAGGTAACCCATTCCAGTGCTTCACCACCCTACTAGTGAAAAAGTTTTTCCTAATGTCCAACCTAAACCTCCCCCTCTGCAACTTGAGACCATTACTCCTTGTTCTGTCATCTTCTACCACTGAGAACAGTCTAGATCCATCCTCTTTGGAACCCCTTTTCACGTAGCTGAAAGCAGCTATCAAATCCCCCCTCATTCTTCTCTTCTGCAGGCTAAACAATCTCAGTTCCCTCAGCCTCTCCTCATAAGTCATGTGCTCCAGCCCCCTAATCATTTTTGTTGCCCTCCGCTGGACTCTCTCCAATTTATCCACATCCTTCTTGTAGTGTGGGGCCCAAAACTGGACACAGTACTCCAAATGAGGCCTCACCAGTGCTGAATAGAGGGGAATGATCACATCCCTCAATCTCCTGGAAATGCCCCTACTTATACAGCCCAAAATGCCATTAGCCTTCTTGGCAACAAGGGCACACTGTTGACTCATATTCAGCTTTTCGTCCACTGTAACAGGCTGCTGCTGTGATTTTTGTTGCTTTGCCACCTGCAGTTGCTGTTGGGTAGCCAGTTGCTGTAGCAGCTGCAACTGCTGTTGTGCAGCTTGCTGCTGCTGGTTTTCCAGCAGCCATTTCAGTAGCTTCTCGGTCTCTATCCTGTAAGTGTGGGTCCTTCTATCAGGCCCTGGTCAGTGCCTGCATTCTCCACCACGTAGCATCAGGCCTCTTGTCCAAGTTTCTGGCTCTTCAGCTCTCATAGGTAAGGGCTATATCATCTCCTGAGCTGGAGCCTCTGCTGAGCATCCTTCCTCCTCGTCAGCCAGCCCTGACTGAGCAGCTCTGCAGACTTTTATACCTGACTTCCAATTGGAGCATGCCCAGCAGAGCCTTAGGGGGTGGGGCTTCCTCTGCTAAGAGGCAAGGGTTAACTCCCTCGGTACCAGTGCGGGGCCGATCCACCCGTCTCAGGAATATTTAGTATTTATTTGGGTTGTGAGAAAGAGCTGGTACACTAGTTGAATAGTCGTTTTGTAATTACTGTTGACCATAATGTAATTATGTCTTAGGCCATCCAAACCTAGGCCAGTGAATACTATTTCCTTCAGTACACTTTCTAGGGCTTCTGCCATTCTCTCTTCCCCTGCCCTCAAACAAAACTTTACATGACCCAAGCAGAAGCAGTGTGTATCTTACCACTTGCTTGGGTGGTGGTTCTATAGCTTAACAGATCATAGTTTTTTCTGCCCCAAATCTTACTTTCAATTTCTTTTACAGAAATGTTAAAGTTAAACTGAAATTTTGTTTAAACATAAAAGAAGGAAAAGTTAAGCAATTCTAATTCATTAATGTTACAGTATCTATACACAGATTTCAAAAATTACCTACAAGTACATTTTAAAACAAAATTGTTTATAGTGATATCCTTTTTTACTTATCTTCCAAGACCTGAGCTCTGGTTCTCCTGCAGAAGTGAATAATGACACCACTAACACAGAGCAAAGAGTTGAATTATCTACCCAGCTTTGCGTTAAAGTTCGAATATCAATCAGGCCCCGGTGTCTATAATGGTCAAATGAAAATTCCGGTTCCGGACACACTTAATCTTTCAAACAAGCTTGAATCTATCTCCAGATTTGCAGCTCAGTCCCATATCTAAGAGATAGCAATGCCATGTCCTTGAGCTGGAAGAACACAACCCTGATTTCAGATTTTGGCAGGTAATGAGGTTTTGAGTTTCCCTTTGAAAAGACTGGGGTTAGATTAGGGAAACACTGACTGATTATTTTTATTGGAAAGGGTAGTAAAGAGAGCCTTGTTTGACTTAGTATGTCTTTATGGGGGGAAAACTGTTGCAGCAAGGACTGAATCTAGCTCATTTTCCCTTAAGCTTACACAATTTGAGTAAAATTCTGATCAGAGACTTCTCAGACAAAGCTGGTACAAGCTGTGATGCTATATACTGGGGAAGGTGGCTATCTACATTAATATGGTTGCCACTTGTACAAAAGTGTGATAAATCTTGTACAAAGTATGCCTTGTAAGGTATCATTTGAAAAGTTATAACCTGCTGTGTAGTATTATCTTGTTATAATGTGTGCATCAATGTTGTGTATGGAGTTATGACATTTTGCTATGTGGTTGTAACTCAAACCTGTTGAGAGTCTGGGAAATGCCCAGGTTAGCTGAAGTTAGCTGTGCAGGAGTAACAAACCATACACTCCTGTTTTTCAGTCCCAAAGACACAATGCAGAAGAGACAGGCAAAGATTTTCAATTCGAATGAAAAGCTGGTGGAAGAGCACATAGACCCAGCATGTAGACAATGAACGCCTGACTCCATGGCACAGATAGGATTTTTCCAGAAAAGAGTCAAAATATGAAAGGTAAGAACAAAGGCCCCTGATTACCTCTGTCCTCTTTCCTATCATTTCTGGACTGATGAACTTTGACAAAGAAAATTTTGAACAAAGGACTGATGTCCCCAATGCTATTTGGGAAAATCCAGAGAGATCGATAAACTAGCAGACAAAAAAAATCCCTTTTGACATTTTAGATTTACAAGCTTTAATTCACCTGTAATGTAACTTGCCTGCTTTAAACCTCTGAATAACTTTCATTTTTTTCTTAGCTAATAAACTTCAGTTAGTTACTGAATTGGCTGGCAGGGTTGTCTTGGGTGAGATCCTGAGCATCTAGTGACCTGGGGTGAGTGATCCTTTGGGACTGGGTGTAACCGAACGTGGTGGTTTTTTTGTTTTAATAACCTTTCATCACAGAAGTCCAGTTGGTCTGAGTGGAGCACTAACGGGACTGTCAATGGCTTTATGGTGAGCTAGTAAAGTGACCCAGGAGCACACACACATTGCTGATTTGGTTAAATCTAACTATTGAATATGCCACCAGCTTAGGAGCGATTGCCCAGTTTGGACAGTCTGACCTAATATTGGCACTCACAGCTGTGACCCTGACTAGACCCCAGTGTCACAAACATAGACATTTTGAAACACTGACATATCTAACAATAGGAAAATAGCAGAAAATAAAGCAAAAAACAAAGAGGCATATGATCATTGGATCACACTCTTTGGCCTGGTCTACACTAGGACTTTAATTCGAATTTAGCAGCGTTAATTCGAATTAACCGCGCACCCGTCCACACCAGGAAGCCATTTAATTCGACCTAGAGGGCTCTTTAGTTTGAATTCGGTACTCCACCCCGACGAGGGGAGTAGCGCTAAATTCGACATGGCTATGTCGAATTAGGCTAGGTGTGGATGCAAATCGAACTTAGTAGCTCTGGGAGCTATCCCACACTGCACCACTCTGTTGACGCTCTGGACAGCAGTCCGAGCTTGGATGCTCTGACCAGCCACACAGGAAAAGTTCCGGGAAAATTTGAATTCCTTTTCCTGTCTGGACAGTTAGAATCTCATTTTGTGGTTGGACATCGGGGCGAGCTCAGCAGCACCGGCAGCAATGCAGAGCTCTCCAGCAGAGGAGTTCATGTAATCTCTGAATAGAAAGAGGGACCCAGCATAGACTGACTGGGAACTCTTGGATCTGATCGGTGTGTGGGGCGAGGAGTCTGTGCTTTCGGAGCTGCGCTCCAAAAAACGGAATGCAAAGACCTACGAGAAGGTCTCCAAAGCCATGAGAGACAGAGGATACAGGCGGGATGCAACGCAGCGCCGCGTGAAAATCAAGGACCCCAGACAAGGCTACCAAAAAATCAAAGCAGCAAACGGACGCTACGGAGCCTGCCACCACTGCCCCACCAATGACCATGGACTCTGACGATGGGACAGTGTCGACGGCCAGTTCCTCGGCGATGTTCGCGGACGGGAAAGATGAGGAAGGGTTTGTGGAGGATGAGGCAGGCGACAGCGCTTACAACGCTGGTTTCCCCGACAGCCAGGATCTCTTCATCACCGTCACGGAGATCCCCTACCAAACCTCTCCGGCCATTAACCCGGATCCTGAATCAGGGGAAGGAGCAGTCGGTAAGTGCTTTAAACATGTAAACTTTTATTCTTAATATAACAGGAATCTGAAGTATGTGAAAAGGAGGTCTCTCTATATATGGGGATAGAACAGAAATCCTCCTGGGAGATCTCCATGAAGCTCTCCTGGAGGTAATCGAAAAGCCTCCGCAGGAGGTTCCTGGGGAGAGCTGCATTATTGGGTGCTCCGTGGTAGCACACTTTTCCGCGCGAGGCTTTCATGAGGTACTCAGGGAGCATTGCCTCCCCGAGCACGGCTGCATAGGGCCCTGGATTGTGCTGGCTTTCACGCAGCATGCACTCTCTATCTCCTTCAGTGACCGTCCTCAGGGTGATCTCGCTCGGAGACTCCTGCATCTAATTAGGGGAATTACTGTAATGTTACGCCTGGTCCAAAGTATTTTTAAAAAATCTCCGGACAGACGGCATAGCAGAGACTCAGCACGCTGCTGCGTGACAAGCGTAACGGAAAGCCAAAGAATCAAATGGACGCTCATGGAGGGAGGGGGGACTGAGGACGCAAGGTATCCCACAGTTCCTGCTGTCTCCGAAAAGCATTTGCATTCTTGGCTGAGCTCCAAATGCTTCTAGGGTCAAACACAGTGTCCGCGGTGGGTCAGGGCATAGCTCGGCAATTTACGCACCCCCCCACCCCCAGAAGTGAAAGGGAAAACAATCCTCTGTTGACTCTTTTACATGTCACCGTATCTTTACTGAATGCTGCAGATAGATGCGATGCTGCAGCACTCAGCACCAATATCCTTGCTCCCCCCCTGCATGGGTGGCTGACGGTACAATATGACTGATATCCATCATCATCATCAGCCTATTGGCACATGGGGCAGTGCAAAAGGACTGGTAACCATGCCGACTAGCATCAGTGAGGTCGATCAAGGGCGCCTGCTCCTAATTTTTCCTGGTAGATGGTGCAGTATGGCTGGTAACCGTCCTCATCATAGCAACAGGGGGCTGAGCTCCATCAGCCCCCACCCTTCATGTGTAAAGAAAAGATTCAATTGCCCCTGGACTAGCAGAGGGATGCTAAGCTCCTCTCCTCCACACTCCTTAATGTCCTATCTGGACTATCATAGCAACTGGAGGCTGCCTTCCACTCATTTCTCACTAACAAGTCACTGTGTCTTATTCCTGCATTCTTTATTACTTCATCACCCAAGTGGGGGGACAATGCTATGGTAGCCCAGGAAGGCTGGGGGAAGAATGGAATGAACAGGTGGGGTTGTTGCAGGAGCACCCCCTGTGAATAGCATACAGCTCATAATTTCAGCAGGATATGACACAGAGCAGCTGTGCTCTCTGGTTCTATGATACAGTGGTTCTCTAGTACACTTGCCCATATTCTAGGCAGGACTGATTCTATTTTTAGATACCAAAAAGGAGGGATTGACTCAGGGAGTCATTCCCAATTTTGGCTTTTGCACCCCTGGCTGAGATCAGCCAGGGGCACTTATGACAGCAGCAAATGGTGCAGTGCAAAAGGACTGGTAACCATGACCATCTTATTACCAATTTATGGTATGGTAGATGGTACAGTATGGCTGGTAACCATCTCTGCTGTCATGCAAAAGCATGCTGCTGTGTAGCGCTGCTGGACCGCCTCTGTCAGCGGCATCTAGTACACATACGGTGATAGGCACAAAAGGCAACACAGGCTCCATGGTTGCCACGCTGTGGCGTCTGCCAGGGCAATCCAGGGAAAATGGGCTTGAAATAATTGTCTGCTGTAGCTTTCCCGGAGGAAGGGATGACTGACGACATTTACCCAGATCCACCCGCGAAAATGGTTTTTGCCCCATCAGGCACTGGGATCTCAACCCAGAATTCACAGAGACAGACTAGACTGTGTTCATTGTTCACAAAAATGTATCTTTGCAAGGAATTCACTCCCTTTTCCCCATCACACAGCTTCAACTGTCTCCAGACCTGCCACAGCATCCCCCTCACAGAGGCTGGCAAAGATTAGGCGGCGAAAGAAAAAGACACGGGACGAGATGTTCGCTGAACTTATGAGGTGCTCCCAAGATGAGGCGGACCAGCAGAGCCAGTGGAGGGAGACCCTCTCTCTGTACCAGCGCTCACACAGTGAACGGGAGGAGAGGTGACGTGAGGAAGACAAGCAGGCGACTCAAACGCTGCTTGGACTAATGAGGGAGCAAACGGACACGCTCCGGCGCCTTGTGCATGTTCTGCAGGACCTCAGGCAGGAGGACAGAGCCCCCCTGCAGTGTATCTGCAACCGCCCTCCCCCGCCACAAAGTCCCATACCCCCCTCACCCAAAATAACCAGAAGGAGGGGCGCCAGAGGCCGTGAAAACTGTCACTGCACCCCAGCAGAGTGCTCAAGTACCCAAAAGCTCTCATACCCTAAATTTTGAGAAGTCCTTTCCTTCCCGCCTCACCCAAGCCCCCATCCCAGTTTCATCCCCTAACTGTCTAGTTGATAATAAAAAATACTTTTCTGTTAATTACTGTTTCCGTCATGTTCTTTTAGAGGAGACTGTGTTTGAAGGGGGGGAAGGGGGTTGGTAATTGGACAGGACAATCACCTTTACCAGGGTACAGACATGGGGGCAGGATCAGCAGCAGGTCACACACACACTGCAGTCAGTAGGCACCCTGGTCGGTATGGGAGGTGGTTTGCAGGTTCTGTGTGGGTGGGGGGGTACGTGACTTTGTAGCGGGGGAGGGGTGTTACAGCTCTCATGCAACGGTCCCTGTCCTGGACCACAGAGCCACGCAGCAGAGGAATCTGTATCCGTCCTCCCCCGCCAAAAGGCCACATAGCCCCCGCACACAGAGTCCCAAAAAGGAGGGATGGTAGGCTCCGTTGAAACATCCAGTCCGGCACTGCAGACCGCTCTGGGAGCAGGAGCCTGTCATTCCTCGAGTTTACAGGCGGTCTTTACATCACTACACCCTACCCAGGGGCGGGTGCACACCCTACCCAGCACAGTCCGTGTCCCAGTTTCAACCCTTTAACGCAAAGTCATCAATAAAGAAACCTTTGTAAAGTTACAGTGGAACATGTATTTTATTTTTAAACGTGTGTTGGAAGTGGGGGAAGCGGGGTGGGCGGGGTATATAACTGCAGATGCTAGTCAACAGTAACTTGGTAAAGAAACAGGGGCAGGTTCAGCTTCTCTGTAAAGAAACTGAACAGTCACAGGTCACGCTGCTCACTGCTCGCTGGTACTTGAAGAGTTCCTTGTCGCTGTGCAAGGTGCCTGCACAGAGCTTCACGAGCCAGGGCATTAGCGGGTAGGCTGGGTCCCCGACAATCACTATAGGCATCTGCACATCCCCAAGAGTTATTTTGTGGTCTGGGAAGAAACTACCTTCCTGCAGGCGTCTAAACAGACCAGAGTTCCTGAAAACACGCACGTCATGAACTTTGCCTGGCCACCCGACGTTGATGTTGGTAAAACGTCCCCCATGGTCCACCAGTGCTCGCAGCACCATTGAAAAGTAGCCCTATTTCTCAGCAGCTGACTGTGGAAGAGGTGGACGATAAGGTGCGAGGAGTTGACAACGGCCATAACTGCAGCGGGATCCGTGGTCAAAGTGCTGTGGCGCCCGCGCTGTCACTGAGCAGAAAAGTGCACGAACAGATTGCCCGCAGGCGCTTTCAGGGAGGGAGGGAGGGAGGGCGTGATTGACGGTTCAATGACGACAGTTACCCAAAACCACCTTCGACACATTTTTCCCCCCAGCATGCATTGGGGGGAAATCCCAGAATTCCAATGGGCAGCGGGGAGTGCGGGAACTGTGGGATAGCTTCCCACAGTGCACCGCTTCCAAAGTCGACGCTGGCCCCGTTACTGTGGACTCACACAGTCGAACTAGTGTATTTAGTGTGGATACACAACTTCGACTTCATAAGGTCGATTCCACAAATTCGAATTAAGTTGATTCGAAATAGTCTTGTAGTGTAGACATACCCTTTCTGTGCTTCGCTACAGTTTTGGGACTGAATCCAAGCATTACTCTTTGGGAAAGAGTTGAGTAAACATACTTTTAAGGGAAGATTACCTGCATTGCTTCAGATTTCTGCAAGTAAACAGTGAGGGGGGCGGGGAGAGGTGGGCTACTCTTGGAGTCCGGGCTACATTTACTATGAGTTTGAGGCAATTCAGTAATCCTTCTAATAAGCAGCTTGAATATAGTGTTTCTTCATTTTCTTTTAATGACTTGTTGGCTCATTAGTATCTTTTCCAAACTAGTAGGCTAGGATTAAATCTCTAGACTGAAGTAGATTTTATGAGCAGAAGTTATTCACATGTATTTTCTTTTGGTCTTTCTCCTCTTCATTTATAAGCATATCAAAAGCCTTCCTTTCCCTACTGCAGCTGAAAATGAAGTGCTTCTGTGCACATTTAGTTGATCCACAGGTATGGATAGATTAATTGGGTTAGATAAAGGAAATATTCACGCAAATCTTCACTCTAAAGCTCTATTAAGTCTGAACGTTCTTGTGGTTCAGAAAAGTTCCTTAATTTTGATCTCTATTTCTACTGCCTCTGATCTTTGGAAGCCTGCAGCTATTCCACGTCAGCCTGTGATACAGATTTATCATTTCATTTTATACACGATGCTTATCAGCAGCTTTCTACAACAATCAAAAGGCATACAATTTTACAACATTAAAACTATCCTGACAGGACCTCACAACTAAGACTGTCCACCTAAGGCAGCAGTCGGCAACCTCTGGCACATGTCTCACCAGGGTAAGCCCCCTGGCAGGTTTGGCCAGTTTGTTTACCTGCCATGTTGGCAGATTCAGCTGATCGCGGCTCACACTGGCCACGGTTCACTGCTCCAGGCCAATGGGGGCTGCGGGAAGCGGCACATGCTGAGGGATGTGCTGGGGTAAAGTCCTACCCTCAGGTACTTTTGGGGTAAAGACAAGTGCAAGTACAACATTTATGCATGAACACCCATACCCGCTAACACATCTGAGCAAGCTATTTTGAGCAGGATCACTTAACAAAATGATGGAATTTCCATTCAAGGATGCCAGAAAAATGTTCATGTCTCCTAAAATACAACAGGAGAACAATTTTCAATTATATGTTTCAGTTTGGAATAGAAATACCTTTTCCATTCACTTCTCTGGAAATGGAACTTTTACCACACTAAATTCAAGCTTTTATTTGGAAGGAATTAAGCATGTAGAATAAGGTGATATACAACTGGAATAAATTTAAATGTACTATAAGCTCCTTGAGATGCAGACCTCATTAACTTGCTGATATATACTTGGAGAGTAACATGTCTCTGTAAAAATAATGACTAGTAGCAATAACATGAAGACCTTTGGTGAGACCACTGCTTTCTTGAAGTGGTGACATATCAGTTATTGACTTCCTTAATATGCAGTGAACATAGGCTTGGAAGAGCTGTCACTGGCCATCTCTTCACATTCCTCTCTGCCCAGTGATTTTAAGTCAAAAAAATCAGCAGGAGATGGCTTCTCCTAAGACCATCCCTGGGCAATGAGGGCCAGGACCACAGTAATTAGGGGGTCTCAATGAGGTGGGAGAGAGGAGTTCCTGGAGCTGGGTGGGAAACTGGAAGGTAGCAGGATTCTTGGGAGACAGGAAAGCATGGGTGGGGAGTGGGGGCTTGAAGCCTGGGAATCTTCAAGTAAGGAATGAATCATAGAATCATAGAATTCAAGATCAGAAGGGACCATTATGATCATCTAGTCTGACCTCCTGCAAGATGCAGGCCACATAAGCCGATCCACCCACTCCTTAAGCAAGCGACCCCTGCCCCATGCTTCGGAGGAAGGCGAAAAACCTCCAGGGCCACTGCCAATCTACCCTGGAGGAAAATTCCTTCCCGACCCCAAATATGGCGGTCAGCTGAACCCCGAGCATGCGGGCAAGACTCTCCAGCCATACCCTCTGGAAAAAGGCTAACAATATCCTATCATTGACCCATTGTACTAATTACCAGTGTGGCACTTAATTGACCTATTGACTAAGCCCGTTATCCTATCATACTATCTCCTCCATAAACTTATCTAGCTTAATCTTAAAGTCATGGAGGTCCTTCGCCCCCACTGTTTCCTTCGGAAGGCTGTTCCAGAATTGCACTCCTCTGATGGTTAGAAACCTTCGTCTAATTTCAAGCCTAAATTTCCTGACTGACAATTTATATCCGTTTGTCCTCGTGTCCACATTAGCACTGAGCTGAAATAATTCCTCTCTTTCCCTGGTATTTATCCCTCTGATATATTTAAAGAGTGCAATCATATCTCCTCTTATCCTTCTTTTGGTTAAGGAAAACAAACCGAGCTCCTCAAGTCTCCTTTCATACGACAGGCTTTCCATTCCTCGGATCATTCTAGTGGCCCTTCTTTGTACCCGTTCCAGTTTGAATTCATCCTTCTTAAACATGGGAGACCAAAACTGCACACAATACTCCAAATGAGGTCTTACCAACGCCTTATATAACGGGACTAGCACCTTCTTATCCCTACTAGAAATACCTCGCCTAATGCATCCCAAGACTGCATTAGCTTTTTTAACGGCCACATCACATTGCCTACTCATAGTCATCCTACGATCAACCAGGAGTCCTAGGTCCTTCTCCTCCTCCGTTACTTCCAACTGGTGCGTCCCCAGCTTATAACTAAAGTTCTTGTTAGTCATCCCTAAATGCATAACCTTACACTTCTCACTATTGAATTTCATCCTGTTACTAATACTCCAGTTTACAAGGTCATCCAAATCTCCCTGGAGGATATCCCGATCCTTTTCCGAATTTGCAATACCTCCCAACTTGGTGTCATCCGCAAACTTTATCAGCCCACTCCTACTCTTGGTTCCCAAGTCAGCGATAAATAGATTGAATAAAATCAGACCCAAAACCGAACCTTGAGGAACTCCACTGGTAACCCCCCTCCAACCCGACAGTTCCCCCTTCAATACGACCCTCTGCAGTCTCCCCTTTAACCAGCTCCTTATCCACCTCTGGATTTTCATTTTGATCCCCATCTTTTCCAATTTAACCAGTAATTCCTCATGCGGTACCGTATCAAACGCCTTACTGAAATCAAGATATATTAGATCCACCGCATTTCCCTTGTCTAAAAAATCTGTTACTTTCTCAAAGAAGGAGATCAGGTTGGTTTGGCACGATCTACCTTTCGTAAATCCATGCTGAAATTTGTCCCAGTTGCCATCGGCCTCAAGGTCCGTAACCACTCTCTCCTTTAAAAATTTTTCCATGACTTTGCATACTACAGATGTTAAACTAACAGGCCTGTAGTTACCCGGGTCACTTTTTTCCCCTTCTTGAATATAGGAACTATATTAGCTAATCTCCAGTCAAACGGTACAACCCCCGAGTTTAGAGATTTATTAAAAATCATCGCTAACGGGCTTGCAATTTCACTCACCAATTCCCTTAATATTCTAGGATGAAGATGAGATCTCCTGTTGGAGATTCCATAACCAATAGCAGGTCTAGGGTGGAGAGCTTTATCCTGAGTGGGAGCCTTGAGGATGGGAGCAAGAGGGTGAAATGAGCAGTGTGACCAGGCTGGGGAGGGTGGCAGCATGTAGCTGCTTCATCTGGAGCAGCAGCTTCTTGTGGGAGGGGTACTGAATAGGACCCTGTGTGGTGTAAAATGCGGAGAGAACATCTGTGGGCTGTGAGTACCAGCCTGGAGCAGGAGCTTTCCAGGTGGGGTGAGGATGACAGAAGACAGGAACAACCTTTGAGGGGGAGGGGTTGATAAGAGAGCCAGCTGCTGAGGAGTGGGAAGAGATCACCAATCTGCCTGAAGCTTTCTCTGGTCAAAGGGCTTATATTTGTGGATACTCCTAGACTGCTACAAAATGCAGTCCCTTTGATCTGAATGTTGTGGTTTCAGACATGCTTTGCTACCTCACTGTGCAGGGGAAACTCCCACTCTGCAGCCTGCAAGGAGTGATTCCTCACTATTACTCCTCAGAGGGTACATGGCAGAAAGTGGGCAAGGCCAGGGTTCCACTAATCCTACAGCAAGCTGGCAGGCAGCGTGGGTGGGGGATAGGGATATACTTTCCCTCATGAAGATATGTAGCAAGGTGAATGCTCCCTCTATGTACCTAGCTGCTGTGGAGGCATCTGTAGAATTTTTTTTTTCTCTTAAGGACAGACTTGGAGGAGGTGGGAGAGGTTGCTTGGCACACTAGAAGGAAGAGGAAGCTGCAGGAATAGAGGGCAGCTTAATAAAAGATGGAGAGTAGTGAGAAGAAGAGGGACACAAAGGTTTCATTGAGGCAGAAGGGATTGGCGGGGTTTAGATGGGAACCAGTACTGAGGTATAGGTGAAGTGGTGCTGTACGGAACCCAGAATGGGAGGGAAGAGAGTTTGGATCGGCAATGTCTGGACTTTTAAGGCTAGCCCTATTGACTAGACTTCATGCCCTACTGAAATCCATTGGTAATTGTCCCTTTACAACACCCAGTTTTCAGAAAAATGAAGGTTTCACAGTTCCCAATAGACAGAGCTCTGTAAAATACTCATAAAGATTTACTGTGTAACTTAAGTGCTGAAAGGAGCATAACATTGCATCTGCCTGTATGAGTGAGGCTTTCCCAGTGGACCCACCTAATTTCTGTTTGTTTCACAATTATTTGGAATCTTTTAAATGTTAAAATCATTCTACCATGTAATTAAATTTTAAGCAGCTTCTATACCATTACTCTGAGTTGTGTTAATGTTCTCTGGGACTAGAGTGGTAATCGTAGATGTTTATGGATGATTTTTCTAGTTAAATATTCAGAGAACCTTTCCCACATCACAGTTACCTTTTAACTATTACCAGTTACAGAGATGTACATCTTTTACACAGACGATAGTAGTCTTCTAAAGTATTGTATACACTGCATTAATGACCACTTGTAAAATATTTCTGATTGTATCCGTGCAGAACATGTCACATTATTTTTAGTAAGCCGAGCTGGTCAAAATTTTTCAAATTTTGATTTTTCAACAAACTTTTTCATAAAAATGTCGCCAACAACAAAGAATGCATTTTTCACAGAAAACTTCCCTATGTTTAAACCAGCTCTATTTGTAAGCTTTGGTCACCTGTTTACTTACAAGGATAGTGATCACACTATTCAGCTATGTTATTTGTCATCATCTTCGGAGTCTCTCAAGAATTAAAACAATTTAATAAACTAATTAAAACAACTTCCAGTGATCTCCAAAAGAGATCTCGTAAATATATAGAGCCACTGTCACTGAACACCTCCGACTGGGCAGTTTGGCAGACCTGGGGACCAAAGTGGGGAGTCTCAGACTCCCCACATCCCAATCTTGGGGACAGTCAGGTGTAGCCCACAGCACAACTTGAGCATTCCTAAGGCTTTTGTAAGTTTTGCCAGTTTGTAACAGCCCCCTATGAGTCTTTCACCAGGAATTGGCCGCCCCAGGCATTCTTATATTTGGGACCAGGAAGGGGTGTCATATAACTGGCTCTTCAACAAGATGTTCAGGTTCTATGCCACCCAATGATTCCCTAAAACCGAGAGAATCCTCAGCTGCCCACTGAAGGCAGCTTTCAGTCCTCCCTTGTGCTGACAGAGCAGGGTAAAGGAGACTTACTGTGGGCCAGGATCTTCAAGATTAGAAGAAATATAATCCATAGCCCAGGATGAAGGAACAAATTGTCTCACTTATTTCAGATGGTAGCATCTGTTTCTGATTAGTCCGGTTGTGAAGATTCTATTGTCAAGTGTTAATGAGGATGTAAAGAATTACCTTTCAAAGTACCACAGTGTCACCTGCATGCAGTTAACACCTTATCATTTATTAATGTTGTGTCTGCAGGATATAAATTAACTGTATACACAGTCCACTGCTGTAACATTTCAGGAGTTTTCTAATCTTGTTTTCTTGTGAATTATGAAAAGTGCTGAAAAACAGCAAATGAATAAAACACTTGAACTAATGTACCATAATTAAGTGGCCATAAACACTATTAATTTAAGTATTTTTCCACTTCTTTGCCTTGAAGTGGATAACCACCAACCTTCAATAAGAAGCAGATTGATGTAATATGCCTAGAATTTCTTTGTGTATTGGGTCCTTTCCTAGGTTTTATAAACTTCCATAATTTCACCAATCAGTCCAGATTCCCTTGTCAACTTGCATGCTCATTAATAAAAATAAAATATTTCATGTTTTATAGCACTTTACCCCTTAAAACATTTACTAATGACTGTACTGTATAAGTCTCCATTTCTAGAAGAAAACAATTTAAAGACTTTCTAGACTACAAAGACAGGCATTTTGAGCCAGCATGGTGGTGACACCATTGTAAATGGGGCACATGTTAGAGGAAACTATGAGGAATCTCAAATGATGATAAAAACTTTGAACAAAGCTGTACCCTTTGGTGGCCCATCTTTGCTAGCTGAAACTGTTAATAAAAACAGTTGTGGTTATGGCACAGACAACGCCTAGTTGTACTGTATTCCATTTGTTTTGTTCAATGTTTACACATTGCTTTTCTATTGGTCTCTGTTTCTGTAACAATTCAGAATTAGCTGCCATTAATGATGTCATCTTCAAATGTGTGGTATGTGGTGGCAGAACTCTTGAGAATGAAGTCTTGCAGCACACTAATTGTTCATTAGTTTGGTGACAGATAAACTAATCAACAGACCTGATTGTCTTTGAGCATCTTTTTGCTGTGAGATGCTAGAGTTGCATATTAGAACCAGTTCTAATAATAATAATTAATAAAAGGTAAGTGTCACAGATGTGGACAGTCCAAGGTTTTAGCCCACTTACAGGGACACATTTAGGTCTTACCAGCACTGCAAATTCTAATCATAAGTGAGATGCCCAACTTAGTTTTAGTGCAGATGGGGCCTTAGAAATAGCAAGATGCATCTTAGTCACTTAGGTCCAGAAGCTCAGTGGTGGAATCCTTATCGTCAAGCTAGCACTTAGTCTGGTCACAAATTGCATGGTGAGAGTTAGACACACAAGAAAGGGATCCTCAGAAGCTGGCAAACTGAGTGGGGAGTCACCTAAGCTAAACAGGAGTGAAATACCACAGAGAGGGGTGGGAAGAAGTGAGTGGCTCAGGTGTTTAAGCCTGGTGTGCTTGGCTGATGGGCCAGAAGTAGGCTCACCCTCAGATCAGGATCCTCAGCCACGAACCCTCTCCTACAGTTAGCTCAACTTGTTAGATAGCGCAAGTCCTAACAGCTGAATCAGTCTGTGTCTGTCTCTCTTTTTCTTCTCCTCACACTCTATCTCTTTCATGCTCACCCTATGATTCCCTGTACCCACAACTGTCTTTTGTGTGGCTGCTGTGCTGGTCCCCCACCTATCTCTGGCCTGCATCTAGCCCTCCTGCTGTGGGATCTTGCAGGTATCAGGTCTTAGGCATGCTCAGAGCACACTTACAAGATCAGGCCCCACTGGTGAGGTGGGCATTAACCTGCCTAGTTTGAGAATCCCTCTGCAGGGCCTCTGGGGCTTCATCTTGAATTAGGATCTCAAGCTACTCATTAGCAGGGGGTAGTGGCAGGGCATAGGCAGCTTTGCAAATATCAGCTGGCAGGGACTTAGGTGCCTCTGGGATTAGGAGGCCCTGAGAAACCATTATGGAAATGTCAATGTGCCTAAATAGTGCACTTAGGTTAGCTGCCTCAAGAGGCAGATAGGCAGACCTTTGAGGGCCTTTGAGATTTGTACAAGGCTTGTAGCAGTTTTCCCATTTAATTTCTGCTCTCCATATCACAGTAAGCTGAAGTGAAGGTTGGCTACAGAGACGTTTGCATGATACATTTTGGATCTGGCTCCAAACTTGGCCTATTTTTGAGGATATTTGGGTCAAGGATTTTAGTTCAGGCCATCCTTTAATTTATGTGTTTTATAGTTAATAGTTTATAGTTAATTATTACCAGAAGATTAAAAATATACAGCATATTAACTACATGCATAAATCAATAAAGCTAATATGTCAATTAGCTTACTTCAGTGTGACACACTACATTTTAAATTTACCAGGCCATGCAACAAGATATGTTTTAAAAACCTGGCATTATGACATTTTTCGCTGACCACATGAACCACTAGAGGCCACCATACACCTCTTCAAAAAGGACTTCTTCCCTGGGGCAAACCTTAATACATATTTCACTTACACGTAAATATCTTTCATGTGTTTCCTTCTGCAAGCTTTGTAAAGAAAGGATTTTCTTACAATCCATCTCTCCCTCCTGATTCCACAGTGGTACCATAATGGAGAATGTGTGACATTAAAATAATGTCCATGGCAACAGCCTGTAGAGCTGGATAACAATGGATTATGACTTCACTTCAGGAAAAGTACAATTCTGTGAGAAATACTCCTGCATAAAACAATTATCTACAACATTAGCTATAAAAAAAAATTAAAATAGCAAAGTGAATTCGTTTATGCGTGTGTAGGCATACAAATTCATATATTGTCCTGTGTGAAATTCCATTCTTTAAGAAAACAAGTCAGTTAATACCAGAGACACCAATAGTGTGACTAGAAACCAGAGCTGAAAACTAGAGAGCTTTTCCATTTAATTCAATCGGGTTAAGATTTCACCCTAGATCTTTAGGTTTTCCAAGGAAAATGCTCTACCAGATATTCATGCAGTCAACCAAATATCACTAATAAATCTAGTTTCCTTAACCAACATGGTAAACTGATATTTTAGGAAATCATGTTGTTTCCCTGGTGAGGGAATACTACAAATACTTTGAAAGTGCCAGGTTGTTCACTTCTTCACACTGGCGAGGACAAACATAAGCAACTTGAATAAACCTAATGGAACTGCCTTCACAGAGTTCCATGATCTAGTTTATAGTATTTGAAATTTTCTGCATTATTATTTGCTTATGACCTTCAAGAAATCTACTTAGACACAATTCTTGAATTTCTAATGAGTATCAAATATCAGTTTTCAGCTTCCAGGTAAAGTTCTTCAGTCATCTCTCCCCTCCCACCTCCCCCCATACACACACACACACTTCAACTCCTCCCCTTGACAATTTTATGCAAAATTTCTTTTTTTTTAATGTATGCTAGATTTAAATGGCTAGATAAAAGAAATATTGTAATTACTATAAGCATTCACAGAATGAGATCCTACTGAAAAAATGAAGTTGAGTCTTGCACCATTATAGTTCCTGAGATTTGTATATCAGCAAAAATAGTTTGTAGCTGAAATAAACTTTTCCTCCTTTTGATTATTCCACCACTTGATCTCTGTGTTTATCCAGCTGCGCTGCCTTGCAAAATTGGGTAACCACCAAATGTCAGTTGCCATGGCTTTCTGAAGCAGCAGAGACATGAGGAGCTCTAACATGATGATGTGACTAATACTCACTGCCATGGTATGATTAATACTTGTTGTATGAGTCAATTTTAACATGCCGGGTTGCTCTTTAGTGCAGACTGAAGCAGTCAAAGAAGGCGTCAACCCTTATTTTATTATTCATAGCTCATGTGGTCATAGGAGAATAATTCAAACCATACATTGATTCAGTTACATACCAAATCTGAAAACTAAACATTTAGCACTGAAAATCTGTGAGAGGCCAATGAATGAAACAGCCTCCCAAGTTCAAAATCAGTATTCTCGCCATTGAAATGCTAATGGTCAAAAAGCGTAGCACTGATTCCTTTTGAGAGGAGCTTGCATGCAGTGGTATGTCTGTGATGGGGGTGCCAGATTTTGTGCTCGCCTCTCATTTATCTTCAGAAAGATCAGCCCCCTGTCTCATGAAGATGGCATGTATCACAAAATATTACAACTTTTATCAAGTTTAATGGCCCAGGACTGTTAAAGACTAGTAATTTGAGGTGTCAAATACCGAACAAGACCTCTGTCACCAAATGTGAGGCAGCAAATGCTTTAGGTCTTGATGCACAGCTATTTCCAGCACTAGCAGTGAAGACATATGATTTATTACAGAGAAAAGCTTGCTCCAGTATGGGACAACACTACATCCATTGCAGATGCTGGCTGGAATTTTAAAGGAACCTAGGAGAGTTAGACACCCAACTTCCACTGACTTTCAAAAGGGCTCTAGGGAATTCAGCATCTAAGGCTGGAATCTATGAAGGGACTTAGGTGTAGCAATGCTGAGCATCACAGTGACTAACATTTAGGCAGTGGAAAATCACCGGAACAGCACTGCAATCCACAAAGTCAAATGGACGTTGGCCCAGACAGAGAGAATGGGAGTGAGAATGACTCTGTAGTCCAATGGTTGGGAAATGTGAGACCCTGCGTCCAGTCCCCAAGCTCCAATTGCTCCTTTATTATTTATCCACACTGTGTGACAGCTTCAACAGGAGAAATTGAGGGTCATCGGAATATCTCATAGCTCAGTGGTTAGAGGACTCTCCTGAGAAGCAGGAGACCCCTGTTTAAATCCTTTTTCCCCCTCTGGTAGACAAGAGGGACTTGGATCTGGGCCACTCACATCCCAGACAAGTTCCCTAACCACTGGTCTAAAAGTTATAAGGTAGGTGGCAACACTACCTCCTCTGGTGGGATTTTGAATGGAACCTAATATGGTAGGCCTCTGAGTACACCTACCAAATCAGGTCCCATCAATGATTTAGACTGCTGCATGTCTGTCTTCCTGGATTCATGAATTGCTGTGTGGCTTATGTGGGAGATAGGTGTCTGGGCCTCTAGTGGGAAGCAGGAACATACGTGGATAGGGAACTTTTACTCTAAAAAACTTAGGTGCCAAGCAAATTTAGGTGCCTACCTGGCTCAGCAGAAGTTTTGTAGATCACAGGGGGAACCAAAACTGGGACTTAGGTACCTAAACCTGAGATTTAGGCTCCTAGGTCTGGGCTTTAGATGTATAAGTATCTCCATGGATCCCACCAAAACTTCCACTGACTTTAATGGGAGTTGAAGACTTTCTCCCTGTAGAACCTTTAGAAAAATCCTATTATGTGCACATTTTATTGGTGGAAAATGAATATGTTTAAGTGAAAAATATGGGAGAAATCATCCCAATATATTATTTCATTCACATAATGGCAGGTATGTTTCTCTCATATTTTCCCTTTCCAATAAATTACACTGTAACATTTTTCAACCTTACCTGACAGTTCTCTCCAGTTGCTAAACCATAAAAGATAATAAGCCAGCCCTGATTTCCACATTACTGCCTAATGTCAGGGTTAGTATCTCGCTGTTCTTTTGTGGATATTGCCTGAGGAAAATATTATTACTTTTGTTTCATACACAGCTTTACTTGGAATAAAAACCTTGTTAGTTCAAGAGTCCATTGAGAATGACATGTCAATGGTGCCAAGACACAATGGTCATTTTTTAAACAAGTTTCATTTTTATTACCAGTGTGCTCTGGTCATAAATATATGTCCAATTTTAGAATTTTGTACTGATCTAAAGTCTGCCAGAGTTTGTCTTGTGCAATAGGGATGAAATACTCCTTAGATGTTGTATGTTTTAATGGTTCAGAACTTTAAAAAAAGCACCGCCACTTTTAAGGAAGGGGGGGTATTGTTTTTTTATGGGAAAAGGATAACAAAATAAAAATATATTTTTATCAAAATAGTTTAGATAATTTTGATGGTGAAGGACTTATAGCTTCAAGAGCTCTTCAGAAACCCTCATTAATTCTTCTTGATTTTGGTGTTTTCTCTTTTCCTGCCTCTTCCCTTCTCATTTGACTACATTCAGTCCCCCTTTTCAATGCAGCTTTTTACTTCAGATATCTCCTCTCTTCAAAAGCCTTTTCTATTTACTCTCTATGGGCTTTATTTTCCCTCTCTCCACCCCTTACCCCCCTTTCTCCCCAGCAATGTGAAGTTAACTCCAACTGAAGTTAATAGGGCTTTGGAAGTTCCAAGATTTCTTTTCCCAACTTAACTCCTGCTTGCAAAGCTTCTCCTGTTTCTTCAAAACTCCCCCAAAACTCCCTGACCTTTCTGTCCACTTACCTTTCTGCTATCACTTCTTTTCAGTCTCCTGATACGCCCAAGGGATCCATTATTTTCTAATATTTAATTTTTTTCTCTATTACTATTGCCTGCTTATATTTTGGTGCAGTGACAGGGGAAACAGAAGTGACTTATTCTATATCTCTGCTTCTAGCATCTCTTAAGATACAGCATTAAAGTACACTCCTTGACCTCATTCCTTCCCTTTCCTATTCTCTGTTCTGGGCATTTTTCTGTGCTGCCTTCTATGTATGAAATGACTTTCCAGGCCTAGTTCACCTAAACACAATTCTCCTCTTTCTTAGTCCTACAATAAGCCCCTCCTCTTCTTTGATACGCAGACGAAGTGAGTCTGTTGTAATAATAGGGCAGAGAAAATGCACTATTTCCGTTTCTAGATGGATATTTCAGGTGCATGTGTGTTGCAAGGGAAGATACAGTGTTATTGCAACATTATTTTTAAAGTGTTCTGTGCTATTGTGAGGTCTGAAGGTAAGGCTATAGCTACACTGACCTACAGTTTAGATTACAGGGATATGAATATCAATACACACCGAAGTGCTTCACTGTAACTCCCGTGTGGATGCTGTGGGTGCAAACTAATTCAGATTAATGTAATTTTATTTGTGAATCACCTTGAGACCTAGTGAAGAAAAGCACTATTTAGGAGAAAGGTGTTACTATTCAAGATTGGGCCTGTAGCTCATATTTCTGCTGGGCCTGATGCTCTGAGACACAGGGTGCTTCCTGAGAAGAACAGGACACTCTCCACACAATTCAGTGTCAGTGTCATATTCTGCACCTCAGAGCCCAAGGGCAGCATGAACTAGTAGCAAGCATGGTTTTAACACAGTTTCAGTGTGTGAGTAGGTCTACACAGCATTTTGGAGCAGTGGTTGTGCTAACACTTTAAAAGTAACTGTATGGACAGTGCTTTGAACCTGTGGCTTGGGCTGAGCTCAGGCTCTTGGAAGGGCATTGGCTCTCAGAGCCTGAGGTGTAGTGAGCTGGAAATGCAAAGTGCTGTCTATGCTGCCATTTTTAGAGCAGTAACATGAGCCCTGCTAGACCAAGATTGTTGACCCTGGATGGGAGGTTTGCTCCTACTGGCTCCAAAATGCTGTGTAAACATACACATAGGCTTCTAAAACTGCATTAAAATCATGCTAACTAGTTCACATACAGACCTACCTGAACACAGGTGGGTTTTTTTTAAGGACCATAGTGGAAGAAACAATCCTAGATGATCATCACTAGCATGATTTCTGAGTACAGTTTGCAGCTATGTTGGGTGTAGACACAAACCATGCTATAGCCATATTTGGTCATGAACATGTTTGAAAACCACTTCCCAGATCTAGAAGCTGTAGTGTGGACGGTACCTTAGGCAGCAGATGATTTGCTTTATATTTTGAGAATGAAATGAAACTATTCTTGTTTAGGCTAGATGCATTTTAAATATGCATAAGTTATTCCACTCTGCTTTGTAAGGTAAAAAGTTCAACATTTTTCTCCCTTTTTTCTTTCTTCTCCTACGTAGATCAAAATTTGATTTATCAGTTAAGTATTATTAATGATGGTCTTGAAACCAGACTTATTTAATTACAGTCTGCTAGGTATGTTATTACTTACACTTACTGTACTGTCAAATGGAATACCCAATATGAAGAAATCTGCTGAAAAAAAGAAACAACCAGCAGCTGGGAATAATCAGATAACACTGTCATGCTTAAGCAGTAAGTAACACTACCTCTCCCAGGAGGAATAAGTACTGCAGCATTATGTGATTCAGGAATCCTAAAGAGTTTTTGCTGTTTCTTTAAAATGAAAGACATTTCAAAGGGCCACAAACCCTAGCCAGCCCGTATAATAAATATTTAGTAGTTAAAGGAAAAAAATTCTAATGGAAAAATTATGAAACTAACCATTTGTGTTAAACTCAGAGTTCAATTACAGCTTTCTATTGTATCATTACTCATCCTTTGTCTCTCTGTTCTCTTTTGTCAGGGCAGTGACCCCTCTTTTTGTCTGTAAAAGTAGCTAGCAAACTTTCAAATGCAGTAGGGCTAGAATGAATAGAAATATGCATGTTGCAGGTACCTCTGAACACTAGGGATTGCCCTTGACAAGGCCAAGTAATGTGGCTATGTCACCTATTTTTACTCTGATGTGCAGTGCCATGATGAATAAGTTTGTGCCAGAAAGAAACACCTCCAAAAGTGATGATAGTGAGATACCACAGGTTAAGATAATGTTGAATAAATAATCATTTAAGGGGGAAAATGTTCTGGAGGTATAAAATTTCCAGCAAAGAAATGGGAAGCAGCCAGAAAAACAATAGGTATAACTTACCTATCTATCCCTAATGTCTTAATTCCTGGGGTTACAAGATGAAAACGAATAATGTTTTCATATAAATGCTAGTCTGTCATGGTTGAATTCCATTACTTTGGAACAAACCTTTAGCACTCAAATGTACTGAGACTGCTATTGCTTTGAGAAGACAGACAGATTTTTTACAAAATAACTGGCAAGAACAGAGTTTATGCCATGGTGAAATTATCTAAATTTGCCTATTCCAATGCACAGTGCGGCTTTATACCAGCTTTTTAGAGGTTAAAGTAGGGACCACAATTGTTGATATAGCAGTGTGACATGGTGCTGCTCCATAGATTAATGTTTGAATTTGGTATGAATGAGTTGCTTTGAAATTAGACAAAGGCAATTTGTCCATCCTTATTTACTAGTCTGCAGGTTGACATGTAATCCAATATTTAGAATTTCCAGGACTTCTCTAGCTGTTATTTTCATGTGTGGTGCCAATAGCCCTGGAATATTTATATTCACCAGATATGGACTATTTTTCCATCCAGATGTTTAACACCACTTTCCCTTAATGTTAATAGGGAGGTTATATTAAGTGGGGAATAGACCCAAGTGTATGTAAATTACTTAGCTGGGATTTGGTTCTTCCTTAAACTTCCTGGCAACAATTGTTATTAAATTTGGAAAAAAAATGAGCCAAAAGGATCTACATTTGGTCATGGTACCTACAAGATTTTATGCATTCAGAAGTTGGGAGAAGGATTACATTAACTTCAAAATCATGACATGGTCCTGATACCTTCATCCATATGGTCTTAAAATGTACTATTTGATTCACAAAACAATTCTCCCCATCATTAAGGTATTTCCACAGAGTTAATTAATTTATTGGACTCCGACACATTGTGGGTGAAGTCTCTTTGGGCTAGTCTGTTTTTGCTTTAACTTGAGCTATTTCCAGTACATCAGGGGACTTTCCACATTTGCAAAACATCTAACTCTGTGGGTGTGCTATAAACAGGGAGAAAAAGGAAACCTATAAATGTTAAAATTTCCATTGATAGAATTAAAAGCCTGGGCTGGTAAAGTGCCTTTCATAGAGGATTTCATACCCAAGGTTAGGAAAGCAACCATAACAAATAACTGGAGTGCATAACACTATCCCACAGCAGATAGGAATCACTGGAAATAGGAGGAGCACATTAATACATTTCAACGAACATTATTATTAAATAATACTGAATAACATTGTGACTTGTAGTAGCTGATTTATCAGTCCCAAATATAGCAAGTAAGGTTTATTACCGATTATTTTGTAAAAGGTTCTGGTGATACCATAAGCCACTAGCAATGTGACTACTTAGCAAATAATAGACT
Organism: Mauremys reevesii; assembly: GCF_016161935.1. Classification (NCBI taxonomy): domain Eukaryota; kingdom Metazoa; phylum Chordata; order Testudines; family Geoemydidae; genus Mauremys; species Mauremys reevesii. The sequence goes on along the minus strand of NC_052623.1, from coordinate 129,503,225 downwards.
ATAATACAGTACTAAGGAACAGTACCGTTTTCTATTTCCGTAGTTCATATATAGAGATAGATTCTGCCACTCTTACTTATGTTACAAAGAAACTTACCTGGAAGTAAATCCATTGAAATCAACAGGACTTCTCTCTTACTAAATACTATTCTTGATTAAGAGGGGGCAGAATCTGTCTCAGATTAATACTTAGCTCTTGTACCCAGATCTCAAAGCAATTTATAAAGGTAGGTATCATTATCCTAATTTTACAGATGTGGAAACAGGCGGTGAGAAGTATAATGACTTGCCCAAGATCATACAGCAGGCCAGCGGCAGAATTTTACTCATCTAAACTGGCATAACCCCATTCCTGAATGGCAAGTGAGAGCAGAAACTGGCCCCACAGTATGCAGCATTTTGTATTTCTACCCAATGAGGTTTCATGTGGCTTCGTTAGAATTTGAGCAAACTTTACATTAGGGCATTTGACCCTTTGTGCTCACATGCTAAATTTTCATACAGTTCCTCCAGTATGAATATAATATATAAATAAACTGAATAATATAAATTTAACCTCCATTTTACTTCAGATGCACATAGGGTAGCATCTTTTATTACTGCCCATAGGTTTTCCGATAATGTAATTAGACCCTGACCCAGCCTAAGCATTTAAGCACCAGCTTAAAGTTAAGCACATAGTAGTTCTACCGTGCATTCCAGCAGGCATTTAAGTGTTTTGCTAGATCTGGGCCTAATTACGTTTCACACACCATATAGGAAGTAATATGAAATGCTACTTAGGTGCATTTAAGCAAATGCGACTTAAGTGCTTAAAGTTAGGCAGGCCTAAGTACCTTGCTGTTTTGGGACCACAAAGACCATAGGGTAATGGATATGCACAGTGGGACGGAGGTTAAAATGCTGTGAGAAATATAACGCTAAATTTTCCAATTATTATGTGATTAAACCTCTGCCTTAAAGCTACTCTAACTGATTTTCTATCATATACATGAACTTTCTGTCTATGAGGAGGTGAAGCTACACTGTTTATTTTTAAAGCAGGAAACATTTATTCAGTACCAACATGCTATTCTGGTGATTCCTGTTCTAAAAGACCAAATAAAATCAGTGGGAGGTCCAACTAGGCAAATAGAAAACAGCTCATTCGGAAAGAGTTGGTACATTTTTACTTGTCACAGCTGATTGAGGAGATATCTGAAGCATAAATAAAATCCCTCATAGTTCTTTCAGTTCTTTAAAGGGCCAAAGCCAGTGTAATTTACACAACAGCTCAGAAGGTGAAGGTAGTAGACATTTTTCAGTCATGGATGGAAAAATATATGTATTTGGATTTCTAACAAACAAAAAAAAGGCACCTAGTCCAGCATATTCTGGACTATTGGCGGGCTGTATATAAATGTGTTCGATTTGGAGTTTTGTGCAGGTTTCAAGTGACATCTGAGGACTCCACTGTAAGGGGCAGAGGGATATAAAGAGAGGTTAAATGTGTACAGCTTGGCTCAGTAGCAACTAAAGGGTGCATAATAACATTTTGTAAATGACTAAGGGTGAAAAGACAAATAAGCAAATTATTTGGCCCACAGAATTGCTGGAGAAGGCCCCAGACATGGTAAATCCTAGGTACAAAGAAGGGGACAGACATGAAGAGTACCCCATAAAAGCACAGCTCTGTGATGGCAATTTCTTCAAAGGGAGACAGGGCGATTGGAGACATATCAGTAGGTCTGAAGCTACATGGACCCAATAGCCAAAATGCATTTAGTAATTGAATATTGGGCTACAGTTGCTTCAGCAAATATTTTTTTCCAAACATAGATGATAGGAAGCACTCTTGGCATCTGCAGTTATTTGGACATCCAGAAGCAGCTGGGCATCCAAGAAGACCACCTCTCCCCAAGTTGCAAAGCTTATACACAAAGGGAGGACAAATTCCCACAGTCTGTCCTGCTGGTATGTCTATGCTGTGACTTCTGACTGTTTATATTGCTCTTGTCTGGATTCAAGCAGGAACTGAGGGTCAGAGCGGGTCAGGGCAGCCAGGAACTCCTTGATGTACTTTTAATTAGTGCCACTTATTCTCAAAGCCCTGTGGAGGGGCAGAGCCATGACTCCAGTCTGCAAGCTGGAATAGCAGCTATTTAAGGGCTGTATTGTAGCTCCCTGGTGGGCCTACCTGTTAGTGATGAAATATCATTTTTCATAATAATACTAATGAATAATATGGCCTGTAAGAAGTTCTTTGAAGCTGTTTACTTACAGGATTGCTCTCTTTGCGTATAGCATATGGTATGGTGTTTTTATATGCCTCAGAGAGTAATTTTAAAAGATTTAGATCACCAACCAGTGTATAATCTTGAGTTGGTTATAGCTTTTTTTTTTTTTTTTTTTTTTAAGATCTTAGAAAAACATTTTAGGAAATTGTTTAGTTTGGCTTGACTGACTTTCTTTTTAGGATCACAAACCTGCAAGATGAACATATGGATTCCAAATTTTCCACTTTTCCCCCTGCACAGAAACCAGAGCTTTTGGCCATCTTGATTAAAGTTGCTTTCTTTCAAGTCCTATCATAATGTCATTACAATGTTCCAATTGTGACAGGGATGAGACCTGTTGCTCTTCAGGTGGTGTTGTCACCCAAATTAACCCCAGCTGCAGTATGACAACAAATTTGGCAGATGTGAGTTTAAAACCTGTATTTTAGCATCTACTACCAGTAGGTCAATATCAATATTAGATTACCACAGTGATTTCCTCCTTATATCAATTAAATGCTTCAAGTAAAACCATGTGTTTAATGAACAGTCTATAATGTAGAATGGTACTTATTTTGTCATGAAAACTGTTGCATCCATCACTTAAAAGGGCACAAAATTTGTCTTATACATTTTGGAAAGTGCAGTGTAGATTAAAGCTACTATACAAGGGCCTGATCCTGAAAACATGCATTCAGATGAGTAATGTTACTCAGATGAATAGTCTTATTTCTTATTGGCTTGGCTTACTTTTGTGTAAGTGGTTGCAGAATCTTGGCATGAATGCTTAATAATGCGAGAATTTGTGGCTGTAACCAAATCAGCCCATAGCAATTATGTTTCTCTTTCCAGAGTAGCAACTGATATATTGCAAAGAGAGGGTAAAACAAGAACAAGAGTACAGACAAAAAAAATGAACCAAATAAATGGTGTATACAAACTGTGCAAAATAGATGGATATTAGAAAGGTTTTGTTTTCACTCTTTTGAGAAGACATGAATAATTCACACACGGTATTGCCAGGTGAGTAATGCAGTCACCCATGAATCATGGAATGAAAAGCCACACACCATTGTATATTGTATAACATATTTATATATCAGGGAACACTGGTGGCTCCTGTAAGGTAAAGTGGTATTATTAGTCCTATTTTACAACTCTAGAACTAAGGCACAGAGAGATAAACCTTAAAACTCTCACAAGTATCTACTAATTGGGGTGCCCAATCTGAGATGCACAGGACCTGATTTGTCAGAGTACTCAACATATTTATAGCACTTTATTTGTTCAGAGAAGACCTCTCATTGACTTCCATTGCAGCTGTAAGTGCTCAGCATTCTACAAATCCAGTCACAAGTGGCACAAGTTGGGTATCCAGAAATGACGAATACTTAATGGCCATCTGTGAAAAGTTTGGTTGAAGTGACTTACCCAGCATCACGCAGGAACTCTGTGGCAGAGGCAGCATAAAATTCAGTTTCTTGGGGAAGGCAATGTAGTTGTAGCTCTCTCCCAGTCTCACAGCAGAATGCAAGGTCAAACAGATCAATTAGCATAAGTAGAGTGGTATTCAACTGCTTCTACCATGAGACCATCCTTTCTCTTCCTGCACTCCTTTACTCATACATGATGTAAGCAGGGTCTGAATGAGCTATCCCCTGATATCTAGTGATGCATTGGGGGAAAAGACTTTGGGAGGAGACTATGTATATCCCATGCTCCTCTGAAATCTACTACCACTGGCTCATACATATAACACACCCAAATCAATCATTTATTTAATATTACATTATAGTTATTTTAAAGATTTTCTCT